>NC_142373.1:11909292-13109292 GCF_059441005.1 Hippichthys cyanospilos | reverse complement strand
AATTTCCCAGAGAAGTGGATTAGTCAACTTTTGTACCGAGTTTGGATTGTGTTTTTTTGTTTTTATTTTTACCCAACTAGTGTGTAACTGTTTTTAGATCAACATTGTAACTCTCCCGAAACAGGTAAAAAAACAAAGCAAATCAAGTCGAAGTTGGGTCAGATCATTATTTACCCTTATTTTGACCAGTTGTTTTTATACTCTAAAAACAATGGTGGGTAAACATGGATCAGGGAAACCTTGTTGAGTGAGTCAAATTTTGGCAAGATTGGGGTTAATTTTAACCCATTTATTTAGGGTGTAATTTTTGAACCAACGTTTTTTACACTCTCAAAACACTTAATTCAAAAATAGCCCTAATCTGGTCAAAAATGAACCAATCTAACTTTTTAAATGATTATCTTTCCTGAAGTGTAGTCAGTCCATTTTTTTTCTTTTTATTTACAAAGTTTGGATTATTTTTGTCCGACTGTCTTTTGAGCTTAGCTTGCACCAAAACCTCCACTTTTGTCGTTAAATAACTTGCTTCTAAAACCGCAACTAATGTTAGTCAGTAGCCTGCTAATGGCATTTAGCATTGTTTGTTAACATTAAGCTAAGTGAGCTTTGCTAAGTCAAAAGTAGTACTTTTTTAAACACACAACTAATAAATTTCTCTCTTTTGATAGTCAACTTTAGTTGAGTTGAGCTCACTGTCGTCTTTTGTGCTTTTGTTGACTTTAGAGTCACTTTTTTCTAATAATTTCTCATGTTTTACTGCAGCCTATGCAGCCGAGTTAGCATGTTCTCCCCGTGTTTATACACCGTTTCTCGGCAGCAAGAACATTCTCATTTTTGTACTTGTTTGTTTTTTGGCGGCCTTCCTTTAATATTAGATGGATCAGGCCAGCCGCGGCACAAATGAGGACAAGCACAGGAGAAAAGAGCTAGATCAATATAGTGGTGAAAAGCAGACATCATACCCCCCTGCTATGGCAAAATTGCTTTTGTTTGCTCAGAAAGGAAGCGATTGGATTTCTGCTGCTGTTGTTTGCAAGCTACTGCACCACGATGTTAAAAAATATCACGCTAGCATCACGTCATGCAGCACTGTGGCAATGAAAGGCAATAAAATTCTCTGATTGATCCGCGGCAGTAAGCGATTTGTTGACAACTCCTTACGGTGTGCTTGAAATGTGGGAGACGGAAAGAAACCCAACACGCGTGCCAAGATTTCTCCCTGCTCAGGTGGAACCGCAGGGAGACATTGACCTCCACTTTGTGTGAAAATGAACATCAAAGATTGAGAAGCCGAGCCTCCCCCGTCCGAGCGCCGCTATTACACTGCGGAGACTTTGGTTAACGCGGCCGTTAAATGTATATCAAGTGAATGAGAGTGTTGGAATCGTCCCTCGGCGATAGAAGGCAGAGGGCAGTCCGGATAAGAGTGTCGTACGGGGACTCTCATTGATAAATCACGCCTCTCGATGAAAACTATCAAGCTGGCTATTTGATGGAGATTGGGTCTGATGAGGCCGCGGGCCACATCCGACTGGGTTCACGGAGAGGCCGTTCGATATTGCCGAATAGCATAAATGACGGCAAGATCTGCTTGCAATTAGCCAATAATGAAAGACAATTTTTTTTTTTTTTTTTATTAAGACTTTCATCAATTAACTTTAATATGTACTTTATATGCACATATATAATGGCTGTCCCATAGGTAGCTATGAGAAAATATAATTATCCAAGCTACTTAACGAGTGTAAACACTCCCCTCACTTCAGTTTTGTATCGCGCCATTTCATAACGTAATATCCTCAACCCAAGACTGATACTTTTAACACCCACAAAATATTGTTCACACTCCTCAACATTTGACTCAGTCTAACTATTTATTTCACTCATGTCAGAATTCAACTAAATTGTTTTTGATGTTTACTTGGTTACTAAAGTGGCGGACACATGTTAAGAGTGTTGAGCATGTTAACATTTTAAAAATGTTTGTGCTCATGAATTGTTATTTTTCAGTCTTAATGTTTAAAACTGGAATTGGACTTTAACTTTACTCTTAAAAACGTGAAAATACATGACTGGCATTGAATGAGTTAATAAAGCAAAGGTTCCATTACAGTAGAAATGTTGAGCATAAACATGTTTCTCTAATATATCTACAGCACCAACAGATAAATGTCTGTTTTAAAAATGGCGTCAATAATAACAATGTGCAGCCGTATAAAAACTTAACAAAATAAAAACATTGTTTTTTTGCAAAAAAAAACGATTTAGCAATAAGTTGCTTCATGTTCCAATTAATTTGCTCTTAATTTGAAAAGAAAAAAACCATTGTTCCTGTTTCAACATGAAAAACCAATTCGATTTGAAAAGCATTAAATTAGAACAGGAGGATTTTAAAAGAAACATCAACACAATTAGAAAAAGACTCTGTCATACATTATACATTTAATTATAAATGTGAAATGAATTAAGGGGCTCAAAGGTTCACAATAGTTGACACCCGTTAGGTCTTACTGTTTGATAAAAAAAAAAAAAAAATGAAAGGTGAAAATATTCCCCATGCAAATTAAGCTGCTTGACATTCATCAACAATGGACAGTGATGAGAGGACCTCTCTGGGGTTGTGAAGTCATCTTTAATAAAATTGGGTGGGGGCGGCGGTGTCATAATTTTGTACAAAATTCACCCATTCAATAAAACAAATAAATAAATCATTTATTTGCCGGATTATTGTCATTTCCCAACAATGGAGGCTTTTACAGAGTCCTCGAGAGAGGCAATATTGGCTTCTCTTCCGTATTTTGGCTCCCTCTGGATCATATCATAAATGTCATCAAATGGAAGGGGAGGAAAATCATTTCTAGATGCCCGGTAGAATAAATAGAGCTGAAAGAGCTCTGCCTGAAAGGGAGACAGACAAAATTACCATCCAATATGTCACGGACATCACCTTGACATTTGGATATTTATATATTCAGCATCATACAATCTATTTTTTGTAAATATCCAAATGCAATCATTTCACATTTTGATGATTGTCTCATTCATGCATGATCATTAAATCATGTTATATTACTGTATATAATAATGGATGGCCCTTTGTTTCAAGGACCCTTATTATATATTTCCTGCAAGCTGAAAATATTTTTTGCATACTTATTTGCAAAATATTGATCACATCATTTTGTACTTGTAATTAATCCAAAGGATCAATGTGCGTGTGTGTGCGTGTTTTTTTAAAATTAATATTATATATACTGTAAGTCCTCATCTAAGTTGTTACTTGACTAATTTTGACACATTCGGTCCCGAATAATTTTTTTTTTGTTTTTGTTGAAAATTCAAGACAAACGGTTTATAACATGGGTCCGATCAAACCCTAAGAGTTTGGGAGTCCGTCTCAGGGGTTTAAGTACTAAAGTCATTGACTACTTCAGGTGAATAAATACAAAATTAATTTATCCCTTCAATTAATTAAGTACTAAAGGAATTGTTTACAGTAGACACTAAAATGCTCAAGTACACATTTACTTCGGGTACTGAAGTACAAAAGCCACAAATTACTTTGTGTTATTAAAGTACTAACATAATCTATTACTACCACTACTACCTAAAATAATTATTTTACTACTCTACTTACAACTACTACTACCTTACTACTATCCTACTTGTTAACTTTAGTACATGATTCATTTAGTTCCAGAAATTTTTAGACCCTATTTGGCCAAACAGATAGATAGATAGATAGATAGATAGATAGATAGATACTATAAATAGATACTATAAATAGATACAATAGATTGGTTGATTATAGTTGGATAATTTGTTAGATAGATAGATAGATAGATAGATACTGTAGATTGGTTGATAATAGTTGGAAAATTTGTTAGATAGATAGATAGATACTATAGATACTATAGATAGATACTATAGATAGATACTATAGATTGGTTGATTATAGTTGGAAAATTTGTTAGATAGATAGATAGATAGATAGATAGATAGATAGATAGATACTATAGATAGGTTGATTATAGTTGGATAATTTGTTAGATAGATAGATAGATAGATAGATAGATGGATAGATGGATAGATACTATAGATTGGTTGATTATAGTTGGAAAATTTGTTAGATAGATAGATAGATAGATACTATAGATTGGTTGATTATAGTTGGAAAATTTGTTAGATAGATAGATAGATAGATAGATAGATAGATAGATAGATAGATAGATACTATAGATAGGTTGATTATAGTTGGATAATTTGTTAGATAGATAGATAGATAGATTGGTTGATTATAGTTGGATAATTTGATAGATAGATAGATAGATAGATAGATAGATAGATAGATAGATAGATAGATAGCGAGATGCATTTTTGGACTGGAAATGAAGAGATTAGCACATAAACCACTAAAAGGAAACTCTAATCTAGAACAGAAAACAGAACAACACGACATTCACCCACATTCATTTCTTCATAAATCACCTTGAAGTTTGACACACTTTAATTGGACTTTATAACGTCTGGACGCAATAAAAGCACACGTCTATAAAGTTAGTTTCCAAGGAGATCCCCACGGTAATGGAGAAAAGACTCAGGAGATTTTCATCCGGTAAGCTCCGTCTATGGCTGACCTTGAGAATGGGTAATTTATTCTTGCTAGTACATACAATGCCATTAACGTGTGTGGAGGTCACGCCGAAGCATAACGCCGCCTGTAATTGTCTTGTTACACCAGACGGGTTCATTTGAGTATGGGAGAGGTTAGATGGAACACCACCATCCTCCAGCTAAGTACTCTTTCTTGCCATAAATACATTCAGTTTAATTCAGCGAGCTCATATATTTCAAGTGACAAAAATTGGTGCCAGATTAAAGTTATGCAACCGCAAAGAACAAAACAACTAATCGCATTATTATACCGCTTCTTCCAAATATGAAGGATGCCTGGAGGGGATGAAAATCAGGTTATAAAGGTGGTCAAATATAACATTACCAAGTAGGCTATTACCTGAATAGACGGTTGATATGAAGCGCTACATTTACTTTTCGGGAATAAAATGATCACGTTAAACGATCAAAAAAAAATTGTGACAGTAGTCTTTGAAACCAAATATTTTTCTGTTTAATGATTTTACATTTATTCCAAGACCTCCACAGATCCCTGGGGGTCCACCACTGAACCACTGGCTTAATCACACTAATATATATACTTTTTTTTCTACACAGCATGAAAAATTGTCCTTAAACTGCTAAGAAACTATCACTTTATTATCAAGCTTCCATTTTGGCACGTTGCCATGAGAACACTGTACAATGTGAAGCATGTCAAGAAAAGATGGCTGTCATGGATTTTCTAGTAGTCTATTTAATTGCGCTAAAAGCTTTCCACATTGACAACCTTGCAACTGTGTATGTCTTAAATACTTTTTCTTTTTTTTTATGTTTAGTGCTGCAAGTTGGCTAAAACGCTCGGAAATCGACATACAATGGTAGGATTTTTATCGTTATCTGTGTCAGGCGTACAATTTAGTTTTGAGAAAAATGCAAAGGAAATGCCAAAATTAAACATTTTTTCAACCCCCTCCACCAGCATAATTTTGGCTAAAACGGCATTGCATGAATACCCAATAAGAAATCGTAATAAATCATCCGTGCCATCATCAGCTATGAGAAAACCGTGTACTATTTGACCTGTTTTCTCAAGGATAATTTCATTCCTTCTTCCAGCGCCATCAGTTCATGACTGCTCATCACAGATAAGTGTAAACCAATGCAACTGTGTTCCCAAAGAAGATAGTGACTGTGCCTAATCCTATTTTAAAGAGCTCAGATGGGAAAAAAGCTGGCTGGTAGCACTTCAACCGGCACCAACGCCCTGAGAAGATGGTGCTCTACCACACCGGGCAGATCTGGCCCTGAGAGACAGACAAAATAAATAAATAAATAAAAAAAAAGCCTCACGGGCCACTCTGTGTGTGCCTCTTTTGGCCCTCCACTGGAGGCATCAACAGAATAAGTTGTAAACCCATTAAATATGGCCAAGACTGTAGGCGGGGATGGGATCACGGACAGCATGGACGGGGTGGGGAAGAGAGATAAAAAACACTTGAGGCCAAGCAAGAACACAAGGGACACAAGAAATAGCCAGTAAGATGAAGTCCGTTGTGGCTTGTGGAGCACAGAGGGTAAAAGCCACAATATTACAAAGCAAATAATACAACCATATTTCCAGACTATAAGGCACATGTTAGTGCTTAAATCTAGTTAAAAAAAAGACAATAAACACTTGAGTATCCATTGAGAAAAGGTATTTGCTATACCAGTTTACCATTAATGCACCATATAACCTGGTGCACATTGTAACCCGCTGCACCTTTTAACCCAATGTGCCTTATAACCTGATGTAGCTTATAACCATGATGTAACCCTGGAACTTGTGTGCCTTATTACCCAGTGCCCCTTTTTACCCGTTGCACCTCATAACCTGATACACCTAATAAGCCGCTGCACCTTTTAACCCAATGCACCTTAAAACCTGATTAAGCTTATAACCATGGTGTAATTAATAAGGCGCTGCACCTTATAACCTGGTGCGCCTTATAACATGGTCCAACTTAGAACGTGGTGAGCATTACAAACTTATGCAACTACAACCCACCCGTTGCACATTTTTACCCAATGCTCCTTATAACCTGGTACACCTAATAACCCGGTGCACCTCAGGTATACGATAGTGAGCCTTAAAAGCTGGGGCGATATAAGCGGGTGTATCTTATGAACCGATGCACCTTATAATACGGTACCCCTCATAACCCAATGTGTTATAACCCAACGCATCAAATACAGGGCTGCAGATATTTTTTTTCGTGGGTTACTCACATGACTACCAGGACATAGTACATATCTTTTCGTTCATTAAAAACGGTCTTATTCACTATCCTTGTCAGTGTTACACAAAATCGCAAAGTGAAGCACGAGACTTTACGCACCAGTGATTTCTGTCACGCATGCATACCTATGAACCAATTATGTGCATCTCGGGCCATATAACCCAGTGCATCATATAATCCAGTGCACTTTATAATCCGATGTGCCTTATCCTAATCCTTATCTTTCATGTTATACCAACAGTTAGAGTAAAAACATATTAATATCTAAATACTGCATACTAAATGTCACATCTTAAACTAAAGCTGAAAAATGACTTTCCATCAATACACCGTGCTACTCATAATGTGGGAACCTCTTCTATACTTTCTCATTAATTTAACATGATATCTCTATCTCCCTTTAATGTCCTAAAGTTATTTCAATGATTGATTTTCCCCAGTCCTCAAATGGTTTCCTAAATGTCCTCGTCCAAGAGCATCAGTAAAGATAGTGCAGCAAATTACTCCACATTTAGAGATAAGCAGTGTCTGATTGGTTCAGTGGATAACTGCTGGTTGAATGTATGTATATTCATGTGCGACAATTCGTGCATTTGTTGAACCATAACCTCCAGCGGCTTGTCTGTTTTTCTTTCTACATGTAACAGCCACTAGTAATGGGCTGTACTTAATCTGTGTGGTAAATTAATAAACTACATTAGACACCTAAAATTGACTGCCAAATCCTCACAACACAATGCAAATAATTTATTTGAAGAGTCGAAGGCCAAATTCTGTCATATTTGAATAAAGCAACATGATTCCTCAGTTTGCGACACTGTTGTCTTTTGAAGCAAGATTTGCACCAGAATAATTATTGTCTTGACACTATATATGAATCTTATTACTCGTTTTTGGACACGGGGGCACGGGAGACAAGACATTGGTAAACAGAGGCAAGCCAAGGCAGATCTGTATCCTTCTCTTTCGGGGGACAGGCTGAGGCGTGTTTAGGCAGACAAAGCAAGTCTTCTTACTGGGGAAACTTGTGTTAGTCTGGGACAGGCAAGGTCGGAACACTGTCAGGCCAAGCAGGACAGCAGGCCTGGCTGATAGTAGGGGACAGGCACCTTGCCTGGGGACAGGCAAGGTCAAGACACAGGCAGGAAGAACAGGACAGCAGGCAAGTGTAGTCAGAGGCTTGCAGGGTCAGGATCCAGACAGGTAGGACACCCATGAATGCAAGAAGGCTTGGAATGGGAAAGAAGACAATCTGGCGGGGACTGGCTGAAAGAGCCAGGATTATTTAATGGTTAGTTAATTGGTAACACCTGTCCAACCACAGACAGGCAGTGACAATAGATACGAGAGAGTATCAAGACTAAGACAAGAACAAAACCTTTTGGAGGTGGAGAACAAGAAAAGACCAAGACTTTTGATAATTGATAAGAGACAATCCAAGCCTTCTGGTGGTCAAGACTGAGACAAAACCAAGACTTTGGGAGATTTGAGAGCAAGATGAGACCAAGACTGTTGGTGGTTATATAGGCTGAAATGAGACCAAAACATCCGGTGGTTCAAGACCAAGACAAGACCAAGACTTTCGAAAACTGATGAAGAAGGAAGACCAAGAATTTTGGAGGAGTGAAACCAAGACAAGACCAGGATTTTTGGAGGTTTGAGACTAAAACAGAATTAAGACTTTTGGATTCTAGAGACAAAAAAAAAAATCTAAATTTCATATCTAAGCAGGCGCCACTGGCGTGGTAGAATAACAGCTGTATTCTGCTTTACTCAATGATCACCGAAACATTGGCCCGGTCTTTATCAAAAATCCCCTGATTAAAATTCCCTTCAATTCCAAAATGAGATCCTTTCAAAAAAGAGCTGTCAAGACAAAACTGTTCTTGAGACTGTTACACTGGCATCCTCAACCCTCAGCCTTTTTGCAAATTCCTCCCCGAGCGTGTGTAGTTTGTAATTGTTTAACAGGGAAGGTTTCATGTTCAGAGCTGATAGACCTGAGGCGGTGTCAATGAATAGAAGGGAGTCTACGGAAATGGAAAAATGTTCTTTTCTTAATGGGGATGGCTCTGTGAATTTCAATGAGGAGGACAGACGCTCTATATGCCGGCAAAGAAGGTGAGGATTTTACATGCTGTATATCCATCAAGCTTCTAATGTTGATCCATGACTCAGTGCCACACGTAGCTATGTCAAATCTTTGTCTTCATATCGGTGACCACTGTTATGCAAAAACCCTCTAAACTCTCATTTTTGGAGGTGCGAATGCCTTTTGTCATTTTTATTCCCGGTGACTCCTTTTATGAAAAAGCTGATAAAACAATTGTGACATAAAGTGTCCTTTTTGGGACCCAAAAGGCTAAGTTAATTAATTAGCCATCCATGGTTCAGTGCCAGGAGGTTGTTGATTGTATCGCTGTAAGCCTCCATCCTGTGTAAATTGAGTGAGATTGTGATCTAACAAGGCTTTGACCTGGATCCCTCCCGAACAGCCTGATGTGAGAAACATTGATGAGAGGATTTAGCTGGACACGGCGAGGGGACATGCTATCTTGAGGCGTGCCATCAGTGCCATAGCTGGAGGGCAATTGAACATACGCTCATATCTTTTTTGACTCATCTGTTTGTTTGAACTTGAAATCCCTCGGCCTGAATCGGAATACAATATTTTCTCAAGCAACGCTTTGCTGCAGTTTCATTATTTTGTTATACTGCTAGGCTATTAAATATAAATGCTACATTTTTGTCATGCACAACATCCATCTGTTTACGAGATAATGGATTTTAGAGATAATGGAAACTATTTTTGTTTTCTTGTGACACTATTTTAGTCAGATTACCGTATTTCCCGCACTATAAAAGCCTTAATATTTAAAAAAAAAAGCTGATGGTGCGCCTTATAATCAGGTGCGCCTTATATATGGATCAATATTGAGACTGGGATTCGTAGATGGGGAATGAACTGATAAAGTAAGCGTTACCTGTTTCTTTTGTGTGTTTACAGTTGAACAAGGTTGGTCATATTGACATTGAGTTATTATGCTAATGAGACTTTAGAGTTATTATTTGAATTGTTATTACTTTGAGTATTACTATATTGTGATTGAAAAAGTTTTAAAATATGTCATTAATTGGGGGTTCGCCGTATAATCCGGTTTGCCTTCTATATGGAAAAAGTTTTAAAATATGTCACTAATTGAGAGTGCGCCTTATAATCCGGTGCGCCTTATAGTACGGAAAATACGGTATATGGTATGGCTTAATCAAGAGTCAAGAATTTTATTGTCATATCTACAGTAATACTACACAATGAAATTTTAATTCTGGTCGCTTCCCTGTGCAGACTACGTTCCACAATCAAGCAAATAATAAAGTAGGCAAAAAAAAGACAGTAATAGAGCATTAAGGGCAGTAATAATGAACAGCTAATAACTGAATGGATTTACATTTTGAGCATATTATGCAGATGGAGTGGAAGAAACTGTATACATATGAGATGATAGTGCAAAATATAATCTAATGCAAAATATTCAATGTTTAGCAGCGTTCCTGCACTGTGCAGGATTTGTAAAGTGCATGTCTGCCACATACATTTGAATAATTTTTGCATACATATTACCATACTGTCACATGCGTTCGAACATGGTCAATGTTAAAAGCATAGGCCATAGGTCAATATCTTCAAATGCATATCCCCATTAACAATATTTAATCCACATTGGCAGTTCCATGTTTACCTAGAGGCCTAAATACATCAATTAGACACCAGACAACGTAATTGACGCCTACTCACTTTGGTGACGGCTCGACGGTCAGCACGTCATGCTGGAAATACAAAAGACAGACAGATTTTCAGGAATAAAAACAGTTGAACTCAGTCACGTTCATGAAATTATTTTGCGAGTTCCAGTAGAGTTTGAGTCAAATCCACCCCCCCCCAAAAAAAAAAAAAAAAAATCTCAATTCCAAGTCTGGATTTTATTACTACAGACCTACTGTAGGGCACAAGCAAAAAAAAAAAAAAAGCCACCCAATTATAACTTGGGTCAAGCTTATTTTCAGTCCTGGTCCTTGTTTTGATTCGAATGATCAGACAATCAGCAATGTCTGCAGGGGCTGGATAACAATCCTGTTCATTTTAATCAGGTGTCTTGCAGCAGGGATAACTCCAAAGCATTTTTTACCGCTACCTCTCAAAATGATTGACTGCAATAGCTGTAAGGGCTTCAACGGTAATTCCGTCGCTTTTTGTTGCACCAACAAAAACCACATGGCCTGTTGTTGTTTTTTTTTTTTCTGCTTCTTCTTGTATTGAAGGCACATAAACACACGGAGGCAACGGGCACAGAAAAGTGACATTGGCGGTCACGCCACAGTGATTTGTGAATGCGTCGTCCTTTCCGTGGGTCATGTAGCGCTGCAAGGTACAGCGAGTGTTATGAGCCGACCGCAACGGCTCCGAGGGGGGTTACAAGTCTGTTCGCTCTCCTTTCGCGTGCTCTTGGGCTGAATTACAAGTAGAACGGCTCGCTGTTCATGTACGGGAAGCGGACACATACACCAAGCCCAAATCCAGATGACAGATTATAGTCTTAATTAAATGAGCGCATTTATTTCATAACTTGAAACCAAAGTGAAAAAGAAATGGAAACGGGACAAAGAAACAATGAAAGAATTTTTATTTTCAGCATTTCAATTCTTCTTCCCATTCCAAAACGCGCTGCACTTTATTCAGGTGTGCTCAATAGAACATAAATATTTGAATCGCTGTAACAATCTGAGCAGAGAATGGATCTGCTGCACCACCAGAGAATTCATTAGATGTACCTGCCCAATGTAATAAGCTGCATCGAAAATTCTGTTTTCACAAAGGTGATAGAGTTGACTTTCTACTGACAATGTGCATTTTCCACTTGAGTATAGTTGTCCTTGTATTTCACAAGGTTTCAAAAAAAAAACAACTGTTGATCTTTTCTAGAAATAGTGGAACTGAATATCCATGACCAACTTACACAAGAATAACAAAACCAAAACATAATGAATGGGAAAAGCAATGCAGCCATTAAGAAAATCAGAAGATGTGTCTTTTGAGTAGAGAGGGAAATAGAAAACGTTTTTTTAAGTGTTGTTCTCCAGTAATATGATACCTGTTGCTTGTTGATCGTGGTTGGAAAATGAATCCAACACTTTTGATACGCAGACATTTTTAAACCCACAGCAGCATTTAAAGGAGTAAAGTAATATAACAAGTGCTTCATGAGGCTTCGTTCGTCCTTTACTAGATAATTGATTTGCTTCCCTGCTGATTTAGTTATCGATATATCTGCAATTAATTTAAAAATATATTTGCAGCTGGAGAAAACGCTTCCTCGTAAAGTTGAAGATCGGAAGTCAATTTTCACCATGGCTGAATCTTTTGTCAATTCCGCTCCCTACTTACGGATTCTCTGGGGTTGATTCCAAGTGACTTTGGGCATGAAGCAGAATACAATGTGGCAGGGGAATCGGTATCATACATCTACTCATTTTGGCCTTTTGGGATGAAGAAAATTGAAAGGCATTAAGCAGTTATCTACTAAGCATATCTAACCAGTCCCCTTCATAAGGCACTATCTCCATGGGTAATACTTGAAGGCTGATCAGGCTTGCTATGGATGCACTTTTACTGACCCAAAGTTCAAACATGTACTAATTCACTCTGCTCGGAATCATTTGAACCTGCGGAACTGGAGAGCTCGTCCCCGGGTAGTCATTTGGAAGATTTTCAAATGATCCGCATATGTCTTTAGTTAATGAAAAATTAACTGCAGATGATTAATTGATGACCCTCAATGAGGGAATGTGATCGGGCTTCCATTCGCGGGAGCCCGAGATACGCCTCTCCCCCTCCCCCCTCCCTCGCCGATTCAATCGTCATTTCCATAAAAATCATTAGGTGGAAGGCTTAGTTGAACATCCTTCAACCGCTTGGCATCATAATATTGGATTTCAGACGTGAAGGCCACCAAGCACGGAAATCCACATGCAAATACCTGGGAATATATTTCAATTGTTAATCTTTGCACTCAGATTCATCTTTTCAAGTCAAAGATGAACAAGATGATGACGAGATGGACGCATCTTTCTCTGTCTGGTTTTTACCTGACTTGGGATAAAACTGTCTTGGATTGTCAAAGATGACTCCTATTTTTATAATTTGTTTTATCAGGATTACTCAATTGAGATGGCAGGTCATTTATTTTCTGACTTTGATCTCTTAGAGCGTCATCTTGTTTTTTTGTTTTGCTCTTTAAGATGGCTCTCTTGCTTTAAAGACACAAGCTAATACACTTTTGTTGCACTATGACCCGCAAATATATCACCAGTTCTTCAAGTTATAACTAGTTTGGATTTTCTGGAGAAATTGCATCTAAAGGCTGAAATTCTCAAAGCTCAAATGGTTTTGAATGAAACTGAAAAATAAGGAATGATAATGAAAGGTATACAATGAGGCGAATTGGTAAATTGAGTCAACTGAAAGATTTATATTTAAAATGAAGACTATCTAAATGTTTATTGTGGTAACACTAGAAGAAATACAATCTCATTGGGAATGAATGAGTAATTTTTGCGTGAAATTTTAGAATATTGAGAAAACTGGGAACATTTGGAATGAGGTAAATAATAGCTGTTGTGGTGTGAAATTTTGTAATGTTTAAAAATGGGAATTATGATAGTCAGATGAATTATGTGGAAGGAGATGCATGCTAAAAAACAGAGGTGGTCAATTTTGCTGGTTTGTCATTTAGTATCCGGTGTTGGCTGTCCCACCAATTTTTCGTTGTGCATCTGTCATTATAAGCACCAGCATTCTGCCCTGTCATCATTTGACTGCATTTTCATCGTAATTCAAGAGCAGATCCTCTGTACCGAATCAAAAAAATGTTGACCTTTCTGCGCGGTCGCCCGTAAAGCTCAGCATGGTGAACGGTTGTCTTTATAATTCTTGACTACTTTTGGTTAAATGTTCAATTCACTTGTCATTTTGGTGTATTCGCAAATAAGCACACACGATACAGGCTAATGAATTTTGCCATTATTCGTCAGAAAATCAGTAGTCCGTGGCTAGCTGACTTAGCATGACACATCAAAACCTTTCCTTGGATGTCATTATTGTGAGGTTTCGCACCATTCGTTGTTCTCCGGGTGCCCGTCGACCCTTTGTCGGAAACGCCGCAATTCCTTCAGCTTTCACGCAGTTGACAAACTCGATAAGTGTGGCGTCATTCTCGATCGTCAATATTTGGAGCAGAGTTTTACGACAACACCCGGCGCTTGTTTTAATAATCGCAGAAAATGGAAGCGGTCTCCCGGAATGTTATGCGAGTCAAATTTTGCACAGCGTTTCGAATGAAGCTGCCCCACGTTGATGTCATTTGCATCATTTTAAATGGGCCAGAATTCCAACCGCTCCTCAGGGTGGCTGGATGCTAACTAACTATTCTTTCAATTTCCTTTCCCAGCATGTTCCTCAAGGATGCGCAGCAGTGCACAAATTACAAGTAAAATATTGTAATAGGAAGCTACTTTTCGCTCACTTGACGTTAGAGGAAAATAAACAAGCGAACAGCGCTTCTTTGTTTGGTCCCCGCCGCGATTGCCGCGGCAGAAATAAACAGTGTGAATCCTGACATACGACGCTGCGTGCTTTTACTCACAAATCAGACGGAACAGCGTGATGTAATTGACAAATTTGATACACGTGACATCACACCCAAAGGAGTAGCAACTGTTTAATAGAAAATATGTTGTTGTTGTTTTTTTTTTTTTAGTTGCTAAATTGGATTTCCTCAACAATGGTCCATGGTGCAAGTAGATTCAATTTGTTCTCTAGTGGAAATTCACAACACTTTTGATTTTCAAGTTCTGGTAGACTGCAAATAATATGGACATAACTCATTTGAAATTGTTGTGTTAATTTGTCAACTTGAGTCCATTTGAAGATGTGGTGGACTTTCACGGATGTGCTTCAAAGATGACAAGAATGGGTGCCATTGAGAGCAGAACTCCACCAAGGAAATACCTGCAGGCTGAACAAAGGTCGTAATTTTTGGAAAATAGGAAAAAAAAACAAAAGTCTGGTCTTTTTTTTTTTTTTTTTGTTCTTTTACAAAAAAACATTTAAAAATAAAAAAAAAAACTACTAATGTTTTTTTGCAAGAAAAGAAAAGCCTTACTATAAATGGCCGTTGCTTTACAAAAAAACTTACTATACATTTTTATTTTTTTCACAAATATAATGCTTTAGTATGCATGACTGTTTACAAAAAAAAAAATCCAAACAATACATGTATATATTTATGTTTTCAAAAATAACCTCCCCATTAAACGGATCCATTCAAAAAAAATCTTATTATACATGTTTTTTTTTTTCTTTTTTAAAATCCCTGCTCTATAGTAAAAAAACAAAAAACAAACATACTGTACATGGTTTAGTCACAAATAAAGAATGACTACACATGGTCTTTTTTTTTCCGAAAGAAAAGCCCCTATGAAACATGATTGTTCTTTTACAAAAAAAAAACAAAAACAAAAAAACTTTTTATTCTCAGGAAAAAAAAAACTGTATATATATATATATATATATATATATATAGAGACAATAGTTACTTGCTAATTATAATTCCTGTCAAACAGACCGGCATGAGTTTTATGGCCCGTGATAATTTTGGTGGATGCAGTCATGATGGAATCAAAATTATGCAAATGGCGCCGAGCAGCCCGTGGAATTGCAGTTGCATAATTGATTTATCGATGACATTTATTGCCACCTGGCTTTATTTACAGAGATATGCGCTATGCTGCACTTTTGATACAAAAAGTTTTGGCTAGCAGGCCTTATTTTTACGCTCATGGGCGCCGTCAAGAATATTTATACGAGGGCTATCAAGAAAAAAAACGCACTGAGCTTCATTTGTCGACACAAGACAAGCGCTTTGTGAATTTTAACGGCTTCCAGTCGTAAAAGTGAATTAAATCTCACAAGGCAAAGCCGGACATTTTAGTACCACTAAACTTTTGCCTGTCATCAAATGGGATGCTGGGTCTTTTTTTCCCTTTATTTCCTGAAAATAACCGTCTTCCTATTCTGATATTTGTTTGTTTACCGAAGCATTAAACAAACAACAACAAATATATATATATATATATATATATATATATATATATATATATATATATATATATATATATATATATATATATATAAAAAATTCTTAACCGAGCACATTCAATCTAACATGTGTCGACTCCAGGAAGAAGCAGAGCGGAGGCAACCCACTAATTGGTGAGTTGGTGTTATGAAAGTCTACCTTGGATTCTGTGCTCATAAACAGTAAAAAGTTTGGGGGATTTAGAATCCCAGAGCCCAGACATGGGTCGGTTTAGTCCGTGTTGTTCAACAATATTTTGTATCTGTGTGCAGCTGGTGGTTAAAACTGTAAACAAAAAGGAACTTCAGGCAACAACAATAGCAGGTTAATGGTTGGAATTTTAAACATAACTGTATCCTATGTTACTTTTTTTTTTTTTTAATTTATCACTAATTAGCAGACAGGCTTGGATGAGGCATAGAATTTAAAAAAAATGCAGAAAAGGGTCAACCTAAGTTGACCTCTTGATTGACTGCCAGTCCTGTGGTGATTTTCCACTCAGAATTTATTGTAGCTTGCAGCAAAGCTGTGTCCACTGATTTTTTTTTTCCCTTCTTTTCAGTTTGAGCATTGGTATTAAGATATTGAATAGTCCTAGCACATATTGTGGTCCTCTAATAGGTGTCAAGAGATTTTAATAGGATTTCTGCAGGTGTAAGCAAATCTAATTGAATGCTTGTTAATGCAATGACAGAAATATTACCTAAAAAAAATATATATATATACTTCTTTGCAAATCATTGTATGCCTATTTTCTGCAAAATTTTCATAGGGATGCTTATTGTCATGAGTGATGTTTTGGTGTCCAAATGTTGACCTTTCCGCGTGGTATTTGGCTGGTCCAGGGCACTCCAAAGCGCATTCATCCCGTGGCCAGCCTTCCTTCCATACAGGCTGGACTCGCATACCATGTGATAAGCAGCAGCCGTTGTTTTGATTGTGAATACGAGTGGCGCTGATATTGATCCGGTGGGCTAAATGAGCCTTGTGGGTCTCCTGTTTATGCAGAAGAGCGGTTATGCCTGCTGAGTGGAGCGGAGACAATAAATCGATATGCAAGGTGGGTGGGGGGGGGCGCATGCATTGCGGCTTCAAATTGCACTTATATTTATCTCCTTGCCTCTGTTGATTAACCTTAGCGGCAATGTTTGCGAGTCAGTGAGGCCCGTTCTTCTTCAGCTATTGTGGATCGAAATCAGAATTAGAGTAAGGCAATGTGCAAGTAGCATCTGTGAATTTATTTTTTTAACCCAAGTACTCCTAAAAGGAGACAGTACATTGTTCTTTTCAAATTAAGAGCAAATGAATTGGAACATGAAGCAGCTTATCACTAAACTGTTTTTATGAGAGGATTTTATGTAATATAATTACAGACTGACTAAATAAATACATTCTTTGCATATTAATGACATTGACAAGTTTTTGAAATGTTTTACATTACTACGATATAGCGCTGTGTTTTTGTCACAGAATTAAAAAAAGCATGATGATATTTATAGAAACCCTGGTAAAATCTCCAGTACCAGAGACTCGAACACTAACTTTAAGAACAGCGCTACTAAACCAGGAAACATTGTGATTTTTAGGATGTCAAGATGATTTCGAAACCACACGACAGGAACTCTTATTTTTTTTTTTCTCAGAGCCCACCCGAGAAGAAAATCAGCACTTGCACAAGTGTTGAAAATGTCATTGTCTGCAATGGTCTCTCATTGGTGGACAGAGAAAAGTCAGATAGCAGTCTGGTTGCCACGGTGACCGTGGCTGGAAATGACCATGTAACAGAGGGTAATTGCAGTGTCTGTAAAAAGGTGATGCTGAAAATTAAAATTCAGAGCTTTTAGTACTTACACACAATGAAAAAAGTCTGCGTGGAAATAAACCTCCTTTATTCAATAGTCATTTACATTTGATATATAAAAAATTACTTACATTTAATACATTTTGTCAAAATACAGAGCAGTCAAACCACATACAAATCAAATATAAAATTATAAAAAGTCTTTATATTTATCCTCCTTTCGGAAAGTAACGGTCTAAGATAAGTCTTGGTTGACGAGCCTTGCGGTAAAACTCCTCCTGCGTACATAGCGCAATACATGAGAGTTAGAAAAATATGATATTCGGCGTTTGTCCTCTCAGCCAATACAGTACAGGATCTGATCGGAGAACATTCAAGGTGGGCGTCGGTCTCTTTCGGCATATTCTTATCGTAACATGGGCGACAGTGATTCAAGTCGGTGCCAACGGCAAAGACCATTTCAAACGCTCGATGGACAAAACTGGAAATCCGAGCAGCGTCCACTGGTTCGAGAAAGGATGTGGAACACTTAAAAAACAAAAAAACATACACACAAACGACAACAACAAAATCCCCACACGTTTAACCATTCCGTAATGATTTGGAATTGGTCAGAAAAACAGTCACTTAAAAACAACAACAACAAAAATGGCTTCTGTTTTCTATAGAGGTGTATTGCTTTCACGTAGGGGAAAAAAAAAACAAAAACTCATGTTTTTCTCAGTTATTTTTTTGGGGGGGGGGCTTGATTACTTTAAATGTTTTATTTGATTAATTTTTATCTTTTATTTTTATCCGACATTAAGCAAAAAAAATGTTCAGAAAACTATTAAAAAAGAAAAAAATATTAACAATAATAATAATATTAATAATAACAATATTCCACAAAACAAAAAATATATTTGGGGGGAAAAATATTCCACTGAAAAAAAATATTTTGAAAAAGTGTGAACAACATTTCAAAAGCAGAAAAAAATGTTCTAAAAAAAGCTTCAGTTTTTCTGAGGTTTAATTTTTGTTCTTTAAAAATCTCTGAAAACAGTTAAAAAAATCACAAAATACAGGATTTAAGTGCTGCAAAATATAATTTAGGGGGAAAAAAAATCAACAAATAAATGAATGCAGAAAAAAAAACAGAGCATCAGTTTGTTTTTCTATCGTTTAAAAAAATTGGTCTGAAAACCAGTAAATAAAAAATACACATGTACATCAAAAACAGAAACAAACAGTGAAGAACAGTAAAAATATAAAATAAAAACAAATAAAAACCAGAACAAAAGCAGAAAAAATGTTCTGAAAGGCAGGAAAAAAAATATTGCGCAAACTAGAAAAGCATAAAATACTCTCCCAAAACGATTCTAAATCAGAAAAAAATATCTTATAAAAAACAAAAATCTGAATAACAGTAAAAAAAAATAAAAAAAGCAAAGCCCAATGACTCACAAGTGAATGCAATACACTTCAGTTTTCCACCTATTGGAATAAATTTAGGTTACAGATGAAAACGGTTCGGACTATATCAAACAATGATATGATGCGAATATATTTTTTGCACTTCAGAAGCTCAAGTGTCATCCAACTAGGGCCGGCGTAACCTTCCCTTTAGCAGTCAGAAAGCAAGGTGAAAAAAGCGGCCAAATGACAGCGAGCGCACAACGCCGATGCGGGAAAAACCTAAAAGCCTCGTAGAAAATTATTGTTTTACCGCCATTGTGTTATACATCCTATACTGTGGTTTCAAAAAAAAAAACGTAGAAAGAGTCAAGTAGGCTATGCGGCGGTTTCATGAATAATCCCCTCGAATTTCTTTGGGAGTAGCTCTCTTCTCTCGCCGATACTGATGAGCGGCTTCTGACAGTTTTGCCCGTCCGTATACATCTTGGCATACACCGGATTGGCGTAATTCATGGGCTGCAAGAAAAAAAAAGATGCCATATCGTTAGGGACGACGCACCACAATTGGATCCCCCGCCGAGTCGCTACGTTTGCTCACAAGAAATTTGTAGCCTCCAATTTGACGCTAGTCTGTTTGAAAGTGAAAAGATGATATTTGCCGCCCTACTACTAGGCGGAATTGTGGGCCAGTCGTGTATGAGCCAAAGAGCATTTCCCTAAAGTCAAGCACGGGGGTGGAAACGTGACGCTTTGCGGCTCTTTCTTCGCAAAAGGGCGCGGGGCGACTTTAGCGCTCCGATGAACGGAGCCGCCGACTGGAAAATTTGCGATGAAAACATCCTTCCCTCGGCGAGAAGATGGCCCACCGGCATGACCATGAGACAAACGTCTCGTCCGATTTTATCTCTTTTTTTTCGGGCTGTGTTGACCTGAGCTAGATTTCGACAAGTGCGCTGGATCATAGTCAAGAGAACGGTATCTCTGCCTTTACCGTGGTTACACAGGTTCACATACTTTATAAAATTGCAGAAATTGTGGTATTACACCTTTTAGGGCCATTATAGAAAAAATTGCACCAAGCACCATTTACACATGGCTTCATCTCTAACCATTAATAAGTTACCGCCTTTTCGACCAGTGATATAAAAATACGTCAAAAAAAAATTCTGGCAGCTAAAAGGTCAATATAAAAAAATATACCATATTTTCCGCCCTATAAGGCGCACCTGAAAGCCTTGATTTTTTTTAAAAAGCTGATGGTGCGCCTTATAATTAGGTGCGCCTTAAATATGGATCAATACTGAGATTGAGATTGAATTGATAAAATAAACTTTACCTGTTTCTTTTGTGTGTTTACAGTTGAACAAGGTTGCTCATATTGAAAATGACTTATTATGCTATTAATTATAATTATTATTTGAGTTATTATTCTTATTACTTTGAGTATTACTATATTGTGATTGAAAAAGTTTTCAAATATGCCATGAATTGAGGGTGCGCCTTATAATCGGCTGCGCCTTATATATGGAAAAAGTTTTCAAATATGTCATTAATTGACATATAACCCGGTGTGCCTTATAGTGCGGAAAATACGGTATATAGTTTTTTCACGTTTAACAAATTTACCTGTGTCACGTAAAAAAAAAATGCGATGACTGTAGCAAAAACAAAATTGTGTACTGTTGCTTTAATATTTCAAAATCAGTGTGTGCATCTGCTGAGGAGTTGTGAAGCGGTGCCAAGGAAATGAAGCTTAACATGCTCAAATATTATAATTGGCATCCATCCTCCTGAGAGACAGCCTATTCTTTTGTGTCCACTATAGTGGACACTTTTTTTGGGGTCCATATACTTTGACTCATCAGAGCTCCCCTACAAAGTCCTAGCGTCCTCAGCCGAAGACATCCTTTTATTTCCAGCGATGTCTCATGTTTGAGCTGGATGCATTTCACTTAACCGAGACTAAGTGGACACAACGGTGGACACGAATGAATAGGCTGGCTCTCAAGAAGGATATCCCAAAAGTTGACATGGTTAATCATCAAGACAAACATTTTCATGTGATTGTTGTGACATTAAACAGCAAGGAAAGATCGCAGGCACCCGAAGGTCGCTCATTGGTTGCTTACATTCTATACAACGATGATTCATGTCCTTATCGGGCAAAGTCATAGTGAGGTTTGAAAAATTCACCTGTCCGGGGATTACCTCCTTGGGCACCGAATTGATACCCAAGGTGCGAGGGTCGCTGGATTTCACACACCAGCCCTGCAACAGAAGCAAGCGGCGCAGCTCAGCATGCAAAGTAGGCCAAAACAAAATGGCCGCCGACGCTTCCTTAGCGCTTAAAAGAGCATTCCAGAACCCGCGGTCATGCCGCAGCCATCGGGGGTTTAGGAGTTTGTTGCAAAAGGGTGAAAAACTAGTAGAAAGGTTGGAAATGGAGCTCCGACAATAGAAAGCGGCAAGATAGAAGATCGAACCCCCACCCATTAAAAAAAAAAAAAAAAAGTCTCATTGGAGTTATTATATAATACTAAATTAGCTTAATTAGATCTGGTTTTTGGATTATTAGTCATCAAGGAGGCTTATTTGGAGCAATATTGTCAAAAAAAAAAACTGATTTGAACAGTCTTTGTGCATTGTTTTTTTTTTTTTTAAGCTTTGCATACTGTAAATTTATTCATCCTTAATTCCTTAAAGAGGAAAAATACATTTTTATTTAATCGAATTAAATGTATTTTATAATAATTACATTTTTTTAACATTTTGACAAAATATGTCAGTTGTAAAATTCTAAAAGGCAAGAGGCCAGATCTGCTTGTTTAAATTATTCACATATGATAAAAGAACCAAAACATATTTTTAATTGCTTTTTCTATTAATTTTAAACAAAAACAAATAATGAAGAGTGTTCTCAGTGTCAAATTTTATTTTTTTTAATTAAATGAAAATTCAAACAAATAGTTCTCTGAAATTAGCACTAATTTAAACTTAATTATCAGATTGTTATAAGGCCGACGCCATATTTTTTAAAATGCGGAATATCGGCATTGATTGTTGGTCTAACTAAATTAGTTTGTTTCTGAAACATAAACAATATAATGCCTTGAGTTAATTGAAACAAAACAAATTAAGTGAGGCTGTTTTCAACTCGGGTTGTCGATTTCTTTTTATTATATTTGTAATCATAAATTTACATGTGACTGTAATATGTTACTCCAAACAGGATTTTTCATTTGAAGATTTTTTTTTTGCCAACTCATTCATTACCATTGACGGCTATAAACGTCAAAGATCTTTTTTCTTTTCAACATTGCCAACTTTCAACTTCATTTAAACTTAGTTGGCAGCGAAATAGTTTAGCATCCCCCCGTTCCCGAAAATAAATAATGTAACGACGGCCCCTATCTTGAAAACCTCCAAAAATCAGGTCACTTATACCTCAAGGCAATCATTTTGGCACCTGTGAAGTGAAATGATATATCTGGTTATCTTCCACATTAGCGTCACGCCTTGCACTTGGGAATGGAGCAGAATTTCCAAACGTACACCCGATCCTTTTAAAGTTCTCCGATTGGGAGGCGTTGACGCACCTTGTGAGGGTCCAGCGTGAAGCTGGGTCGCAACAGGCTGCCCGCATCCGCGTGGTTGTCGTGATCCACTTCGTACATGTTGTACGACGGGTTTCCGATCTCCACGTTGATCCCTCCGTTAGTCACGGGCTGCCTTTGCACGCGTTTACCCCTGCAGGGCGAGTCGCATGTTTATTACGCGAAGAGATGAAAAACGTTTAGCATTCGTCCCGTCAGCTTCTGTCAATCTGGAAGGGGACGCAAGTATCGTATTTCTCTGTGTACAAATGGAGTTTTTTTCCTCTTTTTCAACCCCCATATAAGGGGGGTCGACTTAGAACGGCTTAGATCCATTTTTTTCCACATCCGTATTTGAATAACGGTAATTCGAATGTGAAATAAGTAATATCATTTCATGTGCAAGGCTTACAATAATTAACTAGATGTAAAAAGTCTATTTTGATATAGTATGCATGTTTACACTTTCAAATGCACTTTCATCAACCTTATTACCGCTTTGTTTTCAACAAGGCTGCATGGATAATTTTTTTTAATTTAATTTTATTTTATTTATTATTTTTTCAAGGAAAAGACGGGCTGATGTCCCCTTCAGCCCTTAGACATGCAAATGATGACTTATAGGACTTTTAGACATACTAATATTGTGTCAAAAAATAAAGCATTGAAACTCCAAATTATTTTATTGTTTATTTCATTTTTATTGTTTATTTTATTGTTGCAACTTTAGCATTTGCATCTACGCGCAAGCGTACATTGCCTTGCAGTCTTGTCTCCTCCTACCCCCCGCAACAGTATGTTCGTCCATATAGTACAATGTAGAAATACCGATAAAGTACCGCGATTTTGTCATTTTAATCGTAGACTTATTAATTCACCCAAATTGAAGTAAACAAAAGGGTTGGGGGGTCGACTTATAAGTAAGGACGACTTGTACAGAGTGAATTACGGTAACTGTTTTTGGAATGTGGGAGAAGCGAGATCCAAACCTGAGTCTACTAAACTGCCATTTTGCCATTTTGAGCAGTTTGAGAAAAGACATCAGACGAACTCAACTGGCACGCTAACGGAAAAGCTGAACAGCAGCCCGAGACTTAATGAATTCAGATTTTCCAAAAAACAAAAGAATGTTTTATCCTCATAGATTATCACTAAGCAGCGCAGTGAGAAAGTGGTTAGCGTGCCCGCCTCAAATTTGAGGTTCCGGGTTCGAAACCTGGCTCCTTGCTCGCCTGCTTTTCTCCAGCTTCCTCGCATACATTCCAAAAACAATCAGATGAAAAAAGACATGGCGCCTAACCTTTGCTTTCGTCTGCAGATGTAAATCCCTGCTACCACCATCACAATCAAAATCACCAAAAGGACCAGAGGGACGATGATAGCGATGCTCCCTAAAGAAGATTGGAGGATAAACCATCAAAAATGAGTCATTTTACTTTTGCGGACCTCAAAAATTGAAAAAGAGTTATTTATAAGCCCCAATGGATCCACAACAGCAAGCTTGTGCCTGTTAATACAGCTGACATTTAAAATTCTTCAGAAAAAATTGATATATATATATATATATTATCTGTAATATAAGTAGCAATAGCGGCAGAACCACACCATTATTTTGAGAAAAATAATATATATATATATATATATATATATATATATATATATATATATATATATATATATATATATTATCTGTAATATAAGTAGCAATAGCGGCAGAACCACACCATTATTTTGAGAAAAAAAAGAAAATGAAATGCATTTGCAACTACTACCAGGCAAAACAATCTCAATTTGAATCAATTCATTTTGATTGCATTTTTTGCCACATAAAGATTAGCTTTACGAAGAAATATGGCAATAGGATTGTGTTCAGCCAGTGTACCTTTGTCTCAGATGTAAGAAAAAAAAAAACAACAACATATTTAGCAAGGATATAACTTTGTGTGTGCCAAACTAACCTCCACTGGTATTGTCTGATCTACTGCTCTTGGGTGCGGGTCTCTCACATTGTGTTCCAGCCCAGTTTGTTGAACACCTGGTCAGCAAAATATAGCATCATTAAAACGACACAAACCCAGTATAGTGTATCATTTTCAGGAGATCAAACGTGCTTCAACGCCATGTTGAAGCCAACATCTGAGGAAAATAAGCACAATATGGATGCATGTTGTGTGAGGGTTGAAGTTGATTGTGTAGACATTAAAAACAAAATACAATCCTTATATCATGACGTGGGTCCCCGCTAACGGAGAAGGAATGTAATTTCACACGAGGAGCGCAGATGGGTTTACAAAGCATGAAGGATCCGGGGAGGTGCAAGCGGATAATGTATGAATCGCTGCTAATTACATGCACTCGTAGCAATTACAGCAAATATGACACCGACAAATGGCGCGGACATCCTCCGATATGCTTTCGACCGGCGTTCCACCCATGAACTTTCACCATGCGGTAAGCGATCCTCATCTGCGGCTCGCCTCATGCGCGTTGATGATGGCGCATTGGAGCTGGCCCGCGGCGTCCTGGGCCGCGTGGGATGGGTGACAGGAAGTGACGCAGCAACTGATCATGTAACAAGTGCCTCCAATAAATCATAGTGCCCAATTACACATCGTCGCTAGGAACATTTTTTGCCTCTTGCGTTGACTGAAAAGGACATCACATGTGCTCAAGGCGCACCTGTTGGACAAGCGGAGTTGTGATTGGATGTTACCTGAGCCAATGAGCGTAGGTGATGTCATTTTCCGTCGGCAGCAAGTGGCAAAATGAAATATTTTTTTAGGTATTACCTGCACATAAATACTTTCGTCATCCAACTAAAGATGGACGGTCAACACTTTTTACTTCTAAAAATGGCTTAAAAAGTGAAGTATTACTTTAAAACGGAGTACACGTTTGGGTGCCACTGAAAACAAAGTACGGTAAAACAAACTATGAGGTTCAAGTCATATGTTACAAGAATAAAGTTATATATTTTTGAGGTGAAGTGCAATGTTCTGCATTTAATTTGAAGATACGGTTTGAAGTTATGAGAAAGGACGTATATGTTAATATTTTTGTCTACTTTTGCCAAGTATTATTTGGATTAAAATATCAAGATGCAAGGTTGAATATGCACGAGAAAAATATAATATTGAAAGGAAAAATTATACATGAATAACAAGAAAAAAGTCATATAACTTTCAATTTAAAAAAAATATTAACTATCAAAGTAATTTTTGGAAATGGCAAAAAATGAAGTTGAGTCATCCTTTTTAGGAGTAATCACCATCATCTTCAGAAAAAAATACATCAAATGCACATTTCAGTGATATAATTTTGAGATTTCATTCAGATTTCCTAGTTTGAATATTTTTTTAGATTAAACGTGGTAACAAAGTTGAATATATTTCAAATGTTTTATATATTTTTTAAAAAAGCCATTATTTTTTACTGCATCCATAAATTATTAGAATGCCATGTAACCAAAATAAAAAAAAAATAACGTTTTCCTTAATGTTTACATATTTAATACAATGACAATAAAGGTATTCTACGATCTCTTTTAACTTGACATCTATTTGTCAACATTTCATTTTAACAGGGCTGGTGTTTAATGAGTTAAAAGAAAGAAAACAACATGTGCAACTTTACCCTCGTAAAATACGACGAGCCCAAAAATCCAAATTGACGACCTAATTCTTAGCTTATTCGTACTTTAGCCTTGCAGTGTAATCATTTTGTTATCATTTCATGCTGGCCTTAATACTTCTCTGTACTTGAATTTTAGCGTGCAATGGAAGGAAAACATTTGGTTTGTTTCATACTGCTTCATAGTGAGAATACCTGACAAGATGGCGGATTTTGCAATGCGCCGTCTTGATTGATCCGACAATCTAAACTAGGAAGTAGGTAATCATCCTAACCATTGCATTTTGGAGCACTTGTGACACAAAGAGTTGCTACAAGGCGGTAGGTAGAAAGGGGCCTCCTCCCGGGCCGGGCGGCGTGATGGGAGTCGAGTGAGCGGGCGAGAGCGCTCGGTGACCTACTTGCAGCGGGGTTTGTTAAGAGCTGTTAATGTGCACATCCCCTCATTCTGACAGAAGTAATCGCAGGGGTTGGCCAGCTCATCGCAACGTTGGTTCTTGAACCCTGACGTGCAGCTGCAAAACAGCGTCGGCGGAGTGAGGAAAGGGCCTTTGGAAAAAGCACACTCGTTGACCTGCCCGTTTGCGTAACGCCTCCCGATTGACACGCCAAATCCTCTTTAGTGGCTTTGAGGAGAAGATGGAGCGCAGGCGTGAGCGTGCCGCTAATTTCAACAACTAGATGTTTACACCCAACGGCTCTGTTGCTCGTGCAATGAAAGAAAAAGAGATTCCGTTGATAGCCTTGTCATTTTCAGCGCTGAATTGTTCATATTATGTATGATTTTTCAACCCGTACCTCTAAAAACACATGTTACCTCTTGCTGTGCGCGAGGCTCGAATAATGGCTCAGGTCATGTGACATTACAACCCGACCTGCGATCGGTCATTAGCTGAGCCCTTCCCGAATGCGATGCCGTTTCTTTCGCAAGTAGCGAAAGGTGATTTGAACTATTTTAGTATCAGCCATCAATGACACTCCTTTAGAAATATTTGGAAAAAAAAAAAAAAACAAATACCAGGGATTCGGTGTCTATACTCTATTGGATGAGTTTAAAGCATTGCTCATAAAAAAATAACAGTCATCAAATTAATTGTTCATAAAATGGGTATAGGTCAAGAGAATGAGGCAATTTGGGTAAAATTTTCAAGATTTTCTTCTTTTTTTTGTTCCATTTGCACATGGAGAAACAATGTGCCATAAATTGGAGGTTGCAATCTCTTTTTTTTTTTTTGCCCCTATCAATTTCTTGGACTCCATAGCTCCGGGAAGCCCCATTTTGAGAAAAATGTTCAACAAACATTCACAGCATAAAATTGAGTTATACTATAAAAAAAAAATATATTCTACATATTATGTATTTCTGTTCAATGTGAAAAGAGGATGGCACGAGTGCTCTCCTCCACCACTTGTGATTCAAATGTGAAATTTGGAGTACAGTATAACCTTGAACAGATCAGAAGTCATTGAATTCAAGACATATCCAAACACCACCTAAACCGAGGACACCTTTTCCTATGCTTATAAATCACATCTGCTAACGTACGGAATATTAGTCATTGAGAAGAACGACGACAAGCCGGCCGCGGATTAATACCTGCTGAGTTATAATCGCGTGCTGTGCAAGAAAGAACGTGAAATAGCAAACTGTGAATCCATTTTTTAAAGCCAAACTTTAACAGTTATCTGTGTGATAATATGGTTTGGAAATAAAGTTTTGTTTTGAATAGGTTTTGAACAGCTCACCCTATTTTTGTATCCAATTTTAAGTTGATGATAACTGAATCACCATTGATTCTTTTTTTTTTTTTTATAGATCTGAACTTAATGTGCATACTTAGTGTTGAAGCCAGTCAGAGTCATTTGAATACCACGGTTAATAAAAAAAAAAAATGCTCAGGGCAGCTTATTGAGGCATAAACAGTGAACTTGACTCATCAGCAATGTCAAGCACACTACGCTGTCCTGAAATCAAGTAAAATCGCTAAATATGCTAATTAAGGATGTTTAATAAAAAGACCGAACAGGACTGTAATTGTACTGTACGACACCTGTTCCAGCTCCAACATTAGCGGCTAGCAATGTTAGCAGGAGCTAGCACCACTGAATGCTAGCAGCGTTAGCGGCAATCCACTGACCCATTTAGGCTGTCGAAAGCAATCGGAATTACTTTTCGAAGGCAGGTCGAAAAAAATGACTCAGATGACAAACTTGCTGTTGCTACTGATCACTTTTGAACAGCTGGATTACTCAATTGTGCTGTTTTAGTCAGTAAAAATTGCTAGTGTGTTTTTAAGTCAACACGTTTTATCAACAAAATTAGTTGAAAATAAAATTAGATTAAAATAGTCTGCTGCTATGCACTGTTTATATTTAAGTAAAGCAAGTCGTACAACTGAAAAATTCAAGTTTATTATTTTGCGCAAACGGGTTTTACTGTCTTCTGTATTTATAATCGTTCTTTAACCAAGCAAAAACATATTGTAGCTTTTTAATTTTTTTATACAAATACCCTATTGTTGAACCCAACTTTAAACCCAAACATAAGTTGACTCATAGGCATTGGCCCCGCCCCCTTGACATGGTCATCCAATCACGTTCAGATATTTTCAAGATCATCAGAACTTGTAAAAAACACTAATTCACATAATAAAACTGCAGGGTCGCTATTTGCTACACTGCAAAGTAGTAGAACAGAATTCAAAACCAAATTGTTGGCAATAATGTCAAGACCGCCGCTTCCGGTTCACGCACAAGTAAAGATTCTTGATAAAGTTGTACAATATCTCCGCATACATCTCCTGTTCCTTTAAGGAAATAATAAAGCTTATGATCGGATCTGTTGACCTCCTCCAATAAGGTTGAATCATTTGCATAGAAATGGATTCTATCCACTCGAATTTGTGAGATGGGTGCAAATTTCAATGGGGCAAGCCTGGACAAAGGCCAGTTAAAAATGCAGAGCGTTGGGCTTGAGAAGAAAGGATTTCCAATTTCCCCCTTGAAGAATTTTTTCACAAAGCACTGATTATAACTCAGGTGATATTAATCTGGCCATGCTTGGAAGCGTTACACTGATTTTTTTTTCTTCCACTGAATGTCATGATAAATGAGTGACACATAGCCCATTTCTTTCTGGAGAGCAAACTTCTAAATCCTACAAGTCGGGAAACCTGACACTAGCTCTTTACTGCAAGGAAGACTAGTGTGATATGCTCAAAATGGCAAGCTATGAACAGGATTTTTTTTTTTTTTTTTTTTATCCGAGTGAACGCCTTAAGCCACGACGGCGTGTCACACAGCCCAAGATGGCGCTCTGGTATCCGGCCCCATGCTGCGCCCCGGCCTCCGACTTCAAACCCCACTTGGGTTTAGGGATCGCGTCGCGTCGGAATCTTACAAGGTTGTGCGACTCCCCGAGCGGGGAAAATGGGGGCCTGCGATGCTTCTCGCTTGTGCTCCTCAAGCCGGGCTTACCGGGATCAAGAACCGCCATTTGCATGTAAGCGGCGAGGGGGAGAATAATCAGAGCGGCGGCAAGTAGTGACTTACTGACAGAAAGGCAGGTTGGTGTCGGGGTCCAGGTGACAGGTGCCTCCGTTGTAGCAATATCCATCACACAGCTGACAGCTTGGTGCAATTCGTCCATTTGTGCAACTGACAAGAGAGGAAATAATGACTTGTTGTGACAAGTACAAATGCGCACATCATGCCGAGAACTGCAGTCTATTGGAATACTTGGTTGCTTTTGCTGCCGTTTATATGTTGGTGCAGCAAAAAGCAACTCATTTCAAATGAAATAAATGACAAAACTATAATCCACATAACTATAATGCTATTAAATTGTGCTTTGGTGTAATTGGGTGCGTGAATGGTTGTGCATCCCCTGTGTGCACTGCAATTGGCTGGCAACCAGTTTAGGGCGGGCCCCACCGACTGCCTGTAGACTGCTGGGATAGGCTCCAGCAAGCCAGTGATCCTCGTGAGGAGAAACGCCTATAGAAAAAAAAATGGACATCGCCAATCTGCTACACCTGCCTTGAGAGGGTTAATGGAGTAAATGTGCTTTTTGTTTTACACCCAATTCTAAAGTTTGAAATAAAACATAAAATCAGTGGCAGGAATAATTTTAATGAAGCCGATCAACGGGTTTTATTTTGAAAAATTTGAGTCATTGACATCCCGTGGCACCGCGGCGCATAATATGTGTAACAGGCGCAATTATTTAATGTGCTGTAAACATCTGGGACTTGACAAACGTATAAATAATGCAAACGTCTGGGCGACGCGCCTCCCGACGCACCGCGAGCAGAAGGCGATAACTCACTTGCAAAGCACATCCGCCGTCTCCTCGTTAATGAGGCACGGAGCGCCGTGGCATCGCAGACACTTGTCCACCTCGCATTTGTTTCCCTCGAACCTGGCGGGACACACGCACTCCACGTAGCCGCTGCTGGACAGCGTGCAGGCCTTAGAATTGACGCAGTAGTGGTGGCAAATATCTGCCAAGAAAGGGAACGACAGCGGATGCTAATAACACACCGGGAATGTAGTTTGAGCTGCTTTAATTGGACTTGTGAAAGCTTTTAATGGGACTTAATTATCCTTATCAAATGACATCTTAGCCACAGTTGAAAACATTTCACCCGTTGGGCAAACAATGGGAGGAGGGATGCTAATGATGTGGAGCCAAAATTGTTTCTCGCGCTAACAATAATTACAAAGCGGTGCGGGGAAAAAAAAAAAAGACAATCAAATCATTATCACTTCTGCACAGAAACGCCTGACGGTTGTTTGATTGTGGTATTTTCGTTTTGTTGTTTATTAGAATATGTGCTATTTGCTGAAGGGGGGCGGGCTTGAGGGGGGAAGCGTTCGCATGAACTTTTAAACGCATAGGTTTGAAAAGATATCTGAAGCAAGCCTTGTCTACACCTAACCAGGGATATTTAAACCCGCTCGTGTGTAAAAAACTTTCGTCCACTTCCGTTGTTTATTGAAAAAAAAACTGCTGCTACAAGAACACCAAGTAGTGCGGTTTTGTTCATTTACAAGCACGCCAAACCGATATGCAGCAAAAGTGTCGTCAAATTCTGTCCAATCAGATAGAACGTCCGTATCGCAATGTCCGTATCGGCGTCTTTGGCGATAAATAGAGGAGCTTGATGAGGTAAATTTCTGGTTGCTACACACAAACATGGATCTCGAAAATTTGCCAAACCTGCTCAATGCAGTTTTTGAGACCTTAGGTTTTGATGAAAAATAAAAGCCCAAGCTGGTATAGGAGAAAACGGAGACATTTCCCAGCGCCCGTTTGCAAGAACCCTTGCTAGTGTAGAACATGCCTCAATTACTCCGCCTTTTATGTGTCAATCATGTACTTGAACTATTTTCCTTTGAAATGGATAAATCAGCTCTTTAAAGGCAACTGTTCACTCAACAACCGTTCACTGAAAAGAGCCGTTCAAAAGATCGGCTCATTTATGTTTATTTTCAAACATCAATGTTATACTCTTAAAATAACCACTAGTTAGTGAGCCATTGCAATTCATGACATACTTTAAGCATTTCAGTGCCAGGACGTTTAATATTCTCTTCTTCTAAAATATTGTGAGGAGTAAAAACATTTGTTGGGAATGATGCCGTTCAAAAGAGTCGATTTGTTGGCAAACGCGTGGCGAAAATCGGACAACTCACGGTACAGGCATCGTTCTCCCGTGTATTCGGACAAACAGCGGCACACGGGTTGGTTCCCCTGAGTGACATCACATGTTCCGCCGTTCAAACAGTAGTTGTCGCATATCCTCTTCTCGCAGAAGGGCCCTGAGAAGCCCAGAGGACACTGGCAAGTAGGCTTACCTAGATAAATGGAGACGTGAGAGGTGGGATTAGGGAGTGCACGCAAAAGCACAAACATTCATCTATAAATAAGGTGAAGGAGCTTCCAGCACAGCAAATGTTTCAGAAAGCCTTTGGGATTACAGGTTATGCGAAAAGTAAAGAAAAGAACTCCTGCGCCGCTTTCTATGTGCCCGTGCATGGGCGTAGGCTGAGATTTTTCTGTAGGGTGGCCAGGGTCACGCATCACCTCAGTAGCTGCGTTTTAATCATAGTTTTTCGCGAAATAAAAGTAATACGTCGGTCTAGGATTGTTTTTTTTTCAGCAGCGGGGGCAGGTATATTTCCTACAGAGCAAAATAGTTGTATCAGGGTTCTATAGAAACTTTTACACTGGCACCGCACAGGATTTGCTCACACCCTTTCTCAGGGAGAGACAGCACCACAGGACTCCAAATTTGTAGTTTCGCTGTGTGTATTTTGGTCTTTATTATATTCGGTCACCTCATGTAAACACATGGACTCGGTAAACTGAGATTCTGCCGGTGGTCCTAAATGGTTTTTGAACGGTAGTCCATTTGTGTTTAGACATGTCAGGTTTTGTTAGATTTAATGCAAAGCAATAGCCAAGTTTTAGGCCGCTGTCAGAGGATGCGGAGGAAGAGTAGGAGAAGTCATAACAAACATCGCAACAACACAACATAACACGCCACAAACACACTGCATGAGCCAACTTCAAAATAAACACTGTAAACAATACATGGATGTAATTGCAAAAGCCTTATCAGGCTTTTATTTTGAAGTTGTCTCTGGTAGCTGCCGGTGTCAGAGCGAGATTTATGACACATTCGACAACATTTTAAACTCATACAAAATAGTAGGCCATCCAACCATTAATATTATGATAATAATAATGAAATTATGATAATAATAATGAACATTCATCATTAATAATAATAATATGGGATAAACCTGCAAAATAATGCTCCATAATTAGAAAATGGTTCCACAAATTAAATCAACGATTCACAAAACAGTTCTGCGTGAAACAAATAAAAAAATCCATTTTGGACCATATTTGGACCATATTTGCTGAAATCAGCAAGGGGTCGGATAATATAACATTAATATTTTCCAGCGCGCGGCCATGTTGTTCTGCTCCTGGCAGAGCACATCTGCCTCAGGTGTACGGAATTCAGTGTCTTCATTCTCGCAGCGTTTGCGTGGGAAAAAATGAGCAATGGCCAAGTTTGGGTTTCTGCACTGGTACTGGCAATACAATTGAAATGACAGTAAGGCATATACCAGAAATATAAAATGTGGGAGTGCATGTTGGAAATAGCAAGCCATTTTCAGTGAGTGCCCATCTCCTCTGTGTAATGTGGTCGTTATGTTAGATGACATGACTTCATGGCCATCAAATCACATGTGAGAGACAGTAAAAGCAAAACCAAAATAAATAAATAAATAAAAACCCAGTGAGTGTGCTAAAGAAGACAACAATTTTCCAAGCATGCGAGGTTCAAAGTAAGAGGCACCAAAGCAGAACAAATGAGGTATCCTTTTTTTATCCCCTGAAATACCCTCCAGGTATTTTGGAAAAGCACTAAACGCAGCAAGTTATCCATATTTTGAGGCTTATGCTAATGAAACATAGGACCGACCACCAACGTAATATCTGGGGGTGACAGCAATGACAGAAATGACATAATTATCCATTCCAGCTTGTATATGAAGCATATTCTGATAAATAAGTGACATTTATATTCTTAGACGCGATATCTTTGTCCAACAACTGATAGTAACAAAAAACGGTTTCCAGTGACACACTTGTAAGCAAAATGTCTATGCACAACAACAAAAAAAACGGTCTTGGTTACAATTGGCCAATCATTACAAGTTCATTAGCAGGCTGTGAAACATGAGCACAATGATACCTCTAAAGTAGAAATCAATTCCAGGCAACTTAAAAGACGCATATAATGGAAAATTGACTTGTTAATTGTTTGTATACAAATAGTTGAGTCTCTGCAATGCTTGGCCAACCATCAAGTGTGAAATTACACCAATGAATAGATCTTTGGTGAGCTGTTTTTTTTTTCTTTCAAAACGTGTCAGTAAATAAGAATTTCAACAACACAGAGTTTCTCCGCCTATGAGTTGGCGCAAGTAACCGCAATTTCCAAGCGACAGCTACACAGAAACAGAGATGGTATTTCCAATATTAAGTGTTAGCATTGGGCGAAGTCACTCATATCTGAAGGCACTACCAGTATTCCAAAATGTTTTTTTCTGATTTCTTCTATGAGCATGGGCAGTTTTGCAAACTTAAAAATTGAAATGCCTCAAAAAATGCGAACTTTTATCTAAAGTGGACTCAAAAAGTGCACACACACTCAATAAAAATAAATAACTCAATAAAATAACCCAATTGTTGTTCTGAAAAGGACAGACCTTAATTCGGGTCGATTTGACCTTTTTTTCCCTTTGTAAATAAAATGGGGTCATATTGGCCCAAGTTGCAGTTAGTACTTGGTCAAAAAAGGACTGAACAATATTTGGGTCAATTTTACTCAACTTTCAGAGTTATTTTTCACAAAATATAACCCCAAAATAGGTGCGTCTGTACAAGACCTCAGAATTTGAGAACAGCTTGGACTTGATCTTCTTTGTACAAAACAACCTTTCAGATTTCAAGGTTAAGTCTACGCAAAACAATTGGGACGTTTTATGTATCGCTCATTTAATCCAACGTTTTTGATTAAAAATAAAAATAGTAACCCAAATAGAACACCCTAAAAATAAAACTTCCCAAAAGAAGCGATGGTCACTTTGTGACTCAACTGTTTTCAGAGCGCAGCTTGCAGAAATAGAGCGGTCGCAAGGTTGGAGGAAAGCAATGCGGTGAATGTTACTCCTACTTGGGTCACTGTGCAAAACAGAAATGAATTGCATGAAGCCCCCACATTTAAAATGCCATTGTATCTCATTTTTTCTGCCGAACCCATTCCCTGGGGGGAGTCAGCTGCACCTACTGCATGCTTGTGAGCTGACAGATGACAATCCCGGACTTTTTGGACGTCCGAGTCAATTGAAAAATGAACCAAAACTGGACCGCCCCGGGAAACTGTAATCGAATTTGTGGAGGACTCAAGGTTTGTGAAGGCGACTTACCCAGCGGTGAGCCCATGCAGGTTCCCCCGTTGAGGCAGTAGTCTGTGCAGTGGTTGACCTCGCAGCGTTCACCCGAGAAATCGGGCCAGCAATAGCACCTCCAATCTCCCTTTTCATTGGCTAAGCAACGGCCTCCGTTCTCACAGGGGGGACGACACAGTTCTCCTTCGCCGCAGGAGAAAAAAAAAAAGCCCACTTTTCTTACAGTGGAACCCAATCACGGTAAACACAATGAAAACATACGGCCTGCTGGTATTATAGAGTTGATGATGAAGAAACAAACTAAAAAAATACAACTCAGGAAATATACAAGAAAGAAAAGTCCGTTTTGTAGTGGCGCCATTAGGAGGTGCCCAGGAGTGGTCAAGGCCACCCTTAAAAAATGTGCAGGCCATCACAATGGCAAGTATAGATTTTATTTTTTTCCCCAGAAATTGTTTTGTTTGCAATGAATGTACATATCCTGGCTCATTGATTATTTTGTGTTTCTATGGTTACGAAAAAGCAAACCAGATGTTGTGTTGTGCACTTCCTGCAAAGAACCAATGCAAAAGTAATTGTAGCTCTGTGTTTTTAGCCTAGCATGGTCTCAATATGTATATACTGTAAATGTTTAGTGTTAGATGTAGTCACAATGAATATATTCATGTGGTTTGTTAATGGTAATTTTGTTTCAGAGAGATGCTAGAAAAAAAAACGTGGATTTGTGATTAACATTCAAGATAACGAGTGAATATCATTAAGTTCGAATTTAAGATAGGGATCAGCGCATTAGTTTGCAAACGCTGCTTTAGTTTGCTAACTTAGCCTACTGTTTATAATATAAAAGACAAGAGGGGTATTTTGTTGTATTTTATATTATAAAAGCATTTGAAGTGTTTTGGTGTTTTCTTGTTTATAGTTTTACACCTCTGAGTCATCTACTGTGAATAAAAGTGCAATAATTAACAGTTGTCGTCATCGAAGGAGCTATCTATTTGTCTAAGCTGCTGTGAGGACGTATTAAGGGAAGAATAGCGCACTTTATGACTTATATACTTTATGCCATTACAAAATTCAAAATATTCGCTGTAAATGTTATTAGTCTGGGCGCAATAGATCATTAGCGTAGCCTAAGTAGACATTTCTCTTAAGTATTTCTGACAACAGTATAATGATATCTTTAATAATGGCTTTTAGTTATGCTGTGGCCATTCCGAGATTTTAAGTGGCCTCTCTGGCCACGTCTATTAAAAAAAAAAAAAAAAAATCTGCAGGCGCCACTGCAGATATGAGGTCTAGATTTAATCACTGTCAGTAGTTAATGCCATTTTCTCTGCTTTATATCCCTGACCACAAGTCTTCCTAATGCAGCATTTGAGAGAGCTGGGAAGTTGTAAATATGGTACTTGGAGCTTATGAGGTCTGACCACGTACAGTGCATAAAGGGAACACAAAGAGAAGTGAGAAGTAGCACTTATATAGTGTAATAGTATACCCATCCATTTTCGATAGTGCTTTTTGAGGTGAGCAAGGAAAATGGAGCTGATCCCAGCTGGCTTCGGTCTGGGCTGCATTCTAGACTTTTATGTTGACAGATCATCAACTACGAGCAAAATATTATTTTTTTTTCATGCACATGTATGTACTAGTATATATCTTTTATTCAAGCAAACCTCTAGCACGAGCAACCTGCGGGGTCGGAGCCGCTTGTGGTTTTTTCATTTTTATATTGCGGCTCTCCATGGTTTGGGAAAATAAATAACGCTTGGTTCAGATCGACTACGTGGATGGCGTGATAAGGGACATATTTGAATTGCAGTCAATGCTGTTTGCATGAGTGGATGATAGGATGACATCTATAGGACGTGTTTGGTGTGGTGGGACACAAAACGCGATGCAAGTCAGCCAACCGCTTTCGGGAAGGTAACAACAGGAAATGCAAATATAGTAGCCTGAGCTTTCAAGATTAAAAGCACAATATCATGTATATGAAAATCTGGTGGCGTGTTGTTGATCAATTGGAGAAAAATTAATACTCATCATTTTTTATTTTTTTAAATTTTTCAGGCACTTTGATGCACTAGGTTATTTTTGTCTGTTTTAGACTAAGCTGTAACCATATAAACACTGCAGAAAATAATTAACAATTGTTAAAAGTTGATTTTTATTGCTTTTTTCTTTTGTTAATGTTAAAAAGGATATAGGTCTAGGCATATTTCTATATTTTTTACAGCTAATAATGTTATTTATAGTCAGTGTGTTAAGTGGGGGCGGGGCTTGGAAAGCTATAATTGAGAAGCACTGAGCTATAGCAACAATTACTTTAGGTACTTAAGTATGGCAATCAATTACTTTAGGTACTAAGGTACTACAGTATTTGACTAGGTACTGAAGTAATTGATTAGATAATTGAATACTAGCCACTTGAATGAAAAAAATCATAAATACAGTAATTTGTTGGGATTGAATGTCTGGGAAAAAAAAAAATGGGAGTGAATGGGTTATTATGTCTCAACCGCAAGTAGCAACCACTGCGTGTTTGCTAGCTGGCACCCTGATATATTTTCTTTTACGCAGTTTTCTGTAAAGCGGCATGAACCAGCGTCAGAAAAGCAAGGCGAAAGCCCACCTGAGGTGTTGACATCACTACAGCTGCCGTTGATCAGTATTTTGCCCTCCGGACAAGTACATCGGGCACCCGTTGGGTTGAGCAAACACATAAAATCACAAGACATCCTCAGGCATGGATTTGACGCTGTTGGGAAAAGTCAGAGGAACTCTGTGATACATTTTGTTCATTCGAATGTTCATGTTTTGAAGAGTGGGATATTTGTTATAGCCTTGAAAGGCCCAAAGATGAACATATGCACAATTTGACATGCACAATATCACCAACCGGAATACTCAAGTCGCGTGGGTGTGTGTGAAATGCCTGATTAATCAATGGACCTTGAATTGCACTGAAGAACAACATCAAATATCTAAAAATGAATTCATCAAAACAGTACTCAGGGATGGTTGTATTCTGGTCAATACGGATAATTACCACGGCGATATTGACTTGATCGCAAATGAGTGTGGTTTTGCCAAAGGATATCAATCAAGCATGACAAATCCATAATGAATGAGAATTTACAATTTAAAGGAGAGTACGCATGATTCGCCGTGAACAAAAACACGCACGCGCGCAAAAAACTTGACGGTGAAATCCTAAAATAACACAGGTTGTTGAGGGACAAGCGGGCTTGATGTCAAGGCACGTCTTCAGCCCACACATTGCGTTACGGTTGGGTCTAATGAGTCTCTCAGGGACAGCAAAGCTTCAATTTTGAAAAATTGACCAACTGACTCCATTTGAATGCAAATGCAGTTGGACAACTCGCTCATAACGTTGCATGATGACCTCACAAAAAAAAAAAAAAAAAATCACTAAGCTTCAACTCAGTTATATAAGCCTGCAATTCTGCTTTAACTAGAACTGTAAAAATTAACTGATTGATCGACAACTAATTAATTAAGCAATTGTTCAATAACTATTTTATTAATGATGTAATCATCAAGCTATTGCTTTAGGGCTGCAAAATTATGGCCAAAATAATAATCACAATTATTTTTGGTCAATATTGAAATCACAATTTATTATCACGATTATTGAGCATGTTTGGTCAAACATGTCTATTTAGGTCCCTTTTTTTTATAACTAGCGGTATATAAACAAGGGTTCAAGCCTTGATACAAATAATAGTAATAATAAACTAAAATACATGAATGAAGTAAAATTGGCACACCGGGCAACACAGCTAACTTGCTGATATGATTTAGTTTTAAGCAAATTTGAATCAATTAGCAGTCAAAAGGTCATTTTCACCATTTCATCATTTCAAACTCAATTTAATCAAATTTTTTGCCAATCCAATTTTTCTCAATTGACAGCCAGCACTGTTTTTATTCGGAATCAAGTGACAAACTCAATACTATTTCGCACAGGTAATTTAATATATTAGGGTGCAAAGCTTTTGTCATGGGAAAATATTGCTCCCTGGTGGTAGGATGACAAAGTACTTAATTTGACTTGTATTCATTAAAAAGCGCCTGGCTTTTAAAATCTTATTATCGCCGAGGATCAGCTTAATTAATTTAAAATTCGATTAATTTAAAGACACTCCAAATCAAGCCACCAATGGCTAAAACGGCTCCATAATTTGACCATGTAGATTTCCTTAATTTGGAAAGACAATTAAAAAATGCAAATTACCATCTTGGTGTTTGAATCGGTGGGAGATCAAAACATTGGTGGGTTTCTCCACACCCAAGTTAAAAAACTCCACTGTCTGTTTTCCAAACTTATGAATCTTGAAGACCTCGTGTTTGAGTCCTGTTCCATAGATGTAATCTTCAAATAAATCAATTCTATAAGGTTGGGAGATACCTGCAAATACAGACAACAAACACTATAACGCCATTAAATAAAGATAAAAAGAAAGAAAGTCGAAATTCATTTCGGCCAGTGAGGGAACAAATGTTTCTTTTTCTTAAAACCCTCGATTTAAACAGAATTATGATTTTTTTCTGGGAATAGTCAGAGGAATTCTGACTTTTGTGAAAATCAATAAAAAAAAAATGGATTTTTTAGTCAAAATTCTGACTACCAGTATCAAATTTTGATCATTTTGTCCAATGAAATAAAGGAACAATTCTTAGAAAAATTGATTATGAGAATATATTGAGAAGTCTGACTTTAAAGTAAAAAATCAATGGGCAGTCGAGCAGGGAATGAGGACTTTTGTTTACTGCCCAATCACCCAGCGATCATCCTGCAAGAGAAATCTGAATTTAAAGTAAGACTTTAAAGAATTCTGCTTTTAGTCAGAATCGTGACTTTAAAGAATTCTGGCTTCAAAATCCATATTCTGACTTTAAAGCGAGAATTCTGTGATAAAAAAAAAACCTCTCCCAACTTTTTTTTTTCCCCACTGGCCCTAATCGTCTTCCATTCGAAAGTGAGACATTTTATGCCAGAAATTACCATGTCTCTCATTGATCGTCATCAGCGGGTCGGAACCATCCAATCTCACGCTGCCAATCTGCGAAAGCTCGGGATCAGCCCAGTACAAACGTTGATTGAAATAATCAATGGTCAGTCCTGCGGGGATGAGGAAACAAAGACTTTTATTTACCGCCCAAACCACGCCGAGATCTTGCCGCAAGTCGTCAAGCGTCGGTAGAAGCCAAGGTCACGACAGTCCAGCTCAAATCTGAAGCCGCCATTTTATGTGTGTGTGTTTCTACCCTTTGCCTTGTTTTCTTTCCACAATCAATGCCGCTGTGTGGAAATTACAAAGTAGATCTGTGCGTATCGCGCATTGCGCTTTGGAAGGCAGCGTTTCGGAATGCTTACGTTACAATTCCGAACCAATGAATCACTTTTACTTTGGGCACGGCGTTTGACTAGATAATTGAGAGCCCGGCTGGGGGTTTTAAATAGGTTTTCCGCAGATGATGAATTCCTCGCTCTGTAAACACAACAGAATGTTGCCGCTTGAATTAAAGGAGGACAAAGCTGATGCTCAAAACTAGTTCAACGGTGTTTCCCTATTTAAAAAAAAAAACAGCTGCTTCAGAGGCATTTGTAAGTTTCATTTGTATACACATTTATTGGTGTTGTTTTATTTATGCTGTGACTATAGAAGAGATTAATTTTTAAAATGCTGCATGCGATGCATTTATTCAACATCATACATAATAAACGTGTGTGTTGTGAATGGTCGTGGGTCATTGAGTGCCCTATTGAGAACGGATGATGTAAATATCACAATATTCCTCCCAAAAATGTGCTTGTGCAGATGTTTTACTACAGAAAGCAGTCATAATATTATGGCTGGTTGGTATTTTGCAGCATTGTTTACGTTATACCGCAAAGTAAACTTATTGAGATCTTTCATTGTCTTCGATTAATACAATATGCAATAGAGTGTTACAGTATAAAAACCCAGCGCTAGTAAACCACTTGTCGACCATGTCGCCAAAACGATGTTCTATGATAACATATTTTGGTAATCGTATACCCTACTGGAAATTCTATCAAATGAGCAGGAATTCAAATGAAATACACGTCAAATACGTTTTTTATTTATTCATTTTTTTTATGGAGGTGAGCTGACACTTGACTAATGCTTACGTAATAAAAGCACTGTAGTGATCACTGTGACCATTGGGTGGCAGTGTTTTCTCACTTACAACACAGATATTACCTACATACAATTCTACTTAAAAGAACAAGTACCTACCGGTTGGTCTCCTGAGGTTTTTTTCCAAAAGCACTCTGCGTAAAGATCCATCCATGGCGGATTCTTCAATATGAGAGTGGTCGCCTACCACACTCCAGTACATCATCCTGAATGTCAGAGAAATTATAATCACCTTTGCCCCATGTGCCTTTGCAATGCCGTATATTAGCTCATATGATTACACCCATACGTTCTTGCATAAATGAAAGCTGGGGTGGTGCTCATCTGGCTTGAGGAACAAGAAGACAACCCCAACATCAAAGCGTTCCAGCTAGGACCGCTCCTCGACATCCAGCGGGTATTTATTGTAAGCAAACAGCAGCTCCCTTCAACTGTGCTGAGCATTCTAATGAGATTTGAGCCATTGGCTGGCTGCGCATTTGCCGCGCTGTTTTGGTTCACTGTCAGCGATCTCATTATGTTGCATTTGAATATGGCAGGCAGCTATAGTATAAAAACCTAGTATGCAGCACATTACCTGCTCAGCCTCTAATGGCAAGCAAACACAATTAAGAGTCCAGCTGGTTGACACCGCAAAGCTTTGGAAATATCTGAACGTTAAACAGATAGGACCGTCAATGAGCGTATACGAACGCATAAAAGGCTGCGTAATAAGAAATATTAATATCATGATATACTAGCAATTCACCAGAGAATTCATTAGGTACTCCTTTACAATCTAAAAATGGGGTGAAGAAAAACCATGTAGCTGTACAATCGGGACATTTTTTTTTTTTTTTTTTACAATCTAAAAATGGGGTGAAGAAAAACTACGTAGCTGTACAATCTGGACATTTTTTTTTTTTACAGTTTTCACACACTCATACCTTTTGGCAGTCAAAGATCTTCAAGAACCACTGAAGTAGAACATTCATGTTGAGAACTTTTAACTCATTCAGTGCAAGCCATTTTCAGAACCTATTTTACCTAAAGGCTTCAAAACTTGTTTGAAATATATATGTACTTGTTTTTAACGTAATTAGCTACCTTAAAATACATTGTAAATATCAGCACCAATATTTGGGATTAAAAAAAAAAAACTTTTAAAAACGGAAACTTGTTTTTGAATTTAACTTAAAAAGATCCATACAATAGATACTTGCAATTAAAGCAAAGAATCAGTGAGGGAAAATTGTACTTTTTAGTTATTTAGGAATTTTGGATGAAAAAAGATTCAGGAAAAAATAACGGGCGCTATGATTTTTACTTAAGGTTTTATTTAGTTTTTTAAGCCATAGCATTAGAAGCTCTCGGAACATTTTATTAGATTTTTTAAACAAAGTTACCTGGTGACTAATATAAAAAACATTTTCAAAACTTTCTTTTCAAAAATTTCTTCTATAAATATATGCTTTAAAACATTTACATACGCTTATTTTAAGTTGGATGCCAAGTATTTTCCCCTTTTACTGAAAATGAAAGCTGACCCCAAATATTGATTATTGGCCTAATAAACAGTAACACAAATAAACACTATCGTCCCCGAAAAAAAAAAAAAAATATCAAAAGCTGTAAAAAAAAAAGTCAATCAATGTGCCTTTAAGAGGCGGGGCTTGATGGGGTAATATAAGACAGTGAGGAATTTTTCCTTGGATGTATTTAAGAAAAAATATGCTTCAAGTCCACTTACCCTCGTCCAGGGTTTACAGCAATGGCGTAAGGCTCTCCAGCGATGTCGGTAATTAAGCGTGTGCAATTCGGTCCCTTAAGTTGTCCGACATTTATGGAATATCGTAATTTGGTCCAATGCGCCGTGTAGTAGCTGAACCAATGCATCCGGGAATGATCGGTCCAGTAGACGTTTCCGGTGATCCAATCGGCGGAAATGTCTCGCGGCCGTCGGAAGTCGGAACACTGGAAGCCGGAGAAAAACAAAACTCCGTTCGTTGGGCTGAAGGAGTAATCGACCGAATCGGTAACGGCTACGGATGCTTACGATGTTTCGGATATTCGTTTTGCTTTGACTTCTCTCCATACTTTCTTTGAAAAATATTCCGCCGGGGTTGAATTGGGTAGCCCAGATAAACTTCTGGTGGTGAAACAAAGCATCCATCCCGATAATGCGCGCATTGTCCTCAATTTGCGCCAGCACTTTGTGTCCGTGGCTCCGGTTAAACGGATACGCAAAACTTCGGATTTCAGTGTCATTAGCGATGTAGAGCACTCGATCCTCCGCTCCTGCCCGCAAAGTCGAGAATAGAAAGCGGCGCCGATTCAGCCGGGCTCCGTTCTCAAATGAAGGTCATCTGAAGAAAACGTGAATGTCTGCTATAAAACTTTAAGAGCGTCATACCTTTTGCGACGCAGTTTCCATCGATCTCCTTATAATTTCTGTCACACGTGCACTTGAACGATCCTTTCGTGTTGGTGCAGTAATGGGGGCACGTATCGAACTGCAGGCACTCGTTTGTCTCTGCAAATAATGACAACGCGGGATTGGAGAAAGCGCTTGCTTTTAACATATTAACCACCGTAAAGGTGAAGGATACTGCTTGTGGCACGTTGAGAGGTGTTGAGATATTTGTTATAGCATCAGCAAGCAGCCTAGGAAATGCATATATATATATATATATATATATATATATATATATATATATATATATATATATATATATATATATATATATATATATATTCCTAAAAGACGTCAAAATACTTTTAAGGTTTTTGGCACTGAATGGATTCACATTTTGCATGCAGTGTTAAAGACACATCGGAGCACACACTCGCCATTTTCACTGAAAGCTCACTGTAAGATAAGAGCTAATTATGTTTCTGCTGCTAAAATCTTATCTGGTATCGATTGAAGTGTTTTAGAAAAAAAGTTCTCTGTAAAAGTTATTTTTCTTTTCTGTCGAAAATAAGAAATACTGAGGGAAGATTGTCATCGGACTATGACGTGGGTGATGCCAGTGCGTCAAGTACATTTTACAGAGGAAAATAGGACAAAACACTGCTGTTAAATTGGAAGAAAAAGAATCTAATAAGTTTAATTTGAGAAATTTGAAGCACTTAATATCTGAAGACTGACTGAAATCCAAAAAAAAAGTACAATACAATGTTGTAGTTCAGTTTATCTTTCATCTAATTTCTTGTGATGTCAAAACATTTATTTAGGGTTGCAATCCCAAGTTTTGTTTATAATCGATTGGGTTATAATCAGTTCAGTCAAAAATGTTGTCCATTGATTTTTAACTCGTACAGGTTTCTTTTCAAATCAAGAACAAATTGATTGGAACTTGAAGCAACTTATTTTGATAGAGTGATAATGTGGCATGCTTTTATCTTCTTAAGTTTTATACAGATGTGGATTGTCATTACTCAACGTGCCAGCAGACAAGCAAGAAACAAACACTACGCAATCAATTTTCTGGAGTTGCTGAATAAAATACAGGTCCATGTAGATACCACTACGAAAGCAGTTAAAAATTTGAATAAATCATACATGTATTGTTTTCCAAATGAGTTACTAACAAACAAGCGATATGTTGCTGCATGTTACAATTAATTTGCTCTTAATTTGAAAAGAAATCATGCACTATTCCTGTCATGGCATTACAAACATTACATTTGATTTGCCGATATATATATATATATATATATATATATATATATATATATATATATATATATATATATATATATATAAATAAATGGATGATCACTTACCATCACACTGGCCTGACTTGGGGTTCCTCTTGAAGCCCGTTTTGCACTGGCACACGGCGTTTACGTTGGTCTGGTTGCATATGGCGTCCTCGCCGCACGGATTTGTTTTCTTGCCACACAGGTCGCCACTTGAGACTGCGAATACAAAACACAGCCGCCCTCTCCAGCTCACACTCCTGCTGCGGTTTGCTTTTGATGCGCAAAAGCCAAAAGGACAGCGTTGTCTTTCACATCACACGCAACGCATCTCACCAGCTGGGCCGTACATACATTAGCATAAATAACATCACGGATAAAACTAGAATCTAGTCCCGCCTCCTCATCGTCTCACAGTGTCACGGGGTAGTTTTAGACGGCCTTCGTTTTTGACTCACAGGCTTTGCAGTCCTGCTCATCGGAACCGCCGTCGCCGCAGTCGTTGAAGAGGTCACATTGCAGCGAGATGGAGACGCAGCGCCTGTTATTGCACGTGAACTCGCTCTTTCCGCAAGGCCGAGGTCGCCCGGCCGCCACTTCTGCTTGGGTTCACGGAGAAAAAAAAAACGCAAGACTTTTGAAAGCTTTATATGGAAACACGTACTTGATGCAAGTGCTCTCATACGCTCATACAATACCATCCACAAGTTAAGGTATTTATTTTTATTTGTTGTTCTAGTGCCATCTACGAGTTAACTGGGATCTTTCACTACTGTTGGCAGGCAGCCATATTGAAAGTATCCAACTGGAAGGGCTGGCAGTGATTGAGTAAAGGGCTCCCCTGATAAACCTAACACTAATGAAATGTAACTAGCATGTGAACCTCTAAATGCCAGGGGAAAGGTACTTTTTCTCATTTCAACCTTTTTTTTTTAAATGACATTTCACTGGAAGGAACTTCATTACTTTCAATATTTATCCATCGCATGCTGCGGTGGAAGCCAAGTGCTCGTCGGCAGTCAATCGCTGCCAAAAACGAGATTAGAGATAGACCGATTATCGGCCAGGCTCGTTATCGGCATCCATATTTGGTCAAAATGAAGAATGAATGCAGAGAAAGGTTCCCTGAAGGTAGCAATGTTTTAAGTCGACCTATTGTCAGAATTGGGTTTTTCAAAGAAGGTTGATACCAATATTCGTCAAATTGACAACTATCAATGTTGGCAGTTTTTTACTACATCAATTTAAAACGTTTCTTTCAGAGAATTTATTTTTTCAATTCAACATCAGGTAACTTTAGGAGCAATTAAGTTGACATGGAGAAAAAGTTTTGTAGCTTTTATTTTACTTGGGATTAAAAACAAAGATCAGTATTGCTGTTTTAACAAAGTAGGTTAAAAATTGTAGTAAAAATTTCAAATCTAATTAACTCGAGACATGTTATCCTTGTTATTTATGTAAGTTTAGGAGAAAAAAAAGATAATAAAGCCATTATCAAAAAAAAGAAATCCGATGTCTGATAGTAAATCAGTTCATTTACCATTTTTTATTAATCTTGACAGATTTTTTTGCTGTCAATGGGAACAATACATTTCAGTGATTTAGTTGTTTGTGGAAAATCATGAAGCCATAATTAAGTATTCATTAACCTTTTTAAAGTATGCAGATATGCCTGGGAACTTCCTGAACTTGTTTAGTTAAATTTTTAGCCCCCCCACCCCAAAAAAAAAACATGCAAACCTGAAAATTCCAATAAACATGCCTCAAGACGTTTCAACAAATATAAGACCTGGAGATGGTATTGAAGAAGAAAAAAAATGACACCAAAATTTTTCCTTTTACTGAAAGCGAACGTCGGCTCCAAATATCTTCAACTTTTAATAATTGGTTTCGACATTGAAAAAATGGGAAAAAAAACCACTATTTCTAGATGTATATGTTGCAAAAAAAAGAAAAAAATAATACCTCCACAGCCTGTCAGATTTTCACATACACATAACATAGAATATAATGTACCGCTCGGGTATTGATTGAACTTTTTTTCACAGCTACCAAGTGAAATATCCAAATCAGGAGGAAATCGAATCTTTACACGATGACGTGGGAGGGGGTGTAAAAACAGGAAGGAAGAAAATGAAGCGATAGCGAGATGGCATGATGGGACCGAGGTGAGATTGAGAAGACGGATGGAGGGAAGAGGCGTACTATGGAGGGAGGTAATGGACTGAAGTGAGAGATTGATGGCCGGATCAATGGAATTAGAGAGGAAGATAAGAGGTAGAGAGAGAGAAAGAGAGGATGAAAGAGTGAAATATGAATGAAGCCATTCGGCCCGTTCGCTCGGGCCTGCTTGGCGCCATCCCTCAAATCAGCGTTGCGCTGCAGGAACGTGTCAGGCTGGCGGAAAAAAGGAAAAGGAGATGCGGAAAGCCTACGCCTTCTGCCTCCAAAATATTATGCACCCTTAAAAGAACAGATAGTGGAACACAAAAGGTGCGGCACACATGTAGACAGACAATAATGCTCACTCATATCACTGCATATATATATATATATATATATATATATATATATATATATATATATATATATATATATATATGTGTGTGTGTGTGTGTGTGTGTGTATGTGTGTATATGTGTGTGTGTGTGTGTTGATGCAATGTGTCCTCACCACACTCCTCCTCATCAGAGCTGTCACCGCAGTCGTCCACTTTATTGCAGACTTGGTCGGCGCGCAGGCAGACATGATTATTTCTGCAGCGGAAAGGCCTCGTAGGAGGGCAGGCAAGTTTTTCTGTAGATGAAAGGAGATAAAAAGCAAGTGGTTACGGCTTTGTGAGGGACCAAAAAAAAAAAAAAAAAGCACTCCAAAAATGGAAATTTTTATTGCGTTGCGGGGAGTCGTGGCTTATAAATATGTTAAAAAGGATTACGGCTACATGGTCTTTGCAGCAAAGCAAAGTTGGGGCGGACCCACCGCACATGTCGGCGTCTTCGTCGGAGTTGTCGCCGCAATCGTCTTTGCCGTCGCACACCCATGTGTGAAGTTTGCACAAGGTGTTATTGCAAATGAATTCGTCAGCCCGGCAAAAGAAAGCACCTATAGTCACACAAAGAAATTAAACACTCCCCCACGCATTTTCAACATTAGGTCTCAATGAAAGGTCTATTCAAGCGAACAAAAGGTGCTATTCCAATCCGTTCCTCTCCCCTTCCATCTGATTTCAAATCTTTAATAGCTTTTTTTTTTTCCACCCCTGGCAAGTAGCTGGGAAGCACTTCCATGTGTAATGGTTTTTCTGCTCTTATAACTCCAATGAAGTCCACAGATTTTGTGAAACATATTGTAAGATCCTATGTCTATTAAAAGTATAGCATCTTACAATGTGTACGATGTTTTTACCATTTTTAATCCGCGTTTTGCTTTTAATCACAAAGCAACTTTTCAAGGCAGGGGCTTGAGTTGTCCTGTCCGTGACATGATCGGACTTTTACCTCATTTACTGTCATTTTCATTCGCTATTAGCCGTTTTCCTGGATTTGGACAGATGTTGCTGATGTGATGGAAAATTCGTATTTAGCCTATATTAGTTTAACATTATGTTATTCACTGACCACCTGGCATTGTTTTAACAAAGACTTTTCACTAAACCAGGCATGAGAAATGTTTGTGCTGCTAGGATAAGATGACCCTGATAGGTTAGGGAGTTCAAGATCTCCCACCTTCAGTTTTATGGGTTTTCAACCCTCCTTTCGGGTTGTAAATTTCCTCCACTCCAAATACCGATAAGCATGTTGAACAAAGAACTGTTTCTCTGATGTGTTTAGGTCTGGTTTTCATCTTGTAGACGTTCACTCCCAATGAGTGAATAAGTATCTCCACTTTTACGTGTCCTTTCACACTCTCTTAGAGGACATCCGACTGTTCTCTTAAGACTTGTGTTCTCTTAAGCTTCAAATAAAGGAAACCTAAATACGAGACAATTTGATTTCCGGGCTTTTTATCTAAATCCTAAAAATTCCACAACACTGTACAAATATGGAACCCACCAAAAGAGAGATTAGACTCTTCTTTCAACAGAAAACGTGTTTTGCTATTCATTCGCAATCCCAATTTAAATATCGTTAGTTCAGAAATTACATCAGATTCTCATCAGAAACCAATGGGAACCATGCACGATCGCCTCATATTTTGGAATCTAGAGTGGCATCCAAATACTTTTGTCCATATCGTGTCGGAGCCTCCAACAAGAATCCCACGTACCCTGGCCGCAGTTTTCCTCGTCGCTGTGATCCATGCAGTCGGTGACGCCATCGCAACGCCAGCGTCGAGGGATGCAGTGAGCTCGATTTAGGCAGAGAAACTCGTCTTCTCTGCACTCTTTCACGCAGCCCGTCTGTCACGAAAATGCATTTTTAGCAACGCTGATCCACAGGCATATTCGGCCACCCGAAGGTGTACTGACCTCATCCGAGCCATCCAGACAGTTGTCGTGTCCGTCGCAACGCAGGCTGGCTGACACGCAGCCGCCGCTGTCGCACACATACTCGTTGACGGAACAAGAGGGGGCCGCTGTCAAGGAGGAAACCTCATCAGCATCGCGCAGGTTTAGATTGTACTAATGGTGGCTAAAATTGGAAGCTAAAATGAGCTCAAATAAACACTCCACGTCAAGATTTCTGTTTTCGTATGTTGCAAAACTAACCACAGCAACATCTCGGGGCAATTTAATTTCAAGTATTATATCACTTATCCATAAAACAAGCAATCAGATAGAAGCTGATCTTGCATTAATAAACATGACGATTTATTAGCGTAAGAGTTCAGGTATTAGTTTTTTGTCATCCTCCCATTCTACTGCTGCCGCTATAACTTTGAATGTGTATGGATTTAAAAAGCTGGTGAGTGACTTGGGTGTCAAATACATTGCGGGATTAACATTCTTTAAATTTCTGTGACAATGATTGTAAACAGTCTGTTGCAGTACACAGTCTGTTGCAGTCAACCCCTAGAAAAGTTTTTGCAATAATGTGGTCAAAGAAGCCTCACCAGTAATCACGGCATTCAGACAAATGTTGCGTTTTTGGCATATGAATTAATGCAGCAATATGTACAGAGGTTCAAAGGTAAATTCTTATTGTTTTCTTTTCTATTTGGTGGCATGCAAAAACTTTCCCGTAGCTCATTTCCCGTAGCAAAAAAAAAACCATGATGGCCTCCATCTGAGTGGCGCTCCCTGTGTAATATAAATAGTGAATACTAGACCTAAGATTTTATATAAAAAAAATGTTAATTTGATTGAACACATTTATTTATACCTTTAAATTTATTTCAGGTTTTTTTAAATGACTGTCTAAATATTACACCTTGTCCCTCCTAATTTATGTATTTATGTTGAATTTTGGTTTTAGTTATAGGTACACCGGAAAATATACAGTATATCCGCACTGCACGAACAGTACAATCATTTCTAACCTTTATGTATGTGTCAGAGCCCTTTCTCAAGGCAGCACAGACAAGAAAATGACCCCAAAGATTGACGACAAAAAAGTGGAAAACATTTTCTAACCCCGGTGGAACATTTTTTCCCCTCAGAAGAAGAAAGTCAAGAAAATAATAGCGAGGTATATTTTGTGCACCGACCGGCATTCAGTTGATCAAAAAAAAAAAAAAAAGCAGATTGTACCTGTTCCCTGGCAGTTTCTCTCATCCTCTCCCATCTTACAGTCTTCTTGGCCGTCACACAGCCACTTTTTGGAGATGCACAGGTTGTTGTTGCACCGAAATTGGTCATCGGCGCAGTGTGCCTCACAGCCTTTCTGTGAGCCAAAAATATGAAAACGGTGGGAAAACAGTGATAACGAGGGGACCGACGCGAAACAAAAGTGCGGAGAGTGTACATAACATTATGACAATCGCCATTACCCACGCGGCAACAGAAACTGCGGCGCAATATGTTACACTTCAGCTGATACATACAAGAGAAAAAAAAATCAAAATAAAATAAACGCTGCTCATCATTCAGGTTTGAAAATAGCGAGCGGGTGAAGAGGTACTTGTGGTTTGTACTGCGCATCCACTTGGAAAGAGAACCTTTGGAGCTCATTTGGAGACGTTTAGCATATGCATCTTTCAGCCCGGCTCAAGGATCCCAAAACGAGCCGTTTAGCTTCCGTGACCATCAAAGCCTCCACTTTGGGCGAACCTCCCCCAAAACAAGGACGATTTAGAGATATAATATGCAATGCAAATATTTAAATAAAGGCTTGCATCCTAACATGATTCACTAAGAATAGTGAATAATTACAAGCCTTTGAATTATACACTGCATCATGACTATTGATGACCCCACTGAGATGAACCTTGAAAGCAGGACTTGTTACCGCTGATGTTTACTTCTAAAAATCTTTATGAAAATTGTGACCAGTGGGAAATTAAACACAATTTCATTTCCATGCTGCATTTGGCGCGTTTAATTCACCTTCACTTTGGTGAGTGCAGGAGTTAAATGTTCATGGGAAAATGCATTTAAGGTTTTTTATTTTTGGGTATATGCCAGCAATTTATAGTGACAGGTACAAAAACTAACTCATTCGCTGGCAGGGCCGTAAAAATGGATCTTAGATGTTTACAGCCATCAATGGCTATAAATATGTCAAATCATGCTAGAAAAGAGGAATTTCCCTAATGCACCATTGTGATACAACATAACATGATATAATAATATTTTTTGAAGCTGCAGCATGTTATGGTGGAACAAAGCCTTTTTTTGCATGATTTTTTTTTTTGTGCCATCAATATCTGATTTAGTAGGCATTCAAACTACATTTGTAGAGGTACCTCAAGGCATATTTTACTCAGGAACTCCAAAAGTTGATCATGCAAATTCAAACATTTATTTAAAGATCCGATGAATTAAAAAATGTACAAAATAATCGGATAATAATAATGTTTACGAATTTAAATCAGATTTAGCCTTAACTTTATAGCTTGTGCAAAATAATAGCTATTCATAGCTTCTCTCCGTAAGGTTTTTAAGCGCCACAATGAAGTAAATATGTTTGCAATCACGTCTTGTAAACTGTCCATTTACCATTCTGCCACTTGTACAAAACCTCAATTTTACAATTTAGCAAATTTTAAAATCGCCGATTTTTAAAATGACAAATCTGTCTTCAGACTTTTGATACCGCACAAACAATAAAAAAAAAAAAAAAAAAAAAAAAAAAACTCGCCTCATCGGAATTGTCCAAACAGTCGTAATCCCCGTCACAGCGGAATCGGGAGGATATGCAGTCTCCGTTTGCGCAAGCAAAGTCCTTGTGGTTGCAGGTGACTGGCGCTGTTACAAAAATAAACAAGTGTTACAATCATGTCAATTTGATTTAAAGCAAACAAATCTCCGGCTATCATTATTAGCCAAATGTTTGTGTTTACAACCATGCGCTAATGCCTGGAAAAAAAAAAACAACAATAACGACAACGCAATTGGAGATAATTAGCCTCATTTTGTATGGCTGATACGGGATAAGAGCGGAGGCTGCGGGCGACGCTGATCACCATGTAAATGCATTCAATTCTGCCTCTGCAATCGACGGAGGCAAAACTCTCTGAAGCCAAAATCGTGTTGCTGCCATTTAGCGTGTCCCAAAGGACCACATTAGGACGCAACTAAACAGCTGCATTAGATCCACTGTCTGGGCTTTCCCCCTCATTATCCGTGTGTGTGTGTGTGTTTGCATCTCTGCTAGAGTCACATTTTACAAAGAATATGAATCCTATATTTTTGCTTTCATACTTAGCATTTCTAAGATTCTCTATTACAATCAAAGCGATGTGGATTGTAAGACACATCAAGAGGTATCGTATGAGGAAGAAGCAACTCATTGTGGATAAAATGTTATTCAAAATACACGTAGTCGTCAATTTATAATGAATTTGGGTTCTCGCCGTAACTACGTAATGTGAATTTTTATGCAAGAAGAACACACAGTTTCTTTCAAACATAAACAAAACAAAAAGTCACAAATATGAATTTAAGGCATACTATTAAAACAATGAAATGAAACTGAAAGTTTGGCACTGGCAGTATTATACATTTTTAATCGTTTTAAATGGAAGAAATACATCCAATAAACATTTATTTAAAGGTTTGATTTACTGAAAAAAAATTCTGTTTAAAATATTCAGGCATAAACCCTTATTTCTGACTTAAAATCAGTTTTAATGCAAACTTAGCTTATGTATAAATGGCTTAAGCCTTAAAGGGACAGTCCATTTATTTTGTCACTTTTAGGGGTAAAAGGTTAATATTTTGTCTGTAAAGAAATTGATAAATAATTATTTTTCACGTACAACTAATCCCCTCAAAAACACATTTTGCTTCTTGCTGTTAAATGAAAATCTCATTACCTGTACTGGAGGCTTGGGTAATAACCAATCAAGACTCACTTGTTGGTCATGTGACGGTCATAAGCTGAACTGTGATTGCTTGGTCATTACCTGAGGTTTCAGCACATGTGATGTCACTTTCGGCAATTGCATGTGAAAAGGAATTTAGTTATTATATTAAGTTGTTCAATTCCAATATATGGTTTAATAATAATAATAATAATAATAATAATAATAATAATAATTATTATTATATATATATATATATATATATATATATATATATATATATATATTTTTTTTTTTTTTTTTTAACTAATTTCAGGTCTTTTGCAAATTCTTGAATTCGTCAAATGAGGAATTAATCGAATCAATTTGATTTATTGCACGAACCCTAACCTTCTTGTGCGACTGTTCCAAGAGCACGTGTTTGTGTGCGTGTCGAGCGTCGACTTTGTACACAAAAGGAAGTGACGGGAAGCGGAGGCGTCAGGCAACTCACTGCAGTTCTGCTCATCCGAGTTGTCGCCGCAGTCATTCTGGCTGTCACACCGCCAGTGGTCTGGGATGCAGTTGTTATTCTCACAGCGAAATTCATGAGGTCCGCAGGTCTTTTCATCTTTTTCGTCAGGTGCAAACAAACACAGAGACAAAAAAAAAACGGCTTCAAAGAGCATGAATATTAATGCACCGCTTGCCATCATATTTTGCGGGTGTAATCATCGTATCCTCCGGGTTTTCGCCTGAGTAGGTTTGACACCGAGTTCAAAACTCAGTATGTTCACCAGAGGCAAAGACACAGCAGAAGATGAAATATCTGGCTGCACTAGCAATCATCCTCAGCAACATTTATGACACAAAAATAATACTTTCTTCAAAAAAGACATTCAGGAAGATTTTTGGAGCATAACAATATTGAATCATTCAAAGTTAGCAGCCAAGCAACAAGGCCGACAAAAGTGAGAAAACCTGCCAAATCCCTTTCTTGTTTTGTTTTTTTTTTTCGCAATATATATTGCAATATCTGCAATATAGTAATAGGATTAAGCATAATTAAGCACAAATTTCTGCTGAAGCTTTTCATGTGGTCAGAATCTGAAAATGCCTGGTTGGAGGCTTCTTTCTAAAAAACTTTTTTTTGCAGTGAACTTGCTTGAAAAGGTTTAAAGTTTATTTTCTTAGGTTCTGAATACATTAAAATATTAATGTGGCATTAAGAAGGAAAAAAATATATACGATATGTTATAAGAAAACTGCTTCAGAACACGTTCTTGTTCATACTGTACTTATAAGGGCTTTGGGAAACTACTTGTCAAGACAACAAACACAACATTTTTTGGTCAGTCGTACAATTTTCTGAAGTCAATTCTGACAAAATGTCCTTGAATCAGTAGTGAGTCTCGGAAATAGTGAGGCTAACTTTGGAATCGGACCAAGAAAATGTTGCGTATTGAATGGGATAAGATGGAGGAAAAGACCGGCTGTCAACATGCTGCCAAAGAACAGATTGTCAACTTTTGACCCCTGCCTACTCACATTTCACCACGGTGGCAAAAAAAAAACAAAAAAAAAAACGTGGAACACTGTTCTTCCAGAGCAAGTTTCAAAGTCAGATGAAAAACTTTGGGCAGAAATTTGAGAAGTTTCACTGCCATTCATTGCTATCCGTGCATGTACAGTATGTCCGCACAATCTGTATTTCAAGACTGATACGTCTGGAAAAGGCTCTCGCTACAATCAGACGTGCGAGAGGGAAGCCGAGTGTAAAATTGATTCCGTTTAAATCACATTCCCACCCGGCTCGAACGGAGGGAAGTGAAACGTTGTGATTTATGGTTAAGTGGATTTCCGCAACTCACCGCAATTAGCCTCGTCTGACCCGTCGGCACAGTCGGGGTCCTCATCGCAGACCCACAGCTTGGAGATGCAGTGCATGGAGGCCTTGCACTGGAACTGGTCAGAGGAGCATGTGCTCTCAGCTGTGCACGGAGAGAGGCGGAGAGAGAGAGAGAGAGAGAGAGAGAGAGACATCAGAAACCCAAAGGGAACCGTACAGGTCGGAATAATTGTAGTGATGAAGAAAATTTGAAAAAATGCATAGTAATTACAATTGTAATGATTAATGGAAATCGCTCAGTGATGGTTAGGTATTAGCACACGCGATGGAGGTTGTCATCAACGCTCAATGTCTCAAACAGGATTGACTGCTACAGTGTTAATTGCAACGCCACGTTCGGTCTTTGGAAGAGGGAAGTAATTAGTTTCACCCTAATTTTACCCCATCTATTCTGTTTCCTTCTGAATGTCTTTCCACTCCCCCTCGCTGGAACCCCTATCGCAATCACACGCAAGACAAGTGCCGCAATATGAAAGACATGAATGCAGAGTGATACTCTGACAATCAGGTCCAAAATTCTGGAAAAAAGCTATTCTCAGAAATGCTTTGAATGAGAAAAATGACATTTAATTACATGCAACTTTGACAAGCGTTTATTTTTTTACTGTTTAAGCAATTCATTGTCTCGGTGTCAATAAAAGGTAGCGGCTTCTCTAACAGTAGACCTCAATCGTTTTTTAATGATCACTACTGCGAAATGCAAAATATTTTTTTGCAGTGAAGTACCTCCAAATCAATGCAAATCATTTTTGAATGAAAAAAGGCATTCAAAGTTTTTCATGTTTCGTCTTACAATTAATTTGCTCTTAATTTTGAAAAAAAAAATAATACTGTTCCTGTCACATTGGTACCAGCAAAAAAAGTGCCTTTATAGAGCCAAATTTGAGAACTGATGCACTACTCATTAATGCTGAGATAAATGTGAAGATGTGTTAATTGTGCACTACTTTTTGTACAAACTCCTCCGAAAAGTTTGAATGAAAACAGGCTGCATGAAATAACTTGTGAAAAAGTGAATAAAGTTCAAACTTACGGCAGTCTGTTTCGTCTTCTCCATCACCGCAATCATCTTGACCATTGCAGCGCAGATTGAGAGGAATGCATTTCTGTTTCCTGGTGCACTTGAACTGGCCCGACAGACAGATGTATGTCTCTGAAACAAAAACATATCTTGATTATTAACTATCCACATATCTTTAACACCATGTCCATCATTGGAGAAATGATGCTTATTAGCCCAGCTGACTTATAAGGTGGAACCCCTTCAGAGAGGAAATGTCCTTTACAAAACGATCCTACATATAAAACATAAATAGCACAAACAAAGCAAAAGTAGAAAATTAGCAAAACAAGAACAAAAAATAACAAAAAGAAGTAAAGCACCACTTCTAAAATACCGGCTACGAGTACCGCAGGGGTACATCAAGGTACTTCAGGGTATAATTAAGATTCTAATTATGTTTCTAAATCCATTTGAATGTTTTGAAATTCCGTGAGAGGAACAGTTACCAGTTCTTTTCAAATTAAGAGCAAATTAATTGGAACATGAAACAACTTATTGCTAAATTGTATTATAGCCACCCCTTTGCAAAACTATGTGCTTTTATTTTGTTAACTTTTACACAGATGCGCATTGTCATTGTTCCGGTGGTCAAGCAAGAATTTAGAGACGCTGTAGTGACCTTTCTTCTGGAGTTGCTGCTGGAGATACCAAATTTAGTTCCAAAAATAAAAAAATAATACATAAATGGAACAACACTCTTTTTTTAAGACCCCCCCAATTCAATCCTAGATGTACGGGTCATTCGTGTTTTTTGTCACTATCACCAAAGTGCTAACTTCTCGTGTGGCACTGTGGGCTATTGTTGGCTTAATCAGCCTCATTAAAAAAAAAAAAAAAAATGCGGGGAAACGCTTGTAGTGACTGAAATGAAATGAATGAATTTTTACCGCTTTTATGTCATAAACGACTAACTCACTCACTCACTCACCGCAGTTTGCTTCATCCGAGTTGTCACCGCAGTCGTTTTCTCCATCGCAGATAAAAGGGGGAAGAGCACAGAGACCAGTGCCACACTGAAAGCGTCCTGGCTGGCATTTGAATTCCGCTGTTGGAATAGAAATACAAACTTTATATCGTCAGAAGTTACAAGTGGAGCGTGCTGTTAAATTGTGTACATTTAGAAGAAGGAGGTTGCAGTAATGATGTACGCTCACTAAAGTGAAAAAAAAAAAACTACAGGGGGTCACTTACAGATGATACTGTTTTTCATCTGAGGATTTTATTAATGGCCTCACCGTGTTATCATACGCAAGAATGAATCTTTATTGTGTGAACGACAACTTTTTTAACCTCTCATCTCTTTCCACATCCGATTCAAATCATTCCAATTCAAATTTATCCCGCATGATAATAACTGAAACATCATGGGGGCTAATATTTTTCTAATTCCATTTACGTGTTTACAGTTTTCTCCAAATTGAGTTGTTTTCATGCCAAAACTTCCTTTTCATTCCCAAAGAGGCAACGCATTCAAAGGTTATCGTTCATTTATTCAGATGGTATATTCATCGCTGCACATTTGCATCATTCCTACTTCAGATTAAAATTAGTCAGATACATCTACTCACCAAGGGAATAATTTTCAATCAAAAATGTGACATTTTCACCATTAATACACCCACAAAAATGTCCCGATTCATTCCAAATGACGCTCTCAAAAAATTCAAAATGTTCAGCTCAATCAATTCGCATGGCAAAAATTCAGGTTCATCAAAACTCAACATTTCCCAAATAAAGAGCCCCAAAATATTCCCTATTCAATATCAATGGCATGATTAAAAAAAAAAAAACCCAACAGATTCATTTTCCTCCCATTACAAATTTGAATTAACTAACCTTGGAAACGTCTTTTCAAAATGCCAACTTTTCAGTTGTCCCAGTAAAAAATTGCCGATTCATTCCAAATGATGTGAAAAATAGCCTGGCCTTATTTCAAGGGATCAACACTTGGGATGGCAGCCAATACTTAAGATCTACTGCTCTCTTTGGGCACTTTTATGAACTCCCTCACAAAGTAGGAATGACAAAATAGAGGAATAGAAAATTACCATTATCATAATGTTATATTACAAATTTCTGTACTTACCACGCAAACGGCAACTCGAATAACTCAAAAACGGTTGACGACGCAAACCTAAGAAGATAACACACTCACGGCAATCCGCAGGTTCGTCCGATCCATCCCCGCAGTCGTCCACCGTGTCGCATTTCCACCAGAAAGGGATGCACTCATCCGTCCCGCAGCGAAACTTTTGGCCCAAAGCGTAGCATAGGCGGAAATAGAATAATAAGCACAAAATCAACATGGATCCTCCAATTTTCGCTTCATCCGTCTTCCGAGCGAGGACGCAAATCGATACGCCGGCGTTTGATGGGGCCGACAAAGCATGTCGGCACACCGACGCGGGAAAGAAACGCAGAGCTGCGCTGTTTGCCTTGGGGGCAAGTTCTGATGAGGATGGAAAAGGAGCATCATCAAAGTGGTTTGTCTAATGAAGAGGCCGAGGCGCATTGCTGACCTGACTGGAGGTACAGTTGGACAGACAGGTCTTATTGTCAGCAGCCAGGTAGAAATTACTGGGGCAGGCACATTTGTGGCCCCCGCCGGGGGATAGAAGACACAGGTGGCTGCAGCCTCCGTTTGCGATCTGACACTGGTGCTTAGCCACTGCGAACAAACACACGTGGCGGAATATCTATCTCCGGAACTTCTCAAGGAGACTAAGAACGCCAGCGCCAGATGGAGTTCCTACCTTCAGGCTGGCGCAGGGAGTGGTAGACCTTGATGGATTTGATGGCCTGCCAAGAGTTGAGGAGCTCCAGCCCTTGAGTGCCGGTCGTCTTGTGAACTCGCCGGAGAGATTTGGATTTGCCGTCCGTCCAGTAGATGAAGTCCTCGAACAAGGTCAGGGCCATTACACCTTGGATGTGATCATAGGACACTGGGGAGGGACAGATGGACTCCGGTAAACATCGCTGATTGCTGTCCTCGGAGGTAAATGTTGTCTTTACACCAAAATGTTCAACTGCGGGAACATTATTTTGACTGGAAAACAATTCATTGTATTAAATGTATGTATTAAAATGTATTAAATTCAATTGAACATAACTATATTTAAACAAGTGACAAACTATCTGTAGTTACCATAATTTTTAGGCATACTATTGATTTTTTCAGAAATTAAAGGATTTAAAAAAATATGAACAGTAAATACAATAAATATTATGGAAATAAAACTAATTGTCTTATGAGTGCAATTTTTTTCAGTGTGTTCTTTTGTTATTCAATTCACTCAGGGTAGTTTGCAAATATGTTAGAACATATTTCCAAATTTATTTGAACATTTCTCGTATGTTCAATGAGTGATAAGCAGTGCTTATTTGCCGTTTTTTTTTTTTGGTAACATTAGGCACACTTGCTTGCTGAGAAAATTAAAGGATTTTAAGTTTTAAAAATAAAAACATGGTAGTTGTTTTTCCAACATATTCGTATAACGTAGACAAAATATAAAGAAAAATAAATAAATTCCAATATAAAATGTAAGGCAAATGCTACAATTCAATACACTGTGTTGTTTTGAAAAAAGATGCTATGTTTTTAGCGATTAGCCAACAAGTACAGTATAATGTATGTGTAAACTCATTCAAAAGTATTTAAACGCCTTCTGATGACTGTACAACTGCTTCCAATCCCGTTTGTAATTACATTCAAACAACTTTGCTAGTCGACGCTGTTTACTCCACATTGGCAGTTCCACATATCCGCAAGTCTTTATTTTAAAAAACGTTGATAAAACCAATACTTTATGCCTGATAAACTAAAAGTTTGCACACACATAAAAAGATGCAAACTCCTGCAAACTGATCTCTAACTTTGCATGTTCAATCTCTCTTGGTGAGAGAGATTGAACATGCAAGTTAGTGCCTACAATTTGGGATTTTACTGACAGCTGTCAAACTTAATTAATCGCATCCACCAAAGGATGCTTCATTTCTAAATCGCTCAATGTGTTTCCGAAACACATTAACTGGCCTTGTTGAATGAATTTGGGGATGAAAAAACATGCTTCCTGTAAGTCTATATTACCTTTGTGTCTCTGTGTGCCTTCCATATTGGCGAAAAGGATATGGTTGTCATCGGCCCAATAGAGCCTCTTGTTGGTATAATCAATAGCCAGAGCGGTGGGGCTATAGATCTCCTTGTCGATGATTACCCTTTGCCCTTGGCCGTCCATGCCGATGCGTCCGATGTGGGGAGGTTCGCAACAGTCCACCCAGAATACATACCTAGTCAGTAGAGAACCAGAGAACCATCCGATTTGGAACGAGGACATTTTGCGTTGAAACCATAGGAGAGTAAAAAAAGAGACTGATATAAGGAGCTAAAACAGAGACGATGAGCATCATTCAATGCACAAACCCTGTCTGTGGGTCCAGCACCAGATCAGTGGGCTTCATAAGGCCTGAGCTGACCAGCACAGTCGGATAGAGGCCGTTGGCTTTGGACACCTCCAGCGTTTTCTTTTCAGCGTCGCACCAATAAAGATTCTTTCCAATCCAGTCCACTGCCAAGGCGCTGGGAACGGCGGTTTTGTGGACAACCTGAGAATCCAGCAACAGGAAAATTCAGTCCAGGCCTCAAAATAATCATATTTTTTTATGAATCATCGTCTTAAAAGGAGTATGTGGAGTTTTCGCTTGCACCTGTCAGAAGCTTAGGAGCATTACGGTAAATGCAGCATTACACACTTCTTCTCCTGCTGTCCATAGCTACTGTATAAAAGACGTGGCCACCTCCGGAGGAGTGCCACCCCCCATATAATACAATTTCATGATAACAAGACCTAGGATTATATTTAAAACTACAAACACATCTCAGTGCAACCAATGGAAAACCTTCAAAATAAAAGCATATAAGATTATTGCATTGAGGTTTATGTACTGCATTAATTGGTGTTTTGATGTTAATGTTGTGTTTAATTGAATGGCGTGTTATGCTTCGGGGCTGTGGCGTTGACATGTCTACTCCTCTTTACCCTTCTGCTCATCGAAAATGCAATCTCAACTGAACATGCAGAATTCACGAGAACGCACACATTTTTCTACTAAACAACGTTGGGCCAGATTCAGGACAATTCTTCCGTACGGATCAGATTAAGTAATGAAACCTGGCACTCTTGAACACAAACTGTCATGAAAAACAATTTTCAGTTTCGTGCTTATTTCCAGCCTTGCAGTCTGACTGTATCTTACCCGAACAAGCTTGAAGGAATACTAAACAATTACACAAACAATGTACACTTAACTTACAATATTTGTCTGATCAGAGTACAAAGTGTCTTTCGAATGTATTATGAGACAAAATGAAATAAGAGGGAAACAAAATACGCCCCCAGCAAAAGCAATTTGTTTGGTGGCTGTGTACTGCAAGCATAATGAAGCATTTTGATTCAAAACTTGTTTTAGGGGCGCGCTGTTGATATCGTGGCGAATGATCAATACTTCCAGGGCAGCAATTTCGTCTCTATCTGTCTTCAGTGCTTCTGATGCCTCTGTGACCTTCTGTTGTTAGCAACATTTTTCTTTTCCTGTGCTTTTATCCTCCCATTTGTTTATTTCCTTTTGGTATTCTGTGCATGCCATTGGAAGCACTGGTAGGCGGGCGGAGTGCGATACAAAGCCAGCAACGGGATTTTGCTGATAAATGCCAGATTGGAACCACTATAGGCTGCTAAATGTGCTTATAAAATACACATATAGGCAATAAGCATCTTTTGGGGATCGCACGGCCACTCACTCACACAGCTCTACCATATGTTATTTGAACCATGAATAATTATGTACAGCCCATATCTTAAATTAGAAACTATAGTACAGATGCAGTGTTCAAATCATTTTTGCTATGGCAAAACAGATAAAACAGTGACTGATGATAGGAAGAATAGAAAACATCAACTCCTGATTATGATATATCCTGATATATATTGCTTGCGTGTGCATGTGAGCGTGCATGTGAGTGTGTGCATCAAAAAAGTGATGAAAGAATCTCCAGGAGGCATCAAATTTACAGACAAGTCTTATAATAGTGGACCTTTCTTCTACCAACCCAGAGGGTATGGTTTGAATCCCCTGCCATTGTGCCATGTCCAAGTGCCCGTGAGCAAAGATAGTAAATGCCCAGTTTAAGCCCCGTGCAGTATTTTGACAGTTTTCGGCTCATCTTATTCCACATCATTCTCACAGTATTTTAACCAAGGGGCGCAATCCTGGTGGTGTGATAATTAAATGGTCATGTGATGTTGAAGAGAATGTCACCATCTGGGAAGAATTTCATCCCCATACTGTATTCTTTTAATTCTTTTCCTTTGCTGTGAAGCGGCTTTGATGAAAAAAATCAAATGATTGGAGGAAATACTGCACAATAGCAAAATAAAGAGGTACAGAAAATATCAAAAGTGCTTCATGCGGCTTCATTTTCCCATTGCTTGCGTCCCCGCATGCTCGTGTATTTTCTCAGAAAAACACCCATCCAAACGCGAAATAAAAAGGAGACACTAGACACCAATTTTGCATCTTCTGTGCACATCATCTTTGTCTAAATGCAGCCTTATATTCAACTCGACACCTATCCACTTTGCTGGAAACGTATATGGCGTGCACCAGCTAATACGCAATTCCCCCATTGCAATTATCAAACAATTCAACCAAATTGTTATCTTGTGCCAGTCTTTTATTATAACGTAAAGCGGCTACCCCCCATCAGTGCTGTCCCATCTGTGTAAACGTAAATTGTATGCTTCCAGCAGATACGCCGGGGAACAAGACGAAGAGTTTGGCAACAGCTATGTGAGAGGATGAGCTCGAAAGTGATAGAAGATATACAACAAATGCAAAAAAAAAAAAAAAAAAGAGTAAGTATGTGGGCGTGCCGTCAATATCCCAATAAATCTGTCCAGCTGGCACATCTAGCAGACGCCGTGAACACGGCGCTCGATCTGCCATTAAACAACACGATGCGCTTTGAGTCTTACGCTCTCGTCATTACCGTGAAAATCTATCATCTTGGCAAACGATTAGGCTGTCACCCACGGAGCCGATTCCAGCCACCGAATCAAAACAATAACATGTCCTTCATTGTGCGGTATCTTCAAAAAAAAAACACCTCAGGCGGCACCAGGCAGGGGATTCATTAAATCAACTTTCTGCTCCAAACTCCACGATAATGACTGAAGTGAATTATCCAGGATTTTAGAATTTTCTTCAAAACATGAAAGTGTTTGTTCATTACGGAGAACACAAATAAGTATGAGCATCCTTGAAGAAACTTGGAAAATCGCACACTTCTAAAGAAGAGTAAACAGGGACTGATAATTGGGCCGGATTTGAACAGTTTCAAAGTTAGCAACTACTCGATTGTTGAACATCTCAGGCAATTATCCTGTGTTGTAGAAGGATTTTTTTTTTTTTTGTCAGATGTGCTTGAGGGAACAGTCGGGGCCAACAGTTGGAAACATTAAAAAGGTGTTCAGTGTTGACAGCAAACACTATTTGTTTTGGCCAAACATCGTAATTAAATGATTTTGATGGGTGTTTGTGTGTGTGTGTGTGTGTTTTTTAACTCAGTCAAATAAAAACAGCAGCAACCAGTAAATAAATATATACAGCCCATCGTCTTCACCATATGTGGTGTTTCTAACATTTTGAAATTTGGGTTAAAAACACAATATAAAAATGTGTCTTACAATAATATTCAACCATATTTACAATTCCTGTACATGAAATTCTGGAGCTTGCGGTCACTTATTTTGAACACCCGTTTTGGATCGTAGACATTGTTAAAATAATAATAATAATAATAATAATAATAGTAATAATAATAATAATTGGGCTGTGTTGTCAAGAACAATCATCTTTATGGAAGCAACTCGCATTTAGAGGCAGAAGTGGGCAGTCCAATTGGACCAACTTTTTGCCGATGAACTGCCGGATGATGGAAGACATTTTAAAAACAATGGCCCAAGACTAACGGAGCAGTAGATTTTGCCTGTCATCTTAGTGCGTTGTAATCGTCACCACCTGTGACTGTTGGTACCGGTTTCTCATTCAATCAAATCTCGCAAATTTCTATAAAATGTAAAAACTGCTATTTTTTTCCTTCATGTGTTGTCTTTGACCTTTTGCAAAGTGGTAAAACAAAATGCAAAGTATATCGTACCTTTTAAACAATACTTAAATATAGCTACATTTTCATATTTAGTTGCAGGTGAAAATTGAAGCTTGTGCTCACAAAATATTTACCATAAGCTTCAGTATTTCACTCAGTACATAATTCACAGTACAGTGTTTGGATTTAAAAAGATTTATAGGATGTAACCTGTAATTGCACTTGTGCTATTTTTCAATCATCAATTTTTTTTTTAAACTTTATGGCATATATTGTGCTTTAAAACAATACTTAATCATATTTAAAACTTCAGATGTACCTGTAAATGAAATACTGACACATTTGGTAAATTGACCAGTCACGTGGATTTGAATGAACATCTTTGAAAACTTGTTTTATATAGTAGGCATTTATTTACTCATTTAGTTTTTTTTTTTTTTTTGTCAAGGACATTCATCTCTGTTGTTTTTTGCAAAGTATTTATTTTTCACTTTTCGTATGTTGACACACTTGGAATTTTCATTGCTTTGTTTCTTTGAACTGGACAGGTTTAAGGAACAAGACTGCTGATGAATATGTCACAATGCTTGCAAAGAAAACTTATCAATGTAATTAATCTCTTCGCCATTCAGATAAATTTGCACTGCGACAAAACCTATCTGGTTGTCATACTCATGTCACACTTTGTAGTATCAGTGGTTCTTTTAATTAACTTATTAGAGAATTTCCATTCGAGACGTTTTGTCCCCTTTCGCAATCAAGGTTCAAACATAAGAACCAAAAGAGCTGAGTGTTTTGTAATACACTCTACATACGGTACAATCCCAATTCTAATGAGAGGGAAAGAACAATCTGTGATGGTGATCCGCTGCTTTTCTTTTTACAGAAATGAACGTTATCAAGAGACACGACCCAAAAGAAAAATTAGTAGAGCCCAACTGATACAGTACGTATTTATTTTAGGCTGCTGATTTTTGTCAGGAAAAAAGAAACACAATTAACAATTAATCGGCTTATTAATTAAAAAAAATATCCTGAGTAAAATTGTTTATAACTAATGAATTTCAGCAAGTGTAAATTACATGTAGATTTTCGCTATTCACCTGTTACCCAAGAGTCTTGAGAATGAAGATTTGCTTTATTTTTGATGCAATGTTACCTTCAGATCGCTCCCATTGAGTCGCATCCTGTTGATCTTCCTTCCACTGGGTCTAGATGAGTCCACCCAATAGATGAATTCCTTCTTGTAGTCAAAGTCGATGTGTATGATGTTGTTAAGGCCCTGGGAATCCAATTGAAAGACTCATGTCATGCTTTCTTAAATTATTGGATGTCAATTTCAGCTGTTGGAGATTTGTGAGAAACTATCCACAAAGTAGGAGTAGGTCTTTTTTCTTTCACATGCATGAGGAGAACGGAGAAGGACCGCACAAGGTCAATTCGCTCCGAACCCTCTCTTTTTACATAAAGGTTCCCACCCTAAAAAACAACATGCACACGCATCTTTTTATGTGCATATTAGCATGGAGACGATTAGAATGATTAGCAACCCTGACAGCCTGATGATGAAGTTTTGTATCTAAGTGTAAAAACACACTGACTTTTTATCAAGGAGGGGGCTCGTTTTCCTCTTCAGACTTAGGGCTGCATGACAACAAGTAGCTGCTCTTACCAGTTGTCATGGTGACCGAAGCTGTATGCAGCATTGGCCCAAAAGTACAGGAGGCGGGAAACACAGTTTTAATTGCATGAAATATGACTTCCGCTTCATAATAGGCTCATTTTAAATGATATACACTGTATGTAATGTTGTCAAAAGAATAAAACATTGAAAGATTAATTAAGATCTGTAATTAAGTGATCGAATCAATCTGTATTTAATCGCACCAAAAGATTTCCGAGAAATATCCTTCAATCATTTTTGTATTTTAAATATAGATACATTGTGTTTTTGTGGCGGATCAACGGATTGCTTTCAGTTATTTATTTCCTTTAACGGACTTGAGCAGATGCAGTTGTGACCTTTAACCTTCTGCTTTGCCAATTGTTGGCTGCAACCTTTACTTTCCACCATCAGGAGGAAGAGTGCTGCTTCTTTTTTCAATCACCAAATAATCAGAGAATAACATTAAAATAAAACATGCTCCATCCAGTCCATCGCAGGGATCTCAGGTTTATTTTCCAAGAAGCTTTGCTATGGCTTGCTACATTAGCATCTTTGTTGCTATTGTTAGCTGTGGATGCTTTGCATTGATGTGGTATGCTAAACTTGATCTGAAAGTACCTTCTCACAAAGAGCGCTTAAATAAAAAAAAGTATATTTTGCGTATTACAACAAACCATATTTGCATTTCAATATGTACCTGTAAGGGATGATTGATCAAAGATGCCGCCGAAGCGTGTTTTATAGTTAAATTTAACATGAATCGAACCGAAAACTCTTACACGCACTTCCACTTTCACATCTTCTTTCTGCCCTCCCACCAATAAAATGAGCCTATCAGGTTATGCTCATCGCAATGACAGCCAATGGCCGTTTCAGGATGTGATTGACCCACAATGACTCAAGCAAAAGAAGCCATAATTTAAAAAGCATGAATTTAAAAATTAAAAAGTAGATGATACTAGATACAATAATAAGGCTTTAATATGTAATGAATTGATTATAATTATTGACAAAATCATATCAGAGGTAGTTAATATTAAAAAGATCTGGGACTTGTTTCAGATGTTGAATTAAATAAATAATCACAAATCATCTCATTTAGGCGCTTAAATTACACGTCCAAACAATGCATCGTCGTGAGTCTCACGCCTTGTCTCCTGCAGACAAGACCTCATTGTCACTCCCACAAACACATGCCCCCCACCCATCTCACTGCGAGGCTGCCTTGAAAAGGTGTCAGATAATCCGGCAGGTGAAATGAGACATCTTCATCAGATCATCAACACCTTCTCAGACAGGCGCCAAAGTGCCCCTCGGGAGCATCACACTACTCCAAATATCATCTGTTGAGATGAAATCAGCATGCGCCTTTTATCAGCAAGCTTAGATCTACATTTTTAGTGTCCCTGCGGAAAGTATAGAAAGCTTCCAGCTGCAAACTCATTGACAAGCTTGTCATCGAGTCGAGCACGGCAAAATACAGCCACATTTTTTTACACGCCTTAGCAGTAAAGACAAGTCGTCGTTGATTTACTGTTCCACAAACTCGTTTGTATCTTTTCAAACGACATTAGTTAGACTCTTTGGCTGCCATTGACGGCAAAAGACGTCGATGGCAGTGAATGAGACCATCGGGTTTTCCTGGGCTGTCAGTGGATAAATGAACACAAGTCAAACATTAATTCTTAACTCGTTCTATCCAAAAGCCATATTTTTACATTTTTTTTTAAGAGTCCAGACAAACATTCCATCCCAGGTATTTACAGTATCATATATTTTTTTCCAAATGTCTTTGGAGTCTAAAACTGGCTTGTACTAAATGAACTAAGTACGTATGTATTTGATACATTAGGTACTTAAGTACTACAGTAATCAGTTATTTGTGTATGCTAGTACTTAAGTAATCAAATACTTGAAGTACTTTAGTAGTAAATAACATCAAGAAATAATTTTGCTTCGAATTTAAAAACCTACAATCACTTTGGCACTTAATTACCTGAAGTAATTGATTACTTGAGTACTCAATTACCAATAGTAATTAATCTAGTTCTGAGTTCATTTAGTACCAGCCGTTTTTTATACCCTCCTTTAGACAAACACTCGAAAAAAGATCGTAAATAAGTACCTGGGATTGAATAGCTGGACTCTCAAAATAAATAAATAAATAAATAAATAATTATAAAATACAGTATAATATAAAATATGTCTTTGGATTTGGATGAGTTAAAAAGATATTTCTGTCTCTCTTGTTGGAAAATTGCATCATTAATGACCAAAAAAAATTCAGCTGAAAAACAAAACTTAAAAAAATAAAGGCAAACAAATGTTTACAAAGGACCTATTATAAAACTACACTAAATCTCTTCAAGTTCCAATTAATTTGTACTTAATTTGAAAGGGAAAATTAATTCTGTTATGACATTACACAACATTAAATTAGATTTGCTGATATCAGCAGAAACCCTGTTAGAATATCAACAACCCATACCATCATTGACGAACTACTAGGTTAGTTTAAAAATAAAATAAAATAGAGTCTGCTTATTCCGTAGCCTTCAAAGTTAGTAAAATAAATAAATAAATAGATGATTGATAAATTATTCACACACAAAGCGACACAAATAACAAAGCATAAATAGGTATGACTCACAGTCCTTATAAAAATGTTACAAGGCCAATAATGCTATTCCGCACCTGTTTCAAGATGGTATAATTTGATCCATCCACACTCAGCTTCCGAATCTCGTGGTGGTCGGCCATGATAAGAAAAGGCTCTTCAGCTGCGATGAGGGAAAACAAACAAATAGCAGCTCTGTTGACACTTGAATTCCGATGAGAAACCCAAACAACGCTAACCTGACGAAGCCTTGCAAACATTGGGGTTGCGTTGGAGAGCTTCGTAGCCTTCCGCGCACAAGCATTTGTAGGAGCCGTAGGTGTTGATGCAGCGCTGACTGCAGGGCAGGATGGTGGAGCATTCATCAACATCCACGCACGTCCTCCCGTCGTTCTTCAAGTGGAAACCCGGCCAGCATTTACACTGATGGCACAAGCGCAATTGGAGAATAAGAAGTGCGATTGCATTGCTTCAAAACAAAATGTACCATAACGAGTCATATATGGCAAGAAGGGGTACGATTATTTTGAAGTTCCCGTCCTCCGGATAAAAACAACGTGGTGTTGACCAACGCTCCCTCAGCAGGAGACCGGTGGACCGTGGTCGACGTGTTGAGTACACCTGGTTTGTACCTTCAATCCCAGAGTCCATCCATCAATACATCCATTTTCTATTGCCGCTTATCCCCACTTGTGTCACACGCTTCCTGGTGCCTATCCCAGCTGGCTATGGGGGTAAGGCGGAGGACACCCTGGACTGGCTACCGGCCAATCACAGAGATCTAAAAAGGACTCATACTAAGTGAATCAAGAACTAACGTAATTAATTACTTTAGGTAATAAAGTACTCAAGTAATTATTCACTTTAGATTATGACTGTTTTACCTAAAGTAATCCAACCGTGATTACTCTTGGTACTGACGTAATTGATTATTTTCATACTTAAGGACCTGAAGTAATTGGAATTAAACATTGCATTACTTTGGGACTTGACTGCCAATAGCAATTACTTCATTATTGAAATATTATAAGTAAATAATTATTATATGTAAGCACATAAAGTAATACAAGTAATTGCAAATATAAGCAATATTATCAGTTTGACATGTGCAAATTTTTATTTCAGGGATTTTTTTATGTATTTATTTATTTTGTACTCGCCATTTTCCGTGGCCAATAGCCCTGCAGTATTGATTTTTGCCTTATATAGCCATCATCGGCTGTAATTAGGTTATTTTATTCTCTCATTCGAAGTCATGGGCATCCAAGATTGATTTTTACTGTGCGGCGAATAAAATAAATGGTCGCAAGCAATTTCGCATGACGCCAGTTTCCCAATCCCCATTTAACATGAGAGCGAAGGGCTACGCATTAAAGCCTTTTGGTTGGCCGGTCTGCGGTCCACTGCTGAGACCACAAATGTTTGAGATAAAGGTCTACATTGATGTGCTCCCTGTCCAGTTATGACCGAGTCACCGCGGGGAAGCGTAAGTTTATTGCGCTTTCAGCTTCTTTTAGACGCAGCAAGCCACATCTTGGGCATCCGCAAACGGCGCAGGAGGCAAATCCGGGGATCAAGGCATAAACATTCACAGTGTGACAGCACTGATGGCCAAAGCTGCGGTGGATGTGGCCTTGACCCGGATTCGTACCTGACATTACACACTAGGAGCAGGCAGTTGTTGGCATATCATTACAGCATCCTTGGAAGATTCAAGGTTATTCATAACGTCAATATATGCAGGCCCCTCCCGGTTATATCTGCTCACTGATGAGCTGAGTCAAGACGGATTTATTATCAGCCGTGACACATCTATGCCCGCGATGTGCTTTATGTGCACCATCCGAGTGAAGCGCCTTGAGTTAGATGTTCAACGTGAAGTCGGTACGCGCTGCTCGACCGTTTCAAAAAGCAGAACGCAAGTAGAAGCGCGTGAAGCCTTTTACTCCGCAACAAAACAAATGCTAAGTGCATCAATAGCATGCGCTATTGCAGCCATTTATCATTGGAGCCAATGAACAAAACCGGATTACTTTTCTCAGTCTAAACAATATTTCCACGATAAAGTAAATGGCGAGGCATTGTGCACAAACGCAACAATGGAGCAATGATTTCACGCTACCGCTGGAAGATAGAAGAACTTACTTAGCATCCAGTCAGGTAGAGCTGAGTCATCCTTATTTGGATTATAGACCCCAGGGGGTCATACGTAATTCATGATCTCAGGAGGTTGATACAATGGATACGCAAGCCAGATCCAATTGGCACACGATGTGTCACATACAGAGGAGTTACCGCCAGAGCTGGCCTTTTTTTTTAGACATTTTTACTGGTGCCCCAAAAATTGTAACCTTCATTGTCAGTCCAACAATCTTTTTTCAGCCTAATAAATTGTAAATCGTCAGTTTGTCGTTTTATTTTTACCAGGCTTCTGTCGTCACTTCGAGATCTGTCACTTTCTAACTTGTCTTATTTTTTGAGGCTTCTCCTCATTCGTCAGCAAAAGGCTGGACAACCAATCGAACTGTGTTCCAGATTTCTATTCCGACCTCCTAATAAATTAATTAAAACATCATACAGTGATCTCTCATATGTTTATTCATTCATCATGCATGTGTTTTAATTAGTTATCATAAATGCCGGACTGCAATTTGCAGCCGATTAAGCACCAAAAACATTGCAACAGTGGGCTGCTTTGTATTATTACCCGCATGTCTACACATTGTTGAACAGGATATTTGCAAACAAAAAAAAAAAAAAAAGACAAATCATCCTGTATAACAAGCATTAAAGCATATCTCAAACAGAAGAGCTCTTTTATGCTATCTAATGACCTCGTATCGGGTGAGGCCAAGGTCAGCTTCAGCTCCTCATGACCTTGGACAAGACGAGCTTTCTGAAGGGGCTCTTACCTTGTAGCCAACAGGAAGGTCCTGGCAGTCTTGAGTGCACCGGCTAACCCGCCGATTCAAGCACTCGTTCACCTTGCAGTTTCTCTCATCCGACTGGTCCCCGCAGTCGTTTCTCCCATCACAGAGATTGCCCTCGGAAATACAGCGTCCGTTGGAGCACATGAAAAAGGAGCCGTTGCACAAACTTCCTGAAAAGAGTCAGACACGCTTGGATCTGCAAAAAATTTCTCCGAAAGATTTTTGTCCTGACCCGGGACCTTGACAGTATTTTACGTCCAGTCGTGGACACTCTGTGGGTCCTCATGGCTTTTGTTCCTATGGCACGTCCCATCAATTTTTGCGGGTGCGGGGTAACTCTGTTAAAAAGCTTCCAGCTGAGAGTCAAACAGCAGTCTTACCTGCGGCCAGACATTTGAGGTTGAGGGGCAGTTCATCCGAGCGGTCGGGGCAGTCCGCGTAGCCGTCGCACTCCCACTGCGCGCTGAGGAGACAGCGACCGTCCCCGCAGCGAAACTCTCCGGATCCACATGAGCGATAGACTGCGGGAAGATGGACATGGGCATTTTCCGCAAGCTGCATCAGTGACAAGTCGGTTTAAAAGGCAACTCAATTCAGCTATAGAAAGCTGCGCAAGGCAATAGGCTAATCCTTCAACTGTGGTGGGAGGTAACGAGGTTTTCGCAGCTATCGTGTGATTTTCTGTTGGTTCGTTCTTTTTGTTGCCGTTCTTCCAATGTCTCAAAAGAGGTACTGTATTTAGATATCGCTATATATATATATATATATATATATATATATATATATATATATATATATATATATATATATATATATATATATATATATATATATATATATATATATATTTACAGATTCTAGACATTTATAGATGTATTTATTAATAAAAGTAATATGTATTTGTGAAAAATATGGTAGAGGATGATGGAAGAATGGAATAATTAGTTTCACTGTCTTTTCTTTAGAATAAGTACATTTCAAAGTCTTTACTTTCTTATTTTTACTTGGTTAAGTCCATTTTGGTGTTTTCCTTTAGAATAAATACATTTCAAAGTCTTTACTTTCTTATTTTTACTTGAATTAAGAGAAGTTGTATCAGTTTTCTACTATAACCGAATTTTTACTTCATGAGTATTTCTTAAAGGGTTTTTAGGGAGTTTGCGATTAAAAAAAAACACTTTTTTCTGTTTTAACTGTTGGTGAATTGTTTGTATGAGCTGACAGGAGTGCTTTAGTAAAATATGGGATTGCGGCTAATAATAATTGTAATAATGCACCAATCCCACTCAGGGGGCGAGTGTCTGTGAAGCAAGCAGCTGTTTTGATCCTGTCTGAGGTCGCAAATATTTTTGCTAAATGTTCGCAATATGTTTGTTAAACATTCATCAGACGTTTGCTTGTTCTAATTTTGCAAATTTTAAACAAATTTCCTTGCAACAAGAGGAAATTTTACTGCTGCAAACTCCCTTTTTGTTATGTTAGTTAAATCAGTGGTTCTTCTTTAACCATTTTTTTAAACAATTGCACATTTACTGGGTCAATTACTGGTAGTCCAATTAAAAATGATTTCAGACTTATTTTCCTGAGACCTAGACTATTCATTTGTGTCCAGAGTAGTGGACATAGGTTTTTGGTTTATACTTCTTGACTCATTGAAGCTACCCTTCAAAGTCATAATGTCCTCAGTCAAGGACATCCAAACCTTTTCAATGATGTCTCGTATTGGCAGTCCTGCTGGGAGAAAATGGACAAAAAGTGGACACAAATAAATATGCTGGGACTCAGGAGGAAACAGCCAGGCTAGTAAAAATGTATCTTTGACGTCTATAGCCGTCAACGGCAATAAACGCGTAGAGTACAGACCGTAAGTACTTTAAGAACCATCGTTATTCATTTACCACCAGATTATTGCAAAGTGTCTCCAGTGCACCTTTTACGTCAATGTATAAACACGACGCCGCGTCAATCATAAAACCAAGCGCCAGAAAATTCCCATTTGACGATATGCAGTATATGTGAGTAAACAAATAACAGTATACTGAAGTGAATTCCTTTAGGGCAATATATCCACAAATTAGAATTGCATAGCAATGAGTAGGATTTCACATAATAAAATGAGATCTGTGAAAATATCATTAGAGATTCCATTTCATTTTATCATCAATAATTCTCAACGTAAACGTAATGATTTTAAAAAGATTTTTTCCAAGCAGGTGCTTCTGTGTTTGTCCCTTGCTCCAAGCGTGATGAGTCACCCGGGCTTAATTTTGCTCATCATTTTTCTACCGTCATTCCCAGCCTCAAGCTGTCATTAGGTGATCCTATTAAAAATTGTAATGAAAGGGAACAAGTGGAGCGCATGCAAATGAGGCCACGATCATAAACGGCAGCTGAATATTAAGCGCAAAAGGCCACAAAACACATGCACTTGCCACATTCCACCGACTCGTCGGATCCGTCGCCGCAGTCGTCGTCATGGTCGCAGACGAAGCGCTGGGGGATGCAAGCTTTGTTGTGGCAGTGAAAGGAGCTGTCGTCGCACGTGTTGTTGGGTGCTAAAATGTGCCAGAACAAGTCACATTTGTAAACACAAGAAACAAACAGAAGGATCTTGATTTACATGACCAACATGCAGATGGTCTATATGAGACACGTTCCAATTTGGGATTTTTGTGGTGAATGAAGATTCATTCCAATGTAAATTAGCTTCCCAACGGCTAACTGCTAAATATTTCAAACCTGCTGGGTGGCATCTTTATTGTCGGATCTCGGTGGATTCAAAATGCGCACCTCGGGAGGGGTAGCGCTTATTTTTCTCCGTTTCTATTAGCTTCTGGTATAACTGTCTTTACATAAAGATCAAAAGAAAGATGAAGGATGGAAAATGCAAGATTCAACATTATTTATTGGAATACTCTCAAAGCTTGCATTTAGCTCCATTGGAAGTAATGAGAATGTAGCATCCGCTAGGGTAAAGGATCTAAATTAGCATTGTAGTCATATTTGGTCTGTTGAGATTTCAAGCAGATTAATAACGTGAACGTGGAACACAAATTATACAGAAATATCTACTAACTTTTATCACGGGCGGCCATTTTGCCTACTTCTGTTGATTGAAGATGACATCACAGTTGCTCAGACCTCGGTTAACAACCAATCATGGCTCAGGTTATGAATGTCACATGACCTAAGTCAGAAAATAGCCGAGCCGTTAATGGTTATCACACAAGCCCTAAACAACTGTCGTGACATTTTCAGAAAAGAGACAAAATGGCCGCCTCCTGAAAAACAGGTGGACAATATTAATCAGAATGCCATATTTAGATGGGTGGGGGCGCATCAAACATCAACAACCCCTTTGAAGGTCACGGAGCAAAGATTTAATGGGGTCTGTTCAATTTCATTCTTTCATCGTTAATATGTTTTGTAATACACATGCTGCTCCTAGGAAGTTGCCATCTATAGTTTGATTAAATTTTAGGTTTAATTTACACATTTCAGAACCAACTGACACTTGAGGCATCGCAGGTGTAGTTACTCAATCCACCACTAGGGCTACTGCAAGTGATGTTCTAATAACTAGCAAGAAGGCTACAAAAATGAGATTCCGCATTTGAGTATTTAGTAATCGCACCTGCATTTTAATCAATTTTTAATGGTTGTTATGCTTTGTAAAATGGTTCCAAAGGTCTCAAGAAAAAAATTCAATCACTCCTTAACCTTTAAAAGCTACCGAAGGCATACAAGGATAGCACTAAGCTTTGTAATACCTCGCACATCCAAAACAACTAAAAGGAATCTATTTTCGAAGAAGGCGCATGCATAAACATTGATTTCCCTGCGGGTGCAAGACTCCTTACTAATACTCAGTCTAACCTGCCTCTGCACAGATTTAAGCCATATGCTGAAACATTCACAAAAACACAGTCTTGTGGTTTTTTTCTGGACTGGACGACGATTGTTTATTTTTTTTTCTTCACCACTGGTATCATGTTTTCAGAAAAAAACAAATATTCAAACTTCCAAGATGTAGTCATATACAGTCAAAAAGCTTAGTTATATAAACCGTGGCAGTGACCTGGTCAAGATCTAGGACAGCAAGTTTTGAGTTTACCACAGCCAGCCGCAGAAAGTTCATCACTCCCGTCAGGGCAGTCTCTTTCGCCATCGCAGAGCCAACGTTTCGGAACACAAGCATACGATCCTGGGCAGCTGAACAGCCCTGGAGCGCAAGTTACCGAGCCTGAGAAAAAGACCAAAAGAAATCATATTTTAAATACTTTAAGCTCCATATACGATATATTGAACTGTATTATTATCATTATTATTATATTTTTGAACCATAAAAACATGGAGCAATTGTCAAGGAAAAAGCAGATGGTCACAAAGGAGAAAGCAGATGATGTTTTGAAATCATCCTCCTGGACTTCGCTTGGAGTCTCATAACGTTTGTCTCATTAATATGGTTTTATTTTGGTACATGATTTTTTTTTTCTCTCTCTCATCATGTACTGCGGCAGACGTGACCTTTCGTCACAACATAGCGATGGTCTCTTACCGCAGATCTGCGCGCTCTCATCAAGGCCGTCGTCGCAGTCGTTCTCGCCATCGCACAGCCATTGTTTGGCAATGCACTTGTTTTTGGAGCAGGCGAACTGGTTCCACAAACATGACGAATCTAAAGAGGCAAGAAAAACGGAGTAAAAAAATCAAAACAATCTCACATTGTGGAAAAACGGAGTATTTATTTATTTTTATGAAACACAAGAATTGGCCTGGTTTCAACTTCCCTCTCCTCAGATGTCACAAAAGAGGCAATTAATTCACATCAGAGTTATTTGTTACTTTGTTAAAAACATGAATCAAAAAATAAACATACCATTAGCTTTCTTGTTTTGCTACAATTTTTTCATTATCATTTTGACAAAATATGATGTTCAAGGGTCAGAATGGAATGTACAAACATCTAGAACAGCAGGTCTCAAATATGTCTTTAGGATTAAGTCAGTTAATCAATTTCCAAAAAATAACTATTGATTTACTTGGCAACTGATTAGTTGTGGATGAATTAACTCTTTAAGTGCTAAGCGTTAATTGAAAAGCATTTCGAGCATTTTGCCACACCTTCAAGGCTGATAGAATATTGCATTTAATGACTATGCGGACCTTGGTCATACCATAAGAAAGATTGGATTCCATACTTTAGAAAAGTAAGATTTTATCTTATTCCTTTCTTTATTCATCACTATTTGAAAATAGGTCATTTGAGTGACACCAAGCTATGTTGGACAAAAGCGAAAATTACCCTTTTTATGACCCAAGATTTTTGTTAGTAGCATTTGAACCATCTCAACAGTCCTAACATTCCATAAAACATGAAAAAAACAGTGAAAATATGTTTTTGGTGTCCAAATAACAGTTTTCGTTTATGTGTACTACATTACAGCAGTGCTCGATTGGCATAATATTACGGGGAGTGCTGGCTAGTGTATCTATCTGTGATAGACATAGGTGATATTAATTCTTGTTACTGGCACATAACCTAAGTATTTTACAAAAATTCTTGACCATGGCACTGAGTTATCCGTTGCAAAACCGGTTTCCACTTTAGCCAATTGATGAATTAGAATCGTTAAATATGGTAATATGTATAGCCTGGCTGATATAACTAGCCAAAGATGATGCAACACACTTTTTAATATCAAAGCTGTTCTTTGAATAGATTACTGAAAGTCATTTTTTTTCCATCTATTTGATGCAGCTAGTGCAGTGGGCGGGTTTGAAACAGTTTGATGTTAATGGAAAGGCATCAGTGGTGATCATTGTGTGGAAATGCACATATAGTCATTATCCGCACTGAGCGTGCGTCGTTAAGTCACTCTGCGTTCCCCCGGGGAGTCGTAGTGATGCCAGCTCTGACACAGCTTTGATGAGAGAGGAGAGGAAGGGTCAGACAGCGGCAAGCCAAATTATGGATAAGGATCCGGCTAGTGACGCGCGCTCGTGTTTACACATACTGTACCTTGCTGTCAAACCTTGCCCGTGAAGCCCAAAGATAACGCTTAGAAGAATGTTAAATGGCTAAATGTGGAAAGCGTGATTATGCTGTACGCGAAACCAGATTTGCACTTCAGACGCTTCAAGCGTATTACAAAATAGAAGGTGTGCCACATGTTAAATGTATCAAAGCTATTCTTTTCTTCCTCACGCGGAACAGCACATAGTGAAGCACAGCCGCAGACTTGACAAACGATTATTTCATCGAAGAGGATGTGGAATTTGAAACCATTTCAAATTGCCATGACATTTTCCTGAAACCCCTTTTGCCTTTGTCGTCAGATTATCAGCGTCTGGAGCTTTTTATATGATAATTAACGAAGCCGAATGGGAGTATTGTCTAGTCCTGAAACGCTATTCACTACGAGCTGTGGAATAATTCATATCTCGTCTGATAGAGGAGAAATATGAAGCATGGGCTGTCATTGCTTCACACTGGCAGACAAAATGAGGACATGCTCATGTGTAATGCACCCCTCCAACAATAATTTACGCAATATATCAGATAACTCAAAGACAATTAAATGCTAACCCTCAACTACCTTCCGCTGCCTAGCGACAGAGGTGTGAACAAAGGTGCTGCTTATAACAGGCAGAGCGAAGCGTCAACGCCAAGTTACGTGTTTGATATTAGTCTTCTTTGTTGGACCGTTGAAAAAAAAAAACAAAAAAACTACAAGCTAATCAGATAAAAATAAGGACGGGGCACTTTTTTTTCCCTCCCAATTACAGTTATTTTCCTCTACAACAAAATCTGCAAAAATACCCCTCAGTGTGAAAAAATCTTCATGCATTGAAGCCTTTCCCTCTTTTTTAGTTCCCCCTACAAGGAAAAATCCCTGTTGCATAATACGAAATGTTTTCCTCTGCATTTTCCTAGCATTGAAATTCACTATAGCAAAAACAACAAGCCAGCAACAAAAATTGAGATTGGCTTATTCTTGACGCGCCGGCACGCATTTTGCAGCACTTTACAGTCAGTTCGGCTTTCCCCCGAAGTCAGACAATATTCGCACATACTCTAGGTGACGGTAAATGGAGTCTACAATATACAAACAACACCACTATATAACAGAGGTAGAAAACCCTGGTAAATTCAAACAATCTAAATTATTCCAAGCATTTGCTCGCCAGGAGTTGTTTACAGTATTTCGGTCACAGTAGTAATTTTCAGGCCAATCATAAAGGTGTTTGCACTGGTAAACTTTCATAAGCAAAAGTTTGTCCGCCATTTTTTCTGCTCGTAAAGAAATTCCGGAAGGTACGCGTTGCAGAAAATCTGTTATAAAATAACGTCATTTGACGCACATAGCTCGCGGACGCATCAAGCTTAAACCAAGCTTAACACTTGAAGACCGGATAAAAGTAATAAAGAAGAAAGATGGATGTTGCAAAGTGAAAAAATAAGTGAAATTTATGTAAGTATGGAAATTAATGCTTATTGTAGATTTGGCAATTTCTTTTTTTTTTATTATTTTATTATTTTTTTTATTTTTCAATATGGGCTAGTTTGATGGTTATATTTTTGAAGTCAGATTTTGAATTGCACAACATTCCACATATCATTTAAACTTATAATATCATTATACCATATTTAATGTCCCACAACAAAAACACTTGAAGTATGCCATGAATAGCAACGTATCAAAAATCCCAATGTTTACCACGAGTAAAGCACTGATGTTTTATTTAAATATGCAAAAAAACGGATACTAGTGTAATGCAAGTTCTCCAATTAAATTGTTGTGCTCAGCTGAACAAAGGCTGAAACCTTTGGGACTTTTAAGATGTACAATGGTCAATTTGAAGAAACCAGGCGCAAGCAATGCAAAAAAAAAAGATAAATGCTAGATATTTAAGTCAATAGCATCTAATTCTTATATACTGTGTTATTCACAGCCAGCTGCTGTATACGCATAATATTAGTATTAATATTTGTGATCTCATTGAATAAGATTGAAGGCAGTAGACATCAATGACCCATTTTAAGTGGCTGTGAATATTTTCATTTTTAGTCTCGAGAAGTTTCGGCAGTGATTGGCAGAGTATCGCTTCCTTTTGAGTTTAGGATGTGAATTTAACTTTTCACAAACAAACTCCGTGATGAAGCTCTAATTCAAAAGAGCAAAACAATGTGACTTAAAATTGCCTTGTAGTAATAAATATAACAACTCTCTTTCTCTCTCTCTCACTCACTCAAACTCTCATTAAACTGAACATTACATGTAATGCACTTTTGATACCAAGAAAAATCTTCCAAAAGTCTTCTATGGAGAGTACAAACAATGTTTTTCAGGTCAGTGAGTTGACATTTGTTTGTTTACCGCACTGGAATTCGTCCGCGCCATCTTCGCAGTCTTTCTGCCCGTCACAAAGCCACACGCTGGAGATACAGTTCCCGCTGGGACATGAGAAGTGGCCTTCCTCGCACTTCTGTCCGTGGGAAACTTCATGTGCAAAGAATCCAAAAAAAAAAAAAAAAAAAAGCTGGTGTTAAAAGTATCAAATTTATAGGCTAGAATTAGAAGTTTGAATTACTTCCTGCTTCTGTGTCTAAGAATCATGGGCAATAAAGCATTAACCCACTGCTTCTCAATTTTTTGCGACACCCACCACATGAAAGAGAAAACCTTTCGCGATGCTCCCACACACCTCACTGATTCTAAATAAGATTATCATCTATAAATGATGATTTATATGTATTTTATATGTATAATTTATATATATTGTAAAAGTATACATAAAAATGTATCCTTTTGTAAAATTATCAAATCAAATATTGCAATAGAAATAAACTACTTGTCACTACTTTTCATGTTTATACCGGTTACAGGTTAGTCTAAAACTGAAAAAAGAAGACATTTACACATGCAGCAAAGTGCCTGAAATGCTGGATCTGAGCATTCCATGCTGTACTCGCCTCTGAGAAATCGCCCGTACTAAAAATTTAAAGTGCTGCAAATGCAAAGTGTGTTCCCAGCGTCTCACCCTGGCAGTTGGCCTCATCAGCGTAATCTCCGCAATCGTTGGCGCCGTCGCAAATCCACGACGGGTGGATACAAAGCGAAGTAGAGTTGCACCTGATGAAATCTTTGGCTTTCACCCCCAACTTGTAGTAGTGAGAGCAGTCGGTGTGGTCTGAATACAAAATACCAGAGCACAATAACTGTCTGTCACCATGGCGGTAAAAGGTAGCGCTAAGCTTTGGCGTGGGGGCATTATTCGCTGTGATCCGAGTGACAAGCACATATTCCGGAGCCCGGATCCAAGCGAGAGCGCGGCTCTATAGCTAGAGGTAAAGCTTTGACTTGATGTTTCCTTCTTAAGTGCCATGCAAAGCGCAGCCTTAAGGACTCACTGCAGTTTTTTTCATCCGAGGCATCAGCGCAGTCGATGACCTGGTTACACCAGGTGCTGCTGGCTACACAGCTCCCGTCCTTGCAGGGTAGTTCTGACGAGCCACATGTGACATCTGGGTGGAGAGAATTAGCATTTCACAGGGATAATACAGTTTGGCACTGAACCATACTTGGTAGTAAACAATAAAAAAACAAGATGCTAGTGTACATACAATCTCAGTTGGATGTGATGTAATGTGGCTGCTAAGATTGTTCTCAAATGTCCGGATACTTTTGCGAAAATTGCAAAGAAGCTGTTGCTTAATTTGCCAAACATCGTAGGCTTTTTTTTCATACCGTATTTTGCGCACCAGATTATAAGGCGCACCCTCAATTAATGACATATTTTAAAACCTTTTCCATATATAAGGCGCACCGGATTATAAGGCGCACCCTCAATTATTGACATATTTTAAAACTTTTTCAATCACAATATAGTAATACTCAAAATAATAACAATAATAACTCAAATAATGACTCTAAACTCTCAATAGCATAATAACTCAATGTCAATCTGACCAACCTTGTTCAACTGTAAACACACAAAAGAAACGGGTAAAGCACTTTATCAGTTCATTCCCCATCTCAATACTGTATATATAAGGTGCACCTGATTCTAAGACGCACCATCAGCTTTTTAAAAAAAATAAGGCTTTTAGGTGCGCCTTATAGTGCGGAAAATACGGTACTTTTTTTTACGGCACAGTAATCTGGATTTCGAATACTTGAGCCATTCATTTCATTCAAAAATAAAACGATATCAGCGTACAGTACATGGATGCAAGTTAGTAACTGGATTTAACTGTATTCTGAAAGTGATAAAAGAGTATCGCCTATACTTTGAAATTCATGTAACGTCTTTATTTCTCTTGAGCAAGCGTCTCTGTTCAGAGAGAAAAATCAATCGCTACTCGTAGGGACTTATGTGCAATCCGACTGCTTCTTACACGGCTAAAATAAACAAAACATTGGCAGCCTGCTGAGTGAAGAAGCAAAAAGGATTGTGCAGACTTTAAAAAGCAGCTTTTTGGGGTGTCCGACGAGGGTGGGCTCATCTTTTGTGCGTCCTCTGTAATCTCAGGACTCATTAGGAGGAGAGAGGCTTAGCGCAGCATGCCTTTTTGTGGCTCGTAATAATATGAGCATAAACGTGGCTAGAGCCTGCCCTCGGAGGCGTTTCGGGACGGGTTGAGCACCGCGTCAGGCGGCCTCTACTTACTGGCACAGAAGGCTTCATCGGAATTATCCCCGCAGTCATCGATCCCATCACAGAAGTGCGTGTTGGCCACACATCGTTGGTTATAGCACGGCTTGAAACCCTTACGGCACTTCCTGTTGTCTGGAGACGTTCAAGGGAAATGCTTAATATCCTTTAATATTCGTCATTCATAGTCCCGTCATGTTTCTCACCGCAGTACTGCATCTTCTCATCGGACTTATCTTTGCAGTGTGCGATTCCATCGCAGGTAAGCTCGTAGCTAACACACTCTCCATTCCCACACTCAAACTCGCTGTGAATGTTGCAAGAAGACTTTTTTGCTACAGTAAGTGAAAGACAGACATCAAAATTAGGTTCTTGGATGGTCAGTAATGGAAGGAAATGTGTTGTGCTATGATTAAAATAAAATTCACAGATATAATCCACATTACTTGCATATAACAATATACCTTATATCGTGCATTACCGCTTCCCGGGGGAATGTGAATGTGATATTTTAGCATGGCGTCTTCAGTAATTGACACATTATTTGATGTTTTTGAATGCTGTGACAGTAACAGTCATGTTTTTTTTTGTTTGTTTTTCAAAATAAGAGCAAATGAATTAGAATATGACTCAACGATATTTTTGTTTACTTCAGTACTTAATTACATGAAATACTTTATCTAAAATATTTAGTTACTTCAGTACTTAATTTTTTATTAGCTATATTAAATCCTCCTCTTGACAAGAAACCGATTAGTTCATCCCTAAAGCACGGGTGTCAAACTCACGGCCCGTGGGCTAGATCCGGCCCGCCATATCATTTTATGTGGCCCGTGAAATGCTAATTAAGACAAGTTTCTTCAACTTTTACAACTTTGTTTTTGTCAGATTTTACCCACACCTACAGTGAAAAACACCAAGGTTAAGCTATGCATGTCCAAACGACTACAGTATTCCATGAAAAGTGCCACTGAAATCAATATCCACTAGTGCAAACACTTTCCAGGTGGGCACTTGTGGCCCGCGCACAATTGAACGCGACTTACACACGCATCTGTTGTCATCGAGGAGGACGCGTTCGCCACGACAAGTGCAGTTGACCCTCCCTTGGGCGGTCAGGAGGCAAAGGTCGCCGCAGCCTCCGTTCACATGTTGACACGGTGAGAGCTCACCTGCAACAATCGCCAATGCTGTGATACAGTGTTCCCTAGCCACTTCGTGCTTCACTTTTTGCGGCTTTGGAGCTTCACGTTTTTAGATAAAGATACAGTCTCAATGAAAGTCAAGTTGTAAATACTCACAGTTGTTGGTATCCCTGGCAACGGCGATAATTCCCATGGGCTGATGGGGTATGTCTGCTCGGAGGACCTTGACGTCGCCGCCCGTATATTTGTCAGAGCGCAGCACTGACCTCCGGGCCCAGTCGGACCAGTAAATGAAATCTGCATAGATGGCCAGCCCGTAGAAGTTTCCTTGGCTTGACTTCACAATCACCTGCAAGTCCCGCAATCTGTTATCAACGTTTCCTGTTTCATCCACCAACAAAGCAGGAACATTCAGCAGGATTCTATTTCACGTGGCTCATAATGTTTCCTTGCATTAATCGACACATCAGCCCATGCAAATGCTGCACCCAGATGTTGCAGGGGGGTAAATTGCACTGTCATTGGCAGGGAAGAAGGAATCCATCAGCGTCCTCCTTGTGGGACTCTGGAAGCTTGCGTGGGAGGATCACAGCCTCCAGCAGCTCTGTACTTGCTGCCATTAGTGGAACAGGCTTGTAAGCAGCCTCACATTAGCCCGCTGCCACACTGGCATGATTAGGACAGGTGTTGATTAAAGAAGCCCGCCACGCAGATGCAACAACTGGCCAGGGGACGAGTGGTAGACAGTGACAGAGAGGGTTGGGGTAGGGGTGGGTACGGGACGGGGATCTGGCTCGCGCCAGATGGGGGAACATACTGCCAGGAAATTATTTGGGATTCGGGAAGCGTTACACACAGCAGCATATGCCTTGTGTGTTTTATATAAATGGGAAAATTCACATAGTTTGCTTTTATTAGTATACCTAACATGCGGCGTTTATTATTCAGATTTAACTCCACCGTGGTTAAGTATGCAGTGGTGGCTGATATAACAATACTCACAGGCAAATTTTTGTTAGCTTCTGCAAAGAAATAACAAGTATTGATGTGGTTTATTGAGAAGCTTAGATGCTCACCATTAAGGGTGGAACTAGTCCTTGTGTAATTTGAATACCTTGGTTCAATAAAGTGCCTCCGGTGCCCATTTATATTGTGTACACACTAGGATAGGCAAGGGAAGATCTTTGTAACCTCTACAACTGCACGCAGGTGCGCTATGCAGGGCTCTCAAAGCTCTTAGAAGAGAAAAGGGGGCATGAAGGTGAGGGCGGAGAAAAAAAAATAAATCGAGGCCATGCCCGCACAAGGTCATAGCATAAGTCTGAAAAAAAAAACAAAAACCTTGCACATGGGCCAAAAAAAAAGACAATATACCATATCTCAAACAACATGTTGAACGTTAGCCGTAGGCAGCGGTGAGCAGCAGCAGTAGATGCTAGCAAAAGTCAACTGTGCCATATAGGCAGGCGTGTGCCATCGGATTATTTTTCAAAGACAGTAATAGCCATAAAAGACTGAACTGACACAGTTGCTCTTCCTATTTTTCACATTTGAACAAACTAGGCTTATAGAAAGTTGATCTTCTAGCTAACAAAAATTGCAACGTGTTTTTAGCTGTGACTTCATTTCATTAAACCCAATGGGGAGATGTTTGTCTAAAATTTCACCATTTGTAGAGATTTTTTTTTTTGATTATCGAAAAGATTTTTTGGTAGAATACCAGAATACCAAAAATATTCGATAGCTGTAAACTGAGTCTACATATACAATATTTCCTTATGTCTCTAAATGCAAAAGTTACATCATATTTAGCTTATGTTAAGGCTTCAACTGCCGGAGCTAACCATCAGCCACTTCAGGTTCAATTTACACACTTTAATTGGAATGCACCCCGGGCGGTCTCATAGCAAAGTCTTCATTAAAGGGAATTAGACAGCAGGAGGTCCAGATAGGGACCTGAAGGTGAAGGCTTTCCAGCTGACCCGGCTCAGTCAACATATGGATTGCAAATTGAGATGGGCCAAGGTGCCGGGTCTACATGTCTAATCCATGGAGAAAAAAAAAAAAAAAAAGAAAAATAGCATTGTGTGGTCAGACATTGCATACAGACCGTACAAATCCAATTGGAATGCCATATAATTTCCTGGACATGTACATGCCAAGCATCCTGTGTGCTTTGCATACCACTGCGTCTAGTAATATTCAAGCAAGCGTATTGTGTTTATTCATACTCACATATCTGCCGGATCCATCGAAATCGCATCTCTCGATCTTGCCCAGACTTCGGTCGGTAAAGTAGAGCTTCTCTGCCTTGTGATCAATGGTCAGTCCGTTGGGTGTCAGGATATCCGTGCTGATGATAATCCTCATGTTCTTGCCTGATAACGTGGCCCTCATGATGCTGGCTCTCTGCTCATTCCAGTTGCTCCAAAACATCAGGCTAGAAATGTGGAAATGGAAATAAAAGGATAGACCATACAGTGTGTGTGTGTGTGTGTATACGCGTCACCCGTTTTGTATGTAATAAAAAGAAATAATAATCATAATGATTCATATCTTGATTTTACTAGCTCAGTAAATGAGTCAGTGTGCCTTTGGAAAATACATTTAAGAAGATAAATAAGAGCACATCAGGAGTCCATTAAGGCTTTCAGCTTCTGTGAGGCCTAATGATAAAACACTATCTAAATTGTCCCAAAAATATAAAGGAGGAAACTTTAAAGGTATTGGCTGAATTGAACTCACTCCAAATACATTTATTATATCTGTTAGTGTATACTTGTATAATACACCAATATAATTGACCTAATATATATATATATATATATATATATATATATATATATATATATATATATATGCACACAGTACGTTGGAGTATACAAGGTGTGTCAAAAAAGTTCCAGAACGAGTATGGTCTTCAGCTAAGAAGACCTGAATAGGATTGAGGGTGTTTTGAGATGCCAATGAGACCACAGACCAAACTAAAGACAAATGTCAAGGCACCGCTAAAGGTTTTCCCCACTCTAGCTCATCCCTCAGCGCAATATTTTTGTATTCTTTTCATACACTACTGGAAGGATTCGTCATAGCGATGCTCTTTTCAGTCAGAAACTGCCAGATCCTCAGGCCGTTGTGAAGCATGGTGTTGTCATGAAGTATTTGTAGACATGCGTTTTGATCATCTTCCCCAGTTAGTTTCAAGAATATCTGTTTGTGATAAAAGTCTTGGAACTTTTCTGACGGACCTCGATTGATTCTGGAGAAAAGAAGCTCTACTGACTTTTGACACTCATCCAGCGCCAAGGCATGTGGGTGGTCATCCTCAGAAAGTGTAACTACAGCCTCCCGGTCAATAGCATCAACTCTGCTCTGCTCAATGGTTTGTCTGGTGATTGTGGAGGTCGTGGAGCTGGTCCAATACAGCATGTCCCATGCTCTGTGGTACGCCAGGCCCTCTACCGAGCCCACGCCTGCAACAACATAACAAAGCTGTTCACCGTTTCCATTGGTGAACTTATAAAGTACATTCCAAGAATTGTTTCTCAAAATAGTACTTGATATAAATACCTCCAAACCAGTGCAAAGCGTTTTTGTATTAGAAAAGACTTTAACCACAGTGTTGTGCAATCCGTTCCTATTTATTAGTTTGGAACTATATTTGTAGTGGTATCTCTTGGCATATTTCATTCAGCCACTCTAGAAGATACTGTATGCTGTGTCCTAGTGTGATCAGCAAAGGCCCCAAAATTGAACCCTGTGGAATGCCTACTCCTCTGATGAGCTAAATAATTAATATGTTTCAACAAAAAAAAAATCAACAAAAACCAAAAAAAAATCAAATAAAAAACGATTAACATGTTAAACTACTGATTATCAAGATGAAGGTGCCATGTTGACATTGTTTTTGTTAAATAAATGGACGCACTCTTTTTCTTTCTTTATTAATAAATTGCAACAGTATTGAATTGAAACTCTGTAATGTTAGGCCCTCAAAATGATGTGAGATGGACACAAATGTAAAAAAATGAGATCAAGAAATAGCAAGGAACTGCAGATGAAAGTAATTGGTTATCAGGACGTTAGCTTGTTTAGCGAAAGTCTGCGTTTGTGGCTGCTTTCAGAGTGCCCCGTTGTAGCGGTGCACGCGAAAACAGAAGAGTGATATTCAATTAATTTTCTAAATAGTTCAAATTTGGCAGCACTGCTCCAAACATTCTATGCGATGTGTCAAATCCCATAGTCATTTCTTTTTCATTTTAACGGAACAGAAAATATGATGTCTCTTTATGTGTTTGCCCTCAAATTAACTGGTGACCAGAACAGTGTATACTTATTCCCGCTCACTTGCAGACCTAATAAGGACAAGCTCTTGCGCTGGAGTGGATGGACAAACAAACGCCGGAGTGCATCTGTCCGTTAAAAAAGGAGTTGATAATATTCATGTGTTAGACACCAAAAAGGTCATCGTCATCTCTGCCCAACAGGAGCTCCGTAAAGACGCTTCAGCGGACGGAGGAGACATCTCGCTTCCAACCTTCAATCATTCACCTCCCATTTAAGTAGTCAGCGTATTCCGAAGCTCCTTTTCACACAGACAGATGGATGAAAATAACACCCTTGTGTTTTGGGTAATTACAGTATGGTCCATCTCAATTTTAGGCCACAAGATTTGAGTTGGAAATATTGACTTTGTTTTGCAACAGATGGCCAACTCCATTTGAGGTTGGATGACTTTCCTTGTTGATTGCTGCGAAGTAACTACTCATGTCTGGGCTTGTGGGCTGGACAATAATTTGGCCTTGAAATAGTCTCTCGCAATCAATCATATTTCCAACCAGGTTGTGTGAAAAAGAAAAAAAAAATCTTCAGTGGAGCATATTGTTTACCAACTATCCCTGACCTCCAAACTGTTTCACGGTTTAAAATGAAAATAATATAGTGAGTGAAGTAAACATACTAAGCACGAGCACGGCTTTGGAATGTTCTGATTATAAAGAGTTCTTTGTTCACACCTGTTTTAAGCATATGCCACCACATAACAAGTGACGCTTGGGATCTGATTGTATTTACACCACGTGTCTAAAAATAAATAAAACACTTTGAGGGGGCAAGTTGTTGTGTGGTTGTACTTAAGAAAGGTGAAAAAAAACAGTTGCAGTAGAGAAGTTGTTAAAATGGGTACGAGTGAGTTAAGGGAGTTGATATTATATTTTAATGTTTTTTGCGGGTATCAACAAATTGAATTTAGTGCCATGGCAGAAACATGTTTTCTTTTCAAAATGAGAGCAAATCAAATGGAACATTCGACAATTTATCGCTGAATTGGTTTATATAGTCACTCATTGGCAAATCATATTCCATCAAAAATGCTTTGCGCTTGATAAGTGGGGAAAAAGGACATGTCACAGGGGGTACATCACAGAACATTTTGGAGAACACCTGTAGTAGTTCACATATCTCTGCAAGAGACATCCCAAAATGTGCAGCATGACCACGGTAATTGCAATTATTGCATTATCCAGTTGGGGATTAAATATTGTGTTAAAAATATACATATTTATAAAAAAATGTGGTCCAAACAGATTTGAAAAACAATTATAATCATTATAGACAACTAAAGCTGAAAATGTAGGGTCACAATGGGAATTACAGTGATGCTATTCCAACAAATATGAACATTTTGTATTCCCCATGGCTTCCTGCATAGTAGTTGCGGTTTATGTGGGGCAAAACAGAAGGCAAAACTGTTTCGACTGAAAGAAAAAAAAAAAAAAAAGAGGGAAAATGCAAAAGCCATAATAACCTTGTACGACTTAAAATTCTAACCACAGCAATAACAGCTCCATTTGGAGAACATTTAGCTGGAAGTAAAATTGGCCTGATGACGCAAGTCTAATTATTTCTCAAGATTTCAACATTCACTGCCAACCACTTGAAGTGATCATTTTCATAATCCACAATTGTGTTGTAATGATTATATTTACCCCGCAGCTATCAAAATATTGAAAAAATATCAGCATACAATTCTCTCATAATTCATCAAATAGCACCTGTAAAAGATTCAACAAAGCCCCCGAAACTTTGGCTGTCAAATTTCACGGCTTTTATTTCTACAAGACGGATTCACACTGAGCAGCGAGCATGTTGACTTTTTTATTTCAACCCGCAGAACATGTTTGCTGTTAAAAAAAGCAGAATCCCTTTCATTATGCGGAACATGAGAAAGGCCAAGGGATTAGCTGCTTGAACGTGCGTCTTCCTGTTTATGACAATAGCCCCACTGATGACAAACAACAATAAAGCAACTCGATTTAGACCCTTAGATGTGCATAACAACGAATGGCTACGCGCTTTGTTGCAGTTAATCGAAAGTTTGGAAGCCACAAACCCAAAAACCTCATACCGAGTCAACTGATTGCTAATTAATAGTTTGCAATAAAAGCCATCTGCCCGAGTTTCCCGCAAATTGTTGCTGGGTTGAAGGATTAATTATTGGGGGATGTGGAGATTAATTAGGGAAATATGCATGATTAACATCTGCACCTTCCATTAATGATGGGATGCGAGCAGAAGTTCCAGAGACAAACGCTGGTTTGACTTCTTCGAAATTGAGAAGCTGTTGGCGCTTCAAAAGCGTTGCCATCGCGGCAGGGGTGAAAACTAAATGAAGTCCGCTTGTCATACCAATACCCTATACTGTAATAGATGAAACAAAAGTATCATCGGGTTTTGTGCGCTTCTTATGACACAAATGCTCCCAAAATAAGGCGATAAGATCCATTAAATTGGCTGATAACGCAGCATCAGCTGAGTTGAGGTTGTGCGAAGGAGGGATCAGCAACGCTCTGCCGGCTTCCTGCCGTCTGTGCGTGTGCGTGTGTGTGCATTGTACACTATGTGTGTGTTTGAAGGGATGTGCGTGTCGATTTGGCCAGTGCTGAGCTTTGTTCCCGGGGGACATGTCGTCAAATTGCAGAGGATCCACACTTAGCAGAAGAGATTTTTGCAGCTCTTTTGACTCGAGCCGTGTTCTCATCAACACTTAAATGACACACGCTTAAAAAAAATGTAAAAAGATACACTTACTGAACTGACAAATTTGCCATGTATAATAGAATGTCATACGGTAAATCCTAAGGGTAACAATAAAATTTGACATTTTATTTTTGAAGGACTATTATTAAGTGTAATTGTTACGCAACATTTTTCCGACTCCCATAGTTAGGTAAAATTCTTGTGTTTAAATTATCAGAGCAAGTTTGACCAACCATTTTCCATCATGAACGATCTAAAGATCTTTACTTTAGATTAAATTATTCGTAATTTATTTGTAAAAATCCAACAGCAACACAGGCTAACTATACATACATATGGAATTTATAAAAAGATGTATGTTTTCTATGTTTTCTAAAAAGTCTTGAAAAAAGTATGGATTTTTCCTTAAGAATCATGCTTAAGACATTTCAACAAAGTTGAGTTGGAGTTTGTAATTAATTTTATTTTAATGCCCATATTATCTTCATACTGAAAATTTATATTAATCGTTACCAGCCCTGAAAATGTAAAAAAAAACAAAAACAAAAAAAAACAACTCTCTCTCAAGCAGGGGTGTCAAACTCATTTTTATTATGGGCCACATTGCAGTTCCAGTTTCTATCGAAGGGCCATTATGACTGTGAAGTCTAAAAAATTTGAAGTATGCTTATCACACATTTGTCTAGTTATGAAAAACTGTTCAAAAAGGGTGATCGCTACCAAATAAATTGCTTTTTTGTTTCTGAAGAATTTGTAAACGTTGAAGACAACTTGCAAAATTGATATTTTAGCCAGGAACTTGAAGTCCTTACGAGCATCTGGCGGGCCACATAAAATGAGGTGGCGAGCCGGATCTGGCCCCTGCCCCTTGAGTTTGACACCCGTGGTCTAAAGTCTTCATGAACAGACAAAAAGATGACAAAACAGACGGTGAATATGAATAACACTTACTTTCCGCGACGACCGAGTGTCCTGTCCAGTCGTCATTGATCATCTGGATGTTCCCAAAGTGACCATCACTGAAAAAGATACGATTGGTGCCGAGCGTATGCTGACCGTAGTCAAATGCCAAGGCGATGACATTCTTGAAAAGCGCCTGGTTTTCGAAAGGCTGCACCGGTGAGTTGAGGTCATTCTCATCCGAGAGGTGGATGCTTTTCAGAGTTGTCCTCTCAGAGTAGAGGAGATAACCTTCATAGCGCTCGCAGGAAAAACCGTTCTCTGATAAGCGTCCGTGGGCGCAGGAGCAGGTTCGACGCCCGCCGCCCACGTGAAAGCAAAGCTGTCGGCAGCCGCCGTTGTTCCTGGCGCATGGGTTCGAACCTACCGGACAAACCGTTCGAGGAAGAGCGTTCATTTGTGTTGTGTAGTTAGGTACACAGGCATTCAAATGTAACGTATTTTCCGCGCCATTAGGCGCACCGGAGTATAAGGCGCACCCTCAATCAATGACATATTTTTAAAACTTTTTCCACATAAGGCGCACCAGATTATTAGGCGCACCCTCAATCAATGACATATTTTAAAATTTTTTCAATCACAATATAGTAATACTCAAAGTAATAACAATAATAACTCAATAGCTAAACTCTCAATAGCATAATAACTCAATGTCAATATGAGCAACCTTGTTCAACTGTAAACACACAAAAGAAACGGGTAAATTTTACTTTATCAGTTCATTCCCCATCTACGAATCCCAATCTCAATATTGATCCATATATAAGGCGCGCCTGATCATAAGGCGCACCATCAGCCTTTTAAAAAAAATTAAGGCTTTTAGGTGCGCCTTAAAGTGCGGAAAAAATGGTACTTTTAGGTTAAATGCTAAAAATAGCCATTTTCCCCCTAATGCGAACATGCAATTTTGCAAGTAAAAAAACAAACAAAAGCAAAACAACAAGCATTAGCATTTAGCATCCAGCCTACATACAGTACTTGCAGGCTAAAAATATTTACGAAAAAATATTGTTTTAGCATTTAGCCTACAAATACGTTCAAACACAGTTGCGAGTAATATTTGCAAGTATGTTCAACCAAGTTTGTCTGTAAAACGTCTTATCCACTTTGGTAGCACCATGCTTCCGTGGCTATAGGTTCACGTTAGGGGATTTGTAAAATAACATTGGAAAAAAACAATGATATGGCAGTCATTTTGGGAATCAATAGGCGAGCGGAGCGAAATGCTCAACCTTTCTCTCTGCTTCTGGTGAAGACTGTCACACCCTTCAAATTGACCCCGAGGCCACTCCTCATTGTCACGGCCTCGCTGCTGTCAGTCTTCAAGCCTCGTCGGATTGAACCATTGGAGAAGGCCCTGAAGGACATAGTCAGGGGGTGAGAAAGTCATTTGACTGTGCGAAGAAGATATAATTCCACACCGTTTTTTATCTTTTGCTTTTTTTTTTTTTCCTTTGCAAGCTCAGGACGATATCATATAGATAGAAAGATCATAGCTGCAAAGTAAAACCCGATCTGGCCGCCATTCCATTTGAACATAGATTAGCAATGGATGAGAAGAAGAGCACATGAAATCCCACTTTTTTCACAAGAGGCACTCAGCTATGGCTGTGGAGTAACCTTGTGAAGCAGCTGGATTCGAGACAATACTGGCATGTAAACTCCAAAAATCAATTTTGCCAAGCCTCAAAATGATGGCCTTGAGGACAACCAAATAACGACACATCAGTGTCTTTTGCGGACGCAGCTTCCAATGGGGTTTTCATGTCAATACCGCCGGAATAGACTGGAAGCCTGTAAACAATGACTGCTGCCAAAGAGATAAGCAAGGAAGGTTCCATGGCAACGGGCATATAATAACGGGATATTTCTTCGGCGCAAAAATGTCTTCTTACAATTCTCCAGTTGGCTGTAATGGATGTGGAAGACTGACCCCTGACAATATTTTTGTTGCCATTTTCCAAACTACTTCTAGTTGCTCTTTTCCACTTGGATTTATGAAAGAGACCTTGGAGCAGGTCATCCAACTTCCAGATCATAAATGAGAAGCTCACACACTAACTTGAGCTAAAATACTCTCATCTAGCCCCTAAATAAAATCAATTTATATGAGATCAGAAGAAATTATTTTAAGGCTTGACACACACTGAGTGACGCAGACTGAGATGTCCTCCAGTGGCCGTTTGTTGTGCTCTGATTCAAAAATTTGAAAAATATTTTTAGGCAAAAAAAAATAGGAAAAATGTGAAGATGGCTCTCAAAAAACAACAAACATGTTTTCAATGATAAAATTATTAAGATTATTATTTTATTTTTCACAAAGAAATGAGCACTCTAAAATATTGTGCAGTGTAGTACTTCTTCTAAATATAAAGTCATGACACAATTAAATAGAATTTAAAGAAATGAACATCTTTTTTATGCTCAACGGTTTTTATGTTTCAGTTCATGAATAGTGCAATACTCCTGGTGAAAAAAAAATGGATGCAATGTTGTCCTTATTAATAGATTTCCAAGGAATTTGATCAAAACTCTTAGTAAGTATCCACAAAATGTATTTAATCCAACCTTATTATTTTTGTCCACTGTAGTTGACATTTATTTTTGGTCTATATCTTTTTTACCCATTGGAGTCCAAGTGAGCTCAGGTATGGACATTTTGACCTTTAAAATGTCTCATGTTTGGGTGAGATTCAATTCACTGCTGAGACAAAATGGACAACAATAGGCACAAATCAACTAGCTGGGTCTCAGGAGAATTTCACATGTTATTCATATTTTTTTAAAGGGAAAGTCAACCATTAAACAGGAGGACAAAAAATACTATGTATTTTTTGGAAAAAAAAAGTTTTTTTTTTTTTTTTTTTTGAATATTTTCCCATTAGAATTTCTTATTTTATTTGTCAACTGTGAGTTTTTTTCCCCCCATATCGGTCAACTTCAACCACATTGCTCACCTAATTTATCAGATTTAATATTCTACTAACAACTATGTATATCTGATCAAAAAATGTATTTGTACTAAGCTACAACACGCAAGATGAGATACTACTTGCTACTGCTGCATGCTGTCAGCCGCTTGTTTTACATCCCAGCCTGCTCCCTGTGTTGCCGATAACATACGTAACATTCAGTAATACTGAATCAATACTGCAATCTTCTGCTGCAATGTAAACAAAAGTATCAGGCTCACGATCTGCTGATAACCTTTATTAAAAGGCTGCACTCTCGATCGCCACGTCCTTAGTACCTCGGCTTTCCGCAGAACCTTTAAAGCGGAGGGTTAAATATCAGCTTAACGTTGCAGACTTTGTGGGAAAATACACGTGTGGTGCCTTAAAGAAAAAAATGTCGATTACCTGTCAGCCCAATAGATGTAAGGCCCAAACACCGCCACCGAGAACAGGTCCACGTTGGCCGAAGACAGGACTATCTCCCGGCTCTCCCCCGTCTCAAGGTTGATCCTCTCGATCTTATCGGTACGGGCATCGCACCAGTATAATGTATTTTCCTGAGAAGCAATTTGAAAATGTATATGAGACACAGTCGCTGCCACAAAAGGATGAGAGGAGGTCAGGGTAGAACGCGTCAAACGGAATTGAAGAGGGAAGCACTGTGGGATCAATGAACTTTACCTCATAGTCTATAGAAATGCCGTTGGGCCACAAAATTCCCGAGTTGACCAAGGTGACTTGATCGGAACCATCCAAGCGTGATCGGCCAATACATGGGTTCTGGCCCCATTCGGTCCAGAACAGATACCTGGCAACAAAGATATTGTGGAATGCTAACTGGACAGCAAAGTTTTATATATTTATATATATAAAGTTGTATATATATGTATACATATATATATATATATATATATATATATATATATGTATACATATATATACATATATATATATATATATATATATACATATACATACATATATATATATATATATATATATATATATATATATATATATATATATATATATATATATATATATATATATATACATATACATATATATATATATATACATATACATATATATATATATATACATATACATATATATATATATATATATATATATATATATATACATACATATATACATACATATATATACATACATATATACATACATATATATACATACATATATACATACATATATATATATATATATATATATATATATATATATATATATATATATATATATATATATATATATATATATATATATATATATATATATGTTGGTTACTTATCAAACATGGCTTTTGAATAACTCGGTTGTCACGGCAACACACAACAATAACAGTGCTGATAATATCCCATATCATAAAGATAATGCTAGCGCAAGGAAAATATTACCTACCCCTTCTGAGGGTGGACAGCGATGCCTCTGGGCTGATCCAGACCTTCAGATATCACCACCGAGCGGTAGGCGCCATTCAAACGAGATATTTCAATCAGATTAAAACCATGGTCCGTCCAGTAAAGGTTTCCTAGGCAAACATGAAGAAATGATGATGCCGTTCAGGCATATTCCATCTTTTGTTATTTCAATATAAAGCAGGACTACAGTAAAAGCAAAATGAGAAATCCTTGGCTGTTGATAAAGGGCATCAAAGGCCAACGGGGTCACACCACTAACCAGCCATCCAGTCGACAGCAATCCCTTCCACCCTGCTGACGCCGGACGTTACGATGTCCTCCCTCCAGGTCTGATCACGTTTTGCCCGGGAGATTCTGTTGAGGCCCATGTCAGTCCAGTACACAGTGTCATTGCCTACAAATGGAGTTAATGACACAGCAAGATAAGATGATGGATGTGATTGCCTCCAACAGATTTGTGCCCTCAAACAATGCAGCTCGTGAAAACACTTTTTACTACAGCATGGCCCATTTCACCAAATCTCGTGAGAAACAGTGAGGGAATGCTGGAAATGCACACACGGTACATCCGCTGATCTTTCGAGTTGACATTTGTCAAGAAAACTCAGGAAGGGGAAAAAATGTGGAGCTACAAATCACTATCGCAGATGACTAGTTAGTCTTAATGTCTAAATATATATATGTATATATTCGTCTCTAGACTTATTTTGACATTTTAAAAAAAGCTGATGCCCAGGTCAGGATTTTACATTATTTTTGGAGTCGCTCACATTAAGAGCTCAGTGACGCCATCTGAAAATGAAAGAGTTTATGGAAGGCCTTAAGCCGCTTTTCAATATAAATATGCTGGCTGGGCTCGTCTCTGTTCAACTGCGCGTGCGAGCCCGGTACGCTGGGATTTGAATTTCCATTACAAGACGGTTACCAGCTTGCGGGCGGGTCCGGAACAGATGAGGCGCTCGTGTGTTGCCGATAGTGATTTGATTCAGTGGCTTTCGAGCCGCAGACGATTCGTTGCTTACGAAATCATGTGTACTATGAAAATGAGCATCATAGGGAGAAGTTAATTCATTCAAAGTTATTTCAAAATTAATGGCGGTAAAGAATTACTGCTATAACTACTTAGTATTTTTCAAGCTTCTAGTTTATCTTGATATTTACCAAATTGCAAAAATACGTAATCTACTGTGGTTCTTTTGTTGACATTTTGATAATGTTATTTAGATCACTGATCTCGGATGCATTTCTCATTTGCTACACAGTTCTAGTTATTGTCATTTCAAAATAACAAGAGAAAAAGAAAGCTATCCAAGTGTCTTGTAAGGCTGGGCGATATGGAAAAGCTGAATCGTATTCAATCAGTCTGGGCAATTACGATTTTAATCGGTTTTAATCAAAGTAATAAACCCAACAAACATAATGATTATGTCATTTATTAAAAGTTATTTTTAATCATATGTTCGGACAAAAACAGTCTTAATGTGAATTTATTCATAGCTTATACAAAAAAGCTCTTTGAAGCTTGCGCATAAATTGCTTAAATGCCATGATTAAGTACTTAATTAGTCTTAATAACTCAAAATTTAGCACATTTTCAAACAGTCAATTTTTTAAAAAGATGAATTAATCAACTTAATTCAATTTATTGCCAAGCCCCAGTGTGTTGTAACATATATACCGTATATATATATAGAGAGAGAGAATAACTATAGAAAGGAAAAAATAATAGCGTAATACCAATCACCAGCAACAATGTAAAAATGCCCACCTCTCCTAATTAGCCAGCATTAATCTTTTTTTGTTGTTGTTGCGGTAAAGCTAGCAACACAATGCATATAATGTGAAACCTTTCTGTTTGCTTCAGTTTCCACTTGGTGTAATATCCCTCGGACCGCCTTAGTAACCATGCCTCATCTACATTCTATTACATACCGTACACGGGAGTGCTAGCGGGCTATATCGTCCGTCTTTGTGCCGAATTTATTATTTTTATCATACAGACAGTGGAGGGAAGTGGGGATGTAACAAATTGCGAGATGCACTATTTGTTTCTTGCTTGGCAGTGTACACTGCGCTTCCTTGATGCAATATCTGGGGAATTGCTTTGTATTCCAATTGTTTCCAAGGCTCCCTGTTATTCATACCCAGGCTTGCCTGTAATGTCATGTGATTACTCCATCAAAGCTGCACCCTGCCAGCCCATAGACCATTATTCAAACCTCTAATGTAAATATAGCAAAGACCCCTCCCTTGACCTGTTTATGCCGGATGAGAATGGAGGAAATAAAGGCAAGAGAGACATGCTCCTTTTATGCAAATTTCTCAGAATTCTAAATGACAAAGAGTTATTGGAAGAAAATCTCATTTGAAAGGTGGAGAACTCAGGGACATTCCACCTCATATTCATTTGCTGACTTAATAATAAATTAAAAAAAATACATTCTCTTTTCATCTTCAACATTGACTGCATCATCACTGGAATATTCTTTCAAATTATGACTAACAAGTACAGATTAATTGCAAACACTGTGATTAGTCACAAACAATCAAGCAATCATCGCAGTTACACATCCACTAATAAATTACATCTATTCAGAGGATCTTCTCTGAAGCCTCATGAAACACTTGTGATCTTTATTGCTCCTATTGAAGGCATTCATTGACAAATGCAATGTTATTTCAATACATTTCCATTGTACTTTATCTTGAAACCAAGGGCACCATTTAAAACAGTAAATCACCACCAAAAGTGCTTCAGGAGACTTTGTTTTTCCATCACTAGGTTCAGTTAGTTTGACACGACTGTTTTCAAAATGTATATTTCTTACCCGCATGAAAGTCCACCCCCACAGCAAAAAGCGTCCCAGTGATCGGCATGAGAGCTTCAGTGTGGTCGTGTGGGTCCAGAGAAATCCCTCTTATTCCCTCATGGATGGAATACATCACAAATGAATCCATACCTTGTGAAGAAAAAACAATTCGGCCAACCATACAAAATCATAAGGTAGTACTATAACAAATTTGTGTTTGAATACTGTCCAAAAGCAATTATTTTCACGTACCCTCACAGGACATGCGATCACTTCTGAGGTTGTATCCAACGGTGCAAGAGCAGCTTCGGGTGCTTTCGGAAGTTGGAAAACAGAGCTGCGAACACCCGCCGTTGTTTATCTGGCAAAGGTTTCTACCTGAAAGTTCACCAAGACCAGCACACGTTTTAGAACCCTTCTGCGAGGAAAGTCAATTCACATAATGTCTGTATGCAGTACATGGTTCTGTTTGGATTAATTTGTCATTTTAAATACGTGAAAATTAGCTCAATTGTGAAATTGAGATTTTTAATAATTAGTTAATTGTGTCATCTAAAAAGAGATCTTTTGAGTTATTTTTATTAGTAAAAAGTCAACATTTTGAGACTTGAGCTCACAAGATGTCATGTTAGATTGACAGCAAGTGGAAAAAATGTCTTTTTTAAATATTCATTTCATGAGAAAAATAATTGAGTTAAATTAGTCACACCTGCGAATTTATTGCTGAAAATTGCAAAATGTGTATTGCACTCAAAAGGCATTCTCATTTGTTCGATTCGTAGTCAAGGAAAAATATATTCACTCAATTTAGAGTCGTACTCACACAAAAACAAGTCATACTCCCCAAATTTTGACTTGTACTCACAAGCTATCATTTTTACGGATATGAATGGTGAAAATCGCAAACGTCTTTTTGACAGCAATGTTACTCCATTGTTATCCCGTACAGCACATTTACTCTGTAGCCGAATGCGTTCTATACATGATCTACGACAACTAAATGAATTTGAAAAAAATGAAGTGTGCCATTCAGCAGAAATGTGACTGAAGACCGTACACACCTTTCTGACCTTCCCGGTCGTACACCTTCATGTGAACGACCCCGCCGGTCTTGTTTCTCACATTGACAAAGTTGCGGCCATCCCTCTTGTTGACACTTCCCAGCTGTGCGGATTCATCATCTGCCCACCACAGTTTACTACCTGGAACCGAAAAAATAGAAACACATCTCAACAAAAGGTTGTTTCCTTACAAGATGTGGCCACAGATTCAAGAAAACGTTCTAATCATTACGTGAACTAGTACCGCTGGATCATTCGGTGGTGCACACAAATGGATATAACATTAATAGAATATTATTATATTCTGCTATATTAATATATGTAGCGTTGACACTTTGGCTAAGGGATTTCAAATGGGGGTTTGTGAGGTTTTAACAAGGTTTCATCAAGCCTAATTAAATGCAATTGAATGCTGTGACAGTAATAATATGTTTTACTTTTCAAATTTTGAGCAAAGTGATTAGAACATGAAAATGTTTTGCTTTTCCAGCAGCAAAAGTACTTTTTTCAGACTAAGAGCAAATGAATTGGAACATATCAACATTTCATTTGTGATTTCATTTTTTTGTTAAGTTTCTTAAAAGTTTTTGTTGAAGTTCTACTTATTTATGTGTATCGTCTGAAGTTTCTGGTAATATTATACACCTAGAGATACCACCACAAACGAGGTTCCAGAGTTTAACAAATCAGGCACAGTTGACACAGTTCTGTGTTTTATACCTTTTTTTTAAGTTAAAAAATGTTTTGCCTTGATTGTAAATTAGAAACACTGACATAGTCTAATTTGAGAACAAAAAAATGCAGTTAAAAAAAGTAGATCCCAACCAAAATATGTCACCAAAAAATGTTCATGCAAACAACGATTTAATTATGAAATCTTTTTAGTACAACAGTTGTCCGAATTTGGGATCAGTCTGTTTGGACCACATCCATTTTGATGTTGGGTTGTATTTTTGTTTGATTAGGCGGACCGCTGATATTTTCATTTCACGACAAAATGGGCAAAAGTGTGTATGCAACCTTCACACACAGCTGGAAGAACCCAGCAGATTTACTGTATGCATGACTATAAAACTGCCACACGAGATAAAAACCAAGTTTAGTGTTGACTTTTGACTTAAGATACGACAAACATCTCATGACATCCACTATATTAGTTTTGGATTTGTGTTATGGCAATAATTGTCAAAATTTGAAAGATGATTGGTTGCCAAGTAGGGCGCGTGGAGCTTGCGGTGCAGTCACCCCATCACAACATTTTAGCGGAAGGTGGAAGGAGGCTGGTGGAAGTCATAACTTCAAAGAATCATAATTTCAGAGCGCCTGGACTGTGGCGGCTACTTCGCTGTTTGTCACGGCTCCTACGCAGTTAGCATACGGCGGCATTTTGGTTTCCTCTTCAGACTGATATATGTGTATAAATGGATATTAAATACCCTGTAAAGTAAGGTTATGAATTTGTTTCAAAATACATTACACATGTTTGAAGATACTTTCGTGACAGTACTGTATGTAGTTATCTGTTGCAATTGTGATGCACCCCTAGCTAGCTAGCAATGCGTCATGTAAATTTGGTGGGTTGTTTACAACACTCTTCTCTTTCATGTGTCAAATTTACAAGCCATTTATTTTCTCTTTACTGGAGCCTTTGTAGATAATGATGTATGCAAACTTGATGTGGCTTATTATGTGTTTGACACATTTTTTGTTTTGTTAAACATGAGCTTGTAATATGCTCAATAGCAAGTACAGTGGACGGACCCCCAGGTTACGACGTCCCCGGCTTACGTCTTTTTAAGTTTTTTGTCCCCTCTATGGAGCATTTTTCCCACTTTACAGCATCAACAACTGTCATTACCTGTGGGATTGGCTGTGTTTATTTTGTTTTGATTCCCTCTTCAGCCCTTTTTAGGTGATTGCTCCTGTTTTCTGTTCATGTCAAACTGCCTAAGCTGCAACAAGTCACTAAGATGCTGGTCTGCTATTGGTCGACGTCACGGTGTCACTAAGATGCTTGTTACCATAGGTTTCTATTGCCCGCCACACGATGACTTGCCTTACAATCCCAACCCTGGAACGGATTAATTTCGTATAGTGGGGTCCACTGTACAATGATTTTTAGCACTTTTATGGCGTTTTACAATGGTGGAAAAAAAGGCATACATGTTTAACAGAAGCTCAATGTTGGACCATTTGGACAATTTTAAATGAAAAAGGTATCCAACCCCCCAAAAAATTATGAGTGCGTAATTTGGGCAGTCCAGTTCTATATAATTCATCAGCACATTGTAATAAATTCACAAGAGACACATCTCGTTTTTAAGTCAGGACTACATTGTTAATATCAGACCATTTAGCAACAACACCCGTCCCTTTGAGGTCATACGTTCTAATGGTTGATCCCACCACACACACACGGGAACAAATCCCACTGAAACTAATAGCTTGAGGTCCAGTGCCACATGTTAACAAAATCAGAATCGCCGTGAGCGCAAGTGACAGTCGACACGAAGTTTACAAAACACTTGACCCCGGAGGGCACACGGGCCTAGATTAGCTTTGCTCTCCATGTTAATTTGACGCCGGGGGGCTCGCGGTGATTGCTCGCTTGTGGCCCATCATATTCAATTTCCACATCAACTGCTTGTTAGATTCAAGGCGTGTCCAGGGCTGATGAATGGCGCACCTCCTAAAGAGAGGTCCCTGCATATCCCTCCAGCCAATCCAATTACTCCAGAGCTATAGGACATCCTCGCATAGTGCATCAACCCCCATCGCGCCCACGTGAATACCTTCGCGTCGGGCGCCTACAATACAAGAAAAATGAATTGATTGATTTTAACCCGCAGCGATCTGTGATAAAACGGCTAATTCATTCCACCCGTGTTCAGCGATTTTACGCCTGCTTCTGTCTCTCGCTGCGTGACGGACATTCCATACCTGATAGAAATCGAGTGTTGCTTGTTTACTCGCGAGGCGGCCTAGTATGAATCTTAACTACTTTAAACAAAACCAACTAATTGATCGCGACACAGTAGACGAGGACATAACCGGCGTTGGGTGAATCTGATGTAATCATGGCTGACTTGTTTATTTACGCCATTGATCTTTGAATTGATATAATTACCGGTAGCTAGCAAAGCACGCACAAATTAGCATTATACGAGCCACCGCAATTGAATTACGTTGTATATGAATGAAGTGACAAGATAATGCTCAGTTGTGAACAAAGCTGTCATATTGTCTTTTTGGAAATAATTAACGCAAGACTGCGCTAACGTAGCCACGCCGATCAGTTTTCATTTAAAAATCTCTTATTTTAACATCTACGGCTCCTCACCATACCCAGGACGTGTGTGAGAGTGTGTGTGTGTGTGTTTTTTTTTTTTTTGAGTTAGCACAGGGAAGTAGCAACTAATGTGTTGTCTCACTGCCTCTGTTACAGTTTCTTAAAATGCAAGTTAGCTGGCTAAAACGCGCACCAATCAGCATTATCTAAACCGCTACAGTTGAATGACATTGTATACAAAGGAAGTGACAAGATAATGCTCAGTTGTGAACAAAGGTGTCATAAGCACTTTTTCAAACAAAAAAAAATGTGTAGCAACACAGCACTAAGGCAGTCATGTCAAACTGGAAAGGTTTTCATTTTACATTTAAAAATCAGTTACAGTACTTTTAACATCTAGAACGCCTCATCATACACAGGGTGTTTTTTTTTTCTTACAACAAACGCATTGTAAGTGTTATTGATTAATTAACAGTTTATTAAAACGCTAGTTACACGGCTAAAACGTGCACAAACATTTCCTCCCTGACAACGACATGCCATGGCGCATTTGAGTAAAATGAGAAGATTCCGATTCAGCTTTCATGTCTAATTTTCTTTCTCTGCTTGTTTTGAAGCCAAATTCATACCTGGAGATTCCACAACATGAAGTTGTTGTTCAGTGACTAATGCACTGTCAGGCCGCAAGTGAAAACTCTCTATTTCAGAAAGTTTGTCGTGTTGCTCACGCTTCCATTCCAAACAATTTCCTCCACATTAATTGTGATTGATGGCGACTAGCAGACACGATTCTGCTGTTTCGCTATACCTTCTAATATGCCGCTACAGCGCGCCATTATTCTATGTCACCTTGCCTTTTCACTACCATTTGTGAGCACAATAATAAAGCCTTTTCTAAATAGGAAACACTCCCAGTCAATTTAAGGGAAGAAATGCCTGCACAAATCACTCTGAGGAGAAACAGAATGTAAAAGTAAAATGGCGTTCTGCGTTTAAGCTTTTCCAGCTGGCAAGGTTCTTTTTCGGGTTTATGGTGTATGTATGCAAATGGTAGAGACTCACCCATCACAGCGAGAGCGGTTCCCTTCTTGAGCTCCCTCTTTACAGTTTCGAGTACCTCAAGGCCACTTCCGTCCAAATTGCACCTGTTGATGGTGTTATTGGCTGAACTAATCCAGTAGAGCTTGTTAGCTACGTAGTCCACCGAGAGACCTGAGAGTGAAGCAAAACACAACACGGTGAGATTTATTATCGCGGCCAGCTGGAATCGGTCGCTTTCATTTCACATTGTTTCGCATGAACAAGAAAACAGTAGTTCAGATACAGCAGTGGAATTCGATCAGGATGAAATAAATTGGCTTTAATTCAGTGTGAACATTGACCCAAGAAAGGAAACAAACAAGGATAATAAACTTGTCAGATTATCAGGCCGACAAAGTTTGTATATTTGAGACAGATGTCTTCATAAAATAGACACAAGCGAGACAAAAATGTGCTTTTTTTAAGCCGGACCAAACTGTAAGCATCACTATGTTGTTTTATTTCGGCCATACTTTTGCCGTGGCTTTGTTGGCTGTTTTACAAATTTTTGTCGGTGTCGTACGATGTTCGTTGGCAAAACATACGCCTGCCATGGGAGTGGCAAAAACATTGACAAACAAAAAAAAAAACACATTCTGGAAAGGCTTAGTATGTCACTGTTTTTAGGTGTCGTTTTGTTCGGTAACAAAATGGCCGTCCGTCAGCGATGGGGCGAAGGAATCTCACCTCTGCCAGAGTAGTGACAATTATAATGATGGACAAAAAACCCATTGCGTCTTTTTTTAAAATTTATTTCTATTTAGGTTTCTCGTTATTCATCAGCAAAACGGCCTATTAGTGACGCACTGTCCGACAGTCTGCCAGAGGTGACAGATTGTCCATCTATGATTTTAAATACACGTCTGCTATCAACATGTGGGATTTGGAAAGCACGTTGAGATTTCTGGACATCTCCCACTATGAGTTGGATTTATGTTCAGCAGATTCACATTCACAATGCATCATTAATTTATTCTCATTCTCAGATCCACCCCAGCATCATAAATGATGTCTGTGAATCATGGCACGACCTGCTGACAGGCCAAGGAGGTGAAGAAATGCAGAAAAGATCACAGTGAGTACGATTCGTTTTGACCTTGAGTCCGAGAGAATAAAATGTACGCTTCAAAAGGTTTGCCTCAAACAACAGGGGTGCGAAAGAGGGTGGCACATGAGTGGATTTTCACTCACTCCTCATCACACATAGTAAAAAAAAAAAAAAAAAGAAAAAAAAGTCCTGTCCTGTCCTGTGCTGCTGAAAATGACTCCCATTCATCCTACTGCCGTAGCTGCAGGTCGGCTACATTTAAAAAAACTGGAAAATGATCCTACTGCAAAATGCCAGCTCGTCTGCTCCCATCAACTTTTTATCGTGGATCGTTCCCAATTCGACGAGATTCAGTCAACAGCAAGTCCAAACGTATTTTTATAGATATTACTCAATAGTATTTAACTCACCAAATAAATTATAGACTAAATATTAACTTTTAACAGAGGAACACGGCTGAACAATTTTAATACCCCTATCATTTAAATTCTCGCAAATCAAAATAAAGCCGTGAGCTGACAAAGAACATGGTTTCACACTAAAACACTTAATGGTTTATTGATATTGCGCAAGTTGGTACGCCCTGGAAATTGAGTTAAAACCAATCTAGTTTCACATGGGATCATTAGTCTGAATCCATCCGTCCATTTTCTAAAGTTTTGTCCTCATTATAGTCAAGAGACAATGGAGCCTCACTGCAGATACTTTCTGGACACGTCTCAAGTCAGGTAACGCTTTCTTATCTCGATTGCTGCTTGTAGAAATGTTGTAAAAAAAAAAAACTATTATATGTTCTACTGCATATCATCACAGCTGCATTTATATGTATACTACATCTCTTATGATTGCCTGGTGATATGCTCCAGCGAATTTTCTCTTTAAACATGTTCTTTGAAAACCGTTTCCTACAAAGAGTCCTTTTGATGGTTTTCATTTTCCGCCGATCCAGTCTACGCTATACAAGGACACGCAGGTAAGCACAATATCCGAATGGCCTTAATCGTGTGAAATTGTCACAATTACGCCCGTCTTACAAACGTGTACGCCGGCTGGCAGAGTTGAATGCATGTTCATCTTTAAGTACTTTACAATGAATCCTGAATATGTAGAGACACATTCTTTGTCCTCATTATAACGGCATGACAGGAAAAAAACAAAGAAGACTCCATGGGAAGGCTTTTGTTTGCTTCACTGTTCTATCATGTGGTAAGGATGCTTTGTTCTGCTTGTACTGTATATGTGTGTGTGTGTGTGTGTGTGTGTGTGTGTGTTAGACTGACGTCATGAGTGGGAAAAGCCAGATTGCGTTCCCATTTGGATCATATGGTGGGCGGTCTAATTTAGTATGCTGCAAGCACGGCGGTACTGACCGACAGGTTCCCTCTGGTTCTGATGGAGGACCTTGCTGTTACTTCCGTCCATGTTGGCCATGTTAATAGTGTTGCCGTCCGTCCAATAGATTTTCCTGGGGGACGGGAGAACAGTGAGACCAGTGGTTTTCAAATTATTTTCAATGAGGTACCTCCTTGTGGATTTTTTTTTTTTTTTTTTCCAATCAATGACCCACTTGAGTCGTGGTTCTCAAATGGGGGTACATGAAGGCACTTCAGAGGGTAAGGGATATTCAAACCGGGTTTCTGCAGATATCAGCAAATCTAAGTGAATGTGTTTTAATGCTGTGACAGGAACAGGTTTCCTTTCGAATTAAGAGTAAATTAATTTGATCGCGAAGCATCTTATTGCGAAACTGCGATGCAATGGTGCACTTTATTTTGTTAAGGCTTATACAGATAATGCAATTTTCCAGGAGAATAGTCAGAAATTAAACAAGTAATGTAACATCTGAAGTTGTTGAAGAGAATACGCCAAGAGGTGCCAAGAGACTTTGTTTTAAGTCTTTGTTTTATCATGTTTTGCACTGTTCATGTGAAAACCAGCGTATACTATTTCTAGATGGAAAAAATTACTTCATGCCATTGGTAATGACAATGTGCATCAGTATGAATTGGACATAAAGGCTTATGTTTTGCAAAGAAGACATTATAACAAAATAAGCAAAACATCCCTTTATTGTTCCTATAAATTAAATAAAAATACTGCTGTGAAATCGTTTCATTAGTAATGACAAAGTGCATCAGTATAAAATGGAGTAAAATAAAGGCATAGTTTATATAAAACGATCTCTATTTTACACTTCAACAAAATGTGGATTCATGTTCCAATCAATTTGCTCCTAATTTAAAAAGAAAAGCTATAGTATTCCTAGGCGGCTCAGTGGTTAGCACGTTCACCCCCCCCGGCACTCCGGCTTCCTCCCACACTCCAAAAGCATGCATGGCAGGTGTATTGAACATACTAAATTGTCCTTAGGTGTGATTGGGTGCCTAAATTCTGTTATAACACTGCGTACCGACTGAAACGTACCCCCAACTTCACTTTGGCCACAGGATATCCTGTTTATCATATAATAGAACTTATTAATCGTTAAAATAAACTAATCGATGAGGTTCATCCCGATAACGGTTGATCTGACTGATCCCTTCCGTCTTGGCCGTCAGTCAGATGTTAATTCCATTCAATGACGACGACAAAGCAAGGAGGCCTACAGACTGGGATAATCTACTTACCCCTTGACGGGGTGCACTACGAGGCACCTCGGTTTATCAATGCCGTGGACGACGGAAGTCTTCAGGGAGCCATCAAAGCGAGCGACATTGATTTGCGACTCGTCGTTCTCCGAGCTAAGCCAATACAAGTTCCTGGAAAGCCAGTCCAAAGCCAGGCCGCGGCAGTTCACGATGTCTGGCGGAAAAAACGCCGAATAAGCGATGGCGCGTGCGCGAAAAACTCAAGAAATGGGCCCACCTGAGGAAATGACGGTCTCCAGCTGGGTGCCGTTGACAAAAGCACGTTTGATTGTTTGGGTTTTCACGTCGGCCCAATAGATCCTCTCTTCCTCGGCGTCGTAATCCACGACAGTGACGTCGTCGATATCCGGCACCGTTAGGGCCGTCATGACGTTCATGTACGGGTTGTCGATGTCAACGCCTCGGATTTCCGAGCGCCGCGCGTACAGCAGGAACCTTTTCAAAGCTGCAATTGAGAAATGTATTTGTTTTATGAGACAGAGTACACGAGAGAGCTTTTTCCTTTTTATCATTTTTAGTGATGTAACCATGCCAGGAAATCTGTTTTGTAGACAAGGCCTTAAATCACAAAGGCATTTTCAGCAGTAAAATGATACTATTTTAGATATAATTAATTTGGTAACTCAGTTTATACCTAAAAAAATACATCTCGTGTGCTCAACGCTTGGGTAACGGCAGCTCACCTGTTGGTCATGTGACGTTCACACTCTGATTGGGGCTTAACTGAGCCTTCAGCGCGTGATTTTCTTTTCTCAGTTGACAGCAAGTGTCAAAATTTACATTAATTAATTTTACGCAAAAAATAATTTGGACAAGTTATTACAGACAGAAAAATTATGTTTTACTCGTGAAAACGGCTAAGTAGATGGACTATCCCTTCAGAATGTCTATATAGTGAATTTATGGATAATTTGTTCTTATACATCTTTTCCAAAATGGATGGACGGATGGGCGTTTTGAAGATTAGCTAATTCATGAAATGGTAGCATGCTGGTGATTAGGAAAATATATTTATAAACTATATAAAAGCAGCATTTGAGCAAGTTATGCACGGTGTTAAGTTTACATGAATAGATTTATAGACAATATATATTATTATTGGGACATTTTGAATAGGATTTATCTTTGTTGAGTTTATGACATCAATAAAAATTGAGTAAAATGGTAATTGTCCAGACCGACTGGGAGAGTTTAAAAAAAAAAAGGAAACAATATTTTGGAGGCCATATCTCTAAGCCCTATTTGGAGGTAACTAATGAGAATGTGCCAATAATGTAGAACTCAATTGTGATGATATAAAAATGTTTTGTTTCATGTTAATTTGCTTATTTGGTAAGGCTTCATGATTTTAAAGCCTCATTTTCGAGAGTTTTCCCCATTATTCAAATTGGGCAGTGTTGTTAAAACCTCTCAATCAAATTTAGAAGATATGATTTTGACTTCACAGTAGGGCTGGGCGATAGAGCAAATTTTATTTCGTATAATTCAAGCTATGAATCTTTCATATTATGTTCGGAATAATAATCAAATGATCTTTTTTAGGGTTTATTCAATTAACATCAATTCAAATAGATTAAACTCAGAATCATCCAGAATAAGTGGAAAAAAATGTTTCAGATTTTTGGCTATAACAGCCAGCTCTACTTTACAGGGACTTTATCGCAAGGCAAAAAAAAAAAAAAAATATATGAATACTTCCCAAAGCCTCAAAGAGTCTACAAGCTGAAATTGGATATGATAGGGAGGCTACTGGTGCCCATGTAAACAAAGGGGATATTATTGACGTCAATCAAACAGTGTTCCCGTAATTGCTAATCTCCAACCCTACGCCCGCACTGTCACCAAAGGAAAGTGTAAAAAATGACAAATGTTAACGCTCACCAAAGCAGGATTGTTTGTCGGGCGAGAGCTTCATAAGGTGCGGACAGGTGCAGGATGCGCTGGAGTTGTAATTGATGAGACACAGATGCGAGCAGGGACCGCGTCCATCATTCTCCCCGCAAGGGTTTGAGGCTGATAGCAGCAAAGAGAAAAGAAAACAAATTCAAAGAAGGCTCTTTGAGACGACGAAATTTGCAATGGCAAGTAAACAAATACGTATGCCTGCTTTGACTCAAATCCAATGAAAATGCTGACTTGGGTGTCAAAAAAGGACAAGGGAAAATACATTTTTGCTGTGAAGTGAGAAAAAGAGATAAAAGCATCTCATTTGCCAACGCTTGGAAAGTATTTGCGAAAACTCATTTACTGTGACCTATATTTATTAGAAAAATCCAGCAGAAAGCATCAACAAAAGAAAACAAAGCACTTCTCGCTGATTGTTTTAAGAAACGGCGGAGGAAAAATTCACAATAAATATACTACGTGTGCAAACTCTGTTCAGATAGTTCAAGCTTTTTCGCTGATATGAGTATCACAGTACAGAATTTTTTTTGTGTTGATTTCCGTTTTAAGATTCTGCCACTAGTCTCTAAATCAATAAAATAAATATGTATAATATTCGTCAACCATCTACTACTTCAGCCTGTATCCGGAAAAAACAAATTGCTGGTGGTACGGTGAATTTTTTTTTTACACCTTCTGGCAGTCAGACGTATCGATTCTGTAGCACGTGGCACAAAAAAATAACGATGAAGTACTTATGGAATATATTTTATGTGCCTTTGTCATTTAGCTACGAGGGCAGGGTTCTTTGCGGTTGTCGTCGTTAGTAAAAGTCAATCATTTATGAATTATGCAAATTTCAGTAATAGGACTGTTGTGCGCTTTGTAATCTGCAAATGATTGTTCGCCGACTCTTACGGTGAAGCACCCGTTGCTTTGTGTTTCAAGAGCCTGCGCCATTCACCGGCATCTGAGAGCAGCTGCATATTGTAGCCCATTATTTTTCCATTCTTTGTCACATCACATGACAGCCACTGCTCCTCGTCTTCGCTTTTCCGCTCAAATGTTCAACGAAGCATCGTGCACACAAATGCGCGGTTTGATTTTTTTTAATATCTAAGAAAGGATTAGGCATGCTCATCGTGAGAAACACAAACCAAATTTGATGATGTTTATCTATCCTGAACAATATTGCTAATGCCGCTACAGGAAGAAAATGATCATTAATTGGCGGCACGGTAAGGAAAGCAGAGGAAGCATGAAATCGCGTAAACCCGATTACCGTTTTGATAATACTCGTTTATGCATACACGTTTACGCTATACAATTTGCACTCAAATGGTGGCAGGGGTATTAAATTTGGGATTTTGACACTAATGCAAATAAAAGAGAAGGTTAATTAGACGATCTTCATAATATTATATCATTATATCATTTTAGGGAGTACTTGAGACTTTTTAAAAACTTTACATCTTTAAAACTTTTTATAACTCCAATCACACATGGTCAAATTTTATATTTTGGCGTGTTTCATTCAGCAATTCTGCAAGCTATACGGTGTATAATTGTCTGTTTTATTTCTGACGTCTGCTGAAAAATTGTGTTACTAATGATTTATGAGAGATAGACCATTTTGCAAAGGAGCCACTATAGCGCAATTAAGCAATAATTTGCTTCATGTTCTGATTTATTTGCTCTTAGTTTGAAAAGAATAACGTCCTGTTCCTGTCACAGAATTATATTATATTATATTTCACATACCCTCTGAGTGCCAACACGTACCCCCAAAACTATTTTCTCTCTTTGAAAAAAATGATTCAAATTATAGCAACGTGCACTCGGGATATGTTGTCACTCCACAAGTTCAGTCATTCAGTTCCAGGCGTTTTAGACCCTCCTTTATTCAATAACTTGAAAAAAACATAAAACATATGGAAAGAAGTACCTCGGATTATAAATTTAAATTACTAAAAAAAAAAAACAACAAAAAACGTGAAATTATGTCTGAGATTGAATGACTAAATAAGGCAGAAGTTCTCACCTTGCGGTTGCCGACTGGAATGGAAGATCTGCAAGTCAAAAGGCTGAGCACTCGTCTTCTGGATGACGGTGACGTTTTTCCCCGTCCACTTATTGGCTCTGGCCAAAGTGTTGGTCCGCCAATCGGTCCAGTACACATTTCCTCCGAAAAGAGAGACGGCAAAAGGATGGGACAGGTATTCGTGGCCCTTGAGGATCTCGATGACGCCGCTGCCATCGTAGAGCGCCGAGAAAATGGCGTCTGAGCTGTTAAAAGAGAGCGCAGCAAAACTCCGTATCCATGTTGAAACAGCTCTTCAACTGTATAGAATATTCTTACAAATACATTCAAATATACCAGTAGGCTCCGTGCTAAAAACATAACTTTTTGTTTTCATAATACTACAGGATATCTGACGTTTTTGTTGTAGCATGTGGTCAAATTTGTACAAATACGTAGGAAAAAAATGAACAGGGCACTCAGATGTGCTTTTTTTTTTTTTAGCTTTTGGTCACATTATACCAGTATGTTCAAAAATTGGGGAAGTATTGATCAATGTTTTATGTTTTTTTGCATATTCAGCACTCAAATCCCTATTCATTGGAGTAAGGGGAAAAAAAATGCCCTGCTTTTAATACTTTGCCTACAAGTACAATCAAATGCATTTGCAAATCTCCACGCTTCTGAAAATAAACACTTGGGTACCGAGCATCAGTCCAAATAATCCTCTTTTCCAGATGATCCAATGTGAGTCCATTGGGCCAAGCTCCAATCTCCATATCTTTAAAAACAATATGGCGACCTTGTCCACTCATCGACGCAGCCTCAATACGGGGGAAAGTAGCGTCCCAGTCAGTCCAGAAGAGAATCCTATGAAAAAAATCTTTCTGAGCAAAGTGAAAACATGTTTGTGTACTACACGCAACATTGCAAGAAAACGTGGAAATTAACAGCCAGTGGAGAACATTGTAACATTTTACGCTACTTGGTTAAAACCGCTGCTTCACTACCAATATAAAAGGCTTTGTATTTTTTAACAAAGAAAAAAATTAACAAACAAAGAAGAATAAACAAAAATCTCTGCTTTAAATAAATCGAGATTTTATTCTTGGGCCATATTGGCCAGCTCTACTGAAATATTTCGCCTTTGTTATTGTTGTTAATTTTATGGTAGGTAAAACAAAGCAAATCCATTTTGGAGCGCCCGCCCTTATTGACAGATGCAGTCCGCGTCCCACAACAAGAGCCAGCCGCGACCTCGGCGCAACCTGCGACAGACCTTGAAACCGGAGACCATCTGTTTGATTATGACTTTTCACAGCTCAATGAGGCCTGAAAATGAACACCATCCGCGCGACCGTTAACAGCATCCGGAGCCCCGTTCCGGCAAAACAGATTTTGCTCTGCTTCGCAAAGTCAACTTGAACAAAAGACAAAACGGCCTAAGTGACGTCAGCCAAACTGCAGGGACCAAATACCCCGCGTCCGGCTCGATAGCCTTGATAAGGTCCGGCTGATCAATGGACCTCTGCTTTGAGTGGATTCAAGTAATTAGATTAGAATTATTGCTTGGGAATGGAAGAGCACAGAGAGCGGCCATTAATCCTTGACGGGATGGCCGTAGCGTTTAGCCGTCCTCCCAAATGTGTTAAGAGTAGCGAGAGGGAGCGAGCAGGAGCAGATTACACAAGTCTTAAGAGTGGTAAATTGATTTTAGCAATGTCTGCCTTTTTGCTTTAATCTGGAAATATTCTTGCCTCAGTGTACAGTCAGAGTTCAAGCACCGTGACGCATTAATCAAGGATAAGCTCGCAATTTGAGGCCGCCATCCGTACCGCCCAATATCAATATTTTGAATCTGTATGCAGGGGAAGTCATGTTTATCTTGCCACCCCTTGTTAAGATGAATCTGAGTGGTGTCAATAAAGGGCATTCAAACAACACACCGTGATCGAAAAAGTCTACACACCCATGCTCAAATTTAAAAGAAAATGACACCAAAACGTTCCACCTAATGAAAAAATTCTAATCTTTATTTTGCAAGGGCGTGTGGACTTTTTATATTCACTGTATACATAACTCATATGTATTGACCAGTTGCACTTTGCAAAGTGAAAGGCCAATAGGATCTGCACATTAAGTATGTTTTTCCTAAAATAGAAAACAAAACAGTGATGTACTGTAAAAAGCCTACACAGCCCTGCTCAAACCAGACATTTTCTGGATATGAAAACAAAAAGACACCAAGACTTTCTAGCTTATTGAAAAATAACTTATTTTTTTATGAGAAGGGGACATAAAATAATAAATGAACTGTGTTCGCGCAAGTGAACACACCCTCTCATACAGTAAATTTGCAAAGCTTCTTCTTTTTTTTTGTCTTCCAAAAACATTTAAACTTTTTATATCCAGTGTATACTGTATTTATCTCAAATCATATGTATTGAACCGTTTCACATCCATGTAGCCGAGTGAAAACCAATAAGCTCTTCAATTTAACCCTGGTGCAGTATTTTGATCATTTTTGTGTCATTTCCTTCCACATTATTCTCACAGTATTTTAGCCAATTCCTGGTAATGTACCGTATTTTCTGCACTATAAGGCGCACCGGATTATAAGGCGCACCCTCAATTAACGACATATTTTAAAACCTTTTCTACATAAAGCGCACCAGATTATAACGCGCACCCTCAATTAATGACATGTTTTAAAACTTTTTCAAGCACAATATAGTAATACTCAAAGTAATAACAATAACTCAAATAATAACTCTAAACTCTCAATAGCATCATAACTCAATGTCAATATGTTCAACTGTAAACACACAAAAGAAACAGGTCAAATTTATTTTATCAGTTCATTCCCCATCTACGAATCCCAATCTCAATATTGATATAAGGCGAACCATCAGCTTTTTAAAAAAAATTAAAACTTTTAGGTGTGCCTTATAGTGCGGAAAACGCGGTAATATCTTAGAGGTGGTGCCATGTGTAACTTGGACATGTCAGCATCAGGACAAAATTTCAGCGCCGTCTTTCCCTTTGATCTGAAATGCCTTGGGTGTAAAGATTAAATAATTTGACTAAATACTAATTAAGTCTGTTTTCCAACAAACGCAGCTCATAGTCCAGTAATAGTGAAAGAAGGTATTCCATACCCTTGCCCTGGATCCAGAGCGATGGCCCGCGGATGTTCCATCCCCCCGGCAATCAGCGTCGTACGCATCTGTCCGTTGAGTTTGGCTACCTCAATGTGGTCCAGATTACTGTCGATCCAGTAGAGTTTTCCTGTAATCCAGTCCACAGCCAGGCCTTCCGGGGTAGCCAGGCCGTGCTGTACGACCACCTCGATCCCAGTCACCCCTGACGACAAAAATTCTCTCAATGAGGCATTAACAATACCATCTCACAATGCTAGCAAAAACATTTTTTCTATTTATTTTTTTAAAGTACCTTGTCCTTTGACATGTTTTTCTCACCCAGAAACACTAGACTCTGTATAAGACTTGAATGTGTGTCAGAAGCGGCGAATAAAATGCTCTGTTATCACCCACGAGGGTCTCTTTAGCTAGTACATCACTTAAGTCGTTTGTGTACATACACCATGCGCTCATATGTTGTCCCACCTCCTGTCTCGGAGAGCCGTCCCCTGTAGATCTTATCCTCCACCACATCTGTCCAATAAAGGAGGCTGCGATTAAAGTGGAAATCCAGCGCAATGGTATTCCTCAGGCCGGGTACGAGCAGGCTGTAGTCCCTCTTGTGAAGGTCTATTCGTCTTATCTCGTGGCGAATTGAGAAAATGATGAAAGCCTCAAAGGGATCTGAGCAGGGAAAGTGACAGCAAACCAGGAGCTTGTTTATATTGAGAGTATGACACCGGGGGCTCCGTTAATTGATGGTGTGACATCAACTCCAAGTGGCAAGCTGTGATCGCCTTTAAATGGAGCTTATACACACAACGCAACAGCTAATACATGATTATATTTTTTATACATAGATATAGTCGGTGGGATGTAATTCCCCTAAGTAGATTACGCCTTGCTCTGGAATTTACTTGAGATATGTTACAAGTTATTCTACATTGAGGGTCGCATTAGAGAATCCTATTGTGTGAATTTGTATCTAAATACATCGTACAGGTCTTGAAGATAATATCTGAAGACATGTTCAAAGAAGAGCGAGAACCAAGAGAGGGATACAGATCAGTTATCCATTTTTTTTTTTTTCCCTGAGGGTTTAAAACACGGCCCAGTGACGCATGGATTGCCACGCTCCACTGACCCTCTTGAGACCTATGTCCCCTATTGTGTCAATGGAAAATGGTTTGTTTTTTTAAACGATGCAAATGCATGGCTGAGAAATCATTTAAATGTGCTCTATAAATAAAATTGACTTGACTTGACTTTGCCATGCCCAGTGATGTTTTCTTCAATAACACACAACACACGGTGCACCAGAGTGTGGCAAGAGCGAGCGTTAATTCTCCCAAGTTTCCGCAGCCCTCATACAATCATAGGTCTAGTTATTCAATGTTATCACATGCGGGGTGGCCCTTCTCCGGAGGCGGCCATGTTTGTTATAGCTACGGACAATGGTAAATGCAGCACCAGCAGCACCTCCTGCTGGCCGTAATGAAAACCGGTCTAAATCTTACTCACTATCCCTTTAAAGGGCCTCGCTGAGCCTTTTTTTTTTTTCCAGTTCTTATCATCATTAGCTAATTTAGGAGCGGTAGCTACTTATACAGAAGTCAAGACGGTACTTTTGTCACCTCTGAACATATTTTGTTGTCGTTACAGAAAGGGTGAAGCTATAGTTCTGAAAGCCCGTCTATCGTAAAGCTACATATTTTGACTGAAGATGAAAATGCTTGACATTGCTGCCCTGCGTATTTCACGTTAATTGGTTGCGATCGCAAGTTGCACAGTGCATTTATTTATAGAACGGCTCTTTTGAGTCAACATTTTTGTGCTTAAGTTGCTAAATCTAGTGACAAGTCCTTAAACTGGCAGCAGCAGCGCTTGCACGAGTAAAGTTTGCCCAGCGAGACTCGGTTTAATGCGCCAAAAGATTTCTGCTTCCAGAATAGCCAACTCACACAAAAAACAGGATGTACATGCTCAATAAAGTAATCAAATGAATGCCTCAAAAACATGCACTAATTTGTTGGGTCCTTTAAGATATTTGTTTAAAGTCGAAGTAAATACTTAAAATGACTCAGCAAATGCAGTTAAAATGGCTCCCTTGCTTTAATGACGGAAAATATCTGCGCTTCATTTTTTTCTAAGAAAGTTTTTTCTTTGTTTTTTTTAATTACTAGGATGCGCAAAGAAAAAGGTGTAGCGGCAGCACACTTGGGATATCACAAAGAATCCAATAACACTTCTCTCCAGATTGAATTGTTTTTGTTTGCATGCAAAGTATGATTTATGATGAAGTGCGACAATTTTGATGGGCTTCCAGAGAGAAAATGCTTGTGTTCCCTTTCACGTTAATGTGTGATTAGACTTGCGAATGCCATCAGTCTTGAAATGAAAATAGAGAAGCGAGTAATCAAAACAAGGTCCATTAATCTGGCCGTGACACGCCAACGTTGTGTGTGCGTACGTGTGTGTGTGTGTGGCGTGTGTGTGTGTGTGTGTGGGAGATCGCTGTCTTATTTTAAGTGGTTACGGAGCAGCCTCATGAAAACACGCTCATTCAATAACATCGGAAATACTCGGAAGCAACATTTACAAAGTGTCTGCGCTTGTGAAAGATTTTAGGAAAGTGTCTACAAAGGTGATGAAAGCTGCGGTTTGTGGGCGGGCGCCGCATCGACGCAGATAGAAAGAGACGTTCACAAGCCAGCATTGGCATGTCAATGATAATTGAATGAGATTCGAATCTGACCTCCAAAACCACCTTTTCTTCCTGTTTTGCAGAGTAGCGCCGCTTTTGAGAAAAGAAAAGGTTTCCGCATGTATTTATACTTTTGTTTTAATAATAAGTATGCAAATGCACTACCCGACAAACAAACAGAGCTTGAACTAAGTCAGTCAAAAGGTTGGACAGTTTCTTATTCAACATTCTAGGTTATCAGGTCGATATTAAACTTGTTTTAATGCTGCGGTTCTGAAAAGGGGGGTGCGTGAAGGCTTTTTAGGAGCATATCTAATTTAATGAATGCCGTGAAAGAAGCACTGCTTTTCAACTTAAGAGAAAATTGATTGGAACATGAATCAACTTTATGCTTGTGTGACAGTCACTCCTTTGCAAAAAGTATGACTTTATGTTTTATACCAATGCAGTTTGGCATTACTAATGACACAATTTTATGACAAGAACAGTGCATTTTTTCAAACTAGGAGCAAATTGATAAGAACATGAAGAACATTTTTGCTTGATTGGGTTAGAGTGAAAGCTATGCAAGTATGCCTTTCTTTTGTTAAGTTTTATACAGAGACAATCATTACTAATGAAACAATTTAATGGAAAGAACAGGACATGTTCTCTTTTCAAATTAAGAGTAAATTGAATGGGAAATTGAATGGGACCAAGCAACTTTTTGCTTAATTGTGTTATAGTGACTCCTTTGTAAAACATGTATGCTTTGAATTGAATTTGCCGGCAGATGAGCCATATGATTCATATGATGAGTTCATCAGGAAGTTCTGCAGGAGCACGATAACGATCATGTTAATTTGAAGATGCAGCAGAAGAGGGTTACACTGAAAAAATACTGGATGGGACCGGAGTTGGTGACACCCACTCTAGTACCTAAAGTATTACCTTAATACTTAGTACCTAAGGTAATCGATTACTTTAGTACTTGATTTCCTAAAGTAATGGATTAGTACTTAGTTTAGCACCTAAAATTGTCCAACCTAAAAAAAAAAACACTTTCAGCATTTTGGTACATCAAGTAATAGATTACAATGTTACTCCATTCATTAATTACTTTATACTTCTTAATTCAAATGTCTGGACTCTTAATTAAAGGGAAAAATGATGTCTTTGGGCCCGAATTAGTTCAAAACAAAAAACGATTTGCTGATACGTCCCCTCAGATGTTTGCGTACCCCCATTTGAGAACCAGTGATGGAGACTGGCCCCCCGTCACGTGACAGACTTTAAAATGTAGCAATAATGTGCTCCAAAAGTGCGGATGGGTAGAACTAAGAATATTCCACAGACAATTCTTAATGCAGGCCCCCCAAAAAATTTTTGTTGAGGTCTTTTTTTTTTTTTTTTTTAACCTGACAACGTATGCTTCTTTTGTATTAATAAGCACCATATATGGCTCTCTCATTAAAGTTCCAAACTGTGTGGTCAGCAACAACAGCAACGATCCCGAGTTACAAAGAAGCTAGTGAGGCAAAGGATGAAATGCAACGGCGGCAGGGCCACAAATTAGCATAAGCCGGCGTCCCCGGGGCGGCGCGGTACCTGTGCTGTGGCAGCTGTCTCCGTCCGGGTCCAGCCTCCATCCGGGATAACAGGAGCACTTGACTGTGGTCTTGTACTGCTCACACACTTGGCTGCACTTCAGGTGGCGGCTGCAGTAGTCCACCACCTCGCATGTCTTGTTGCCGGAGTCCAAGTGAAGTCCCGGGGGGCACGAGCACACGACCCCTGTCCCCGGCGCCACCGTGCACATGTGGCTGCAGCCGCCTCGGGCCACCAGACACATGTCTGCGGTAAACAAGAGGCAAAGTGGCTCACAATCCGGCGGAGGAAACGCTTGAATTTTAAAGTTGCTTGGAAGAAAAACAAAAAACTATTAACACTCTTGAAGGCAGAAACTTCGACAAAATAAACACATACTTTTGCGAAGGAGTCGTTAGAACATAATTTAGCGATACATTCCTTCATCTTCCGATTCATTCGCTCTTATTTTGAAAACAAACAAGTACTGTTCCTGAAAGTGAAGAAAACAATTCAATGGGATTTGCAGAAATCCCCTGAAGGGTCTTCATGCACCCCCATTTGAGCTAAGGGGGTACTCGGCTTCAAAAAAATTTCAGGGGGTGCATCATTGTAAAAAGGTTCAAAATTACAGGTCTATTTGCTTGCCCCCCAGAAAAATCTATTGCGGAGAATGCCCATAATCAGCAAAAAGTAATTTTGGATGAGAAATTAAAGACTGAAAAGAGAATACTTTGATTTCATAAACTAGCTTTGTAAGAGTATCTCTTTTTTCAGCAACTACAGAAGATACTGTAGATCACATAACATCATTTGTTTTATTTCTGGCTTGTCTGCTAATAAATTGTGTCGCTAAAAACAATACGCATCATTATAAAACTTAATAAAGAAAATAAAGGATGACAACCTTTTGCAGGCGTGTCACCATAACAATTGAGCAATAGTTTGCTTCCTGTTTCAACTAATTTTCTCAGTTTGAAAAAAAAGGTGTAGAGTTCTTTTCACAAAAGTAAAAAAGATCAAATTAGATATGCTGATACCTGCAGAAATCCTGTTTAAAGTTCATGCACTCCTGTGGGTACATGCATCCCCATTTGAGAACCACTGCTCTTAAACAGTGAATTTGAACCTTTTTTTTTAAAACTGATGTACCCTATATGAATTTTTTTCTCAGCCAAGTACAGAATTCTGTGCCACCGCTGTCTGATTTATTAAACAGTGGAACTGTAGTGGTATGTCTAGGCATATAATATTCAGCAGTTCAATCTCAGCATCTTCTCTGCTGGAAAATTGCGTCACTTACGACAATTAGCATCTGTATAAATTTTACCACAATAAAAGCATACAGTGTTGCCATGTCACAGTTTTGCAATGAGTTTTCCATGCTCCAGTTAATTTGCTCTTAATTTGAAAAGAAAACGCTGGACTACATCATTAATGACATTTATTCTCCTCCAGTATTTCTATGTATAATTCGTTTCCTTAAAAGCCGACCATTGTTTCGGAAAGGAAGAGCTGGTGCTGTCGAAAGTGTGGGAAAATTGAGTAGAGTGCGGTCACAATAGCTCATGGTGGATGTGAGATCTGGTCATCTGGTGCAAAAAAAAAAAAAAAAAAGACCCTGAAGGTCTCCCCGAGCACAACCTAATTGACTTTGAGGGAAAAGGTTCTTTTCTCAGCTAAGATAATGCAAGCACTCGAGGGTCCTAAAGAGCACCCCTGAGGCTAGGCGAGCGCTGCTGGAGAAAATGAAAGTCCGTGTTTACGCTGGTCATTTGGAGAGATTAGAGGGAGAGTGTGAGCCACATGAGATCTCATTCTTCCCTTCGTATGGCACTTGGACAAACACTTGCTGATCATTAACCCGGAGTGTTTCCACATTGTCTGCCCTTTTTCTTCGGGATCCAACAACTGCGGTGACGGACGCTAGACGCTCAAACCGGCACTGATGAAAATGGATGTCAAACAATATATTGTTTCATATAAACGGTGAGGACACTGGCTCCATAACAATTGAAGAAAAAGCCACATATTTATTTCTAACAGCCAATATTTCATTCTAACATCTGTTTGTTGTGGTGATTGAATTACAGGTGATTCATACTAAATCACAGCGATATCTCAACACCTCTCACAGCTTATGTGTACAGCAATATATCAGATGATCTACGCAGATGATAAAGAACGTATGACCGCGAGCACGCTTAGGTTTTCTTCGTCTGTAGTCACGGCATCGTGTAAATGTTTAAAAAATGAAAGCATCGGTGCTAATTAGCATCAGCATTATGCAATCAGACTGAGCTATCGAGTCGTTTACAAATTTCATTTTATTTAGGGAGAAGAGCAGACAAGTGGGACACCAACTTCCTCAATTATGACCAAAAAACTGTGGTGTCAGCTGAGCGTGAACTTCTTTTTTTTTTGCCTATTTGTCGACTTGCAACCAATTCAAAATGAGCTGTCTCTGGCTCGCTAGCCTAATTAGGATAGGCAGTGTATAAAATAGATCTATTGATTATTGGGATAATGTCCATCTATGCAAGCATCTTTCATCGTATTATTGGGATGTCTCCCAGACAGCATCATTAACAGCGGGATGGCTGGTGGACAAAACAGTAATCGGCGAGAGTGCAAAAGTGAATGAATGGTTGTCTGTCTCCGCGTGTCAGCCCGGCAATTTAAGAGCAATCTGTCCGGGCGTGCACGGCGCCTCTCGCCACGTGTCATTTGTGACAGGTTCCGCCTCTTTGCAACCCTGCAAAAGATAAGCTGGGAAATTGACGGGCAGGCAGAAAGCAGCGTATTTTTGAAATGTAGTTTAGATGATGCAAACAAGTTCATGGAACATGCTGATGTGAAGCGAATTTTGTAGAAAATAGCACTAGAAATGAACTGGCGCTGTGGACATGACCTCTGGCTCTCAACTTGTTTTTTCATCCTTTTCTTGCGCCGCTGTCAAATTTGCGTTTTAACCAAATGGTCCGCTACTACTGACCCTTACCCATATTTTCAAAATTGAACATTTTGGTTTGATTCAATGTCCGTGCATATTTTAAAATCAAAGAACATCATAAATTCTGCTTTTGTTGTTACACCCTCATCGATATTCGATACATATTGCATTTACAGTTTCATTGTGTGAATGCTTTTTCACACTGTATTCCGATTTACTTATTTTATATATTGACTTACGATATATACCTAAAATGCTCCTAAACTTTTTCCCCATTTTTATTGCCACATAATTTTCACAATTCTAAATTGAAAATACTCGAAAAATTCACGCCAAACAGGATGCTATATTTGTCACTCAACATAAATAATGTTGTCCCACAGTTGAATATTTTGCATTAGAAATGTCCACATTCATTTATAATGGGTAGGATATAATTTTTTCTATTCTAGCATTCCACAATTTTAACACAATCAAACATCATTGCATGTACTCAATTATTTTGGAATTGCCCACTATTATTAAAGAGTTGGTGGTCCCAATCCCGCCTCACACTTACAAATCTAAGTGTTAACTGGTTTCACCAAGAAGGTTCGATACAATTTTATATTTATCCAATATATTTAATTTCAGATCAAAAATGCGTTTTAATGATTCATCATTCATCACTCAAAACGACAGAAAATACCTCTTTAAAACTACTGCTTTAGGTATAGTAGGAAGTCATGGGACGGGATCGAATTTATCCACTGAATATTAGACACAGCTAATTATTAACTACGTAGTTAGTTTTCACATTACATACTTTTCAATTTGACTCCAAAGAATCTCACATCAGTTCACATATTTTCATTCAACGTTCCACAGATAACTTTCGGCATTCACACGCAACTTCTTCTGCGACTATTCCATTTTCTAGGTTCTTTTCCCAAGAACATTAGAAATAAACATTCGGCTATCCTACCTTTGAAAGCTGCATTTTGACAGTTTGGGAAAAAAAAAAAAGGAATATATCTGCATACCAGACAAATAACCCCCAAGGAGATTTAAATGTCCATTGAAGCCAAAAAGAACCAAAGGAACCGCAGCAAAGGTCCGAAAGTTGTTGACAATTTGAAATGGATTCAAGCTGTTTTACGGCTGAAGTTTCTGCAAAGTTAAAGTGAAAACTTCAAAGGTCAGGTTCACACCCACCTCCAACTGGCGGGATGCGCTCAGCATGCAGTCAGATTCTTGTCAAACCAAATCCAACGCGAACACACTTTCAAAGGCCAAACTTGAGAAATTCCTCTCCTCGCCTCCTTATGTATTTATTTGCTTTTCATTTCTAATGTCAACCCATTGATGTTGCATACTGGGGCGGCTCGGCAAAAAAAAAAAAAAAAAAATGAGGAGTGTAATCAGCTAGTTTTTTGCTGTGATTTTTCTGGATCGGGGTCGATAGCCATTTTGACCCGGTGCCCATATATATATATATATATATATATATATATATATATATATATATATATGTGTGTGTGTATAATGTACACAGTGGACCTCTGGGTTACAGCGTCCCTGGCTTACGTTTTTTTCACGTTACGATGTGGAATACAATGTGGAATACTGAGTTTTTTCGTCCTCTCTTTAAGGCATTTATCCTGCTTTATAATAAAATCGACAACTGTCATGACCAGTTACTACTTCAGTTATGTCTTACTGTATATAGGTGCTTTTAATCTGTTAGGTCACACTATATTTCCGTTTCCTGTTTTGACCTTCCTGAAACTGATTGGCTGTCTCACATCATGTTTCGTGTCCCGTGGCACCAAAAATGTCCTATAGATGTCACCTTATCATCCAATCGCGCAAACGTCATTGACTGCAATTCAAATGTGTCACTTGTTGTGGGAAAGTGTGATGGGAAAATGAAAACGAAGCCTCATGAAGCACTTATATCGTTTTGCACCTTAAATTGCACTCTTGGTTTAAAGATGCCATGGAAATTTAACATGTTCCCATTGCCCTAGCCTTTACCTTTCAACCAAGACCTCGATCTAAAGGATTTAAAAAAAATAACCCAAATGCTTCATGAAGCTTCATTTTTCAAGCACTAGCTCAAATAATCCGATATTACCGCATATGGGTCCTTCGTCGGAGCGGTCGGCACAGTCCACTTTGCTGTTGCAGATCTTGTCGGGCGTCAAGCAGATGGAAGTGTCGTTGGCGCAGTGATACTTTGGCGGTTTACAGATAGCCGACTCGCAGGACTCCTCGTCCGAGCGATCCTCACAGTCGATGTCGCCGTCACATACCCAGCTCTTGGTGATGCACTTGCCTGGAAAGAAAGATCCGGACCGCTTACATACTACACCATTGAGGATTCTTCAATGTTAACAACACGGATATGAGACATCTATTCCCAAAATGGTGGTGGCATTCACACAGCCAATCACAGCGAAGGACATTGTCCAGTGTGGGAGGAAGCCAGAATCTGAGAGAATCCACTCAGGCTGGGGGAAAACATGCAAACTCCACACGGGAAGGCTGAAGTGGATTTGAACGCGGGTCCCTGAACTGTGAAGCGGACATGCTAACCGCCGCGCTACCGAGCCGCCTCATTAAAATTGGCTACTGCGGTTGCGGGTGAAACGGTTTGGGGCAAATACAGGGCTAGACAAAAACAATTGGAACATCAAACATTTATCAAACCTTAAAATATTGCTTTCTTTACCAATCAAGACCTCTGTTGCCACACTTTAATAGTTAAATCACCAATGTGGCGAAGGTAATATATAATCACATGTGGCAGTGGGCCAATAAGTGGCGATCACTTTGTGAATATGCAAATTTTACAGGGGGGTGAGAAAAGGATGAAAAAAATAAAAGCTATGACATAAATCATAGGTGTTGAACTCTAGTCCTCGAGGGTCGGCATCCAGCATGTTTTCCGGTTTTCTTTCCCAAACACACCTGATTCAAATGATTAGTTCATTAGCAAGCTCTGCAGGAGCTCCAAAATGATCCCAAACATTTGAATCAGGTGTTTTTGATGGAAAAGGTTTGAAAACATGAAGGATACCGGCCCTCGAGGACTGGAATTCGACACCTGTGACATAAATAGTGAAGCCATGTCAGTACATTTTTCAACCTTATTTTTTATGAAAATCAATGATTTGAAGGGTGAAATACAGAATAAATCAGAAATGTGTTTGTATTTTTTTTTTTTTATTCAAAATGGGAGTTCCCGGAGCTATGGAAAAAAAATTGTAGGAAAAAAAAATCCTTGGGTTTTTGGTACATTGTTTCTTTATGTACAAAACAAAGCAAAAAAAAAATCACGAAAAAACATGCCTATAGTTAACTGCAAACAGTTGAAAACAGCATGAAACAGACCCTATAAATCATTTTTTTTCATCCAAAATTGTTTGTGCCGATTAGGTGCCACTCGGCTGGAAAAAAAAAAAAAAAAAAAATCACAACGGGAACATACTGCAGTTTGAATTTTTTTACTTCAAGGCAAGCGAATGCCGTGGGTCCTCAAACAGCAACTATGAAGTTAAGCAACTTGTGTCCATCATTTCCGCTGCTTCTTATTGAGCTTATTGGAAGGAAGTAGGTGGAAGTACGAACAGAATGAGGCGAGCAAAGAAAAAAAAAAAAAAACATCATAGATGCCAGCATGCCTCATCATTTTTTGTTGCCGGTGCGGTATCGCGGCATATTCCAATTTACAGATTTGACTTCAAAGTCACCACATTGGGTTTATTATTGGTGCCAGATGAGCGCGTGTGGGAGGATGAAGCGACAGCTGAGGATGTCATTGTGCGTGCGTGTGTACATTTGTCGATATTGACTGGGAAGCTCGGAAAATAAATAAATAAAAATTGTATATCGGTGTTGGAGCGAGGCCTCCGTATGTTTGGCGCCTGCTGTGATGCCCGCGCAGAAGCAGGAGAAACTACAAGGCTGTAGGTTGAAATATACAATAATACAACATGGCGGTAGCGTGAACAAGATGACCTTGGAAGAAAAATGATAAAAAACATGCATGGCTTGTTTACAAAAAAGAACACGGGATGAATAAAAGGGGAGTGAAATAAATTGTAGAATACAAAAACATCATTATTCATGGAGTGGGCGGCACAAAAAAACTTTTTCTGGGGAAAAAAAAAAACATAAGCATGAATATTTTTTTTCTCTGATCAAATCACTTTTTGGATGAAGCTACATAGGAGATGATGTGCAACATCGCTGTCAGAAAATTGCGTCATTAATGACAATGCACAATTGAATGGATTTGACAAAAAAAGAAGAGGCATACAACATGCAACAAAATATCACTATAAGACAATTCAGTAATGAACTGCTTCATGTGCTAATCCATTTGCTCTCAATTTAAAAATAAAAAATGTAAAGTGTCTGTCATGATAATAGAATGCATTAAATTAAACATGCTGATACAAGATTTCACATGAAGTGTGTTCATGTACCTTCATTTGAGAACCACTTCTCTAAAACAGTCTTTCTCAAGATATTTTTTTTACCGACGTACCCCCTTGAAATATATATATTTTTTGAAGTAAGTACCCCATAACTAGAGCAAAATAATATTGCTCATATAAAAAATTAACGAGACTTAAAACAAACTGTTTAACCATCAGTCTCTGATTCATTAAACTTTGGAAATACATTTGTAGTGGTTTTCTATGTGTATATTTTTCAGCAGAGCCATAATATGGAGGTCATAACATCATCTGTTTTATTTCTGGCTTTTCATTGCCTCCCTAATGATAATGTGCAACACTAAAACATAGTTTTCCAATAAGATGCTTCATGTTCCAATTAATTTCCTCTTAATTTGAAAATAAATATGTATTGTTTCTCTCACGGCGGCAAATGCATTAAATTAGGTTTGCTGTGACCTGTGGAAACCCTGTTGAAATTTTATACCCGGCAGTTGGATCCAAAAGAACCAAATTTTGGGTCAAAACCAGACAATGTACGGTTCATATTTTGTTGACTGTTATATAAGAAAAAAAAAAAAATCACATTTTTTGTGCTAAACAATACAACAACTTGGGTGAAATTGATCCAAAAATCCGGTTAGACCATTTTCAGACCGTTATGTTCGTTATGTTAGAATGTAAGTAAACTAGTCTCATTGAATTATGTTTTCATGTTCTCAGCTCGACATTGCTTATTTTAAAATGAGTCAATAATTTACTTCGTCTGCTTGCGTGTTTCTGTCAGAATCTGTTGAAATACCTCACCTTTGTTTGCATGGCGTCTCTGTGGTAATCGAAGCTCCCCACAGAAGGGTTGTTGAAGAGAAATCAATGATGAAATAGTGAAATCAACAGAAAATGTAGTGTCTTTTATTAAACCCCTTTTCAGCCTCTATTTGCCATCATTTTATGAATACAGCAAAAATGTGCGATAATACAAATAAGGCCCAAGATCCAAATACAAGATTGAACAAAACAAATGACAACTGAATAGCTTATGCAAGTGGTTCTCAAATGGACGTATGATGCATGCACACCTGGGGGTAGGCAGACACTTTTTTACATATTATAACAGGATTAAGTTGATGATTTTTGCTGCCATTTTTTTTTTTTGGGCAAAACATGAATTATGCTGCCATTAATATTATAATATATATTTTTTTTACATTACCTGTATCTTTGCAGGTAAACTTGGCTTTGGGGTCGCACATCCTTTTGGTGCCTTCGCAATCTTTCTCGTCGCTGCCGTCTTCGCAATCCTTGTCGCCGTCACATCGCCAGCGCTCGGGGATGCAAGTCCCATCTGTGACACAGTGGAATTCTTCCCCACTGCACTCAATCACAGTTGGCAGGGCTGAAAGGAAAGTCACTCAACTATTGATTGGATCGCATCACAGCTCCGAAATACAGTCGCGGGCCACAGAATCATCCTAGGGGGGCGTGTTTTATTGCTCACGTATTTGTACAGTATTTACAGCTAAGGCAAGGCACTTCTTGACTTGCTTGTTTTCTGAAATAAAACAGTCCACATTTGGAAACTTTATACGCCATATGCCAAAAACTCCATATGACCACCAATGGTCAATGTAACATTTTTTTCACAAATTGATAGTAATGGTAAAGGCCCAGGTTGTCTATTTGGGTTTCAGGCTATCTGAATGACAAAATATTTGATAACTGCTGCTCTAGCAACGCGATTATTATTTTTGTTGACAGTGAAAGTTGACATAAGCTCCACCTATGTCTACAACTCACTGTATACCATGAGCAAGGGTCTCCCAAAATGTGTTTCAAAAGGTTAAAAAGACAGATATATTTCATAAATTATTTCATGATTGTAAGAGCAAAAGAAACGGCTGCTCTGTTCAAAACTAAACAAGCATGTTGGAGAATCAGGTGGAGCTGACAACTCAATGCTCCAGACTCAAAACCCAAAAGTCCTGTTCAGCCGAGTCAAAGCTCAGGCTGACTCATTCCTTTGTGCTCAAAGTAAAAGCAGAGCCGCAAGCATCAGAAAAATGGTTTGATGAATAGTCGCCATATTCCAATGACAAGCAAGTGAGCTGTGAGGGTGCATTAGTTGTTTTTTTCCCCCCCTGAATTAATTAGATTAAATGATTCAGCTCCCGATGTCGAAGTTCCCCCAGAACAGCGACTAGATAAGATTAGTCACACATGAGTGTTAAAACAACGTTATTCAAATTAAGATGATTCATTGCTGAACTCGTAATTACAACAGAATTTATGCATTGCCGTGAATTGCCAAAACACAATTAGCGCGCTAAAATGGATAAAAGAAAAAAAGCCCATCATTAAAAGTCATGGCTTGCACAGAAAAATTAATACTGTCAAGCTAAGGATTTTTTTTTAAATAATTGATTGTCAAATTCGAATAACAGAGCTAGCCGATCCATCTGTCCGTTATTTTTTTACCCTTTATTTTTCATTGAGGTGGCTGAGGAATTCCCATTTGAAGCCGCCGGTGACAGCGAGCGCTCTAAATTGGCCACGCTAGCCTTGATCTACATGCCTGACTTAAATCGAGACATGGGCGCACTCAAGGCCAACACTGAGGCACTCTAAAGCTGCCTAACCAGCACAATATGTGATGAGAAGATGTATTTCCAGGCCATTGGCATAGCTAGCATAGATGCGCAAGTTCTTGTGTCATCACATCGACCAAGTTCAATACACATTGCAAATTTACTGTATATGTGTTGACATGAATCAATATGTTTGAATTCCCACATAAGCAACTAAATTTTGGAAATATGCTGGATTATAGCTGACATGAATGCAGAAAACCTCACACTGGCATAGCTTGCTAGCTAGCTAGCTAAGACCTGCAATTTGATTAAATTCTTACCAGCTGATCCACCCCGACAGGTGGTGTTCTCATCACTGAAGTCTCCACAGTCGTTATCGCCATCACAGGCCCAGTGATCTGGGATGCAGCGGCCACTGGTGCACTGGAACTGGTTGTTGGAGCAGGACTTGGCGCAGCCCACTTCATCACTGCCATCGCCGCAGTCGTCGTCTGGGCGTTTTGATGAAAAATGACTTCGGTCAATGTTGAGGGAAAGAAGTGACGGTCTTGTTTTAAAAATGTCTTCTCCAAACCTGAGTCACAGCGCCACTTCTCACTGATGCATCGTCCGTTGGAGCAGGTGAACTGCGTGAGGGTCTCACAAGTGGGAAAAGCTGTTGAAACACAAAAAAAAGGCTATTTTCCATACAAACCTAAAATGGAACTCCACTTTCATTTGTTTAAAGTTCTTTTTAAGTCAAATGATCCAGTTGAAAGATGGTATTTTTTCTACAATGTTTAAAACATAGAAGCAAAACTGGCCGGATCAGGCGGCAACCACGTCAACGTTTGTCCTCTGCCCGCGTCTCATTCCAGGAGACTTCAATTCTATCTTACCTACAGAAATATGGATTCTTCTTCTTTCCTGACATTTCTATTCCCGACAGAGATTGTTCTCTTTTCAGACGTTGAGATAAGACCTCGGTATGATTAAGATATCCTTACAGGATGTCGAAACCTTTATTGACTTCGGAATGAAACGCAATTCTAGATTGGAATTGATTTGTTAGCATGTGCTTCTCTTGACTGTAATATGTACTGACCATTTATGGGGGGGATATTTTGTGTTTGTTCATTGAAAACACACAGTGGTTGTTCTGACAAAAACAGCATAAAAATATATTACAAACAATATATCTGTTGCTAGAGCTGATGTTGAAAAAAATGATTTGTAAAAGAAACTAAATCTTTGTTGTAACACTTAATGGGGACTTAATAATGGGGACCATTCCTGGTCCTTAGGGACTATAGTGCAAATTTATGTATTGTTAGATTTGATAATACTGAAAATATTTAATATACGTATTGGAAACAAATATTAGCTCATCATTAAAAAAAAAGAAAAAATATAATGTAGACCATTCATGGTCCCTAGTCAATTTTTTTGTTGTTTTTTGTTTTTTTGTTTTGTTTTTTTTTTGTTTTTTTAAAACACTGTTATTGGTCCAATAAAAATACATTAAGTTCTTCATTGGTGTTATGAATTATCAATCTACCAAAGGCACTAATACAATTATCAAAATGTCTTTCTTTCTTTCTTTCTTCTTGACACCTTTTTAGTGGAAAACAATACATATTTTGTATTTATACTTTCAATAAGCATAAAAATGTAAGAAAAAAAATAGAATAATGTGTGCTACAATCTTAAGTTGGACTCGAAGTTATTGAAAAGATATGTTGAAAGTAAAAAAAAAATATATATATTTGTTTCAAGACTTTTGTACATGGGACCATTTATGGACTTTAAGGATTTAAATGTTCACTAAACAGGTAAACAGGAACGTGCCTCAAGAGACATATATATATATATATATATATATATATATATATATATATATATATATATATATATATATATATATATATTTTATTCTTCTTTGTCATGTATACCAAATAGTCATTGGACAGACAATGGGTGGATAGGATTTAACATTCATTAAAAATGAAGCAGAAGACATCCATAAATAATGAAGGTTTCAAGTAAACAGCGTGCCTGGCTAAAAATGAAACGCCGACATCCATAAATAATGTCAGGTTGCCATGAACAAAGAGCTCAATGTGCGACAGTGTGTGACAACTCTTAAACTCCTGACAAACAAAATCTCCGTTGGCTTCCATTTTGAAGGAAAGCGCAAGTGCGCTTGAGGTCTTCTTCTCAGACCCAGCGAAGCTCCAGCCAAGCTGCACAGTGGAGTGCCTGGAGGGGAGTAATGCCTGAGGAAGTTGAGACAACAAGCAAGCGAGCGAGAGAATCTGTTTTCCTGCCCAGCTTGATTATGATTGAAGGAAGCCAAGCATGAACTTCAATTATTGCCAACACCCTGGCTGTTTGTGACGATGTTTCCAAGCGGCTTAAAATGCACCAAAGGGAGTCGGAGGCCAATCGGTCCGCCGCCAAGCTTGGCAACAATTGCTCACTGCATTCTAAAGCCGATTCAAGAAAAATCTCCAACCTTTCAATAGTTTAAGTACAATGTATATGTTGCTAAACAGTCACTGGGACTATGGCGAAACTCGAGGCCATTTTGTACATGTTGTTATAATTTCTTTTTCTCATTTCTGAAAGGGAAACGTTCCATTTTTTGGTCATAATCAGTTAGCATGTGAATATGTGTGGTATTTTGTCCAATCGTTTGATTTTTACAGCAAAGGAATTTCACATCAAAGGTAAAACACTGAAAGAAGACACAGGCAGCTGAAATTTCACACAGATAATTTGTGTGAAAAGCTGTTTTCTTAAAACACCGCCACTGCTCCGAAAGAAAACATTTTTGTATATATCCTTTGATTTGATTTACTGTGTTACATAAAATATAAACATTGACTGAACATCTCATGACATATGACAAAAACATGAGAAAATGGCGAACATGACGATAGCTTGTCCTAATAGGGCACGTTGCTCAAAGTCGAGATTATATACAGTGTACAGTATATATATCTTTCTGAAATCCAGTCGATTCAAATGTCCATTGTCGTGGACATTTCTTTTTGATCTATATCGTTTGACTTATTGGAGCTTGTGTACAGTACTAAGCCATAGTGTGCTTTGTAGGGGCCCTGAAATGGAACTCTGTGGAACACCAAATCCTCCTGAGAACCATCAAAGTCTCTCAGTCAATTGGTCGGGATGCGGTTGACTTTGCCGAGACAAAATGGACACGCATGAATAGGCTTGGTCTCAGAAGGATATGATGTTTAGCAGAAGGATATGATGTTTAGCTTGTACACATTGAAAAAAAGAAAAAAAATGGCCATGTGGCATGGCCAAGGTAGATGAACTGCTGTAGAGCAGGGGAACATTATGTATTTAATTAAAAGGCTTTTGAATAGTTAAACTTTGCTCTCTAAATAATTTCTCAGTGTATTTCATTTATTCATCATAAGTGAGTTTTCTAAGACTAACCCGGACGACTGACTACATTTTTTTCTTTCTTATTGAATACTATTGAGACATGACAGCAGAGTGTTCAGCAACACCCCTCAAAACAGATGCCATCATGTTGCTTTCTTGCTCCAAAGAACCGACATTAATAATTCATCTTGAAAAATCTTAAATGAATGCAGTAATGTGTGCCGGTGACAATCAAAAATGCACGCTTTTGGAAGAATTTTTCAGTACATATCTGAGGGGCGGATGACTATCCTCTGTTATGTTATGTAATAGACATTATTATATATTGTTAGATATATTCCAGAAAAGTAAACATGTTGAAAGGCCATTCCATTATTAGCAATTAGTGGCTACACCTACGTTAGCAGCTATCAGTGCTAGCAGCGGCAAGCAGCATTAGATGGTAGAGAGTTAGCGGCTAGCAGCACTCAACGACAACATGTAGTCTGGCGATTGCTGTCAAATCACTTTGCAAATGGAGCTTAAAGATGTTAAAGACTAAACTGACAGTTTATGTTTTTACTTTTGAATAAAGATGGGTAGGTTTTAGCCAGCAAAATTGCTATTGCCCCCACTTGAAATGGGTGGTTATTTTTCTAATATCGAAATAATATTTTTGGATAGCAAAATAGCTTCATTGCTTTTCAGACCTTATATGGCTGAACAATGTCTAAAAATAATTTAAAAAAAGGGAACTTTATTAAGCGGAAATGTGTTTTACTGTCTTCTGCCTTCAAAATGGTCCTTTATCCCAGCAAAAATAGATATTTTTGGTTTTCATCTGAATACTTAATTATTAAATAAAATTTTCAGTAGCTTTAGAAAACAACACTAGATGCTAGATTATTAGCAACACTTTATATTACCTTACGAATGGAGTTTAAAAGACATAAAAAAAATCTAAACCGACAGCTAATATTTCCGCTGACCACTTTTGAACAAAAGAGGCTCAGACATGTTGTTCTAGCCAGCAAAATTGATCTTTAATGTCTAAAGCTGTCAGTGGCAGATCTTTAAAAACACGTTTCCACTTGCTATCAACTAAAAATGACATGACACGTACCCAAGTTTCGACTAACAACCAATCGCGTCATGATCGGTTGCTATCAGATCCTTGAACGTGTGATGTCAGCGGCACTGCCAAGTCTATTTAACATGACGCTTGCATCAGATATTTACCATAGTGAAATCTTGAAACTAATGTAATATCACAAAGGAAGAAATCTGAAAATTCTCCCAGCAGTCAAGCAACTTTTGGAAGTGAGACTACATGAACATCTCTCTTTGTGCCAGTGACTTTGCCTCTGCGATTAAATGCAAAATTAGCAGAATTTAGCTGCCACAGGAAGTAAATAAAATTGAGTTAACAGTTATTATTAATTAATCTCCAAATTTAAAGCCGAAGACGAAGGTATTAAATGTTCACAAAAACCAAAGTAGTTCAAACTCCATATAGGCGAAATGGCCATAAATACCACTGAAAATTACTAAAGATGTTTAGTATGCCTTTAAGTTAGCTTTGTTATCTGTTCAGTTGACTGATGGTTCTTGTAGTTTGCAGGGCTGTAGAATGCATTATTAACATTGCATGAATAGGGACGCTATTAAAAAGAGCTCACAGTATGGTGCAGTGCAGTTAAAAAAAACAACAAAAAAACTGTTTAATGTGAATAATGTTGTGGCCACGGAGAACGCATTCTAAATATATCAAAGCGAGTGAGTAGTGGAGCAGGTAGTCTCCAAGGTACCGAATCCATCCTCCCTTTGCTTGTGGTTGTCTCCCTTTTAACCCCAAATTGGTCCGGACGTCATCTGTCTGACACTCAACACGGATCAATGTAAGCAAGCCGGGCTCTCTTTCTCTCGTCTCCTTCGGAATTGATGTCGTCAAATCGGATCAGACGCGTGTCCAAACAAACGTGCGGGACCATCAGTGGTGACGCGCGGACACCCACGTTGGATCTCTGGCAATCGACATTCGGATGAAGACGTCATTTGCTTTAATAGTCGGGATCCTGTTTTTCGCAACCCGCCGGGCGCTTTGATGGAGCGTAAAGCGTCACGCTGCGGGGTGACCTGCCCGCTGAACCCGTGACGGAGCTTCCACAGACTTTGTATGCGAGCGCCAAAATCACGCTGCGATTTCACACTGAGTGATGACACATATAGTGTGTGTGTGGTTACCAGACGAGGTTTGAAAATGACTTATTTCGGTTGTTGGTGCTATAGTCGTGGAGCGAGCTTGTGTGTCTTTCATATTCAAAATAATTGAGAGGCAGAAGAAAAAGAATTGTCTGACTCATCTTGTGATCCTCGCAAAAGTGCGGCGCTGCAAATGTGGAGTAAACATTTTCGACCGGCAAACTCATTTGAACATGCTTAGTATAGTCATATTTTGATGATTTTAAATTTCATGTAAATTTACAACGTATCTTGTTCAACCGGATGCATATTTTTTGTTTGTTTCACCATCAAACTTATACAATTTATAGCTAGCTTAAAAGAGTAGGGACTGTCCAAATGCTGTGTGGAAAATCAAAACCCATCAAAGCATAATACAGTATATGTAAAAAAAAAAAAATTAAATGACAATTTGTCTCCTTTTGTTATTCTTTCTTACAAGGCGGAAATTATTTTCAACGGAATCAATTCAATACAATACTTTCAACTCCAAAATTGTTTGAATCAAAAACTCATTCTGATTCAATTCGTGGACCCAAAAATCAGAATTGAATCATGTGAGTGTCAAAAATTCCAACCCCTAGTAAAACAAATTTTTTAGCATATAAGTTAAGTAAGTTTAAGTTTGATCCTGTGAGGCTGACCAAAAGCAGAGCAGCATCTTAGTGACGCAGGCAGTTTGATGCGACCAGAAAGTACAAGCAATTACGTAAAAACGCCTGAAGAGGGAGGCAAAACAAACACAGCCAGCCCCTAAGGTCGTGACAGTTGTTGATGTTGTAAAGCGGGAGAAATGCCATAAAGAGGAGATGCGCAATCCACTTCGTAAAGTGAAAAAAAAAAAAAACATAAGGCAGGGACATTGTGAATCGGGGATCCGCTGCAATTTGATAATCGATTAGCTGGCGATGTAATGTTTCACCTCCTGTCACATTCAGTTCTGTTACATTACGGAGGCATTTCAGTACAATAAACCAACGTGCCCTGAATTAGCATTCAAGCTTCTCGAATGTTAAAAAGCTGTTAGCGCCGCCAGTGGAAAAGGCCACATACATAATGTAGCAGCTGGAATGTTTAAATCACACTTGACTGAGAGGTGAGAATCCGACATGAGACTTACTGCACGATACTTCATCAGACGTGTCCCCGCAGTCATCCTCGCGGTCGCATAGCCACGCTTGAGGTATGCAGCGCCCATTCTGACAGGCAAACTGGTCACTCTGACACGAGTGGGCTGCGGGGAAAAAAAAAAAAAAAGTGGAAAAGACCACCCCACTTAATTCAATTCCAACCTGCATAAGTCAATGTAGGATGTAGAGAACAAGCCTAATGATCACTACATCACCGGGATGTCAATGCCTGCCTTGTGCTTTATCGCTCGATCACTCAGGAGCGGCTCGGAAGGTCTGACGGCCCGGGGAAATTATGCCACTCGACGGGCTGACAGCTACGCGCCGCACAGCGCCAGTGGACACCCACAGACGGGCCCGCCAGTGATCTCGCGTTGATGCGGAGTATACGCGTCAAGCTGATGACGAGGGAACATTCATCACCTTCTGCTTAATGCGCGCTGATTGAGCCTCCAAACATAAATTGCTCGGCAGAGGCATCGTTAAGGACGGCGGAGCTAATGTAATAAATGGTATCATGTTACATCACTTCCAGTGAATAAAAGTTGAAAGCATGCCATTAAAGCCGTGCCTTGAGACGCAAATTTAAGTCATTCAATTTAAGACGTCCATGTTCGGGTATCAAATCATCTTTCCACATTGATATCAATGGAACTGTCATTAATCCATTCCAGCCTCCACCATAAAAACAAATACAATTCTTCTAGTTTGGTTTTAATACAGGAAGCAGCACTCTGTAATGTAGCAATTTGATAAAAACAGTCTAATAACAAATTTTCAGTCAATACGAAGATGGAGCCAACACAAAGAAGAGTACTTGTGCAAATGTCCGGTGACAATCATTTCATCAGAATCGGTGTGGAAAAGATTGGGGTTGACAAAATGTCATTATATTTGATATAAATATACATTTCTAGGGGCTAAGTGGGGTAACTCGGGGTAACAGCTTTATGCAACTTGGCTCAAACCGCTGATTCACGAACCATATATTGTAATTCTAATAATATGTTTATATTGTAATATATATTGTATTTTTTTTTTTTTTTTAAACAATTAAAATTCTACCAATACTACCTTCACGATCACCACGGCAACCGTGATCGGCAACATTAGGCAGGCCTGATTGATTTCAGGAAATAATTACATAATTTATGATTACTTTGAAAGGATGAATAATGAATAACGCAACTATGGATGTTTTAGTCGATGGTGGTTTACTTTATGTGTTAGGATTAAGCAATACGGGGTGTTCATAAGGCAATTATTTGCACAGCCATTTATCACTTCTGACTTTTTTTTCCATCATAATTAAATTTGCATATTTGCATATATACGGAAGCAGAAAATACACACCCGAGCATGTGATGTTGGCCTCATCCTCATTGCTTCCGCAGTCGTTTGTCCCATCGCAAAGCCATTTCTTGGGAATGCAGCGCTTGTTGTTGCATTTGAAGTGATCAATGGGACATGAGTGATTGTCTGCAAAGAAGACATGCCTGCATAAGTATAAACACCTTCTCATTCAGCAGCAATGTCCAAACTTTTTTTTTTCCGAGCGGTCCTGTATAAATGGAGTAAAATACAGATAGTGAAATATAGCAAGAAGACGACGAGCCAGCAAATCAATATAGCGTATAAAACACTGTGTTTTGTGACAGCCTCCATAAAGACACCATTCTTTATTCTCTGCATCCATATGGCAAATTGCTATCATATATCACGCATAGACGCCACTGACCAAGTGTCAGGCTTTGGAGGAGTGTTTCCAGTAAGTGTGTTGGTGCGTGCAGTAAGGTCGAATATGGGAGAGGTTGCTATTCACACCGCGACTGAGGGACCACAACTGGGTTTGATGTTCTCCGCTGTGTTAAATAAAATGCCATTGGATTCAAAGACACATTATCATCTGGATCAAAATGATTGGATGCTAGATAGTAATTGAGGATTCCATAGCAGAGATCTTTTATTATCTATGCATTTTTTTTGGATTTGTCTACTGGAATCCGACTGTTTATCGTCACCGACAGATACGTCCGTCAATCTTTCAGCGTGTAAGCAGGGAAGAGGGTCTCTCGCCCATGTTATCCCTGGAATTTTGAGTTGTAAAGCACTGTAATGACAAACAAACTCCTGTAGATGGTGCTGTTACTTAGCTTTGGATATGAGATCAGCACAAATTTTAAGTGAAAGATCAAGATTAGGAGGGGAATCTTGGCTTGTCGTGTTGAATTTGAAGGAGAGGAATGGCTATGTCTCAAAGTTAAAACACGTTCACCCTTGAATAGAGTTTATATGCATGGTGCATACGAGTTTTTTTTTAAATGTACACCTTAAAATATTGTTCAAGCCCTTTACTAGCACAACATAGAGCGGAATACAGAGCTGTTGGCCACCCAATTATTTTAAAATAATTATTGAGAATTTGCCTAATCTCCTTCAACATGTGTTATGTACGTTTATAAAATCAAACAACATTTAAAAAATATGGAATTGCTTGTTTGATAGATTTTAGGGTGTTTGATACATTAAAAACAAATCATTTTTAAGCGGCTGGTCCTTGTATCCTTCCATTTTTTTTCTGAATGTGTCCTTTACAAAGAAACAAAGAAAAATATGTGTATACTTATCTAACACTAACATTGAATAAAAAAGGATGTCTACAAGAAACCCTACTAAGGAGTGCCAACAACGTTAATTGACGTCAAAGATGTTTTTTTCTTTTTTTTTTCTTTTTTTTAAATGGGAATGAGCTGAGAAAACGTTTCAACTTTTTAATTTTTTTTTTTCGAAATGGTATTAGACAGTCAGAATGCCCTACTGATGAGTAATGAGTAATAATGAGCAATGTAAATTGACACATCAGCTGTGTTCTTTTTTTTTTCTTTTTTTTTTAAATGGGATCGGTCATAGAAAAGGTTTGAGGGAAAAACTGACAATGATCAGTCAAAATTGGCTTGCAGGTTCTTCTTTTTTTGAAATAGCCAGCCTTTAAAAAGTTAAAAAAGAGATGATGGGTAATCTACGCAAAAAAAAAAAAAAAAAAATCAGAAGAGCACATTTCCGGCAGCATAAAAGGAAAGCCAGATGGGGAACATCCTTATATTAAGCGCTGACATTTAGAAGGATAAAGGTTAACGGCATCTAACATTTTACTTGTCATTCCTGCACATGTAAGCACGCGTGGAGACAAATTGAGCAAAGCTCACAGCACGTATGGCTTTCCTCGTCGCTGCCGTCCAGGCAGTCGTCGTCCCCGTCGCACTTCCACCGCTTCTGGATGCAGCGTCGGTTGGCGCACTGGAACTCCTCGCTTTTACACCTCTGCGCTTCCTGCTCGCCGCCGGAGCCGTCTGGGAAAAACAATAGCGGGGCAAAATTAGCTGGAGGATTTCCATGAAGAAGCGGTTTTGTGGACGCCATTGGCATTGCTATGATGATGTAAAAAACATGCTAATCATGTGTCATGACCTCATTGCAAACCGCAGGGATTTGAATATAGCGGGAAGATTTGGCCGCTGAATAAATATGTTCCTCGAGTGATTTGCATTTGGAGAAGAGGCCCCGATTAGTTGCTCTTTTCCCCACAGAACGGAGGGATTACGGCGCGCTGGGAGGATACCATTTTAAGCCGGTCTCATTTTCCTCCTACCTGCGCAGGTGACATTGTTCTTCTCCAGAACCTGGTTGTCAGCACAGGCACACACTCGGCCTCCTGGGATGGCGAGGCAGAGGCTAGCGCAGCCGCCGTAATTCAAACTGCAAGCGTTGTCACCTGGGAAGGCAACAAGAAAAGACACTAAATAAGATGGCGCGCTAATTTCAGTGAGAGGAAACGCGCCTTCTAAATTTGACTCTCGGTGACACGCGTGCAATCACAGCAGACAACAAGGCACTCTAAAATCTATTCGGAAGCGCGCTTTGGAATTCACTTTTCAGCAGCTCAAACTGCTTTTTTTATGCTAAGTGCTAAAAACAGGCCACTGTGTCAATCCAAATACGATACCAATTATTATTAGTCAAGGAGGCCGATAACCGTAATTTGAACCCAATATTAATTTATCGGTTAAATGGAAAAACACGTAAAGAAACAACAACAAAATGCTCTTAATTCATAGAATCCCAAAGATGTACTTATACATATCTACAGGATCCAGACATTCAATCCCAGGTAGCTATTTAGGCCTGGAGACGATATTTATTTTTCAGTCAGAACCCTTGCTGCGGAAAAACAAACAAAAAAAACCCTCCAACTCCTATTTCAAAGATTTCCAAATACACGTATACGTAATTTTTCTTTCAAGTGAACCAGGGTCGTCAACGTGCCTTAAAAGGTTAAATGGAAACGTAAAGAGCCTCATTATCAAGCTATAGTTATCTAAATCAAAATAGAAAGGTTAACATTTCTAAAATGTCTTATTATTCGTACAGTTTTGAACGCAATTTAAGTGAACATTTATAGAAATATTTCCCGGAAGAGTAAAATATATATTATTGGCCCTCAGATTACGAAGAAAAAGGCTGATATCAACATTCGGCTAATATCAGTGCCGATAGCCACGCTAGCCATTAATCAGGGTAATTTTTGTGAAAATTAAAGCTTTTTTTGATAACTAAATAAACTCCCTTAATTTATAGAAGTTGCATGTGATGCTATTGAGAATTCCATGGAAATAAATCCTTAATACTTTTTGCAGAGTGTGTTCATTTTGGCGACCATAAAGTCCAAAGCATATAGCGCATCATTGGAAAAAACACTGCCCTTAATAATGACTGTTTCTAATAACGTCATGAATATTGCTATTGAAGATGAATATTTTTTTAAGCATGTGTGATGGTTAAAACGCCTATGACAGCGGAATAAAAGTCAGGTTTGTTTGTGTGTGCCAGCGCCAGCTCTATCTGTTAGCGCTCCTATCTGCTCTTTTCAGCTTGCTAACAGTGTGAATCCATCATTTGGAGTGGAATGAGGAAGCCTTGGCCACCCTACTGTATAGAAGTTGAGCGATGGGCGGCTCCAGAGATCCCAGCGTGTCCGTCATGCTACCTTATACCTGGGTGTACAATGGGAACTTTGATGCAGCTATGCAGATTTCGGGCTGTGTTATTCAAAGCGCACTCTTTGAAATAACCGCTAAGTGGTGGCGATGCGTGGGCGAGAATCTATTATCACCTGCAAGCACCTTTTGGTGCAGAGAAGCCCAAACGTTCTCCTTGGGAGGCTGCATGCAGACTCTTCAATTTGAATTTATTTTGAAATGCTAAAAATAGTCTCCCGAGCAATTTTGTATTTTTTTTTTTTTATATATAGGGCAGGTATACTTGTAGCCCATTGGCCCTCAAGTGAGCAGCAGGACCAAAAACGGGGCAATCTGACCTTGTAAAAGAATCGCTATCACACATTTTAGCAATATGTGGTTTCATGTTCCAGCAGCACAGTGGAAGAGTGGTTAGCACGTATGCCTCACAGTTCGCAGTTCCGAGTTCAATTTCAGCTTGCTCCGGCAGGCCTGTGTGGAGTTTGCATGTTGTTTCCGTGCCTGCCTGGGGTGTTCTCTAGGAACTTCGGCTTCCTCTCGCATTCCAAAAACATGCACTGTAGGTGTATTGGACACTCTAAATGGTCCTTAGGTGAGACTGGGTGCGTGTATGGTTGTTCGTCCCTGTATACCCTGCTTTTGGCTGGCAACCAGTTCAGGGTGTCCCCCTGCGTACTGCCTCAAGACAGCTGGGATAGGCACCAGGAAGCCAGTGACCCTAGTGAGGATAAATGGCCGTAGAAAATGGGTGGATGGATGTTCCAGTTGATTTGCTCTTAATTTGAAAAGAAATATGTTGTTTTTCCGACATTAAAAAAGAAAAAGGAAACAAAACAAAAAAATCATACAAACTGATTTTTCCGATACAGAAACCCTAGGAAAATTTTTTGTACATCTAGGCTTTATATCTCTGCCTTTAACAGTGTGAAAATTATGCATCAAGATGTTTGCTTCTTTATTGTAAAAATAAAATGTAACAGTAGCTCACACTAACTTATTGCATCGACAACTGCAACTAATGATTTTTGTTGCTGAATTTATAAGCACTTTTTTTTAATTCATCAAATGGATGATCTGCTGTAAAATTGTGTTGATAATGATAATATATATCCGTGTGAAATTGTACAAGATAAAGGTATACAATTTTATAAATAAAGGAGTCACTATAACACAGTTATACAGTTAAACACAATAAGTGTTTTCATGTTCCAATTGTTATTAATTTGAAAAAAAATAAATGTACTGCTGCAGTCATGGCATTTGCACTAGATTTGCCTGCAGGAACCCTGTTAAGATTTTAAGATTTCAAACATCCCTGAAAATGCCTTCACATTCCCCTATTTGAGAAGCACTGGTTTAAAGCATGTGCTAAGCTTTAGAACTGCTCTACTTGATTGTAACAATATAGCCATTAACAGTTTTCAGATTTATTTTTAGTTTTTGTTCGCAGCAAAGGTCTTGGCTTAGCGACACACTATGAGTCCAAAAAAGAAAAAAAAGAAAAATCTTACTTGACAACCTGCTATTAGAGTGCCTCATTGTTCGCGTGTGTGCACGTCAAAGTGAGAAAAGAGAAAAAAAAAAAAAAACATGTTTTGACTTGACAACCAGCATGTGGACTCGGTCTCTGAACTCACGTGGTCGTCTTAGTGCCGCACACTGTGACAACCCAGTGGGATATATTCTAGCCACCAGAGTTTTTAAAAGGATGCATTTTTATAGCTCAGATATGTTGACCAATGCAGAAAAAAGAAAGATGGAGAACCGCAATGATTGATTGTCATTACCGATTTTGATAACCGATTAATTGGTTTAGTTTTATATATATATATAATGCAACCCTCGGAAACAACCCTCGGAAACTGCAGTATTATTTGATTGGCAGTTGCCATTTAAGTGGGGCAGAACAATCAGAACAATCAGCTGACAGGCAAACTTTCTTCCACTATTGTAATATATGATCTGCATTATTAATAATAAATGGTAATCAGAGTAGGAAGTTTGTATCAGTTTAAGGTTATTTGTGATCGTTTGCACGGCTGGGTTGTCAACTTTTCGATCTGACCCTCGATGTTTTGGAAATGAACTTTCCGACCCTGCACCCCGGGGACGGGACTCACGCATGGCTAATATCTGGACACATCACGGAGACGGTCAATACGCAGCCCAACTTTGACTGTGTGGGTTGTTACGGTTCAGCGGCACAGGATGAGGAGAGCGTAAAATGGGGAAAAACAGCCAACCTTGCTGACTTTGTGCATCATAAACTCGCAGGCCAAATAACGGTGGCCTCTCACTCCGCAGCACGTTGACGTCCCCGCTGGACAAATCCAGCTGGAAGACGGATGCATTCATGTACTCCGTCCAAAAGATGAAATTGCGATAATGGGATATTCCAAAAGGATGGTTGAGTTCTTTTCCGTTGTAGACCACCTGGAAAGGAAAGTAGAATCAAACACGGGGAATATTTGTTTGTCCAAAGTCGTCCCTCACCATTCTCCCGGTGCCGTTGAGGAAAATCCTTTCAATGTGATCGTAGTAGGCGTCGCACCAGTACATGCTACTGGAGCTGTGGTCCAGGGTCAGCCCGTTGGGCCACAGCATGTTTGTGGTGACGAAAATGCGGCGGTTAGAGCCGTCCATCCAGGCTTTTTCTATCCTGCCAATGCTGTCGTTGACCTCGTCCTCTTCCCAGTCCGTCCAGTACATCCAGCTGCCGCCATCGCACAAGCGCAACACAATTAATGTTGCGTTCGTATATGTGTATCATAGTGTAACGTGATGCAAGTCTGATTTAGAAACAATTTCAAAAAAGGTCATACCAGAGAGTTAGTGTGTTAAAATTCACATTTTCATTGTTTAAAAGTTTTGCAATACAAATGTGTCACAAGGAAGTTGTCAACCTTGGTCTATAAATTAACAATAACTAGAGTTTAATTTCCAAAGCGTGTTTCCAAGGTTTGAAGCATCACAATCATGAAAACTCGAGCCACCGCTAGAGCTATCGTGAGTGAGCTTATAATAGCCAGAAAGAAGGAGAATACTGCCCGATTTCCCATGTGCTATACAAAATACTCAACGGATAATACATTGTTGAATTTGAGGATGGGGAGATTTTGACATGCAGAAGCAGACATGCGCCTCAAAGCTTCACCAACAGAAGGTCTAACACAGTGTCACAGCTACGAAATTCAGAAAAAGGTTCCAAAAAAACCTGTTACGCTGGTGAGGCATTCACTGACCGCTCACAATGTGGGAAATCGGATTCACAATTAACACGCAACACATACTCTATATATAACTAACAGATATGAACACAAGAAAATATGAAGAGTAGATGGGATTCATTCTATTTTTCGTTTTTACATTATTGCCAAACTGTAAGAAAGAAAATACCAGCATTTTCCCCTAAAGGAAGGGTGCGTCTTATACACAGGTGCGTCCTATATTTGGGGAATTATACAATCATGTCATCTTGTTTCTTGTCGAGTTTTTTTTCTCGCCAACGCAAGTTACGTCACAGAACGTTTTGCTAATGGTTTAAGTAGCAAAACGTCTGAGCTTGTGTTTCTACGGAGTTTCTCATTTTGCATTTACTGTTCCTGTACTGGTTAGGGTTTGTTTTTGATAAACGCGTGACTCCTTGTAAAATTCCCAAGTTGAGTCACGTGTACCTCAAGGCCTAAATGCAGAGCCTTCTAAAATACGAAAAAAAACCCGAGTCATGACAAAATAAAGCAGAATTGTGCATACCATGCCCAATTCAGCTGCCTACCAACAACGAAGCCTCACCCTTATTTCTTGACACATCAACTGGTAGTCCTTTGATTTCTTATCAGTCGATATATCTGAGAGCATACGTAGGCTTGAAAGGAACGTGCTCCATACCCGAGTGACATGCCTCACCGGAGGTTTTGTTCCCGCGAACCCTTGGGATTGAAGATTCCCCTCCCTCGCCCTGCTTTGATTCCCACACAGAACGCAGCATCCAGCTGAATGCCAAACACAACCGCGCTTCGGCAAACTGACATCAACTTCACAACCGGCACACCCCCGAAGAAATGGAAATAAATTGGAATCAAGATTTCCCTCATGTAAAACACATATAATTAAAAAACCCCGGCAAAGAACTGCGCACATGTTGCGGCGTTACAAATCAGTCAGGCTTCTCGAGTCAAAAAGATGCTTCGTTGCGCATCACCGCATCGCGGATCACCAAGCAAAAAGTTTGCGGCTTACGTGTGCCGTGTTTTGGAACTCACAACGGACTTGTCGTGATTGAAGGGGGACCGGGTCAACGGTTTGACGTGATGTGTTTTCTGGTAAGCGCGCTCGGGGGATTTGTCGCTTTTGAGCGTTGCTGAGTGAGCCGTGTTGGTCTCCCGCTTCTCATCGCTGCATCATCGCCCAAAGGAAGATGAAGGAGACTCCCAAATTGAGGTGAATGACGACTACGTTTCTCGGTTCTGTGGCACGAAACGCAAATGCATCATAGCCTCCAGAGACCCGGCCTACTTATTTGTGTCCACTGCTGTGTCAATGTCGTCTCAGCAAAACAGCGAAATTAACTGCGAATACATGAGGCGCGATTGGAAAGGCCAATATGTCTTAGCAGATTAGGAGATAGTACAGTAGAGTCAAAGAGTCAAAAGCTAGACCAATGACTCACGTCCATTAGTGTGGACAAAAATCAATAGGGCCTCTGGAATATATAAGCATTGACTGAGCCAATCAGATTTTTTTTCACCTTCCTGAGTAGTCAGTGAGTATAACTGGAGTTGGTTTTTACCAAAAACCAGTTGATTTTAAAAAAAGAGGAAAAAAAATGAGATTTAGTAAAGTTGTGAAGCAGAACACAACTTTGGTGATAACGTATCTGCTTTGTGACACCTGTAAATGAGAAAATCTCTCATATCTGAAAAGACCAGCAGAGATTTTAATCCTCTACTTGGAGTCCTTTTGAAGAATATAAACATTGATGGCAGTGATCGCTTTAAAAGGGTCAAATTGACTCAAAACAGGGGGATTATTAGCTCGATCAGGGAAAACATCTCAGCAAGAAATGGATGCCCTCTACTGAGCACACTAGGACTTAGTAGGGTAGCTCGAATGAGTCAAAAAATATATACAAAAATCGTATTTTTGTATTTTTGAAGGGGAAAAAAAGCAAAGGTCCATTTAGCAATATGTTGCTCCATGTTCTAATTGATTTGCGCTTTGTTTGAAAATGTCTATACTGTATATGTAAAAAAACTCATTATTTTACTGTTCTGCTGGAAATGTTTCTTTGTGCTTTTGGTGAAACCAACCCATTTACTGCACTGCAGATTGTTAAATTATAGGAAAAGCTAAAAAAAAACACTTTTCTTGGTAGGTTTTGTGCTTATATTGTCAAAAAAGACTGTGGGTCTCACTCAAAATGGAGACAGAGAACCAACTACCTCGCATGCTGTGATTATGACGGTACCCGGCCACAATGCATGTGGGATCGAAATAAAGACAGAGACCCATGACATGTAAAAGCCACATGGACTCAATTTGAATAATCCACAAGTCTCATCTATTTGGAACTACTTCCTGTGAGTAGAAGAGATCTAACTCTTCAAGCGTAGCCGAGCGGAGGACGCCCGCTTCGCTTAGTGCCAACTGAATGTAACAGATACTGAGCAGCTGGAGCAGCTTTAGGAAACGCCTGCCTTGGACGGGAAACGTGTCGGCGATGAAGCGTGTTCGAACCGCCTTGTAAGACTCAAAGGAGCTCTTTCCTCTTTCCACCTTGCTCAACCACGAGAATTACAAAGTACCATTGTCATACACAAGGGTCTGCTTATTAATGAGATCAGTTTATTAAATAGATTAGTTAGATCTGTGTACACAAACTAAAAAAACGTTTTAGCTCAGTGTAAACCCGCTGTAAACTATTTGCATTCATGTTTGTGCACTCACTACCTTTGTCAACACTCACAAATGTTACAATCTCTGTTGGAAAGGGGATTTAGTGAGTCAATTTTCCGGCGGTTGAGCCAAAATTCAAACTACTTACACGATCTATCTTCTGGATTTTCTAAAGAAAATACGATTGGAGATACCGCTACAAATTGAGTTCTGAAGCTGAATAAATCACAATCATAAATCAAGACATCAATCAAGTAAATCAAATCATAAATTCAGCTTGAGAAAAACTGGGTTATATCAACCTTTAGTTTTAACTTTGCAACATAAAAAGCCTTAATATAGCAACTGTGTGCAGCTAGTTTTCCTGTCAAAGTTTGTACTTCAAGTCCTGGAGTATCAAATATCTAATCGTGATTACTTGACCACATGTGATAACGTACAAAAGGTTTGCTTTGACTCAAATGATATCGATTAAGAGGCGACCTATCCACTTCGTAGAAAACTTTAATGAGTTTCGCAGTTGGGTTAATTATCATCTGCTGGCATAGTGCACCATGCTTCAATTGACAATGGAAAGAATGTGTATTAGTGCTGCGAAAGAAGTAATCAAGTGGGTTAACTGTGGCTAATGAGCTGGTAGCGCCGGTTCATCTTCTAAAACAGATCTCGTACTCGCTAATACAAAATTCCATTTACAATTCACAGGCTTTAATCTTGGGCAAAAAATGGACTGGTGTTTCAGACGGCGTTTGCCTTTACCTGTTTAGAGGGTCAACCACAATGGCCCGAGGGTGGGACATGTTCCCTTCCAAGAGAGTTTTTCGAGTCTCAGAGGCGCTCTGCAACCGGGCCACACTGATTGTCTTCCTGTAGCCGTCGTTGGTCCAATATAAGTTATTACCAAGCCAGTCCACTGATATTCCTTCAACATTGTCCAGTTCTACAATAGAACAATTACAATTTAACACAAGAATCCGAGAAGTAATTTTTAAATCAATATTTTAGATCGATGAAGTCGACTGCGGGACAATTTGAAGAAAAAAAAAAGTCTGTTGTCGCTAGATTGTCATGCTGATTGAAAATTGGCATGCTGATTCCAAAATTGGTGTCTGTTGTTGTAGCACGTCATGTTATTTAGCCACAGCTTACCCTGCAGATAAGCAAAACATTGCTGATTAGCTATATAAAGAGTTTAGTAGCAGTTTTCAAGCTTAGTCTTAATCTGAAGACTGGTCTGAAGAGCACGTTTTATTTGTCTCCGTCTCGTCTCGGAAGCTAAGACGTTTATGAAGACGTATTCATACATTGTGAGTAAATGTTATACATTTTGAGAAGATTAAACCTTTATTGGGTGTTGTTGCATGCAGGATTTACAGGCGCTGGAAACTCTGAATGTGCTGCAAAAAAAAAAGGATTTTTGACTAACCGTCATTGAGGATTGTTTCCCTGTTGCTCCCATCGATGTTTTGCCTTCCGATGAGGAAACTGGTGGTGTCAGCAAAATAAATATGCCCCGATGCCGCATGATAGTCGATGGCCCGAGGGTTGACCAGGTCTTCGATCGGCACCATGTGTTCGTCGCTAGACTTGACGTTCATGTCCAAACCTTGGATGACGCCAGGACGCCCCTTACCGTAGAAAAGGAAGAGATTGCTTTGGGGCTCTAAGGGAAACAAAAGCAGAAACCGTTTGCTGTTAATGGAATTTCATTGCCGTGATTTGTCATTGCTGGTCCGAGTTTTAAGCTCTTTTATCGAGAATGTGGTTCAAAACACTTGAAGTCATTAGAAATAAATATGAATCAGAAAAAAAACAATCTCGTCAAATAAGTTTGTGTTGCTGTATTGATGTTGCACTATGTATTTTATTGTGATTAACATTTTTTAACAAAATTGTGACTTTAGTTTGAGTGTCAAGGAGGCAGGCCAATTTGCACAACATCCTTGAATTGCTCGCCTAAACATTGCTTGCAATCATGAAGATTTGCTGTTCTCAATGACCTCATCTGCATATTTTAGCGTGTATGTTTAAGGATACAAGGTCATGCTATATATTTATGTGGAAGAGATAATTACACTTGCGTTACTGTGTATACAACTGCGGTGAATGGTTAGAGTACATGAAGTAAAAAGTTGGAAAAAATTGGCAAATATCACCCAAATTTTGCTGACCGAAGATCGGCGGGCAATAATCGTCCGTCCGATTAATCGGAAGGGCCCCCTAAAACGTTGCACGGCAGCATGAGAGATAAAAGACCGAGGCGAACAGACAAAGGCAAATACTTACCTTGGCCGGATCTAAAATAACACAGCGTGTGCATAAAAGGACAAGGAGAGAAGACTAGGAAGCTGACGGAGCTCCTCCGCGGCCCGCCAGCCGCACCGGGGCCTCGGCAAACTCAAAGCCCGGGCGAACCTCGGGAGAGGCGAGAGAAGGCGTGAAGCAGACCTCTCCTTGCTCTCAATCCCAACCCAAGAGACTAGAATGCTGGGAGGGGTGAGGACCACACATGCCTCAATTCAATTTATCATTTTGCGAGGGAGAAAGCAACTACCCAGGAGACAATTAAGCCTTGCAAGAGACCCAGATATCAAACTCCAGCGCGCCCGCTGGAAGAAGCGCTTCCATTTAGCGCCGCCATCTCATTATGTTTAGGAAGAGAGTGCAAGGAGGCATAAAAAAGATGGCCGCTGCCATCAGATCATCTGTAATGGGGGAATAAATCAAAAGTGTCAGAGCGAAACCTCCTGACGCTTTGTTACCCAAACTGCAATTTGGTCGATCTGCGGCTTTTAATGTCAACCATGTCATCTTTCCGCAGGGCTGGGCGATACGGGCAAAAAAGAAAATAAATAAAGAGAAGTAACAATTAAAAGAACATTTATTTTCTTCAATCCTTTTGGATGATTGCGATCGCGATTCCATTTTCAACGAAGAAATAAAACGACCTATCGTTTATTTAAAGGTTCAAATAATTAAAAAATAAATAAATAATAAAAAATGCAAAACAGCTTTAACATAAACTTGACATTCATATCTTGTGCATAATTCACTGAAAGGAATATTCCATTTATTTTTCACAGTAAAAATTTAATTATTTTGTCTTTGATAATGATGTTGTCTAAATTAATTACTTAAAATTAAAACCTTTAAAAACAACTCTTTTTGCTTGCTGCCATTTTCAGTTGACAGCAAGTTAAAAAAAAATGCATAGTTTGTGAAATTTAATTTAGTTATCACATTCAATCCCAAAGATGTCATTTTATGTTTTTAAGGATCAGACATTCAATCCCAGGTACTACGTTTATCTATTTGTTTTTGGTCTTGAATGAATTTAGCACTAATTAACTACTTTATGTAATTTAGACCTAAAGTAATCAACTGCTCTAGTAAATTGTTAAAATAATCAATTTCTACTGTACTGCCTCTGGTACGAGGTAATCAATTGCTTTAGTACATTAGTACCTTAAGAAATCAATTAGTACTAAAGTAATTGAATACTTCAGTACATAAATATGTACAGTATTTACTTGTTATGTACTTGGTATTTTTCCAAATATTTTTAAGTGTTAGGGTAAAGGTGACTCGAATATGGCTAAAACAGTGAGGTATAAACAACATTTTACTGCAAAAAAATGCCTAAATAAGTATTTCCTTTCGCTTTAAATGGAAAAAAAATGTCATTAGTACCTAATTTAATCGGAATTTTCAATCTTTATAATAAACAAATAACTGAGTTATTGCCCAGTCCTATCTTTCTGCATAAATCAACCTCATAAGCAAACGGCAAGTTAAAATATTAGGCTGCAAAAAAAAAAAAAAAATCAAAAGAACCGTGTGCTGAGAGCATTAAATCATTTTTGAAATGATCGGCGTTGATCAGCGCATTTTTTAATCAATGTCAGACGAACGTACAGTCTGCCCTGTTGTAACCTTGTTGTCCTTTTCCAACATTCATCACGAGCGCTTCCAATTAGCTCTTGGCGACAGACCTTGAATAATTAAAAAAAGAAGGAAGCTTCAAAGAGTACATTTGCAAATCAGGATCAACTTACTTTTACAGGACTGTCCATCAGAACCAAGACTGTAGCCGACCCGGCAATGACACGTTCTGGACTTGTAGCTGCCGCTCAGAAGGCAAATATGCGAGCATCCACCCAGTTTCCCGAAGGAATTCATTTCGCAGGCGTGAGACTTAACTGTGGACAAAACCCATGCAAATCACAGCAAGGCAACATTTATGTGCACACACCAAGCGGTTGAAATGACTTGCCTTGACTTAAGCACTATGAAAGATGCAAGAGGATTACGGTAAAAAATAAAAAATAGTTGGCAGGGTTCTCAATTCTTCAGAATTATAACTTTATTTTAACAACTCTCACTTTAAAGTCAATATTTTCACTTTAAAGTCCGAATTCTGAGAATAAAGTACTGTATCTTCCGCACTATAAGACGCACCGGATTATAAGGTGCACCCTCAATTAATACATATTTAAAAACGTTTTCCATATATGGGGCCCACCGGATTATAAGGTGCACCCTCAATTAATCACATCATCTAAAACGTTTTCAATCACAATATAGTAATACTCAAAGTAATAACAATAGTAACTCAAATAACTCAATGTCAATAAGAGCAACCTTGTTCAACTGTAAACACACAAAAGAAACATGTCAAGCTTACTTTATTGGTTCATTCTCCATTTATGAATCCCAATCTCAATATTGATCCATATATAAGGCGCACCTGATTATAAGGCGCACCATCAGCTTTTTCCAAAAATTAAAGCTTTTTCGTGCGCATTATAGTGCGGGAAATACGTTATTTATGTCAGAATCCTGACAGTCCAGTCCATCTCAAAGTGTGGGGCAGGCCCCCCTGTACACCAGTACAAAAAAAATACGTAAAATGCTTTTTATGGACAATTTGGGGGGGGCGTCATACGTGCGTACATTGATATTATTACAATGACATACGGTAGCCATCGCTCAGTTGGGTTATGCGGCTTGGTGTTACAACTTAGTTCCAATAATTTTCAAGGCCATGAATGTATTTGGAAGGAATAGGATGAAGCAGTCAGGGGGCGGGGCCAGCGCACCCAAGGATGGTGAGGAAAATGAGTGAGCATCATTAACTATCATCACCTTGCCGATGAGTCCGAATTATTCCAAGTTTTTAACCCCTTGCACGCTCTACGCAGAATATGTTTTACCTTTGGGCTGAGTGAGTTTGTGGTAAACTCGGAGCGCTTGCGAGTTCCCCACGCTTGCAAGTGTCTTGAGCTCAGCCGTGACGTTGAAGCGGTGGATTTGCAGCAGGGCCACATCCAAAGTCCCTTTGGGGAGGTCCAAGCGGGTCCGCTCGGTCGCATACAGGAAGTTTTCGAACACAGCTAATGCGTAAATATTTGACACCTGAGGAAAAAAGAAGAAAAAAATGGAGATCAAATGTGCTTTCTTCATGATAGCTTGAGCACATTTGGCAGGCCACGGACTGGAGTGAGAAGCTGGACGCCCCTGGGGGCGAGGGACCGACACTGGCTTGGTGCTCGGCATCCATGCTACATTTAGCAAGCTGACACCCATGAAATGGGACAAGACCGGCTGAACCGTATTCACAGGACGTCCGCTTTAACTCAGGGGGCAGGCGACGCGACAGCGGGGGCACACAGAAACATCGAGCGGAATAAAGAAATAAACAAGCAAAAACTACGCTTCTACCTCTCTGGACATTTGAATTTCACCAGCACACATGCATTTTTTTTTCCTTGTAGGTGGTAAATTTGTTAATTACTATTGGTTCTTAAACTTTTTTCCATGACGTAGCTCCTGTGAAATATTTTTTTTCACATCAAAACAGTCGTACCATACATGAACAAAAGAGTGCCTGCTGCTTCATGTTCCAATGCATTTACACTTAATTTGAAAAGAAGAAAGACGTGAAGGAATGACCTTTCATTAGATGTGCTGATACCTGCAGAAGCCTTGATAAAATACCACATAGCCCCCAAAGTGCCTTCACACACCCCCCAATTCAGTTTTCTTCATTTTCCAATAAATTTGCTCTAGGTTTTAAAAGAAAGTTGTACTGTTCTTGTCGCGGCAATACATTTGTTGTGCTGATACCTGTAGAAAACATCAATTAATCCTATATATCCCTTAAAGTGCATCGTTGTACCCCCAGGGGTATGCATACCCACGTTTTAACCCTTTAAGCGCCAAAGGTAATCGCTAACCATTTTCAAGCTAATACTTTTTTCAAAATAGTGATCTGAAAATGGAAGATTTGTTTGAAGAAACTCTGGTGTTTGATGCTTGATGTTCCAATCAAATTTCTTCGAAATCAAAAAGAAACCTGTAATGTTCCTGTCACGTAATTACAGTTTTGCTGATACCTGCAGAAACCCTGTTCAAATCTCACATAACCTCTGAAGTCCTTTTAGGGACCCCCATGTGTCCACATGCGCACAATTTAAGTTTATTCATGCTCCAATTAATTTGCTCTTAAACTGAAAAGAAACATGTAAAATTTCTTTCACAACATCCAAAACATAAACTGATACCTGCAGAAGAACCTGTTAAAATTGCATATAACCACCGAAGTTCCCCTAATCTACACACTATGAATATGTTGCTTTACAAAATAAAAAATGTCCTTTGTTATAAAATAGGCCGAAAGCAGGTCACTCACTTGGCTTCCCTGGATGATGCTGTGTCGGTTTTTGCCTTGGTAATCCACAACATCGATGTAATCCAGGTAAGCATCTGCCCAATACACCAGCCTTTTGACCACATCCAACGCCACGGCTGTAGGCTGCTCAATGTTAGAATCCACCAGTCGGGTCCGGTTGCTGCCATCCATGTTGCAGCGCTCCAGTTTGGCCACGTTCCCGTAGTCGGTGAAGAACATCATGCTGTACAGAGGCAAAATGCAGCCGGGCCTTAAGATAGTCGTGCAGTTGTTAAATGTGCTTCTGATGAGAGAAAATGTGCCCAGTGATGATACCTTAGCAAAACATATGGAAGGAATAATTTAATACAATATGAACTCTGAAAGGTTTGTGCATTATGATTAACCCTTTGCAGCGCCATTTGGTGTTTGTAAATTGGCCACCGGGGGCAGTATAGTTCATTTATGTAGACCAAAAAAAAAAAAAACCTTTTTCTTTCAGAATGGATGAATAAAACGGGCGAATTTTGACCCCAAATTCATATTCAACACAAAATTAAACCCTAACCCATGAATAAGCACAAAAGTTCCACACACTCCTTGCGAAATGACAACGAAAGCATTTTCCGCCAAGTAAATGTCTTTGGCTAGCTTTTATGTTCATGGTCACATCCTTAAAAGTCCCACCAGACCACATTTTGTAAAGCTTAACAGTCCTCCAGGACCACTTGGTCTTCTCAAGGAAATGCCAAATGCAATGTGTGAAACATGTAAACAGTCTCTGATAAATGTGAAGGCCGTTAGCACTTGACACATGGTCAAGCTCAAACACTTCCTGCACCATGTTTCACACATTATGATTTGAATCACAAAGCAGTTCTATACCTTGTCCAAGTGCTGTTTTCGCTACCTCAACCGGACACAAATTCATTTAAATTATCTTGTGATTTAAATGTGATTCCAAATTATGGTGTGTGCATGTGTATGTATATATAGTGTGCATATATATATATATATATATATATATATATATATATATATATATATATATATATATATATATATATATATATATATATATATATATATATATATATATATAGACTGTATTCCTTGTTTTTCCTGGGATGTGAAAGGGTTTTTATACTTTACATATTAAAGGCAAATATTCCTGCAAAAAAATGCTCTGTTCCCACATATGAGAATTATGACAAAAGTTCTGAAAATAGTGAATTCTTTTCAAATGGTTGACTTTTGAAAAGACAAATGAAATGATTTCATTTCAGTGCCCAGCGCTAATTTACATATATAGATGTTTTTTAATCAACCCAACCGTTAATCAGTTATGAAGTTGTCAGCAGTGTTTGAGGTCAAGGACCGTGGATGATAAATAAGCCCCAGAGGTCACGGCATCAAAAATGGTTTTGCATGAGAAAAATACAATAAAGTCTGCCTGAGTAAGTTGGAATCTGCTCAGCGAAATGTAAAAGTGCCTTCCTTCATTACCGGAAGAAAATTGTAGTGGAGAGAGGAACTCAAAAAGTGGAAGGCTATAATGGAATTGTAGAATTACAAATGTCAGAGCGCTGGTTTAGGCGGCTTGCAACAATACCCTCGGGTTAATGTCGACAGCTAGCATAAGGAAGCTCCCACTGAGACGGCCCGACCAATTCCAAATAACAAATCACCTACTGGATAAAGCATATCCCGATTCCAGCAACTCGAATAAATTAGGTGGGTATTTGTTTTAGGATCATGTGGCACCACTAACCGTGTTTCTCTGTTTCACAGGCAGTTGTTATTGCTAATGTGAAGTGATGGATGAGCTGGGATGCATAGTCCACACCGGCCATTGCAAGTCAGGACCTTATCACAGAAGCTACAAATTCTGTCTAGCGTAGGAGTGAAAGATTCGAGGGAAAAATCCAATTGTGAGTGCTTTGTCATGGCTGACGTGGTGTCCGCTGTTTGCCATTCACGTTCTCTTTTCATACTTGTCAAAAACAGGCTGACTAAAAATTTTATAATAAATAAATAAATATTAATTATCGGCTTGCCACTTTGCTCGTAAAAATGGATAAACGGACAAAGTGGAGCCAAGAAAAAAAGCCTTCTGACGAATGACTAAATAAAAAGCCATGCACCCTGAGGCCACCCACATAGGAGCTTGAAAACCTGCAGCTACTCTCAACACAATAACAGCATTTTCCATTTCTTCAACTGTAATTGTTGGGTATTTAAAAAGCATGCCACAGAAGACCCCGGGCTATGAGAGCTGAATGCACAGAGGAGTAAAACCACTAAGTACCTTTAATACTGTGTGGGGGCATTAAAATCAATTCCAAAAGATACAGGGAGTTCAGTTTCCCACTGAAAAGAAGTGTTAGGCAGCATATTTGCAAAATAACTTAAATTCCTCACTATAAGGCGCACCCTCAATTAATGACATATTTAAAAACCTTTTCCATATAAGGCGCACCGGATTATAAGGGGCACCCTCAATTAATGACATATTTTGAAACGTTTTCCATATATAAGGCGCATCGGATTGTAAGGCGCACCCTCAAATAATGAGATATTTTAAAACTTTTTCAATCACATAAGTCAATGTCAATATTGCCAACCTTGTTCAACTGTAAACACACATAAGAAACAGGTAAAGCTTACTTTATCACTTCATTCCCCATCTACGAATTCCAATCTCAATATTGATCCATATATAAGGCAAACCTGATTATAAGGCGCACCATCAGCTTTTTAATAAAAAATTAAGGCTTTTAGGTGCGCCTTATAGTGTGGAAACAACAATACTTAGGATCATAACTGATTTTTTGTGGATAGTCGTGCTGTCAAACAACACTTTGCATTATTTGGCTAAGGTTAGCATTTGTGTGTTGTTATTAAGCATTTCCACAGTCATTTTCACATTGGTTGGGCAACGTGCCACTTGGCACTCTCAAGCCAAGGTCTGACTCATGTTGAGGGCTCTTGAACACCAGGCTGTAATGAACAATGACCCAGAAAAAGGTGCAAAATCCAGCTCGATATGCGCACGTCAGGTCTGCGGAGAGGAGCGCTGGCCTTCAAACCGTAGCTTAAAAAAAGATAGCATCAGCAAAGAAAACCACTCCCTTAATATTCATGTCGCATAGAAATGATAATGTCCTCGGATTAGCGAATGTGCCGACGCGGAATTTTTCCATTCAAGCTTGGTTTACATAGGATGTATTCAAACCCAAAAAACATACATAGTCCATTTTCACAAAACATCATTCAAAAGAATTGTTGATCATTTAATTTGTTTTATGGATGTTGTTCAAAACAGTTGAGCCAATTTTGACAAAGAATTATTTGAGGCATTGGATTCATATTTGGCACTGGTTGCTAAGCAAAATGACACATAGTAGCCTGGTGCCTCTACCCAATGGTTTGGCTGTGGGGTACAAAGGTTTAAGTCCATGTGAAGTCAGAGTTCACAAGGTCTGAACCTGAGATCAAATGTGATCAACAATAAACCTAAAGAGAGAAAAAAAAATACTATTTTCATGTAAAACAAGAGTCATTAAGCTCAATACACTTCTTAGACAGGTGGCAAACATCTTAATTTATTTCCCTAATATAAGTCCGAAAATGTCAAGACATGGCCCTAGCTTCTTCAAAAAAAGAATACCTCTAGGTGAGGTCCATAAAAACACTAAATGTGACCAATTTTACCCAAAAAAAACGGATATCAGTGTCAGTATGGAGAAGCAGGAAGTTATCAATATTCTCTATTAATGGACAATAAACACACAATATTATTATTATTATTATTATATTATCCTTAGTGCCGATGCTACAATTTATTTTAAGATAAAAACTGTTTTGTTAAGAATGCAAAGATCATACATTTTACATATAAGGACACATTTTTTTTCCTCCATTTTTCCATCTCATTCATGGTACAACTGGCAAAGACGGACACACTTCTGTATAGAGAGTGGAAGGTCATTGAGCAGTCGGGTACTTAAGTAATCGGCAAATCCCATGGACTGAGATCGTAAACCACACCTTGCTGAAGAAAGAAATGAAAGGAGAGAAGCACTCTTCAGAAGAGTTTGGTATGGAACGCAAAACCATTCTCCTTTTTATAAAAGATGTTTGACTCAGGTTGTTGACTTCAGTCTCTCTTGTTGATGATATTGCTTTTAAAATCAATATGAGGGGTTTGCGATAGCCGTGTGTCACATAAGCATCGTATCTGAAGTGGTAATTGAGATGTTATCGTAATTCCTCCAGTTGCATCAACACAAGCGTATAAGAAACGTATTCTTCTCAATCACCAGTCGTACGGAAGTGTTTCTTGATCAGATGCTGAAGGACCCCTTCAGGATACCTTCAACAAGTGTTTAATTTTCTTGTGTCAGTTTAAGTGGGAAAGTTTAAGCTTTATTTATTTCACTATGAACCTGCAACAAGTTCATTTCCATGAAGTGTGTCTTCCAAGCTCGGTTGCGAGAATCAAGGACACGGTCAAAACACGCAGGGGGGAAATTTGCCGGATGATATACGGGCCGACATTCACCCAGGGTAACGAGCTAAAGTTGACTGAAAGAATGAGGTCGGAGTTTGCGTGGCAGCCGGCAGCCTTGACGTGAATCAATCCCAAATCATGTCGCCTTCAAAGATGGCTGGTGTAGGAAAAGCCCACGGTGAGCAAACTCCATTCCAAGCGGGATCAACTGACAAGTAAGTGATCAGCGGCCTACCGACCACAAAAGAGGATTCTGAACACTGGCAGCTGTAGTCTAAATACACTTTCATTAGGACATTTTGTGGCCAGGTAGAGTTCGGACAGGAATGATTTTGGCACATCAGGCTGGTAATTAAAATAATAATAAAATAAAAATGCCAGTCAGACTTTAAAAATGGCTGGATTAAAAACAACCCAATTATGACATGATTTACACAAAGCACCCCCAAAAATGGGTCATTTTGTACAAGACGACCTCAGATATTGGATTGCTTTGTAGAAAACAACCCAAATGTTGAAGGGCAAATTGAAGCAAGACCTGTTATTAGACCTGTTAAAGGTATTATTTTTAATCTAAACCTTTTTACTATTATTACAAACAATTTTTAAGGAAAACAAAGAGAAAAAAAAAGCTTGTATTGTTTTGCAGAGGAATCACTAATAACACAGTTAAGCAATATGTTGCAATTAATTTGATCTTAATTTGAAAAGTAATAGTAACTGTTCCTGCCAGAGCATTAAATAGAGTTTAATTAGGTTTATCATATTAGAACTGTTACAGGCTTGGTGGTGCCGATCCCATCTGATTTTCGACATTAGGCAGGGGACACCCTGAACTGGTTGCCAGCTAATTGCAGAGCACACAGAGACGAACAAGCATTCATGCAGCCAATCACAACGAAGGACAATTTACTATGTCCAATACACCTGCCATGTTTTTGGAGTGTGGGAGAAAAGCAAAGTGCCCATAGAGAACCAACCCAAGCGGGCTCAGGGAGAACATGCAAACTCCACACAGGAAGGCTGGAGTGAGGTAGATTTAAACTCGGGTCCCTGAACTGTAAGGCGGACGTGCTAACCACTGCGCGACCGAGCCTCTTTAAGCATTCATTCCACGGAAATACAGTACATATCAAATACAAATTAAATATATGTCAAGTGTAAATCCACTCAAATGAATTCAGCACAAATTTTGAGTAGAAAGTCAATATTAGACAGTGAATCTCAACCTGACCCCTCAATTGTGTAGGAGAAATGCCAACACGTTAAAAGTTGGACACATCTGCCGTCGTGGCATCTCAAAGCATATTTTATTCAGCTTGTTGTAGCAGTTGTATTTGTTTGTAGCTTGGCTGTGCTTTTGAATGGAAACAATTCTCATTCACGACTGACAAAAAAAAAACACCCAAAAATCAGCCATGCGCCATTGCCCATTTTTTTCCCCTCAAATTGAAAATCCTGCTTGCTGAATTTCCTCACGAAGGATGTAAGGTGACAAGTGCGACTGCAAAAGCATGTCTAGACGGCAGAAGCACCACCGGAAAGCAGAACCATTCAAATCCCTTCATTGTAACTCATTCGCATTCTTCCACACAACTCCTTTCTTGCGCAACCTAATTATTTCCTTCTTCTACAATTTCCTTTTCTCTCCATAAACAAAACCCCCCCGTGCGTGATGATGAATGAGTATGCGGAGCTTGCTCACCCCGTTAGAGGATCCAGCGCGATTCCTTTAGGATTCAGCAGGTCTAGCTGGAGGAGAGTCACGCAAGTGTCGCCAGTCTGGTCGCATACAAAAATCTTGTCGGCGACCCGGTCAACAAAGTAGAAGTTGCCCGTCAGCCAGTCGATAGCCATGTGCTCGGCATCTGGAATGAGAGCAGAATAGCTGTAATAAACAAGTTCCCGTGGCGTAAAACGTCTCCTTTCACACATAATGTGTCCATTCTGCATGGCCAATGGCCGTGTTGGGAATTTAGAGGCAATTGTGTCTTTAGAGACTTGAGGGGTTGCTTCCGACGAGCGGTTGGCCGCACGGCCGACGGTCGACAAATCTTTCCGCGGGGAGAAGATTGTCTTCAAAAGCAATATCTGGAGGAGGATGCTGAAAATGGCATCCCCATCAAGGTAACTGGTTTAAAATAAAAACATATTTACAGTGTCTAACCTGAGTGCAAATTGGAAATTTGATCATAATGAAAAACGTGTTGAAGCGAGTGCGCCAGTAAAGCGGACTTCATTCATGATACATGATGATTAAAAAAAACAAAACAAAAAAAAAACTCTCAGTCTGACCCAACAGTAGAAGATTCTGACTCTCACTTTCAAGTAAGAATTCGAATTGGGACATGAAAGTGACATTTCTTATTTTATTGTCACTTCAAAATGACGATTGTGACTTTGTTCTCAAAGTTCTAGACTTAATTTTATTTAGATTTATTGTGATGATTCTGACTTCAAAGACAAATTCTGATTTCACACTGGTAAATAATATATTAGAGGCTTTTGTCATGCAAACATTTTGGGAAGCATTGCCCCCGGTGGTAGGATGGCAAAATGCTCGATTTGACATGTAGCCGGCTTTTTAAACGTTAACAAAGTGAGAATAAAGTGAGCATTCTGACTTTAACGTGGCAGGCATTGACATTCTAACAATTAAGTCCGATTTCCAACTTTAGGGAGTATTCCAAAAATAAAATTACGAGTGGAATTATAACTTCAAATTCAATAATTTAAAACTAATGTCACATTTCTGAGTATAGTCTCACAGAATTATGACTGTTGTAAGAATCCTCACTTTGAAGATTATTCAAGTCTAACATTCTGACTTTAATGAATTTATTGTTTTTGATTAAAAATGTAATCTTAAAGGTCAAAATTCTCACTGACTTTCACTGACAAAATTCTATCTTGGCAGTTATAGGCTTTAACAAAGTCACAATTCAGTGAATGAAGACAGAAATTTACTCCTCTTTTGTACAACTTGTACCTCTAGGCTTTTATGAAACCACCGCTACTGAGGAAAAACAACCAATCAGAGACTGGTGGCACACCAAACAGGGTGTGAATAATTTTCGTCCATATCAAAGCAGATTAAGTAACATAAAACATGACTATAAATCTATTTACATTTCCACTCTCGTTTTCATGTTGAAGATATATCATCAACATATGGTAATGCTTTCTCATAAATATAACATGAAAATTGAAAGTTGTTCTTGTGGAACGGTCTACTCATTACATGGTTAATGTCAAACAGAAACAAGAATTAATCAATAATTAACAGCAATTAAAAATGAATAACGTATTTGCCAACCAAGAAGCTCTACACCTACAGAACCTTTGCTGCGGGTTATTCAAAGCCAAGTTGTGCGATGAAGCTGACATTAATAATTCAGCAGTAAATTTGAGCGCAACTTGCAATATGGACATGAAACACAGAAATAACTGGGTGACCTCATCCCATTGCAGTTTGGAATAAGCTTATTGGATGAATGAATGAATGAAAACGTCAGATTTTTCCAATGTGCTGTGCAAGATGGATGTCTGCTCTTGCAACATTTATCTTTAATTCCTAAAATAAGACTACGTTTTACATTTGGACAACTAATTGACTGTAGTACTTAAAAAGTTGAAGTTCTTGCGGAATACTGGAGGAATTACGATAACATCTCACATACCACTTTAGATGCTGTATGTGACACACAGCTATAGTAAATCCCTCATATTGATTTTAAAAGAAATATTGTCAATAAGAGAAACAGAAATCGGAAGAGGAAAACGGAACCCTCTCGCGAAGATTTGGTTGTTTATTTTTTCTCCCAAAAACTTTTAAAAGTTGAAGACAACTTGCTCGTTTGTATTTCAGACAGAATGTTGAAGTCAAATGTGGCTGGATATGGCCCCCGGGCCTTAGGTTTAACACCTGTGGCCTAAATGTTCGAGATACAGTATTTTGCAAGTATTGGAGATAATCAGAAAAATAAATCAATCAATTTTTAGCATCTAGCCGAAATGTTCATTTAAATGAACTTACAGGTATGATCGGACATACTTGCAAATACATTTCAGTACTTTTAGGCTTGATGCTAAAAACGTGATCACAAGAGGTACTGATTTGTGCATTGTTTGCATTAGGGGAAAAAAATGCCAAAAATAATTTGTAAAAAATAATGATACTAAGTAGGCCAAAAGCAAAAAGTTTTTAAAAGAAACCCTTATACAAGCTTTTACACCTCTACACCATTTTGTTTGTTTTTTGTTTGTTTCTTTTTTAGTTTTTAGCCTAAAGCAGTGCTTCTCAAATAGTGGGGCGGGCCACCCAGGGGGGGGGGGGGGGGGGGGCAAGGTGATGCCGCGGGGGCGTGGATGATCCCAGGAAAAAGGCTTTGTTTTTGTCATGTGGAATGTAATTGCAATAAAGTCATCATTTTCATCATTTTCTTTTAGTTTCAGGCACTTTGGTGCACTTGCTTCCTTTTTTTCCGTTTTAGACTAAGCTATAACCCGTATAAACGCGCTAAAAATAATTAACAGTTGTTGAAAGTTGAATTATATTGCGTTTTTCTGTTTTCTTTTACGGAGGGGGGCGCTAATGTCCTTTTTTCTTATGCCGATTAAACATCTATACATAGAAGTACATTTAAAAAACCTACTGTGCAAGTGTTTTTGTGTCGTTATTTCCCTTTCCCGCGTGAGTCTGCGTAGATTCCTCATTTCAGCGCAGCGAAGTTGCCCAGAGGACTCTTTGGACAGAACCCAGCAAACCTTGTCCTGGTTGTGCTGGAAATCCATCGCCAGACTTCCATTTACACTCAGGGACCTCAGGGGCAGGAGGCCCGTTCCATTTAGATGGCTGATGACAATACGATCTGATCCGCCCATGAGAAGCACGGGAGGCTTGTCGCCGGGATCTGCTCCAGAGAGAGAAAGAAATATGCTTTCATTTATTTGCTCTTCTGTTGAAACGACGAGACGGGAAAGGCGCACCGACAATACAAAGCGAAACAAAGGAGCGCATTGCCGCACATCAGACTAATCAAAATCCCAATTTCATTCTGGAATAATAGCTGCGCCTAATCGAGTGACATCTTTCATCAATCGCGCATTGTCTGTTGTCACAAAAATAACACAAGGACTGTGGAAAAGGCTGCTTCGAGAGAATTTCTCGGAACGTTCCTCTCAGATGAGCGCATGTGTCCCCCGGAGATATGTGGCGGCACTTTCATGTTCAAAATAATGTGTTCTTAATTCGAAAAGACAAGTGTACTACTCCTGGCCCGCCATTAAAAAGCATGACATTTGATTTGCTTACGCCTGAAGAAACCGTGGTACAATTAATCAAAGAAAGAAAGAGTATTGTTCCTGTCTCAACATTAAAAAATATTTAACGTGATATTCGGTCAACTGCACAAAACTTTATACAGTCTCAAATACCCTCTGAAATGCCTTCATGTTGCCTTTTCATGAATTGGCAAAATCTATTTTATTAGATCACAATCATGAGCTGTAGCTTAAACTAGAGGAGCACATACTGTGAAGTAATTTAAAAAAAACATCTTTTTGCCTATAATATCATATTCCAATCATTTTGCTCTTAATTTGAAAAGAGAACCTTAGTGTTTTTTTCACATCATGAAAAAATAACTAGATTTTCTGATACCTGCTGAAACCTTGTTTAAATCTCCGGTATTCCCTAAAGTGCCTTCACATACCCGCACATGAGAAACATCGCCTGAGACAGATTCACCCCGTTTTCATAAATTGACAAAATCCAACTTGTTATATGGTAATGAGTTGTGAAAGTACATATAGTGAAGTCATTACAAAAATAATGTAAAACCAGATGCGGTGTAGCCTCACGAAAAAATGTCAATAATTGTATTTGTCAGAAGCATGCAATTACCCCTCACTTGCATTTTCCTAATGCGGAGCAAGTAGTATATTACTCGGAGCAGAAATATTAACCAACATGTTGCTTTCAGAGATGAAATATTCCAATTGGATCTGAACCAAATGAAAGATTCCATCAAGATTAATTCTTAAATTGCACTGTAGAGTAGTACCTTCAATTTTAGATGGATTTTATTTTTTTTTTCTCTTTAAACCCTGCTGCTTCTCATCTGGTGGCCCCGGAGAACTGTATCTCAAAATTTATATTCATGGGCTCTGGCAAGTAATGGTAAAGCCATGGTTATCGCTGTATCACTATGCCTCTATGCTAAATTAATATTAATGGAGCCCAGCATTGGGTTCACTTAAGTTTATGGGTAATCATATTCAGTTTATTCCTGGTAGGACAGCAGTCAAATTGATTAAAAGCAGCAACGCTGCTAGGTGTGCTCTGCCTCCGGCAATTTTCAACAGGCGACGAGAAATGCAATCCATTCATGTTTCAGAGGACTACGGAAATATGAGCTGCACACATGCGCGAGGCTTGAAAAACACGGTTTTACACTGCTGTTTGTTGTGTAAATTTTGTGCATCATCTAAAGCACGTGGACTCATTAAACTGAAACTCCAGGGCCTGCCGATGGTCACAAATGTTTTTTGCGCGATACTTTATTTGCGTTCCAGAGTGATCGGTTTTTACACTTAATCGGTACGGTACAAACGCCATGATTCAGAAGAATGAGGAACAAGAGGAGTCGTCTCGTCAAGCGACTTCCTACGCTAACTTCAACACCGAATAATATAATGGACATCATTTCAATAACCTCATGAAGCTTTTATTTTGAAGTTTTTCCTTAGAGCGCTGTTTTCATACCGATTATCTAGATGTTTCCAAGTCCCTGTGAGTGTCACACATATGGTGCATTCAAATGCAGTCGGATATGTCACTCAGACATCGGTGCATTAAACATTAACAACTGCGATGATAATAATAATAATAATAATAATAATAATAATAACAATAATATAAATACCATATTTTCTGCACTAAAAGGCGCACTGGATTATAAAACGCACCCTCAATTAATGACAAATTTCAAAACTTTTTCAATCACAATGTAGTAATACTCAAAGTAATAACAGTAATAACTCAAATAATAACTTTAAACTCTCAATTGTTCAACTGTAAACACACAAAAGAAACAGGTAAAGCTTACTTTTTCACTTCATTCCCCATCTACAAATCCCAATCTCAATATGGATTCATATATAAGGCGCACCTGATTATAAGGCGCATCATCAGCTTTTTAAAAAAAATTAAGGCTTTTAGGTGTGCCTTATAGTGCGGAAAATACAGTAATAATAAGTTTCATCATAAATAAACCGCACAGGACTATAAGCTGCAGGTCATAATAATAATAATATTTCCTGCTTACAGCAACGTCCTTGTTTCTAATGTGTTGATTATCAACCAGCTAAACATAGGATCTATTCAGGCCGCGTTATTTCTAAGTGGGCCTTTTAATTCATGTGGGTATATTAGCTCCTTATGATCAGGCATGAACATAAATCAGGGTTACGGCGGGCATTGTCTGGGCATTAAACTCTGTCGAATGCTCCCACTTCCCTCGTGCTCATTAATTTGATCATTATCCTGGCCTGACCACATCTTGCAATTCCCATGCGTGTGATAGATGTAGTCGGCGCCAAGCCACATTCATCTCGCTCCAACAACCTGAAGAGCAGGCGCGACGCCATCTTGGAACTCGGTCTGAGCGGAAATTCTAGGGGTTCGAGCGCTCACCTTGTTTGGCTTTGCAGGACGTCCTGTCGGGCTCCAGGACGTATCCTTGAACGCAGCTGCAACTGTAGGAGCCGTAGGTGTTGGTGCAGGTTTGGCTGCAGGAGCCGTACTGGGCACATTCGTCGTGGTCTTAGTGGAGGAAAAAAAAAAAAAAGTTCTGTGTCAGTGATAACAAATTAGCTGTGTTCTAAGATGACCCAAATACATAAAGCATACTTAATCGGGCCTCACTTGTGCACCATGGAGGAACATTCGAACGACCGAAGAAGATTGTTTAGGACAGCTTGGCGATGGTGTGATTAGGCGGTAATGCCATCAGGATTTATGGACTTGGTCAGCCCACGTTCGCATGCTATATTCCTTTATTAGTGCTTCATTATCAATGCCCTTATTGGCTATTGCTGTTTTTCATTGCCTACTTTATTATTTGCTCTATTGTGTGGAATGTAAGTCTGCTTGGGGAAGTGCACAGAATAAGAAATGAACTGTGTAATGTTACTATGCATATTACAAAAAATGATATGACAAGCAATGGGGGATGAATTGAATTCATTCCATTAATTTGTATATTTCAAAATTGAAGTTTTGAAAATAAATCCTGAAATTCAGCTTTTACAAAATTGTTTACAGGAGTATACAAAATCAAAAGACAGTTTTGCGGTTCTAACTGAATTTGGCAAACCCCTACAACAGCATATGCAACATCACATTCCTTTCTTTGGATGCTCATATATTGTTTGGATCCCCCAAATGTTTTTTTCTTGAGGAGCAAGCGTCCAGCATACCATAACACACTTTCAGCACTGCTGTTCAGGTGCCCCGCACGACATTATTGTAAAGTATGCGCAAACAAGAAACAACTCTGGAGGCACCTTTTGGCACTGAAATGATATCTACTTTGGCAGAAACCTGGCTGGCGCTGCATTTTTGTTTTTTGTGATGAGCAAACAAAGCCACAGTAAGACACACAGCTAAATAGCGCTCCTTCTGTTGTGTGTTGCGCCTATCGACAGATGGTCTCGCATACCTTCCACCTCCTGCTATTTCACCTCGGGGAAAGTCTGATGGAGGGCAAAAGGGGAAACGGGCGTGGGCAAGGAGGAGGAAGGAGGAGGCTGTGGGCGCTGGCATTTACCAAGCTTACCTCGGCAGCTCGTGCCGTCCTCGCCGACCTCGAAACCGTCGGCACAGAAACAGAAGGTGCCGTTCCTTGTCATGACGCAGCCGTAGCGACACCGCAGCTCGTGACAGGCCGACAGTAGCTCTGAAAAAGAAACGGCAAGAAATGAAAATGTGCGCATTTGACCTGATCCTTTTTTTCTGATGGATCAGGGAAGTCTTTTTTTTTTTTTTGTTACTGTCTGAACATTCTTTGGGACCTGAGCACATGTCTTGATTTGATTTAGCCACAGGTACATCAGAAATGCTGTCGTATTAGTTTGACACGATTTTTGTTGTTTTAAAGCCGGCTCTGACTCTTTGGCTTTGACTCTGACTCGTCTCGCGTCTGGCCATTGGACACGTCATTTGTGACGTCACTGACACTTTGGAAATACTAGAAAACAAAAGAGCATGTGATTAAAACTACAGTGGACAGATTTGGGATTGAATATAGTGATTGATCTGCTGTTTACCTACTTTAAACGTCTTCATAATGAGAGCTATGATTTGAAAAGAAGGTCTAGAGCAGGGGTGGCCAAGTTCGGTCTTCAAGAGCCACAATCCAGCCTGTTTTCAATGTATCGCACACCTGCCTCAAATCAGCATCGTTATCAGGATTCTGCAAATCATGCTGATGATCTAATCATTTGAATCAGGTGTGTTAGATGAAGGGACACAAAGAAAACAAGGCTGGATTGCGGCTCTTGAGGACCGAATTTGGCCACTCAAAGGTCTCAAGAAAGAAAAACAACTTCACAATCCTCAACATTTGAGCTTGAAGATTTACTTTTGATCTGGTCTGGAGTTGGATCTTGTGCATTCAAGACTTGACATGGACTAGGATCTCTGTGACTTGACTTGGACCTTTGTGACTTGGACTCTGATCTTGTGTACGCAGACTCAACTTTGCCTCAGATTTGATTGCGCATAGACCTTTGTGACTCTAAATTGACTCGGACTCGGTCCTTGCGTACTCAGATTCGACTTTCGATCGGACCTTTGCGACTCAATCTTGACTTGGACACGATAACGGTGGACAAACTACAGTCCTGTCTGTCAGCCTAGGAAGCATAGGTAGCTGTTTTGCCAATCAGTAGAAAAAAAATTGAGGAAACCTCTTAAAATGCTGACAGCATTTTTTTAATCATGAATGTTAATACTGTGTTATTGTCCTTGCAGGGATCAGGCCAACTCCGACCTCATTGTTAAAACTTCAGATTGCAGATCATCATCAGCATGGCAATGAAGACTAATTATTTGCTACGTCGACTCGTGACTCCCTCAGAAAGCGCCAAGATGGTGCTTGTGTTTTTATTTTTTTCACGGTGAGATCAGTGGAGATGTTTGACTCTTGATATTTGGCAGACAGGAAAGAAATAAAGCTAACACTGTCAAAATGAATAAACGGGAATGATGTACGCTCAACCCTCAAAACAAAGCTTGCATCGGTCAAAAGACTGATAAGCATTCATTAATGTCAAGTAACAGACAACATAAAAGCTTACACTCAGTTTGATGTTTGTTTTTTTTTCTTCGTTAACAATTGAAGACATTTATATGCTGCTTGTAATAGGATGTTTCCGGAAATATCATTCATTACTGAGGAAAAATGGGAATGAACAACAGTGAAAGCATTCTTTAATGTATTCTGATTGAACAGTGACGATTTGCATCATTTTAAAGCAAGAATATTTCATTCTCACAGCTTCAAGTTGTCTTTGTTTTTCTTTTTTTAAAATACTACAATGCACATCTTGTATTTGACTTTTTAAGATTTCTCACATTGGTATATAAATGAATAAAATATTTACAGTAGCAACAAATTAGTACCCCAAGTAATCAATTATATAATTATGTAGTGAGTCAAGTGATCAATTACCTAGGCAAAACAAAAAATCTAAAGTAACTGATTATTTTTGTTCTAAAGCTCCTCAGTTCGTTTGCAAGAGTACCCCATGGATCGGGACCACTCCTTTTTTTTTCCATTTTCATTTCTTTTGTGTCTTACCCTTCAATATGGTGTTGTTGACGATTGAAATGACTTGGCTGTGCATTAAAGGTCGCGCGATGATTTGTTGGCAGCCGGCCATCTTCCCGCTGTCTTAACAGTCTTAGTCAGCGTGTTTTTATTTAGTACAGTCAAGTGGCCATCCCAGACAGGTATATTAAATAAACATCAGGAATGATGCCAGGCTTGTTCTGTTCAATAATGAAAAGTTTGTTTTGATGCATAGGGACATCATCTTCTGGTAAAGTCCAAGCGCGCTCTTGGATTGGTTGGAATTTGATCGATGGCAAATATAAACTATCACAAAATACTGAGGGTTTCAAACTTAAACTGGGAATGGACTTTTCTGGACTTGCTGGGGCTTTTTGACCAAACGGGTTGGTTCACACAAATACCAAGGGGCTTCCTGCTATAATCACCAGCAAATCCCCATTTCCGCCGTCAGCAATCGTCTACGCCTTTTCTTGTAGCGGAAGCTCAAGTTGCAATTATCACTAAAAGGATGCGCATAAGATGCATAACCAATCTGCAAAATGTAAAATGCATCATTCAGACAATTCTGCACTATTATGGTCACCCAAAAAATACAAATAAATGACACGCTGGTGGAAAAGGAAGACTGAGAAAATTCACAATGAATTGCGTCATAGTAAAAAATAAATAAGAATGTTTCGGAAATAATACCTCAGAAATTTTGAGTAAGTGTCATGAAAAAATATCTTTTTTTTGTAACCTCAAAGGAATTGGTGACTGCATCGTGTTAATATGTTTGGAAGAATTAATAAAACATCCATCCATTCAATTTCTATAACCATTTATCATCACAGTGGTCACTGGCTTGCTGGTGCCCGGAGAATTAATAACTATAGTTGTTTTTTTTATTTATTCATTTTTTTAAGTGGAACATGTCTCATTTGCTGTCATGCAGAGCATCGACAATTTTTGTATGCATTGGTGTTGACATTTTTCTGACATGTACAGAACAATAATAAGTGGGCATATGAGGCAAAAAAAAAGATGAAAAAAATGTAATTTTGCTTTTTTTATTTTTTAACCGAAGTGCTGGAATTACTTTCAGCCCTATTCTTCTTGCTGTGCTTTTAGGTACTTGGCTGAAAAAAAAAAAAAAAAAACAACATACATATCTGAATATGTATACAGGAACCACATAAATATGCAAATAAAAATAAATATCAGCTGCTTCTTGAGCTCAACACATTCTACAACTATTCCAAAAACAATTGAAGTTATATTTTTGTCACGCCATCATTTACTTACTGGAATTGGTACTTTTGCATCCCTAGGGATTTGTTTGTTAGTTTGATGCAAAATTCTGTATTTTCTGAGGCCAAGAACATTCATATTTATGACAAATTACAAGATGCAAATGCGCTTGGGTATTTTTCTAAACAAGCATTCCACTGCACATTTTAAATCAGCAGATATTTTCTCCAGATTCCTTGGAGATCAAAACCTGAGCCTACTTTTAAGAGCTGAATTACATTCACAGCATTTTCCACTTTTACAACCTTTTCAGGACAATTAACGCAATACAAATGGTTTGTGCCTTGAAATTAAAGTGAACATCATTAGAGATTTTGCAGGGAGCCAAATGCTTGCAGCAAGCAGGTGGAACTGATGTTGATGCCTTCAAGGTTCACAAGTTTGCCATTCGCAATTGGACTGGCCTTTTTTTTTTTCCTCTTCTGCTGATTGATGACCTGACGTGTTTTCTTTTGACTGATTTGTTTGATATGGAAAAGGGCGGCCAAAACGCAAAGCTCTCACTCTGCCACGTTCGAGAGCTAAACAATCTTATCGTTGCTGACCCCAAGGATCCAAAGATATCACAGTTGGCTTTCCCATGAAACAGACTTGGCAAATCATGCAGTCTTTTTCTGCATCATTTCTCCTGTTCGGGAAAGGGAAGATGGAGATGAATACAAAACAAAGAATTCACACACACAACTATTGATACTTCACTGAATAATCACACAATTGGATACACTATCTATATATTTAATGCAGTGAAAATCTATTACAAAACTGTTTTCTTCCTCAATTACAGTTTATTAATCAATTTTTGTTGTTTATTTGGTAATGTTTTAGTGTTCAAAAAGCAACCAAATGAAAACAAAGCATGATGTTTTACTCAAACACTTTTATGAAACTGATAACGTTATGGGTTCACTTTGTATTTTCCAGAGCAAAAGCAGATGTTTGCAATGGTCTCATTTTGATCAAGCACAAAAGATAATCAGTCGGCTTTCATGAATGACTACAGGAATAAGAGCATAATAATTGTTGAGAGGCTGAAATTAGAGTATTTCAGGAAAACAAAGGCTCAAATGATTACTCGATTATCAAAATCGAATATATTCATAATCAATTAATAGATAGATAGATAGATAGATAGATAGATAGATAGATAGATAGATAGATAGATGATAGCTAGCTAGCTAGCTAGATAGATGATAGAGGATAGCTAGCTAGCTAGCTAGCTAGATAGATGATAGCTAGATATCTAGAGGATGATAGCTAGCTAGCTAGCTAGCTAGATAGATGATAGATGATAGCTAGCTAGCTAGCTAGCTAGATAGATGATAGCTAGATAGCTAGATAGATGATAGCTAGCTTGCTAGCTAGCTTGCTAGCTAGCTATCTAGCTAGCTAGCTAGATAGATGATAGCTAGCTAGCTAGCTAGATAGATAGATAGATAGATTTGATAGATAGATAGACAGACAGACAGACAGACAGACAGACAGACAGACAGACAGACAGACAGACAGACAGACAGACAGACAGATAGATAGATAGATAGATAGATAGATAGATAGATAGATAGATAGATAGATAGATAGATTTTAGAGCTTTGATTAATAATGATTATCCAGTTTCATAGAGAGATTTTTGTTTTTTAAATTAAATGCCTGCCTAATTTGAAAAGCACCTGTTATGTGCTGATTAATTCTGCATTTGTTGCTGGTGCCACAACAACTGCCAAAAATTTGTGTTTGGGTTTGGAATGTGATTTTAAACTTCAATAAAAAGATAGTTGCAATAAATGCAAATGACTTTTGTCATATCTAATGTCCTGTAGGGGTGGCTTATCTATCTATCTATCAACGGCGTATGCACATAAGATAAACAAAGCATGGTGGTGTACATGTGGTGTAGCTTCAGTTAGCCTCGGTGTGCCGTACGCTTCTTACAGCTGTGATGCCGGATACATGAAGTCTCCAAAAATAATCCCTCCGCTTGCTGTGCAGCAATTTGTCTGATGCGTTACAGGCTGCGATAATGTACTTTAAACACCCGCTTTTCAGAAACATGGCCGCATTTCTTTCAACGCGTTGCAACTAGAAAAGCGAGAGCAGGTAGAAAATTGGTGCAATTTCGAGTTTTAATGTGGCATTAAAACTGCATTTCTAACTTTACATATCTGAAAATGGAGCCATTGCGATTTATAGTCCGCCAACTTAATTTCTTTTTAACCTGCAGCCGAAATTGGCAAATCAAGACTTCAAATGTGCTAATCTCCTTGCCCAAATAAACCAGGGAAAAATAAATAAATAAGAATCACACATCTATGTAGCAGGCGGGCCACACGTATCCAAACAGATGGGCTAGCGTGAATGGAAAGAGCGAGACTGTTCATGTGCCATCGTCAGGAGGAAACCCATGTGTACCAATCAGATTGCCCCATCTGGCCTAATTATGACTTCCATTCAATTATAGTCACGCGATAACGACTTTCCCAAAACTCCTTTTTGCACTCCAGTTGTATTATTGATGAGGGACCCGAATGGGGTGCAAGGGCATCAAATGAGTTGCACCCATGGCCGGCTCAAGCACCTTTAATGAGTGGCTTTACCGGCTATTAATAAGAAGCTTTCCTCATTCTGTTGCTGTGAAGCTGGAGTCGACGTCCTCGGGGTGGCACGAGCGACAAGATTGATTTCAGCCGGGATGAAATTGGGTCAAACATTCCCAGGGGTTGAAAAAGTCCCAAATTCCCAGAAATATACGTGGGGGTAATATTTTTGTATTAGATGCTTTATGATTACGCTGACATTATTTATTATTGAGCTTGTGGAGTGTTATCTGGGAAGCTTAAGTGTGTCAGCTTTGATGTGACATTATGTCCGGATGGTTTAGAGCTTGGAACTTTCGGATGGGGAAAAAAAAAAAAAATGGAATAAACAATTTCGACTGGCGCATTCAGATTTACTTTCAAATCTACTTGCAAATGTGTTCGCACGTACTTGTAGGCTGAATGCTAAAAACATAACATAACTAACTCAACAACTGAGAGAATGATGTGGAAGAAAATAACCTAAAAATGGTCAATATCTCACTGTACAGCAAAAAAAGTGTGAGTGTTTTTGAAGGCCGCAAGGTCACAAAAGTACACCAAACGATCGTGCGTCTGGATTGTACGTTTTATAACGTTGAAACTATTGGCGAATGTCTGGTGAACGTTCAACAAATATCTCTTGAACTGCTCTGTGAGATTAAATATGATTCAATTATAATTATTATTCAATTATTTATTTAATCATTTATTTCGTTATTTTTATTAGTTATTAAAAAATCGTACGTTCTTTTACATACAGACACAGAGATGTATTCTCTTTCAATTCACTGCAGATCTTGCATTGGAGTCCAGACTCTCTACGCTACGCTTGACTTGCTGTCAATTCTAGCACTCAAAACTGGTACTTAGTGCCCCATCAAAACTGTCTATAAATTCTTATGGATGCAGGATTACAGAGCCGTAAACCACAAACAAGCAATGAAAGAAAAAAAAAGAGTGCAGTAAATGATCGCTGTTAGCAGAACAATGGTTATAACCAGCATGATTGCATGTTTGGGTGATGTGCACTTTTTCAAGTCGCTTAAACTGATGGCAAACATTCATGACCTTGACTGGACACTGAAACTTTGCCGTCAATGTGCATTTTGCTAACTTTGCTAACAGTCAAATACCAAAAACGGGCTGAAAAGCTCAAATTATTAATTAAGTCTAAAATCCACGCACATATTATAATGTGTTTGTTTGTATAAATATATATTACAGCAATTTCAAACCAGCCATAATCTCTTCGGATCTCTTCGGATCTAAACTGTATGGTATTCTGTATGGTCTTGAGGTCAATTCCGGCACTCAAAACTGGTATGCGGTGCCGGTAGCAAGTCTAAGCTCAAGGTAGGAGTAGCAAAGATTTGCAGAACCCTTAGTGCATAAACAACCAATCAAATCCAAAAGAGCACCATAGACGTGTAAGCCAAATGACAGTTAGCATTAGCATTACGGCTACTGTATACTGCTCCACCTCACTGAAGAAAAAAAAAGGATAATAAGTTGAATGTACCCATTGGACTGACCAGGATGGCGTCCATTGAGCACATTAGGACCTTAAAAGGTGGTGCCAATGTGTCAAAAGATATAAACCAAAAACCAACGTCCACTACATTGGACACAGCTGGAGCTCAGGAGCAAATAATAAATATTGTGACAAGTCGAGTTTAAATGTATTTGTAAGTATGTTGGAACGACTTTGCCCGTCTAAAATACGTCACATTCGCAGCACCTCTGTTTCTTGCACCTTAAAATCGGTCTAAAACCTAAACGGTGCTAAAGCTCGCAAGAAGACTTCTCAAAGTGATTTGAGACTACGCTGCCAGTTCCTGATATGCCGTTAAATATTTGCGGATGTAAAAATCTTCAAGCAAACCATTCACTTTTAATTACAACCAACGGGGAGGAAGCCCATCTTGCGCGAGCGTTTCCGATGACACCGGACCGTTTCCTCAAATCAGCGGGTGTACCGACACGGATGACGATATCTTGACAACGCGGGAGAACAAAGCGGGACGCATGAAATATTGATTGCCGGCGTCGTCTTGCGTTTGTAGTGCTAAGCAGAGCTTGGCATGAGACCCGTGCCGCTTTTACCAGTAAGACAAGACACTCCATGTAGAAAATAAATGTATTAGAGTTTAACAGCGTTTTATTTAACGCTCTCCTTCAAGCCGAGCATTACTCGAGGCAGACGTGTGCGATCGAACACATGAAAAGGGTGAGTCATTCTCTTGTAAAAATAGAAGAGCAGCGAGACTGCTTACTGTAGATTTTCTATTAGCGAAGCAACCATTTTAATAAGCGACAGTCTGCTTCTACTGTCTACAAGGCTGCCTGATTAATTTACATGCTGGGGAGCATTCAAAATAATATCAGTGGGCTTTCTGTATCATAATAGCAGTGCTAGCATCCATTATTATTATTATTATTATTATGAAACACCTCCCCCCCCAAAAAAAATAAAATAAACTGTGAATGGAGACTTCTTGTCAAAATGAAGCTTGTATTTGAAATCTTTTGCATGAAACAGTCAGCAATAATAATACAAGTTCACTTGCTAATATCGCAAGCTGTGCATATGAATGAATTAACTTCATTTCATATGGAAGCTGCAATTGTGTGATACTGCTGCACATTTGCGAGCTAACGTGACATGTTCCCACGCACTTGGACAATCTCATTGCAAGCTTCATCAAGTCTCAATCGTGACATGCTCAAGTGGTTCCAACGAAAGCTTGCCTTTCGTTCACACTTAGTAAATATTAATATTCAACATTTTCACCGCAAAGATCAGCTGCAGTGGCGGGCAGAGGAGACGAGATAAAAATTTCTTCGAGAACAGAAATCTAAGACTAGGAAGTGAAGCACCTTCTAGCGTATTTAAAACCTCACTAACTCCCTGAAGTCCCTTGACGCACCCCGAGGGTACGTTTACCCCCACTTTGTTGTTTCATGTTCTGATTAATTTTCTCATAAATTGAAAAAAAAAGTATACTTCCTGTCAGGGAATTAAAAAGCAGTAAATTAGATTTGCTGATACCTCCAGGAACCCTGTTAAAATCTCACATACAGCCTGATTCCCTCATTTACCTCCAGGGATACATGTACCCCCATTTTAAGTTCCTTTATGTTCTAATTAATTTACTCTTAACTTGAAAAGAAAGTACTTTTCCTGTGAATGCATTACAAACATTAGATATGCTGACAACTGCAAAAACCCTGTGCTATAATTATATTCCAGGTTTACTTGCACTTACCCTGCAGTCATATAGTACAACTTGAATGTATTAATATCGCAATATTCCACAGCCATTGTACACGGAATGGCGCAACACGTGGATTGGATACACTAAATGCCACATCACACAGCTCAATACTAATGACCAGATAAGTCTTTTGATGCTAAATTAGTTCAGGGTTAAAATACCAGAGTAGCAATTAGCGTATTGTGTAAATGTCACTGAAGAATAAAGGCATGACAAAGTTAAAGCATTACAAATGACTTTTTGGATTTATCATAGCTCTATTCATGTAGCTTCAATTAAACGTTCACCCGAAAGTCACACAAAGAGTTCAATGAAAGATTATTATTGTGTGTATGCATACAAAATGTTCCAAAGTATCACCTTGATGAAGGTTTTTTTTTTTAAATAGATTTAAAAATAGAAAACTGTTAAAATTAGATTCAATTCACAGTATGGGTGCACTTTATTTACGGCCTTGACCCATGTCAAGACATTATAACCCATGATTGCAAAAAATAAACAATAAAAAAAAAATCAACCTACTAACTCATTATCATATCAAACTAGAAGACAGCAAATGACAGAAAGTAATAAAAGACTGGGAGGTTTAATAAAGCTCAGTTTCATGTTTTGAACAGCAGAAAAAAAATCATGTGGAGCAGCATTTAATCAAAGGCTTTTGGGTTTTTGTTATTTGAAAAGCAATATTTAACAAAGTATCTTATAGATAGCAATATGCCACAAATGAAGTAAGGAGTAAAATGCAAGCTTATTTATAGCCCACCTGTATAATTTCCTGTGGCAGTCTCCAATATGAATGTTGCCAAGGTTATTTTGCGTATAATTGAGAGTCATACACTGAATGCTTACATGCAACTGTCTTTCAGTCTTATTTAATCAGAGACAACATTTAGAATTTTTGCTTTGAATTGGGCATAGACATGTTCACATTTTTTTTTAAATTGTCATTCAATTACAATGAGTTACAAAAATATTTAATTTCCTCCCAATCCCAAATATAAGAATTATTAAGAATAGTATAGTGTTCGTGGAATATGAATTAAGCAGCAACATCCACCCATTTTTATCCATCTTATGCATCATTTTGTAACTTCCTTTAGACCAATCACAGCTGGGTTTGCAAATGTCACATAAGCAACCTCAGGTGAGCAACCGTGATGTCATTTTCTGTCATTTGTTGATTTTTTTTTTTTTTTGCAGTAGGCAAAAACGCCCTACGTAGTCATCATGAACATGTGACTAGGGATGAGCACATATCTTGAAGGTGAATTAAAAAAAGAGATGGTGGTTTTCCATCTGGGCACCTTCACTAAAGTCCCCTCGGGATGTGAGCATGTATATTCATAAAGCGATGGGCAGGGGGGGATTGGTAAGAGACCCAGCTGGTTGTCTAAAAGTTCTCCTTGGTGACCTCGATTTTGCAAATCTGTCGGCCGCTGTCCGCGGACCTCGGCGCACTGTATGTATGCGAGCGGGGCGTCCCTGTGTGAACCGAAGCAGATGGTTGGCACCACGCAGTCCCAGGTGGCCCTAACGGGGAATTATTTCCGGCCGAGAACTGATTTTCACTGAGTGAAATGGAGCTTCGTAATACATTACGTACAGTATTTAAAATGGGAGCAATAAACAATGTTGCTGACTGTAGTTTTCGACATGCGCCTTTTAATTCAGTGCATTTTTATAATGGGTTATATCTAGAAATTGACCCCACAATCGCAAAAAGCGCCTAAAAATTTGATGTGCAGTATGACGCGGAAAATACGGTATATATCTTGCTCCTAGAAAATGTTGAACACGATGAACGGGAACATTTTTCTTTTCAGCCGAGAACAATACAGGTGAAAATCTGATGACCTCTGGCAACCTTGAATGAACCCTGAAGAGCCACTATTGTCACAAGCACTTGCCAGCATTCTCCCCTCAGTTGGATAGGGGCTTAAAGACAGCGCACTTCTGTTTGAAACTTAAGACAATAAAAACGTACATTTTGCAAAATAAAAAAAAATGACACTAGATATAATTTGCTCCATGTTCCAATTAATTGCCTTTTGGTTTGAAAATGTACTTTTCCTGCCATGGCATTAAAAACCTTAATTTGTATTTGCTGTTACTTGTAGAAGCCCTGTTAAAATTAAGTGTATGCACTACACATTTTGGACACCGTTGTAAAATTTCAACCAATCACTTGAGAACCATCTAACCATTTATTTTGGCGGATTCTGACAGTTTGAGAGGTCAAACCTGCCAACATCTTAACATACTGCCCAAAACATAAACATGCATTGCCTATTGTGAGATTGTAAGAACTTTTAATGACACGTATAAATAATTCCCATTCATATTATTGACTAATTGAATTGTATAGACTTGTGGCGTCAAATTCACTTTTATACAAGGCCAGATTTGAATTCTTGCTATGCTCATCGAACTAGATGAAATTTATGCTCTCTTTTTTTGATAAATGGAAAAAACAAAAATCAAGTGACCTTGAAAGCAGAACAGCAGCAACAATAATAATGAAGATATCCAAGTATGAAAGACAAAATAATAACCATTTTCAGCATGCAGGCTTTTAATTACTTTTAGCTGTTGAATATCAAAGTTTAGCATGTCTAAAAATGCTTAAAAAAAGAAAAAAAAATATTGTGCAGGCCACTCACATTAAGAGTACAGACCATAAACTTGATATATGTCAAGACCTATATCAGCTAATGGAGCGATTTTAATGGCTCATAATCTAAAACGCAATAAAGTCGGCTTGGCTATTTTTGCTTGCACAACCTGGCTCTCATCATTTACAATATTTCATGCATCGGAGTTTTATTTTGAAATGACTGAAAGAGAACACATAATCGCAGAGATTAGATTTTTCATGAACGACTTGATTTTTTATAGCTCGGAAGCATTTCACATTTTATCTAGTTTTTTCGTGTGAATGACGTGCGAGCATTTTTTGTGATTTTTGGTTCTCCGATTTAAGGTCAAAATGAGAGAATAAAGCACTCGTGTGAGAAAATCACATCTCACTAAAATGTTTAATGTCTCTCCTGTAGTTTTTTACTACCTTGTGCAAGATAAAAAAAAAAGCTCATTCATCAGCGACAAAAAGCTCTTGCACATCAACTGGGAATAAAAAACAATAAACTCCACAGTACTCGTCAATACTTATCCAAAGACTAAATAAATATACAAATCAAGATATGCTTCTATCTGACCATTTCTTTTCTGACGCAAGAACTGCTGAAGAAGATGCGCTCTTGAGTTATTACCTCGGCAGTGGACTCCTTCATCGTAGCCGTCCTCGCAGTCTCTCGCCCCGTTGCAGAGTTTATTGAAATGAATACATTTTTTCGTCCCGATGCACTGGATGTGATTGAGCGGACATCTGATTACAACCTCTCGTGCACCTAGAAAAAAAAAAAGAGGAAGTAATATTTCTGCTTAGAAAGAGAAAAATCCATCCATTAGTGCTAATGCTAAAGGATATTACATCATTGAATAGTATTTTACAAGAAAGAAATAAGTTAAAAAAAAAATGGTGTCCGGAGTGGACATTTTACATATTTTCTGATCATTTATTGTTGGTGGTTTCCATCCATGACTGGAGTTAGGTCGTTCTCATTGTTCCAACCTAAATTAGAATTTTGTCCCAAAAAAATGTAAGCTTGCTTTACAAACGCTCATATAAACACTTTTCTATGGATTTTTATATTTCACCGAACGTTCTGGCACCTATTGCCCACGAATAACAGGGTTAAAATAATGTTTAAAAAATGAAGCTTTGCTTTGTTTTGAATGGCAGAGCCACATAATGACCACGTCCACAAATTTGATTATATAATTTAAGGATACAAGATTATGGAATGGATTTATGTGTAATAAATAACGACATCAGTGTACAATTGCTGCAAATGGTTAAACGTACATAAAGGTAAAAAGTTAACATAAATGACAAATATTTGCCAAATACTACAACCAATCTAATTTGCTGCCAATCCATTAGCCAATATTAAGGTGTATACTTGTAAATTGTGTTTTACAATAATACTGAACCAAATTTATCATTTTAAATGTACTTAATGAAATCTAAAATCGCAGTGTACCTCTTAATATTGCACATTGTGCCTGAAAACTTTTCAAAATCAAAGCACTATGGTTAACATTTCTGTTAGAGCAAATTGGTACGTGACAGGTCAATCATCGGGAACACAGCTGTGATTCGGCAACTGGAATTTGTTTGCAGTTGCCAGTTTAGTTGCGTTGGTGCAAATGCTACTCCTGTGCCCCCCGTGAAATCGGTTCACCTGAAGACTCTAAATTGCCCCCAGTGCGAACATGACTGTGATTGTTTGTCGAGCCAACCGAAGAAAACTTGCAGTAGAAAATGAATATGGTGTTTTCAATGCAGAGAAAATACGTCTTTCCTCTTTTTAGATGTCATCAACAGAAAATGAAAAATCTTTGCACGAGTGGAAATAACCTTACCGTGTACAAATGCGTTTCGACTTCACGGCCTTGCGCATTGCACAGCGTAAACACATGAAGTCCCTTTACAAAGGACCAAAAACCCTTGCGCTGCCAGTCGGGCGCGCAGCAGAGAGCAGCTGTTTAAGGATTCATGAAGCACACAGGTGACCCTCACTTATGCGCGAGCAAATAAAACACAGCTGACTACCGTGTCACATCCCCACCCTAACTCTACCAACATTAGCGTTGCCTATGCACCGTTACGTGCGCTTGGCGGAAAGATTTATCCCTCATGGGATGGGATCCCGGAAGTTAGCCAGCTCATAAGAAGTCACTTTCCAGCAAACGTGACCATCTTGTCTGCCTGATTACTTATTCAAAGCGTCCATTTCTATGTGGGAAGGGGGGAAATGTTTCAATTAATGTGCCCGTTCCAGTGAGGGGCTGTCACGCCGTGTTGATTTACACAAAGCAAGTGCGCTAGTATGGCTTTCGTAATGACTCAATAAAGACTCAGGCTAGATTTCCTCCCACGCATTTCCACGGAAACGTGTAGGGGGGACCTTGCTATTCAATGAAAATTGCTCGTCCCTCGTCTTTTTATTGCCGCAGTTCTACACAGTGTTTAGTTAAGGCGAAAGGAAGTGCCCTTGTCGTTCAGAGTTCATATTTTGCGAGAAAGTGGTCACAAGGCTTACTTGATATTTCATTCACCTCAGCTTTGGGGAGGTTTTGCCTAAACTGCAAAGTGCAGCAACAACTTTCAGACTATTTAAAAGAAATTTAAATAATTTCTATGGAAGTGTGGATGACATTTTTGACTGGCAAATTCATTCAAATGTACCGCAAGTACAAATATGTTTGAAGTTTGAACACATTTGCAAGTATGTTTGAAGATGATTGTAAAAACTTTCAAATGTAACCTTGATGCCAAGTTTATCGGCTCACACATGCACATACATTGTGGCATTATGGAAAAAAAAAGACGGTCATATTAATTAAAAAAAAGCATAAAAAGCAATGATAGACAATGTTTATATACTTGACTTGGTATTAAATAAGGCCATTTTTTTTTTTGTATGTTTTTTTCCATCCAGCTTTTAGCAATACAGCATACATGACTGTTCGAATATTTTTGTGTATATAGTAGAACATGTTCGCAGGCTACATATGAAAAAAAAAAAAATCCCACAATGTCACAATTATGATGAACTAAAAAAGCTCAAAAAATGCGAAACAAAAAACATAAAAAGCACAAATAAATAATGTTTTCTTACTTCAGCTTTTAGCAATACAGCATACATGACTGTTCGAATATTTTTGTGTATATAGTAAAACATATTGGCAGGCTACATATGAAAAAAAAAATCCCACAATGTCACAATTATGATGAACTAAAAAAGCTCAAAAAATGCTAAACAAAAAGCACAAATAAATAATGTTTTCTTACTTCAGCTTCAAACACGACAGTAAACAGTAGACTAAAACAAATGCACAAATTAATACCCTGTGGCATTTTGGGAAAAAAAAACTACGACTTGGCATTTAGCCTACAATTATCCTCAAATGTACTTGAAGGATATTTGAATGAATTTACCATTCAAAAATATTTACGCCACATCGGCAGCTTGCTTGAATTCATACCTAATTTCCATCAGCATGGGTTTTTGAATCAAAGCGCTGTTCTTGAATTTATGAGATTAAAGTGGATGCTCCCCCAACAACAGGGATTCCCCTCATCAGGGATCACAAGAAGTCCCATAACATTCAACACATTCACGTCCATTTGGCAAATGTGCTATTTAACGCGCAGCTGTAAAGGTCCCTGACAAGCTAAGCGCGTTGTCAACCTCTCTCCTCTGCTCTCGCCACATGGGTTCTAATCTAATGTGATAAGGGGAGGATGGCAAATGAATATTCAGTGGCTCGGATCTGTCATGCAAAGGTTCGCAGATGGCCTCCCAACGGTTGCTCAGAGTTGCGCTCCCCGCTTCCAAACTTTGATGAATTCAAGCCAGACGTACAGTACAGAACAGTGAAATTCACTTGTGATCTTTTTTTTGAGGTGGGACATGAGGCCATGATGTTTGACATGCTTGTGGCAACCTATGTAGTCATTCACGGATTTTTTTTTTTTCTGTATAAAATACGTATATACAGTATGTACTATTATTCTTATGCTTGGTTTTGAGCACGACATGCTCAAACACTCAATGAAAATTATATGGCTTTTCTGCCAAGAGTGAGGTGCGTAAGATTTGTCTTGCTCCTGTCTCGGTCTGAACCAGCAAAAGTCTTGGTCTTGTCTTGGTCTCAAACTCCGAAAGTCTTGGGTTTGTCTCGGTCTTGAGCCACTAAATCAAGACTACCGTATTTTCCGCACTATAAGGCGCACCGGATTATAAGGCGCACCCTCAATTAATGACGTATTTGAAACCCTTTTCCATATATAAAGCGCTCGGGTTTATAAGGCGCACCCTCAATCAATGACATATTTGAAAACTTTTTCCATATATAAGGCGCACCGGATTATAAGGTGCACCCTCAATTAATGAAATATTTTTAAACTCTTTCCATATATAAGGCGCACCGGATTATAAGGCGCACCCTCAATTAATGACAAATTTTAAAACTTTCTCAATCACATTATAATAACCCTCAAAGTAATAACAATAATAACAAATAATAACTCTAAACTCTCAATAGCATAATCACTCAATGTCAATATGACCAACCTTGTTCAACTGTAAACACACAAAGGAAACAGGTAAAGCGTACTTTATCACTTCATTCCCCATCTACCAATCCCAATCTCAATATTGATCCATATATAACGCGCACCTGATTATAAGGCGCACCATCAGCTTTTTAAAAAAATAAGGCTTCAACCCTAATATTGATTCATATATAAGGCGCACCTGATTATAAGGCGCACCATCAGCTTTTTAAAAAAATAAGGCTTTTAGGTGCGCCTTATAGTGCGGATAATGCGGTACATAGAGTAGCTGTTTATCTATCTATCCATCCATATCTAATTTTGCAGGGTCATTATTTCTGCCAAACAATACCTTTCTAAATCTAGAAAGGAGGAAATCTGGGCTTGACATAATGGTTTTCTTTTTTTTTTTTTTTTTCTATATCTCGGCTTATCAAGTTGAAGATTACTGAAGCAGACACTTATTGGTAATTACGTCTCCAAACATCACCAACTCATTTGAACAACTTCTCGATAAAGTTCAGCAAGGTGATGGCAATTAAACAGTACCAGCGCACATGAATCTTGGACGGGCCCGTCAGGCCGAATCAACATAATTAGCTGCGTACCTGCCTCATCAGTATGCAAGATCATTAAAGGGCATCTTTCACGGAAATTCAACTTTTTGGAACCTTTAACCATGTTAATTTGTCATCCTACACAACCTGTGTTGTTTTCCTTCATTGATGCATTTCGAATAATTCCTTGCTTATTCTGTGATCTCCGCCCTGGCCCGGCGTGTGCAAATAATCCGAGTCACGTGTACGTCAAAGTTAGGAGGAAGGCCCTCGTAGCGCCTCTGCACCGTTCTTGTACCGCCATTATTAGAGTGAATACACGCAAGATTCAATAGAGTTTTATTGTCATCTGCATAGTAATACCACAAAATGAAATATTATTCCGTTCACTTCCCCGCGCAGACAACATTCCATAATTGAGCAAATAACAAGGTAGGCAATAACACACATACACACACACAAAAAAAAAAAAAACAGTAATAGAACATAAGGGCGGTAGTAGTGAACCACTAATAAATGAGAGGGAGAGATTTTGTGGGAGCACAAAGTCGAACAACCAACTTTGTAGTACATAATTCACTGGCGGGTGGGACTGTTGTTATGGGTACTGGTTTCTGGAAAAGAACATTTAGTTGGAGGAACGAGTGTTGCGGGATATGTTGTCTTGACACATCTTTTGCTTTGTTGACAGCTCCAGTTCATTTCAAAGTAAAAAAATAAACGCTTTGGCTTCTTAATTCACTCCACCTCGGATTCCCATCACTGATCGCTGCAACATTAGCTTTTTTGGTGTTATTGTTGTGTCATTCAATATGGAGAAAAAAATAATGCAAAAAAAAAAATGAGTACGGCTCTGTTTAGATTTTGATAAATGAATCAGGCGCAGAGATGAAATGGGCAAATACTCCGAACGGCAATTTAATCATCACCTCCACTAAGAGGCAAGACAATCCCCTGGCAAATAAAACGAGAAAATATATGCGTTAGCGGGAAGAGCGAGAAACATTTAAGTTCTACATCAATATTTATTAAAGTCTTTAATAACACTGTGATAAATTCGAGGAAAACAGTCCCGCCTGGTCTAAAAGCAGCACATACATTAATGTCTGCCACTGCGCCAAGCAGGGTGTTCCATACGCATCTCAAATAAGCATCACATGGACAACAACTGCGTTGAAAAGCTTTTTCAGGAAGTGGAAGAGCGGGATATTGCTGATGCGAAGCTAAAGGAGGAAGCTTGCTTAAGCTGTCTCCAGAACAATGCAACGTTAACGGTTAAGAATTAGAATGAGCGGCAGAGCACAATTTGAGTGGTTCACAGTGATTAGACACCCACTCGCGTCTTTGTTACGACTGCACAAATAAAACAACAGTATCGCACTTTGAAAGGGTTAACCGTAGCTACTGTTAAAAGACGACCTGCTGGGATCCTGTCTGACGGATGATAGCAGTTGACGGGTGTAGCTTTTATCTTAAAAATATGAAAAAAGAAATTAGACAAAAGGACTGACAGCATAATCTATTTAGACTGATGTCTGACTTAATTCTTGGATTTTTTTTTTTTTTTTTGCTTCACTTGGTGACTACCTTCCGTGCTTAAAAAAAAAAAAAAAACCATAGGGAAGTAAAATTTCAGAGTGATTTCATATATTTGTGATGACCATATTCCTCTGAGTATGAAGTTTGAACAACAGATAGCAAAGAATTCTGTGAAAAGTTTTTTTTTTTTTTTTTCTCTAGCCATCTAGCGTAGCATGTTTGTTCTCAGCAGGTTAACTGTCAAAACAAAAGCGCTAATATAGGATGATACGTATAGTGGCATGAAAAAAAAACAAATTACGGATGGGCAGGCAAACTAAATCGCCATTGCGCAAAGTTGCTACAGTAAGAGGTGCGACATTGATAACAGTGCAGACTGGAGGCTCATAAATGGGCCCGCTGGTGTGGAAGAGTAGTCTTGGTATAGAAAGTGAATTAATATTTGGGTTAATTTGCTCGTGTGCATTTATGTGTATTTGTGGAGATGGTGACTCACGGGGTATATCGCAAATCTCGTAAAAAGGATTCATGGGCATGAAGGATGTCTTTAATGCAATTATTCTCTGTTTAGAGGAGCCACAATCGAGGATTAGTTATGGATCACTGAGGAGGAATCGATGATGTCTTATTAAAATCTCGTCGGCATGTTTGATGCAAGTAATAATTATTCAGATAAACCTCAGTAAATCACTGACTGATGTTTAGATTCTGTAATGGAATGTTTAGTTTCTTTTTCTGTTCTTGTCTGCTGGGTTCTTTAGGTCAACCAATCAGCTCCATCGGGCCACTCAGGGTGTGCCTTCTGGTCTCATCAGTTTCATTCATTCAATTCACAAAAACGGTGATGACTGATTAACCATGAAGTAGAAATTTAGCACAATTTGATTTATTGAGTGGCGAATTGGCCTGCCTGAAACACACTCCAAAGCTGAGTTTTCCCATTTGATTGAAATGCATCAGGGAGGAAGTTTATACACTGTACAGCCATAGGGTTTTCTTTTTAGCATTGAGCTAAAAAAAAAACAATTCCTCGAGGCTAATATACGTTGTTGTTTGAAAGATGCATTAAATATGTTATAAAGGTCTTGCTAAACGACGGCACCTTTAGGCATTACGCGGAACTGCAATCTTGATGGAACGTTTGCGCTTTGTGCTCACATGTGACGTTAATGTAGTTAATTTGTCACATATATTTCTGCTTTTTTTTTTACCTCATGAGTAAAAGTGAACCCAGCGGGGGGTCCGTGTTCAAAAGCTGCTCTAAGGTTCTCCCTTTGAAAAATATCTCCTCAATGTTTACTTGTCATGTGCTGCATTAGAGGAACATGGCGAGTCAGACTTTTCTAAACTTCGACACTTTGAACACAGCTTTTGACTGAGAGCTTGAAGAAAAAGGACCCTAAATTCTCAAAACAAAAACAAACAAACAAAACAAAGCAAAAAAACACTGTCAGTCATCTTCATTGTTTATGTTGGCCTGGAACTCTTTGAGGTTGGAACAGGGAAAATCAAAGTAGAATAAATCTGACTTCTCACATTCTTCAAATGCACCGTATGGGTTGGGGTGATTTTAAGAACCCAAATAAGCTTACTGCGGTTGTTGGGCTCTTTGGACACATCAAGGCATGGCTTGACCAGTTATGGGCTGGAAAAAAAATAAAATAAAAAAAAAAAAAATAAAATAAAAACCTTTTTCAACATTTAAATTTCTTAATGCGACGTTAAATTGCCATGTCATTCTTTTTTATGTTTAGAGTGACTGGAATTGCAATAAATGTCTTTTTCTTTTAAGACTCGTTCACAAACTTGCTGTAATGACATGAGATGCATTCACTGCCACCGTGTGTGCTTGTATCTCAAGGCATCACTGTAATAAACTCTGACTTGGGTTGAGGTCAAAATGAACGGCCAATGATGCTGATGCTCTTATCTACATTTGCGGCTTGTATTTAATTTTGAACTTCATTCTCCATCACGGGGTGCTTGTTTTTTACTTGATGGCAACCTCTATTAAACGAAATGGGAACATCATCAAGCACCCTTGAAAGTCATCTCCGTGCTTGGCAGTGTTTTGCAACTTTATTGAGAAAGAAACCTTCAATTATTCAACGCTAATTGCTTTGTGCGAGGGAAGAAGATTTTTTTTGCTTTACGAGTTGCTTACTCTAGCTCTTAAATTGTTGTTTTGTCTTATTTGTTGTTCAATAATTGGAGTTTTCATGTTACATCTGTGTAAGTATTCAGCAGATTGTTATTTTCACGATTTGAGAGGTTATATCTTGGCTGGAAATTTTTCTGTCGAAATGCCAAGCGACAATCTTTCATGACTTTATCTTAACGCCGTAAACAAAACAAAATGCGTCTTTGGATGACACTCTTAAGTAGACCATATGGTTGTTCGTGAACACTGAAGCTTTCCAAAGAAGCTTTGATGCAGTATATCAATGCTGTCTTGAAGGAACGCTAATAAAGGATAAGGCCTTGAACTTCGACGTTTAATGAGGATGGGAGTTAAAAGTACAGCACACCTAGGAAGGGAAATGACATGATCTTTTTTTTTTCTTTACCACTCTGGCACTAACCAGCTACTGTTTGAAAACATGGGTTCATGATTTTTATTATTTGAGAAACAAAAACAAAAACAAGATTAAATAAGAGGTCACACTAGCCTGTTATTGCCTGTCTGAAAGCTATTCTCCGAGTAAATGCCCAAATTGTGATTCAGCTTTTCTATTGGCACGTGTGCCCTCAGTAATTTGAACATCCAGGAGATGACCACAATGTCACCTCAGCTCTTAATTTGTTGTTTCTGTTGCATCTTTTGCTGACTCTGGTTCTCATTCTGTCCTTGAACAATAAAGGACTCACTGAGAAGAGAAAATGACGCTTAACTGACAAAGGCGGATGAGTCAGTGTTTCGATTCCGACATGAACAATTGTATGAGGAACCATTTGATGTCATAAAAAGAATATACTCTCGAAGATGCTTTTGAAAAGAGTAATGAACCCAACAAACTTTTGCAAAATAAGGTTAACGATGTAAACATGATTTACTAAAGAACAGCTTTTAAATTGTGTGCACAATACATTATATGTATTACACAATTTAGTCACACTTTTGACAACTGTTTACAACCAAATAAAAGTTTTAGTCTCAACGTGTTGTAATTGCTTTTTTTTATGATGCATTCAAATGATTATTTTCTTCTATAGTACAACTGTATGACAATTGTATGATGAAAATAAGGCAAACATTAACAAATTAGCGCCTTAACTTTGATAGGCCTACTGCCATCTTACTGTGGGGATTGTCGGCTCAATTCTTAGCCACGCCCACCAAAAAAAAAAAAGGTTTTATTCCTAGCAAAGTACAATGCACTCCATTTGATCTCAAGTCAATTGAAGCGCTTTGGCATGCAATTAACACTTGAATGGAATATTTAAGTGACGCTGTGATGTGGAGGCAAGCTCCAAGATCCTCAACTCTGATCACGACTTCATAAAACACCGCTGCACAGAAGCAGAAACGTGCAAATGTCATCATTTTCAGTTACCATTAAGAGACTCTCCCACGCTCAATGAATAATTTGTCCGAAATGCATGAGACACACCAGCGTGTAACCTTGACGCGCTTGCAGCGCCGGCGTATTTGCCCGATTTCTCCAGTAAACAGAAGGCTTGTACCTCAGTGGAAAGGTGTTGTTCCATTATGCAAAAGGCCCTGCCCTTCAGCTTAATAACAAGGTTCTACGCTACATTAATGTCTAAAGCGCCGTCCGACGAGTGCCAATTCCCATGGCAACTAGCCACATTTCGGATACATTACTTTCCGAATGGGACTTCCTCCATAAAATACCCGCCAGGATCTTTATAGGCTGCTTGAAATACATGACTGCGATTGCTTCGGCCTTATAACAGAGAGGACTATGTATTTTGTCCCGATAAGCTATGACTTTAAAATGTCTTTTTAAAGCTGAAAATTGTACGGACTGTATTGAGGTGGATTTTTTAGTGCCTGAACGTGCAAGTGCACAATGGGAACATTGAAACACATATATTCATGTTAATATGATGCGCCGGTATGGGTATTATTGAGAGGGGTTCAATATCATGGCCGAATCCAGTGGTTCTCGAATGAGGGGGCGAGTGTCCCTGGAGGTACGTGAAGGCACTGCAGGTATCAGCAAAGCAAATTTTATGATCGTAATACCATGACAGGAACAGACAGCACATTTTCTTCAGCATTTATTTTCAAATTGAGAGTAAATTAGATGGAAGGGAAAGCAACGTATTGTTTGTTTGTGACTCCCACATGAGAGAAAAACAAAATGTGAAAGAATTATTCAAAATTAAACTATTGAAATCTCTCTCTCTCTCTCTCTCTCTCTCTCTCTCTCTCTCTCTCTCTCTATATATATATATATATATATATATATATATATATATATATATATATATATATATATATATATATATATATATATATATAGGTGTATTGAGTGTACGAGTGTCATTTGTCTGCCACCTCTGGAAAGGACTGTCACGCGAAGCTCTCGAGTCTCAATCTTTGAAAAGACCTAACCGAGTTATACGATGAAGGGCACTAAGTGGAAGAAACTCAACAAGAGTGGTCTCCTCTGGAAAATCAATGATGTTGGGAAAACAGCGAGGTACAGACATGAAACGAAGCTTCTTTGACCATGTGCTGTATTTGAAGGCAGCGACTGGCCCTCTATTATTGTCTTTTCCTCTGGCATTGACAATTTAAGGGATTTAATGGCCGAAATGTCCAGAAGATTGACAAAGCTCCACGCAGCAGCATTTCTGTCATGAGCCAAAAGTCTATAAAATCCTTTCCCGGGGGATTTATGATGGATTTGGCTTCTAAGACACTGTGTGCTAACGTGCAGAATAAAGACGAGAATGCTTGACACACTCAAGGTTTACGGGAAATTTCCATGGAAAATCTAGCATCTAAGAGCAATTGTGTGTTTCCCCCAAAGTGCTTTGGCATTTGGAATTCCTTGTTGACACATTCGCATCTGCTCACCTGAAAACAGCCCAGCTTTGACACTGCACACGTGGTGATTCTTTGAAACCTACAATGGGAGAATTGCCATTTTACTGAGGTTTCTTTTTGCAATTCCTGGATGCTTTTTTCTTTTCCTCCGCTTGAATAACTGTCAGCGGCGATCCGGTCCCCGGAGGCGTGGGGCCGAACGGCTAAAGCGCTACCTCCTCTTGTTCCCTGGGTATACCAATCTCAGGCAACCCGTGCCCTTCTCTTCCCCTCAGGCCCTGAAGATGCAAGTGATTGTCTTTTTGACTAAAAAGGAAAAGGGAAGAGACCACAATATTCGATCCAAAAATATAAATAAAAATAAATAAATCCTCCAATAAATAATAGTCTTATATTCTGAGTACACTATGGAATAGATTGAGTGGAAGAAACTGTATACTGATGCAGCAGTTCAAACAGGTTGTGTGGTGGGTGAGTATTGTCCCTGATACGGTTTTGTGTCCTCAGCAGTGTCCTGCAGTGATAAAACATTTCAACGAAGAGTTGTATTTAGGATTTGATTCCAATACTTTCCAAAATTGGTTATAAACATCGGTGACAATCAATAATTGGTATCAACCCTGAAAAAAAACATAAATCTATCTCAAGTACTGCCCGTTTCTTTGACTGAAGCGGATCGAATAAATGTGAAATCTGGCACACCTTTTATTACCATTTTTACATGAAACCGCCAAATGTCAAATATATTCCAGTCCTGCCTCCCGTTTGCAAGCCAAAAGCTGATCTAATTCCTCTTTCTATTAATTCATAATTCATGCTAATGAACTGTGCACGGTTCTTGAATGAACATGCAAGGTGTTCTTTCTCCTGGTATCGTGCATGGAACCGGGCTCGGAATAATCGATGAGATGATTAACAACCTTCCGGAGATGAAATGATTTAGCTTGAAGGAACCGTACAGAGGTAGCATCATATTTCTCATATGAAAACAGCTTGACAAAGATATTGGACTGAATCACAGTCCCAAAGTCAATAGGGACACTGCTAAATTGGCCACCCACCAAACGTGACAATACATGTAAGAATAACACCTATTCATGTTGACTCGGTAAAGCCGTCGGATGAAATCATTTGCTATATTTCTGTTGCGGTTTGGACATTATATTTTTCTCTTTTTGCCATGCCACCGCCCGAGGATTGAATACGTTTTTAACTGCTTAAATGTATGAACTCCTACGACAGTGTGAATGCCACAAAAACAAAACAAAACCAAATGATTGGACGTCGGAAAGTGATCATGGACAAAACGGGGCTAGTGTAATTTGTCAGGACTTGGGACAGAGGTCTTGAATTCGGGACCGTCCCTGTTACAGGGGGACGTCTGGTCAACCTAAACGCCTTCAGATACTCCCGTTTCCCAAATTACGGACACTGCTCAGCACAATAAAACCGTTTGAAAAGAATAGCGTTCCTAAATTCGACACAAATGGGCAACTTTTAATAGGCCCGCGTGTTCTCAAAGCATGAAATACTGCTGCTACACATCCAGTAGACGCACGAGTGTTTTCCCCCCCTCCTCTAGCCTCGAATTGGCTCCATAAACCAAGCGTAAGCCTCTTATTTCCATTTTGCCAAGAGAAGCATATGATAAGTTTGCACTGCGGCAACACCACCGGCTCCTAATCCATTAATGTGATCAAAATTGAGAAGCCGTGCCAGACACACACTTATGCCGCGCTACTAAAATACTTGCTAAAGACCTGTGTAGGGCACTTAACAAATGGTTGGCTTTCAAATGCATTTTAATGTCTGGCATATGTTTCAATTATGTTTGCTTTATTGCAATATTTAAAATGCAGTATATCCAACTCCACATCAAATTGCAGGCAAGTACTGTGTATATTCATTTTCAACCTTTTTTATTTTTATTCATGCACTGTGATGAATTATCAAAGTATATAACATGAGTTTATACGACATTCTGCGTCAAGGCTGTTGAAAGCCTCTATATTTTATTATTCAACAACGTAACTGCAGATGTTGACAACACGGTATGGCAATTATAAATTGCTTTGAGCGGAGGCGCCATATAATTATTTGTTTATTTTTTAACAGAACTAAAATGAAAGCTCTCTTTTTATGTCAACATGATATAATTAGAGTCAGCAGCTGTTATCATGTTCACAGCTACTTGGACATTCTCTAATGGATTAACGCAAGAGAGGGGAGGCTTGCTGAGGCTGTTTATGCCTGGCTGACTGCTGTGATAATGCAACATTACCAGGAATACTTGGACCAAGGTAAAGGGCACTGTGGTGTCTCATGTACAACGTTCATATTTTCTCTTCAATGCTAACGCAATTTGTTGCATGGGGTCTTCTCATTGCTAACTGCAGTGACGTGCGGTCATATAAGCCAGGGGAGGCCACAATAAAATGGAAAAATAAATTAAATTGTTGATTCTTTCCAGTGGGGCGGCTCAGTAGCGCAGCGAGTAGCATGCTCGCCTCATAGTTGCACCCGAGTTCCGTTCCTGTATGGAGTTTGCATGTTCTCCCCGAGCCTGCACGGGTTCCCTCTGGGCACTCTGGCTTCCTCTCACACTCCAAAAACATGAATGGCAGGTGAATAAGACATACTAAATTGTCCTTAGGTCTGATTGGGTGTGTGAATGGTTGTTGGTCTATGTGTCCCCTGCAATTGGCTAGCATCCAATTCAGGGTGTCCTGAAGCAAGATTAGCAGCAATTATCAATTTGACTTTGCCGTTTTTGTATCATATTTTAATTACTATTTTTATAATGTATTTTAATTTTCACTTTTACCAATAAAATACGGGAAAAGAGCCTACACAACATACACTACAGTGAAACACACCTCCAACGTGTTGTTTTGCAGCACAGCGTTGCAGCGCCCTCATCTGAAGGCCACAGGATGACCTGGTCTCCTAATATATATATATATATATATATATATATATATATATATATATAATTAGTCTCAATGTCTAAAAGTCCTGTTCATGTCCCATTCTCAGCCTCCAAAATCTCTTGATCTAGTCTTGGTCTTGAACCTCTACACGTGTTGACCTATTCTGTCTGAAACCTCCAACGGTTACGCCCCTGTCTTGCTCTTGACATCCAAAAGTCTTGTGCTTGTCTAGTTCTCAACCTCTAAAAATCTAGGTTTTTCTACTTGACCTCCAGAAGTCTGGTCTCGGTGTTGACATCCAAAAGTCTTGCTTTTTGTCTCAATCTCTACACTGTCTCGTCCCGATAATGTATTGCTCTCGGTCGGTGTGGCCTTGACTACAATACCTCTCTTTGTGCTTCCTTAAAATAGACACTCAACGGCGGACATATTTTTTCAACAGAACCCCCTCTTAAATTACAACTGTGGTTCGTGCAAGATGTGTCCAATGAAAAGTTGGAATGCTTGAGGGACGGATGGAATGTTTGACTTACAAGTCACGTCAGATTCATCTGAGTCATCCGGGCAGTCGGGCTCGCCGTCACAGAGCCAGGCCTCGGGGATGCAGGTTTCCCGATCGAGACAGTGAAACTCCCCTAGATCGCACAAGATGGCCTCTGGATGGATCAAGGAGAGGGTGGTGGAAAGGGGAGGACAACAAAAAAATGAAGTATGAGATGAAAACAGTGAAAGTGGGTCACAACATGAGCTCATGAGGATGATTGTGAACGGACCTGCTTTTGTGGCGAGGAGACATCACCAATCACCGTGGTTACCATGATAAGAGTCTGTTTTTTGATGGTGGAAATTTAATACCAATCCGTGCCCGCAAGGAGGAAACCATTAGGCTTTTGATGCTCTTGATTAAAATGCTCCTAAAAAAGGAAAACTGCAGTGTGTTTGACAGCTACGCTAACAAAAATGCAACATCCTTCTCTTTGGAAAACTATTATGAGACAGTTAGGCAAAATCGCCATGATATTTCCGCCTTCTCTTCGTTGTACTTTGATTTGATGGAGGGATGGGGGCACTTCCGTGAAAGCTCAGCCGACTTAAGAGTCATAGTAGCCTTTCATTACGGCAAGTATCCATCAAAGTGTTGACATGTTTGCTGCCGGTAGCTGTCAGAGATTCGGCTTGATCAGCCCTGAGAATGACACGGCGCTTGAAAAAAGGGGAAAAAGGAAGTAGCGCGCTTCATCCCCGAGAATTACACCAGACCTTCATGATAATGATAAACAAAAAAAGTGTGACCCGGAGAGATCTTTTTTCATGAAAGCGAAACAAAAACACTTTTCTATTTGTACGTTTAGCACACAAAGAAGTCCTCACTCGCTTGCCTTCTCTGTTATGACCCTCCCAATGCCATCAGAGATGGGAAAGGAGTAGGAGAGAGGTTGCGTTTTCAGCATTTGAATAGTGAGGGAAGCCATAATTCAACATGCAACGCTCACTAACCAGGCCCCCTGCAGCAAATTCCCTACCAAGGGACACGACTGAAAAGGTCAAACAGCTCATTCATTCCATCGCTCCTTTCTTCCTTACTGACGCAATACATCAGAAATTTTGCTATTTAAATCAGGGCTCTGTTGTCATTTGGCATGAGGGTGTTTTTAATTGCTTCAACCAGTGTGATTGCATTTTAAAATCTGCTGGAGTAGAAATTTGAAGAAAAAAAGCGGGATCGTGACAGTATGTTTTATAAATGATTTTTTTTTTTCAAATTACAACCAGTAGAGTGCAAGAGTACAATGCAGAATTTTGTAAATCGGATGGACAAACTTTTTGTGTTGGGGAAAATGAAAGTTTTGATTTTTTTTTTTTCATGTGTGATATCACCTTCAAGAAATCTGCTAATCAAAATCTAACATAAAATTAGAGTAAACTGACATAGGCATGATGTATTTTTTCGGTTCTTCTTAGTTCTTCAACTTTACTGTGAATGCTGAAAAGTTTCACTTCAAAATATCCCACAATTTTTTGGGAAGGCCCAAATTCGGAGACGTTAGCTAATCAAAATTCGACTCATCTTTAGAACAGTGTCACACATGAGGTATTTTAGAATTACAATTTTTCCCCCGAATACTCCATGCAGATGGCAATCGTTGCAAATAACAATAGGTGGTGTCACTCAATTTGTAAAAACATTTAAATATATTCTGCAAAAGCAGAATGTATGAATGTACATATACTCAACTTTGTTAGCCACCATCTTTCCAGAATTAAAAAAAAGGAAATGTCATAAACACTTTTGATGCATATTTAATGATAAATGACTTCAACAAGCAATAACAAATTCACATACACACAAAAAAATGGACCTATTCTCTTGCTCACTTTGCCACCAATAATCTTTCATTTTTCATCTCACGTTGAAATGGAATTTTGGCCTGCCCCGAAATATCGGTGGATTTTTTTTTTTTTTACTGCAACCTGTCAAGCAATAAGAAAAGACTGTTGCCTGAGTAAAATATGAAATAGAAATGGACTTGGTAAAAACGCTGAGAAAAGAAAAGTTACACCAGTTTACTCAAATTTAAAAACCCAGAATTTAAAAACCCAACATAATATAAACGATTCCCCAAAAAAGCTTTGTTCCCCCCACAGAAAAGGCACAATTTCTCCAAAATGTTTCATTCCATTTTCAAAACGGCCTTTCCCAACAAACTTTGCATATCAACCGATTTTAATCAACAATTTTGTGATACTAATATAGTGTGTGCATATCTACTGGGCTAGAGTAAAAAAAAACATGGGCTCAATCAAGCAGTACAAAATTCTCATCTTAAGTGCCACGTTGTTACCATGGATACAAAATAGAATCCAGTTAGGGCCACACAACACTGTGACATAAATACAGTCATTTTACAAGTAATTTTGTGTTAGGCGCATGTTAACAAGTCCTGACGGCGTCATTTTGAAACAAGGAGCATCTGCAGAGCCTAATGAATGCACGGCAAAGATCTCGGCACGTCACTTCTATTATTTACGGCGCGTCTTGCTTGAAAGCTTGGCGAAGGCGCTGGTAGGCCATATGCGGGTTTTATTGTTGACAGAGGGACTTTCCCGAAGTCTTCAAAGGAATGTCTGCCACGCCTTTAAAAGTGAATTGATTAGCATCGAAAGAGGGCCCGGTGACACGAGGGCCATTTCCTCATCGGGCGACGGAAACCTCGAGAGCGGCCCTCTTACCTACTGATGTTCTGCTTCCTTTCAAGCCACTTCACCTTGAAAGCCACTGGGCCAAATATATTTCGAGCAAGCGACCTATTATTCCATTTCATCTTTTCTCCAGTCGGCAGCTCTCGGACAGCCGCCGTTGGAAAAAAGACATAAGCGAGGGAGGTCCTTAGTCTCGCATCGCTCTATTTGAAGGAGTAAAAAAAAAAAAAAAAACAACCCCATAAAGGCACATCATTCATATTCAGATAGCTGAATGAAAATGATATATGAGGGAGGGAAGAGCCGAAGCAAACAAAAGAACTTCCAGTGAGTGATAAAGAAAACAATCCAAAAGGGGTTCCATTTCCATAAGAGTGGAAAGGCAGTGGCACTGCGCCCGGCGCATTATCATGAGCTTGGTTCCTGTCACCCGACAGCCGCCACTGGCACAGCATCCAGGCTCATTAAAGTCATGGGGCTTTTCAAGTGTGCCGGATATTCGCAGGAACAAAGGAGGCGGACAAACACAAAAGGTTTCCGTACCCTCAAAAGCTTTACTAGCCTAGCACTCCCGGCACCAGTGCATATTTTTTTTTGGTTTTGTATTTGTTTGACTTGAGATAAGGAGAAGTGACAGCCCAATTGCTACCAATGTCTAGACGCTGCAGCACTTTCCTACTGAAGGGCGAATGTTGGCGAGTGCCGGTGAAGGTAGCGGCACCTTTGATCTCGTCGGGTAAGACATTCTTAAGAGTTCAAACAGTCTTGAATGATGTACGTGTCGCAAGATTTTTAACGTGTTCAAAATCAATCCAAAAATAACGATAAAACAATTGTTAGTAACGTCTTTCGTAATGTCGTTTAACCCTTGTGCGGTATTGTGTCCGTTTTTAGACAAATTGTATTGTAGCCAAGGAATGGCACGTTCCTGGAAAAGTGATAACTATGTTGGTCGGGCCATTTCTAACTTACACATTATGTCAACATGTGGTTGACATGTCAGCTCCGTAGAGTCTTGGGTGAAATGCTTTTGATGTAAAGATTAATGTACAATATTCGCAAAAGTACCACACAACGGTTAAGAACCGTCGATTCAGGTCCCTGGGATGAACCTGGAAAGGTACCACAAAATTACAAAGTTGCTCCTCTAATTAGTTCAATGATTCATAAACTAAAACTTCTCTTCATTATATATATATATATATATATATATATATATATATATATATATATATATATATATATATATATATATATATATAATTTTGAATTTTACTAGTTGAAATTACTTTTTTCTTTGAGAAAAACACATTGGAGTTATGTCACATTCATCATTCGGTGGTGTGCAAAGTCATCTATTCCTAATCCCTTATTTTCATACATTTCAATTACAATTTCAACCATTTGGCTCTTGGGAAATGAAAGTCGAGACCTTAAGCAAGTTGTTTTCGTAGAAATCCTAAAATGTGTACTTTCTCCAATAACTCAAAACCAATCTCTGCGATAATAGCCTCATTTGTGAAAACACATCTTGATAGCTAGCTAGCTAGCTAGCTAGCTAGATAGATAGATAGATAGATAGATAGATAGATAGATAGATAGATAGATAGATAGATAGATAGATAGATAGATAGATAGATAGATAGATAGATAGATAGATAGATAGATAGATAGATAGATAGATAGATAGATAGATAGATAGATAGATGTATTTAATTTTCGTTAAAACACAAAATTCGGTTCATTCTTAATGCTAGGAAGGGCAAACCGCCCTCTCTCTCTGTCTGATGTGCATGCAGAAATATTAGTGATTTTAAAGTATCTCACACAGTTAGCGTCACATCCAAGCCAGGTGCAGGTCATATGCATAATGGATGAGCAAGAGAGAGCCATCCAACCTAAGCAGGCTATTAAGTATAACAACAGTATAATGCAGTCTAGCCGCGAGTCTTGGAATTGTTAATCCACCCCAAAAAAAAAATGGAGTGCGGCGTGATGCATCTCAATGTTTGCCACGTGAATAATAAATCTTTCTTATGAGCTTATTTCTGGAAGTGACATACTCCATGTGGTATTTAGCTTAAATGCCATTCCAGTCAAGTCTGATGAGAATATTACAACTGGAGAGAGTACCGTGACTCTGCTTACTGATGAACAATTTCAGGCTGTCATGGTCCTAATGGCTGCATGGTGCCTGTGTTACACAAAATATGGATTGGCCAACACATAGAAAGTTCCAGGTTTAAGAAAGGAACACAACTTTTCACAATTCTGGAGTGGGGAAAAAAAAGCATGTTATTCCTGAACACTACACATCCTAGCCATGAAATATGAAGGAAATCAATAAGTTAGATTATATTACGTTATATGACTTATACTAGACACTAAGGGTGAAAAGGTATATCGATAAACCGCATTTTTAGAGGTGGCAAAATGATCATTTTAGCAATTGTAAGAACATTTGGAGTGATTGTTTTCATTTCGTTCATTTTATTTATTTTGAAGTTGGCTTTGGTAGTGTGTTGGTGGCATGTTCCGTTATGTTGCCATGGCGCTTGGCATACCAACTCTTTCTCCATGTCCTCTGACAGCAAATGTGCACTTTACCTGACCAATTTTTATTTCTTTGCTAAGGCCTGAGGGGCACATTTTCCCACATTTGTTTGGGAGATTTTGTTAGAGTCCATCAAAAACCAAGGCTGTCATTTTTTCCTTAATGTATGTTAGGCGCAAGCAAAAAAAAAACATGATACTGACAGTGATTCATAGCGGTGGCAGCTTCATGCTTTGGGGATGTTTTTCTTCAAATAGAATCAGGGGCTTTAGACAAGGGGGTAAGAATTATGGACAATTCGAAATAGCACTTACACCTTCAGGCTTTTTGCTTGAATTAAAGCTGGGCGATAAGACCCAAACATAAAAATCTCTCTGTTATCTCCCCCTTCGACATAAGTCAATCTGGCTGAATACGATTTTAATCACTGAACTTAACACCAAAATTATTCATTTCAATGTGCGCTTTATTTAAAAATAACCCTGCAAAATGTTCATTCAAAATTTCTGCATGCTAATTTGAAATCTTTGAAGTCAATTTTAAAATGACGTATTATTCACAATTATTTGATTTATTGCGCATGCCTAATGGGAAAACAAATAAATTGCAAGAAAATAAACCTTCTAAAACAGAAAAAAATTACTTGGTGTTACTCAGGGGCACTTAAAATATTTTGATGACTCCCAATGTTACAATAGTTTGAAGGATTACGATTTCAATCGATTTTCATCGAAACAGTAAATGCAACAAAATTGTATTTATACATTAGCTTTTTACAAATAAATAAAGTGCAAAATATGTATATGAAAATTGTATCCTGATTTTGAAGCAATTTAAATGCAAACACAACTTTCAAACGAGCGCAACAAAAAGACATTCTTAGCTTGTGCTTAACTTGCTTAAAGACATTAAATAGTTAAAACACTCAGCTAGCATTCAGTGTGAAACCACAATTTCATGATTTAGTTAATGTTCAAATTATCGATTTATAAAATGGAAAAACATTCAAATGTATTACTGGTTAGCCCCAGCTAAAATGCAAAAAAAACTTACACTTCTAGAACAGAAATACATATATTATTTGGTATTATTCAGAGGCATTTAAAGCTGTGGCAACAGCATGATGACTCCGAGGTAACATTAATTCAAATTTGACTGTTTCATTCTGAGCACATTTACATCTCCAGTACCAAGGCAGTGTGCACATTTGTGCAAAATCATGACCTCCCTTTTTCCTTTTAACTTCCCCCTTGCTAAAAGATTGAAACACGAATTTCAATGTAGTCATCCTAGATTCACAGATTTGAGGTGGAAAAAAAAAAACATATTGAAAAATAAACAAGGGTGTGTAGACTTTTTGTATCTCTCATATCTGAAATCCCTATGACCATTTTTGTCACCATTTATACGAGCTGACCCCCATCGGAGAGCGGGCTAGCTTTCATGTCCGCAACAAGAATCAGAGTATAGCAATATATTATTAATATAAAAATTGAGTACATTATAAATGTTTCAGTGGACAACACAGAAACAGCCACTTGCTCCTTGACATCAATCCTGAAACATGCAAAGGAATAATTCATACACACTGTCCCGTATCATTCATGTGAGTCTTATCAGGTTCACATCGAAAACACCAATCACGGATTTTCATCCGGGTCATTTCACTGTTCTTCTGATTTCAACTTGACCTTTACTTTGTTTTTAATGGCCTTGGGAAGGATGTGATTTTATCAGTTGTCCAATTAGAGAAAAACATTGGGCGCTTCCCAAAACAACGCATCCAAAAACACTTTTGGAAGCAGCAGCTCTAAACCTTATTTTTGCTTGCTGTTGTCAGGTTGTGGACGTGTTTAGAGCATGACAAAGCTTGTTGTGATTGACGCCAAGTTGCCAGCCTGTCAGCGAGAAACGTCTCCCGACAAACCTGACAGCAGGAATCTGAAAGCTAACCGTAAAAGAACATTAGCCACTATCAAGCTTTTCGGTGCATTTCACTAAAAATAGGACTAATTTCAAGTGTCCTCAGCTAAAGGTGGCAGAGGATATTTAATGGGTGTGTTTATATAAACTGTATACAGGATACATTTTTGAAAAGCGTGAATTTGCAGCAGTATATCTACTAATAACGTGAGTATGGTTAAAACTAATGACACACAGCATATACGGTAAACAGATGCAATTGTTGTATGAGGATCAGGCAAAATCAATAGAAATGCAAAAGTAAATCAACACGGTCAGGGGAATTTTGATGAATGCAAGCGCTATATACAATCCCAGTTGGCAACAATACATTGACGCTAGCGTGAGCAAAAACACAAATATGGACACAATCAAAAGCCACCCACTGCTACAGATGCGTTTGTCACAGTGTGCTTTGGAGTTGTAAATCCTGCTCGAGTTTTTACCACAGCCACTACATACTGTAAATTGTGAGACATCATGCTGGCAGAACCACACTATAAATCCAACAAAGAAAAGGACCATGACATGCATGGAGCAAGGCTGCCAACTGACATCCATAAATAAGGAAAATATGGATTTGAATTCTCAATCCTTGCAATAGAAGTGTTATTTTGGCAGCTTTTTGAAGGTATAATCTGTCAGGTAAAAAATATTTTATAAATATATATATATATATATATATATATATATATATATATATATATAGACCAGACTAAAATGTCATCAGTGTTTGCCACCTTAACCCTTGCGTCATTATGCTGCAAAATTATGGAAATTCCTTTGATTTTTTTCATATCATAAAAGAACCAAAGGGAAAAAAAAAAACTTAGGAGCTGAGATTTGCAGCAGATGATTAAAACATGTAAAATTTCAAAATGCAATGTGATTGCAGCTGAACATGCGAGATTTTGTGTACAAACATAATAATTGTCCAAATTTTGGATCCTATAAAACCATTATAATTACCATTTTTGAGATGCATTCTAATAGGATTTATTACATTGATTTTGTAACGTTTCATTGAACGGCGGCCAAACTATGTCAACAAACAGAAAATTCCTTGTTGACTTGAGTTCCACCTCAAGACAGTAAGTGTTGAGATGAGATAATGCCTTAGTGTCATCATCACGTCACAGACTACAGAGACAGACCATACCATTAATTTTTTTGTGGATGTCTATACATTTAACCTACATATCTATTGCTAGAAGAAATGCAAGTGAAGAACTTGAGTGGTTGAAAGAAAAAAAACACCAATTGTCACTGCTCAGCGCCGAAGCGTCCGTCAGGCTTGAAACGAACGTCATCTAAACGGACAGAATATAGACACTGAATTGGAATTGGAGCCAGAGTGTAAATCCAGCGTGTGATTAAACAGCGGCACTCAGAGACGACAAGACGTGTCCTCCCCAGCGGCGTGCGCCGCCCGTGACCGTCTCAACAACGAAGGCGCAGACTATCTCGCGATGGAATCAAACAACATTTGCAGCTTATTGTGTGCGTGCGCCGCGTCATACGCTAAGAGGGTTAAAAGTGCAGGGAAGCAGTGTTCTGGACATACAAGCACCCGTGATTGAAACAAATCAAAATTACACCTTGCGTATGTGGTCACCGGAGGCTGAAAAATGGCGCTGCGTACGTCTTGGACATAAATGTGAAGAGGGCAAATGGAGGCATTCCTACAATTTGCGGTGAATGATGAGTTGTTTCGTCAAGGTAAAATAGATTTGTCGTTCAAAATTCAATTCAGCTGTTGTATTTGGAACGCTTCAGCAAAGGCCGTGGTTTGGACCCAGAGAAAACGCAGTATTGAAAATGATTTATTCAAAAGCGAAAACGTTGCTCTCGATACGCTAAATGACTCAGTCAGCAAGATTTGCCTTTCCACTTAGTCGCGTATTTAAGTGTTATACAACATAACCAAAACAATGGCACATCTTCATTGAAGCCATAGAGTCCATGAATAATTTATAATACCAAATGTATTCCAATAGTGTGAAGGCCGCTTGGCGACTTTGCACTTTCTCAAACTGGCAGCACTTCTTCAGTGTTCTCACGCAGGAGACAGGAGCTCCACCTTGATAGTCATTCAATGTTGAGAATGATAACCACACGGGTCCTTCCAATAAGATTGGCCAGCTCAGACTGGCGGCATCAAAGCGGAGAGGCCGTTTTCCATTCCTTCTCAGCTCCCACCAAAATAATAATTAAAAAAATATATAAATAACACTATAGTAATGTACTTTATTAAAAAAAAGTAATGACATAATTGAAGATATTTTTATATTGTTCAATGGACACTGTGGTTTTCCCTCTCGAGTGTGTTTTGGCGGTAAGTTACCGACAGAACATGAATTTCTGAACTCTGAAGACTTATTTTCATCAAAATTCTTACTTTAAAATCAAGATTGTGTCTTTAAAGTGAAATTTTGGACATTAGAATATTTTTAGATTTCTGACTTAATAATCTGACGGTCAGAATTCTCAAAAAGTTCTCAGAATTCTCATTTTATTCATAATTCTGACTTCTGAGTTACTTATGATAATAAAAGCAGAGCTCTCAGAATATGGTTGTCAGAATTATGAGAAAAAGTCATACTTCAAAAATCTCAAAAAGATCTCTTCAGTCATAATTCAGACGTTTGACTGACTGAGAATAAAGTCAGAATTCTAAATTAAAATGGGAAATTTGAGGGTAAAGTAAGAATTCTGACTTGGGTCAGAATTTTGATATTAGTCGTAATCTCAACTAAAGTCAATTCAAAGTAAATCCTGAGAAAAAAAAAAGTCTGAATTCCATCTTTTGAGTGAAAATTTTTCAGTCAGAATTTTAACAATGACCTCAGAATTCGGACTTCATTCCCAATGTCAGAATTTTTTCCTAAATCGGAATTCTTAGAAATGGAGAATAAAATCAGATTGTTTACTTTCAGATTTCCGAGAATTGTCAGAATTCTGAGATCAAAATGAGGATTCTGCCAAGCTTGATTTTTTTCATACTGGCCCTAATCTTCGTCTGAAGTTTTACAGTGCCCGCGACTAGTGGTTGGGAACTATCGACTTTGAAATTGTTTTCTTTAACGTTATCCCAAATGAATAACGATAGTTATCATGATGACGACAATCATGATAATGTTTTTTCACAATAACACCATTTTGTATTTGCATCATTTATCTGTTTCAATGTCGAAAAATGAGAATTTTACCTTGGCTAATGCTCTGCTTTCTCATTGCGGTAACAGCTATATACTATACCCCCTTGAGAATTTTTTTTTTTTGGCCAACAATGAGCCGTTCCCCGGCCACGCGTGAATTTCATTTGCATGACAATGCGTCATTATACCGTTGATGATAACCCCTTCATCCTGAAATCTGCCGGGCCCCCTTGTCTGCCCGCCCCGTCCAAGGTCACCTAATAACGGTGTTCCCTCTATCTTAACCGGCAGCAGTCGGAGGGATTTATACTCCACTCCACGTCCTGATTACCAATCAGGTGGAGTAATAGCTGCTTAAGCAGACAGCGTTTCCGCCATCACCGCGGGGTGAAGTGCCTGTCAAGGTTGCCAGCCGGTTTGTCCAAGGCGCGCTGATTCTCTGTGGGGCATGTCAGTGCATCAGCTGTAGCCTCCAGATTAAACTGCATTATCTGAGGTGAGCTGAGCCAGAGCTGTTACGGGGGGTGGGATCGTATCCCTCGCCGCCGGTTCGGAGTGCAAGGGAGCTGCAAGTTGCACGATTCAACTACAAACATGTCGTAAGGATGAACGGCAATTTTAGATGGTTGCCATATAAACCGGAGTCAGGCTGATACAAGTGACCCAAATCAGGATAGGATCAAACGACGCTGATTTTTGGTATTGTGACAAAAATCAGCATTGGCGTTTTGGGGGAAAAATCTTATGGCCGATATTAAATTACCAGAAAACTGTTAACTTCAGGGAACTACCGTAACCTTTTTCAAGAATCGACAGTGTGACCTACTGGTGTGTCTCGTGTGTGCACTGAGTCCCAAAATCTCTAAAAATGTTACTGTGCCACTGGTAAGCTTGACTAACTAACAAACCCGTTCCCATATATGCAGAAATGTAAGGGAAGAAACACAACACACATTACATATGCTAGCAAACCAATCAGAGAACATTACATAATATGTGCGCTACGTACGATAAACAAATCAAGAACATTTGACATAATACGTGCAGCGATGAGATAATCAGACGTTATAAATTACGGACAGTATGAGAGCAATAAACCATTCAGAGAATATTATGTATGATTCCTTTTATTGCTGACCATATGTTTATGCATACACCTATTATTTATTGGTATTATTTATAGGTATTTATTGAAGTTTTTTTTAGCCAGCCATTTTTTTTTTCAAACTGACCCAAACTCTGCCAATCTGTAGTCAGACTTTTCCGTTCTACTGCAAATTGAGTATCAAACTAAGATAAAAACAAAGACAATCACACGTGTGTTTTCAAAACAACCGACTGCTAACTACCTGCTAATGCTAATTGATATTAACAATGAGTTGATTTAACCTTTTAAGTAAGGAATGAAAAGCAATGGTGCAGTAGCATAGGCAGTATATCAGTTATCAGCACTCATATTCATATACTATTTATCATTTGCATAGAATGACTAATATTAGTGCTGTAACAAAGAGCTGGAGCATTATTATTGAATTCCATTTGAGTTGTACGCAGGAAATCTTGGCAGCGGCACATCAATCATCACACCGGTGTTTTGACCTTCAGGAAACCTTTGCAACAGACACACGAAACACCTGGGGTTCAAACGAAACTGTGTTAAGAAGTTCCACTGTGTTAAAGAGGACAAGCGCCACCAAAAAAAAAAAAAATGATGGATGAGTCACTATAGCAGCAGCTCATTACCAGACATCTTCCAACAATTTGATTGCAAAATTTAAATTACAGGTCTCTTCCAAGGCAAATGACAAGAAAAGTGTCTTTTAGTTTGCTTGGAGCAGATCTGCTGTCAACTGAGTGACATTCCAGTGATAGCGGTAGTGTTAATGTTGTTGAGGAATAAAGTAATGTAGTGTAAATGTGAAAGAAGTCTTTTGGCAACTATTATTATCATATGGCTTGACATGGAAAGATAAGAACAATGTTATTTCTGATAAAAGGTCAGCAAATGGCATCTCGGTTCAACTGTCGAGCCGTAATCAAGCGCTTCCCGTTGCTAATGTGACATTTCTGTCGCAATGCCTGCCACCCCGCTATCGATGCACGGGATTAAGATGGACTTGCCCTTTATTTCACTTTCCATTTTGAGGCGACGTCGATTTTCCAAAGTTGCAAGGTGGCGAACATCTCGCCCACATCTGATTAGCTTCGTTCCACAATAAATGGACTGTGGCACATCAAACAGTTCTGAATTATGCATATGAAGTTGCATTTTAGGGCTGAAACAATTTGAGGAGCTTGGTTACCCCTTGTGCGCACACTTTGCACACAATACACATATTTTTTTCCCCTAGTATTGTAAACGCGTGTAAAGGTGTAATAAATAGTTATTTATAAAGATTTTTTTCCTTCAGCCAATAAAATTGTTCAGTGGCATCTGTCTTTGTAGTCTGTGACATGACGATGACACTTTAGACTCTACTGCCACCTACTGTCTCGAGGTGAAACATGCCAAGAAATAATTCTCTGTTTGTTGACATTGTTTGACCACCGCTCAACGGAATGTTGCAAAAATCCCAGAAAAATCATTGTAACAAACCATATTCAAATGCTTCTCAAAAATTGTAATTATAATGGTTTTACAGGGTCCAAAATTTGGACGGATTATTTCTGTACACAAAATCCCGCATGTCCATGTGTAATCACATAGAAATTTCAGATTTGTTGTAATTTGCTCTCAATTTGAAAAGAAAATGCACTGTTCCTATCATGGAATTAAAAAAGTCACTAAATTAGATTAGACAGCTACAGAAACTCTGTTAAAACCTTACAGATCTCCATTTGAGAACCGCTGATGGCAGAGCACATACGGATAAACAAACCACATGTACATTTTCCTGTGAAGAGACTTGGCGTACCAGAATCAACCCACCCAAGCACAAGGGGCATGGAAACCACACACAGCACAGCCAGAGCTGAGATTTTTTTTTTTCCCTTTTATATTTTGAAATGCCTGAAGGTTAGACAGATTTCAATCAAATCCAAGATTATGGATTCGACTGTCAATCAGCGTCTCCGCCACCGAGATTAATGATGCGACTGGTATCGATCCGGAAAGCTCTGGAAAACACAGATATGCTCTTTAGCGCCACTTCCACAAACATCTCAACGTTTCCCTTATGAGACGGCATGGGACTGCTTTAATTCTGGCGACGTTGATGTCAAATTTCTTCAAGGGGAGCTTGTCGAAGCGAATTTCTCGTTGGCGAAGGTGCAGACTGCAGACGCTGTCACGTCTGCGCATACACTGTGGGATTATCAACTTCCATTGTGTGTCTGGGTGATGAGGAAGGTTTTTGCAAGAGTAATATATTCCTCCTACTACCTGACAAAAAACCCTCCTGCGTCAAAGTAGAAATAAGTTCAAAAATGACAAGGCAAATTACACTTGAAAAATGAGTCAAAATCTTATTTTGGGAATTTGAGAAATTTTAACTCTGTATTTAGTACCGTAAATTTCAGGCTATAAACCACAACTTTTTTCTCATGATTTGAACCCTGCGGTATATATAATTCCATTGTGTCTTGTCTGCAGTTTTGTTTTTTTTTTTTCTTTTAAACTAGCCACCAGAACTGCAAATGTGTATATCTCTACAAGGAGTCTTTGGAACAACTATTAAATAGAACTGAAACATGTCAATCAACAGTTGTGCTCAAAAAGAATTGGAAAAAATAAAAAAATATAGGATTAGAAAGATAGAAAGTACGTACAAATTGAATATGATCTTGTAGGAGAGTTGATTATATACACATATATATATATATATATACACATATACGCACATATACACACACACACACATATATATATATATATATATATATATATATATATATATATATATATATATATATATATATATATATATATACATGAATTATGTGCAATGTTTTTAATACTATACACAGTACTACAATAGATTTTTGTTTGAACTGCCATTGTGTGGTATTCTGTTGGTGTTATGTTGGTGAAATATGTTACCGCAAAAACATGCAGTCACATTCAGTCTGAAGATAGGATGGTGTTCTAAACAGACAGATAAAAAAAGTTTTTCAAAAAAACATTCTATATACCATCTTTCTGCATAAATATCTGATCTGATGACCTATGCCTAATATCGTGCTGCGGCTTATCCATGAAAAAATTAGTTTCCTTTTCTGCGAATTTGCTGCTGTGACTTATATACAAGAGTGAATTATGTATCGCCTGAAATGGTATGTATTATTGCTTATCTCTTAATCTTTAATTTCTTTAATTATGTATAATTAATACAGCGCTAATCATTTGAATACTATATGTAATGTATTATTTTATTTGTTCTGCAGTAAAACAAAATGCATTATGCATGCTGCACCAATGTATTTCCATTTCCACCAAGAGAGACCAAAAATGTGAATAAACAGTTCACATTAAAATGCAGAACTCGAGGTGTTACTATTCCATTCACCAAACTATGTAATTTATTCGAAGAAAAATGTGAATGCAACATCTTGCACTCAAATCAAATCCTTTCTGCCCTCGCATGTAATTATCATTACGACACATGACGTAGGCACACGGGGACCGTGTAAATACATCTGCTGCCAAATAATTCAAATGGCCGCGATTCACAAACCAACACGCGTCACATCGGTATTAAAATGCTAATGCGCATGTAGCGTATGTGGGTGCACAGTGCATACATTCATTAGGTGCCGCAGGTCCCAAAGCTAATGAACAAAAAGGAAATGAAAAACAACAGTTTTCTTGTTCAACAAAGTAGAGAACAGCTTGTTTTGCACATGTCGTCCTCAAGCAAATATTCATCGGGCTGCTTAAATAATATGTCCTATTTGGAACTATACCTGCCTTGGTAAAGCTATGAATCTTTATCAAACAGTGTTCCTAACAAACTGGTTAGAATCCATCCATTCTTTGTCTATAAGCCACTTATCCTCACTAGGGTCGCTGGCTTGCTGGTGCCTATCCCAGCTGCTCAGGCAGTAGTTTTTCAAAAGCATCAGCACAAAAGTTCATATTCCAACCTGAATGAGTGTCTATTGCAGGGAGGAAAGTAGTAAAATCTGAATTTTTGTTTTTGTTTGTTCTTTTCCATCTTCTTTGTCGGGCTAGCTAGCTAGCTACATCCATCCATCTATGTAGCTAGCAATATCCAATCTACAAGGGGGCAAAAACTGTTCCTGTGAACAAGGTCATAATATTCATCTTATTATTTTTGAAGCGCTGTATTTCTAGCACGACTTGAAATTCCCTTTGCTCTGACAGGGTCACTCGTAATTATTGAAATGGTTCGTGGCAGTATTGTATAAAAATAAAGAAATAAAAAGTCCCTCTTTACTATTAATCTTTGGAATGAATAAATGAAAGCAAATGCAGTATACTGAAGGCCACGAAACAAATCATCAGTATTGGCATTTTACCGCAACCTGAGATTATTTATGTAAAATAATACTATGCAAATACACAGCAGCGGTGTGCGGGGTGAAAATGAGAAAATGACCGATGAGAGCGCTACATGAAAATGAAACATTCATGCGTTTTTTCTTCAGTAAAAGTATGCATCATGTACGTGCTAAAATTTTTACTAATGTTATCACATCACAGTCTTTTTTTTTTTTTTTTTTTTTTTTTTTAAGAACAACGGTGAGAAAACTCCCATACACGAGGAGAATGCTACTTAAAAGCTTTCTGAGCATCATTACGCAACAATTCTGAAAATATAAAGTATAACTAACATGGCACAAGGACAACATGACTGTGTCAGCGCATCTGCAAAGTGGGTCCACACGCCGCTTTCCACTTTAGCACACTTGACGGGAATTAAAGGATGAAGAAAATAAATGAGTTGAGACAATTGAAACATCACAGCAAACACTCCAACTGCATCAGTCGTTACTGAACACGCCCGGAAATGAAACAGATTCTCCGCGCCGGACGCAACTGTAAGCGTTTATGACTCAAATCCAATGGAGGAGTCGATGGGGTCATCCTCTTTGGGGCATGAAAGTGAGTCAACAGAGGGAGGATCAGATCTTCGTTATTGCCTGATTAAAATCAATTTGCTGTGTCTGACACGCAAGGTGGAAAGCTGGAATGAGAGATGGAAGATTTTTAAGCTTCTCATGCTCTCACGCCGTCGAACGCTCGCTGCGGTGCCTGCCATAAACCGCCGTGATTTTCGACATATGGCATTTAGGAAAAAAAAAAAAAATCCAAAGGTCATCAGATGTGCCATGTCGTGCAAAACGGACCATTAAGATTAAGATTAACAGGACAAGGCCATTTTGAGATGGAGCGCTAATGATGATGACATATTAAACCATATGGTGGCCTGCATGATGTCACATACAAGTGAGATACAGGTTCAATTCGTTCTGTGACCATATATATATATATATATATATATATATATATATATATATATATATATATATGTGTTACATATTTAATAGCAGTAAAAAATATTGCATGTCTGTCATTGTGACAGAATCCAGGGCTAATATTTGTCATTCTACAAAGAGGACAAAGAATATATGACTGTGTACTGTGTTCAGATTGAACAGTTAAGCTATGTGGTTAGTTTCAATCTGTCTCTCTCCATCTATCTGTCTTTCTCTCTCTTGCTACATTTAAAACCATTTAGTTTTGAACAAGCGAAATGAAAAGCTAATCAGCGTGATTGTTTTAAATAATTTGTCTGTCTAGCTAGCTGGTAAGCTGCCAACATAGCTTTGAATATTACCTAGCTTCAAACTAGCAAACTGAAAGGCTTCCAATGAATTGCCATTGCGGGCCTAGGCTCCTCAGTACAGCACTAATACAGTATTCACCATTTGTCAAAGAAATACATGATTACACAAGTACTGTGTTATACCATATGTGTTCACTCATTTAATTGCTACACGGATGCTATTTGGCTTCAAAATAGACAGAAAGACTAATATATTAAGTTATAATTGCACAAATTCTAATTCTCGGCAAAGCAAGTCAAAGCAAGAAAAAAATGGTCAAAAGACAGCTCTTATCTCAAAAAACATATAAGACCACCACTATTCCCTCTTTAGTCTATTATGACCTTAATTCCACTGGTAACATGGATTAATAAAAACAAACCAAAGACCAGTTAATGTCATTTTAAGTGTTTATTTTCATTCACTTGCCGGAGCAATTGTGTGTGAAGACAGATTGCGGCGACCAATCACCAAGAACAACGTGGAACTTGCACCATCATTAGGCACTTGACCTTTTATGCAGTTAATTAATGAGGTTGACAGCCGCTTTGCGTTCGCTTTAAGATGCACAGCACTTTTTATGTGCAATTTAAATAATGAAAGGGGGACGCAAACACCATTAAGGGGCCTCGTTTAATATTACATCAATGAAATTGAAGCTCAAGATTTAAGAATCTCTTCTTTGTTCATCCCTGAGCCCACTCACATTGTCTTCTGGAGGCCCAAGGTACTTGTTAGCACTTAACAGAGGAATGCAAGGCACGAACAAAAGCACGTAGGTTGGAATTAGTCCAAGTAACGAAACAAATGACTAAGCGCACCAAGCAAATGTAAGAGTCGACGCAGTGTAACGGTTGGTGATGGCGAGGTCACTTTTTGTGGCGGATGAAAACGTTTTTTATCGCAGCACGTAGAGCTAAGCTTTGTGGGAGCAGCAGTCTGTTAAAGCTGATGTGTTATGGCCAAGGCGGGGGGATCATCTATCACTGCCAGACACCCACTTTCTACTGCAAATTACCTGTCGATAACGTGCGCACAACTTTAGTCGGAAGTTTCAAAAAAAAACAAAAAAAAACGTTAAGGTTTTGCGCACAAATTATTCACATTGTTAAATTGCAACACGGTGCCTTGAGATACGAGTGACTTGACTTAAGAGATATACGTTCCTCATCCTCTGGGGACAACGACTATTTAATTGTATAGCAACTTACCGAAGATCTCAAAATGCCGCAATGTAAGCATAAATCGTTGGACTTCTATACGACAATGGATTAAGAAAGAAAATCCTTCAACTGAAAGCAGCCTACGAACAAACACAAATGTTTTATGAAGCTGTATTTTTTTTCCATGTGCGTTAACGTTGCAACTGCAGCTGGAAAAATATCAAGAAAATATTTTTACAATGAATGTTGCTCATGAATTTGAAGATGTCTTTCAAAGAATGCAACGTGACAAGAAATGAAAGAATTATTAGGTCTTTTCCTATAACTAAAAAAAAAATAGTCTTGAGTTATAAGAGTTATTATAGCAGTTCTATTTTATTTCAGTGATCTTGTAAGAAAGCTGTTCATGGTTAGATGGTCAGTAAAATACATTATTTCTAAAAGGGCTGAAACAAATGTCATTGGAAGAATCGATGGACAAATTTTGCAATTGTACAAATTGAAAAAATAGTTACATGATCTGTGAAAAACAGAAGAAAATTGATTGTGTGGATAAATTATGTTTAGCGGTACCTTGACGAAGAGTTGAGCGTGTTTTCAAGATACAAGCCGTCGCTTGGACATTTCTGCTTTGTTTTGAATTTTTAACACTCCACAATAAAACACAAAAATAATAACAAATAAATGAACAAAAGCAATAACTAGGTAAAGTGTTAGGCACTGAAAAAGGTAATATTTTTCAGAGCTTTTCTCCCACAGCAAACGTGAACTCCACTAACACTGAAGTCACGTCAGCATAAAGAAGGATGACTTATTTTCTTGCAATCTCTTTTATTGTCTGGTCAGCAAGATTGCAATGTTTTCATCGAGGTCCATTTAGCACAGCTGTCAATTGCGCTTTTACCAGGATCTTACTTGGAGGTTATTATGCTGCAAAGTGAATACATCAGGCTTTAAGTAACATTAAAAATGACAGCGGTAGAACATTGATCTCATTATCACAGGAACAAAGGGCAAATATCTTCCTTTGTTTAAAAAGAGATCTTTTGAAAGTAATTTGGCGCTTCTGTTTCTAATTACAGAGAGCAATATTTTACACAGATGCTCACTAATGCTCAACTTCGGCTTTTGAATGGCCAAAATAACTTTGTGTTATTCCACTTGATGTTTTGTTTTTTGTTTTTTTAGTGCCTAGTGAGAACATTTTCATTTTTCTACTCTATTGCTTTGAAATAGCTCAAAGAAAAAATGCTACATTTTAATTAAATGCGGATTTTTTAAAGAATATGAGATGGCCCTGAAATGTAATTTTTCCCAAATGATTTTAACTTGTGCAAACAGTGAAAATAAAATAGTATCTTTGTGGAAGAGAAAGTAAGTGCCTATTGGCAGTGATTTTGTGGCCGTTGGAAATAAAGTTTGCTCTTGAGGGCGAACAATATTAGCATCCCTTGCAGATGCGCAGAATCGGTAATGAAATAATATCGACTATGTGTATTTGCTGGAGTCCAGCAAGCTCAGTCGAGTGGTGTTGTCTTTTGGGAGGATTAGCGACCAGGCTTCTGCCGGCCGAGATTGAAAGTTGGCCTCTAATTGAGTAGATCAATTTGTCAGACTGCATTCTCATCTCCAGATGAGATATTTAACAACTGTCAGGACTCTAGACAACAGATTTAATGCAAATATGTCTTGTTGTATCTCATTGACTAAAAAAAAAACGAAAAACAATGATCACATCATTTTTTTTCTGCTTCAGGTGCCTGTTTATTTTGTGTACATTGTCAGAGAGAAGTGACGCTAACTACAGCAACATATGTTTATGCTGTATATGACAATATGCTGTCAAATTCAAAATAAACATTTCCTTCTCAAATAAGTCAATCCCGAGAGCATGTTGTGACGGAATGGCTGTTTTGTCAAAGACGACAAAAACATGATCAAAGTCAAGTTTATTGTCAATTGTCAATTGACATATTGTTTATTTTCAATTGATGTTGTCCTAAAATCAAGGATAGATGCTAATTATGGATGTTTGACCTAATTAGACCTAATTATTACCCTAATCATTTGAAAACAGGTTTATATGGGAGGGAAGTATTGAAAAGGTACAGGATACCGGCCCTCGAGGACTGGACCTTTACATCAAAGCACTTTTTTCTTTGTTTGTTTCAATGCCTACCTTATTATTTGCTCGATTATGGAATGTGGTCTGCTCGGGTAAGTGAACAAAATAAGAATTCCACTGTATTGCATAACTATGCATGTGACAAATCTCTTAGATCGAAAGTTGAACTGGCTCTGGAAAAAGGTTGCTTTTTTTCATAACGTCATTCTGAAACCTGTCGCAAACCCAAACAACTTTACATTTGAATCTTTATGTACATTTTCTGCCTCCATTATTAACGCAACCAGAAGGATAAAAACCTGATCCGACAGCTTGTGTTGTGCCACCTGACCTGTGTAAGATTCGGGCTGTGAACACCCGCAGTCAAAGTATCTTTCCACCAACTGAAAGAAAATGCCCATCTGAAGGTGATAGACTGCGCTGGCCCGGGGTCAGAATGAGTCACCGAACCCAACAAGCAGAAACTCCAGAAAGTGCAGAGGCTCTGCCCCAAGCAAGGTGACTCAAGTTCCCACCCTTTGAATGTTTCGCCACCTGGCATCGCTCTGTCACTCCAGCCCCAATCTGAGCAACACAAACTGAAATGTAATTTGCCACATTTTGTTTGAAGCGCATAAACCTTGGGAAGTGAACCCGCTTCACTTCAGAGATCCAAAATAGTCCACTGATTAACCACCAAAGCAATTTGAAACATTATTCGCTCTCATTCACGACACACAAGTCACACAAATCCCCATCCAAAAAATCCCGAAAGTGTTGACGTACTGTATTAATTGTCGTAGACTACATCATATTGAAAGTGTCGTAGGTCTCAGCACTTTGTCCGAGCTGTTGGGAGAGCATCTGTCGGAATTCAGGAAATAATCCGCAGTCTTAGGCTTCTAAAAGAAAATCTATTGCTGTATGCTTTACGAGTCGCAACTAAAGCTTTACAGACTCCGCACTCTGGATTTTACTTTCTGGCTACAGTCAAGGTTGCTCTGACCCTCGGAAAGTCTGTTATGCCCGCTTGTGTTGGATGAAGGGAAGGCGCTGCGCTGCGTGGAAATTGTGTTAAAACTTCAATAGAATGGTGTGGTTGACACCGTAGGTACTCTCGCTATCTTTTTAGGGATTCTCTTGGAACTTTATTTTTCATGTTTCTTACATGGCCTGTGCTTTAGATTTGGACCCTACCAAGCAGCTGTATTAAAGCTTATTTGTGATGACTTTGTGTCTGCCTTAGGTTGAAAATGGCGTCTAGCATGTCTGAGCTGAAGGAGCCTTTAACACAAATTATGCATCCGTGTTGAACATGTTAGCTTTCTCCACAGCTGGATAGTTCTCGCTAAAGTAGGCCAAACAACTCTCCAGATGTCCGCCAAACACCAGTTTTGCTGGGGTTTTTTTCAAAGAAAATTCTCAACATGTTAAAAATTGTTGGTGAATGTCTTCCTAATGTTTGGTGAACCTTCACAACCTTGAACGAAGTCCAATGACAACGCAACGTCCGCTACCGTTGTCGATACTCACATGTGTTTGCCCCTCTATTGGAATAAGGACTTTAGTTATTCATCTTTTTTCCAAAGAAAAATAAACTATGCTTTGGAAAAGGATGTTATCCCCTCATGAAGATAGGAAGTTTTTATAAACAACGGAGGAGCTATGCTAACAGCTGAGCTATCGGAATGATGTGAAATAGGAACTGCTGTTTTCCCCAAAATATAAAACTCTAAGTCTGGCGCACCACCAGCATTTTTCTGGCCCCACGCCAGGCTAAATGTCATCACGGACAAAAAATTTCTCCAGGTTACAAATGCGCACAGGCCAATAGGAAGGCACCAAATGGTGAAAATTCTAATTTTACAGGGGAGTGCAAAAAGGTAACATCCCTGGGGACCCAGCAAGAAGCCAAGTCAAAGACAGTGAAGCGGTATTAATTCACGTTATTTCCTATGAAACTGTTAAAACTGAAACTGAGGAGTAAACTCCTGAATACAAAAGAATTTCACACAGCGAAACTTTGTTTTGCATTTTTCCCAAAATGGGCGTGGTGTTCAAAAATTTGAAACACTTAAAACACTTCAAAAAATCGAAAATGACATCAAGTGGTCTCACTCCCTTTGTCTGAATCCAAATGTTAGAAGGTTGAGCACGCATTGACAAAGAATCACAATGACCAAAAATGGCAGATAACATGCCGACCAAATTACACCCAAATTTTAACGCTAATTAGAGTTCGAAACTAAAAGTTTCGTACACACTGCTTTTATAAATGTACCTAGCAAAAGACCAAAAAAGAGGACTACCACATTTAATGAGTCTCAATTGTCACTTTAAAACAAGATTCAAGCTTTTTGCAACTAATTTGATGCGTAGTTTAGGTGTTGTTAAGATTTCCCACAAAACGCAGCACAACACAAGCCCATGTTAAAAGTAAAATCACATTTTCTAACAAGCAATTTGACCGCCATAAGCAGCAAAGGCAGGTAATCATGACAGACGCACAGTATTTTTCACACGCAGTTTGTTTTGGTATTGGGTAAATCGTCAAAGCCAGCAAGGTTATTGTGTCTGCATTTTCCATTAGTGATAAAAAGCCTTCTAAGCACAGTGAATGACAGATAACAACATTCACACTTCTTAAGAGTGACCTTTGCAGTTGCGGTAGACGTTGGCTTAAAACGGGAGCTTTCTCCTAAACGCGTGACTCCATATCAACATTCGGCACAATGCAAAAAGCCGCCTTTCACCGCATACATACATCTGACGAGTTGCAAATGTGCAGTAGAGGCAAGCTTGAGATGAAAGTAAAGCCCTCCAGTCTTAACAAGGAAAACGTAGCTTCAAGGGCAAATTAGCCCCGAGCATCCTCCAAGGGATGGGTGGAAATGGAATGATAGAGGTCTAGAATTAATATATGCCGCATGTTTTAGTTAATCTCTCGGTGCGAGTCCTGTGAGAAATCCGTGGCAACTCTAGTGACCACGTGAGCGTAATTGTTTCGCTTGCTTAACGAGGAAATAGCTTGAATGCTAAAGGGAGACGATTCCGGGCTAATTCACTTAGGCGAGCGGTTGGGCGACGCCGCGGCGGCGCCGCCTCGGTCAAATCTAAAGATGAAATGAAGTGTTAAGGCAAAAACGCGAGGCCTCGCCGGGGATTCGTCCTCATCCTCCCGACAGCGACTTGATGAATGGTTCTAATCAAGTGGCGGCCCTCGACTGAAACGACCCCACGCAGACCGCGCCTAATAACACTCAAGACAACAAACAACTCAAAATGGAATATTGATGCACTCGGCATTCACGGCCCCTCTTGTTTCATTGACAGCCCTTGGATCTGCTTAAGACACCCAAATGAATTGAAACGCAGAGACGGTTTGATGTTTGTTGTTGTCATTTTTTTTCCAAATCAGGGACAACGGCGAAGACATTTTAGACATCGTATTAGGTAAGCTTTTTTCATGGATTTTAATGGAAGAATTAAATCTAACAAGCGTTTATTTAAATGGTTGATGTATCAAAACAATTCAAAAAAATACTTTGTTCAATTTGCAGTTGAGTGAAAATGACATCACCTACGCTATATTGTCAGGTTCATTAGCATTACCTGAGGCGTCAACATGTGTGATGTCATTTTCAGTCGACGGCAGGTGAAAAAGTGTTTTTAAAAGTATTATATGAACATGAAAAATAATTTTGTTATGAAATTGACTCATCATATCCTAATGATGCAATTTTCAATTTCCAATTCATACAGTTTTATATTCTATTACCATATTTGTAAAACTGAGCATTGCCATTGATTCTATTATAATATCATATTTAAATAATATTATATAAAGTAGCTGTTCCATAAATTGACACCTTGAAGTTACACACATATCGTTTACCGGATTGTCTCCTCGAGGCAAGCAAAAATATTGAAAAAGAAAAGTTGAGTCTTCTAATCCAAAAAAATTTACTTTTTACTCCTAAAAGTATCTTAATAAGTGGACTATCTGTTTAAATGCCATATTTAACTTGTTAATACTTATTATAAACATTCAAGTACTTTTGTAAAAATCTTTTTACATCTTTTCTATCTTTTTTTCAGCAATTTTTTTGAATTTGCCAAATTAATTCGATAAATTGAACAGCCCAAGGTCATCGTCAATTTTTTTTTTTTTAGTGGTGTGAATCAATATATATCTTATAAAGATGTCATCCACTCAGACCGAGCACATCAGTGGCTCACCCGAGACCCTTCAAATAAATGGCTTAGAGGAAAACAGTAGCAAGCTCCTCGGCGGCACCTCTTCTGGTAGAAAACTCCAAATATTCCTCGACTTTTTGACATACAACCTGCTCATTTCGCCCGGCTCGCGTTCACCATCTGCCTTCCCATCTGGGCGCTTTCCTATACGGCCAATGCCATTGTTTCACTGTCCAATTATCTTGGAATATGAAAAGTAAGCAGTTGCCGCTGCAACGTTACGTCGGAACTTTGCGGGCCTTATTGGAAGCTATAAATCACACAATTCCTCCATATCCAGACATCATATCCTCCTGAGACGCAGCCTATTCATTTGTGTCCACTGGTCTGTCCACTTTGTCTCAGCCAAGTGAAACGCATCCCACCCAAACACTAGGACGGCCTAAGCATGCTAGGAATCAGATTAGGCACGATCAATCGAAAGATTTATACCGCTACGGTGGACACAAGAACATAAACTGGGTCTTAGGAAAATGCATTTAAAAATATGAGGATTTGAAAATTTACTGAATGCTGAAGTCAAGGTTTTGAACAAGTGCAAGAATGCTGGATGTGTAGTTTGTTTGTTTTGTTTTGCATAACCCATGGGTGTTAAGTACGGCCTGTCATTATTGAATATTTTTAGAATTCATTATTTTAATAGTATGGCTTCAAATAATTAGATGAAGTTTTACTTTATATGAAAAAGGTTAAAAAAAATCTTCAATATTGTTTATTTACCAGTTATGGTTGTTTATCCGGTATTGTTTGTCCCGCAAGAGAGGGATTTATTTTGTGCTCGACATATAACTAACTTGTTTACATATGAACAAACACACAATAAAAACACAATGAATATTTATAAATGTAAAGAAAGACACAAAAAACCTGAATATTTTTGAGTTTTGTACAATTTTAAGTTAAACGATGGCACGAAATTATTGTTTAACTGGGGATCAGTTGTTGATTAATTGATTGACATTTCAAATTTTCACATCAAAACTGATTTAAAATCAGTTGTCGTGAGTGTTTTGCACAGGATTTATTTTTGAAAGAATCAAAACGTTTTTTGTAAAAATATGCATTTTATTACTTTGATAAAATATTAATTCAAATCACAACTGTCCAGAATGACTGAAAAATAAAATAAAATCGAGATTGATTTTTTTTCGTCCGTATGGTTCAACCCTAGTCTGCGCGATTATCCTGAACTGCCAACACGGAACAAATACGTTTAAATGGCAAAGTCGTTCAAACGTATTTGCAAGTACGATCAAATGCAAATGCAAATAAATGAGCGCGTTTGATTTTAATTTGTATCTTTTGCTCGCATGAACTGTTGTCTGAAATTACTGGTGCATGGGCGAGATTGTCACCGCGCGTAATTAAAATTCAAGCAAGTCCATTTCCGTTGAGCCGACATCAAACTTGGATTATTGTTATCTAACTCATTATAGCACCGCTCTTGTGTACCATGATTATTGTTTGGATAGTAGAATGAGAAAAACATTTTGTTTACGCAGGTACATCAGTAATTAGTTGCAAATGATTGCGGTCACCCAAAGGTCACTCCATCTTCAAAGTCATGAACATTTTGTTTTTTTTGATGAAAATTGCGCTCGCAATGAAACAAACTCGCGTTGACTGATTTAAAAAATGACAAAAGTGCCAAAGAGATTCATTTTATTACTGTTAACTTTTATAGTTTTGTCTCCACATCTACAGCGAATGAAATCCAAACTTGAGCCGTGTTAGTCACCTGCTTGTGAATTCGATGGAACTCTAAACTCATTCACTGCCAATGACGGAAAAGATCCGTTTTTACCAGGCTGGCAATGAATTAAACACCTTAAATTTGTTTGAAAATTTGTGGAGAGAGTAATGTTATTTATTTGGATCATGGCGGGATAAATAAAATACATTTTGGCAGGATTCTTAATTTATCGTAGAATTCTGACTTATTTCTCAGAATTCTTACAATTTTGACTCTTTTCTCTGATATTTTTACTTTAAAGTCAAAATTTCTAAGTCAGGCCAAGTTAAATTTCTGACTTTATTATGAAAATTCTGTATTTGGAATGTTTTAATCTTTTTACACACTTTTTAGTCATGCTAATCCATTTTGTATTTACAATGAAGGTATTTTTAAATGACTATTTTATTAATAGGCTTTTATTTTGCAAGGTCCATCTTAACCAGGGTTACAGAAAGGATTCAGAATTCAAGAGTTATGACTTTTAAGTTTTTAAAGTAAAAATATTTACGCTTAGCGGTTATTTTCAGAATTCTTTACAATAAATAAGTTAATAAAACAATGAGAAATCTGAGAGTAATTAGACGTCTCCAAAATTAGAACTCTGAATAAATAAAAGAAATTTTAACAGTCTTTTGGTTAATTATTTCTTCAACTGTCTTACGAGTAATTCATTCTGTGTCTATGCTCGTACCTCAAAGCATTTATACTGTATATATCGAGTTATGATTCCCCGATAATTAAATACGAGGTTGATTATCAAACAAAGTGACAAAAAATGCAAATTAATTTCCAGGCTTACACAAAAGCATACTATTTTTTTTTCCGCCTGTGAATTTTAAAGCATTTTTATTAAAACGTGTTTGTTAGAACATCCGCTTTTCGATTGGACATTGATCATGAACATCGGCTATAATTCATCGGTTTTGCAAGACAACAATCCATTGCAGCCATATTTAATTCCGATGACATTTGAAAATTTGTCATCCTAATTATACGTGTCATAATGATAAGTGCTAATGCCAGGGCCACGTTAATTGATTTCGCAATGCTGTGACTTTGCATAAATGTTCAAGATTTAGCCTTTGCGTATGTTTGGAAAACTACACTCAGTCATCAGACATTGTTTCTTCTACCTGGATAATGTGCCTGTAATTTATTTCCGATAAATCTGCCTTAGGTCTCGGCTGACACATTAAAAATGTTCCCCACGTCAAAAGGCATTTGCACAGCCCAGCGGGTCTGAAGGAATCCGCGGAGAAGTAATCAATCCTTGCCATAAGGCTGAGCTGGGAAATAGGATGAGAAAGGTCCTCACGTTTCCAGACCCAGACTTTCAAAATTGACAAATAAAAGGTGTCCAAAGAGCAACAACAATATGCTGAGTGGATTTTGGACTCATGTAAACACGTAGATCGGCGACAAGGAGGTCAACGTGGACATGAAGTTTTTACTCGGAGCGCTAGTTGCCTTTTGGATGCGCCGCTGATTCGAGGACGAGAAGAATGACGCGTTCAAATGCAGTCGGGCATTTCAAACTCATATAGAGTAAAAGGCCATTGTTTGTTTTGATCTGTGTTTCAAACCATTGTAACATATGGGTACCGGAAATGGGCTGCACAGGGACTGTGTTAGATTTTTTCTCAAAAGTTTCAATTTTAGCCATTTTAACCTCTTGCGTTTACATTTTTTAACCCATTCTAGTCGTTCCGATGTCATTATGTTCAGCTCAACGGTACAACTGTACCTGGGGTTTTTAAGTTATAATTTCTACATTTTTTTTTTTTCCGATTCTGATTGTTCCAACTTTGAACTGTTCATCATGGTGCCATTTAGTTTTTCAGCATTTCAGAATGTAAGAGAAAAATAATTAAAAAAAAAACGATTATTTTTGCTCTAAATTCCACTTTATTTTGACCATTTTTAACCCATTCTAACCATTCTGACCTAATTAGCTTCAGCTCAACTGTATTACAATCCATTTTGAAAAATGTCATTATAAAATCCAAAACTGAAAAGTTGGAGATTTTAAGTTCTAATTTTTACATTTTTTGACAGATCCTGATTGCTTCAACTTTGAACTTTTTGGCATGGTGCCATTTATGTTTTCAACATTTTAAAATGTAGGAAAAAAATATTGTTTCTCTAATTTCCTCCATTTTTTTTGGCTACCACATTTTTTGACCACCACCTATCCATAGAAATGAAGCATTAAAAATCACATTTTGTCTCAAATTGGCAGTTTTTCTTCTGTTTCATTTCATGAAGTATTACAATAACAATAAATATACTAATAAATATAAATAAAAATATACTAATAGCTAAAATAATAATAGTCTGCCATATTTTTTGGTTTGGTAAAAAAATAAATAAATAAAATCATATCTTAGGTCCTTGGGATAAACTTGCAAAAATTACAAATTTGCAATATATGTTATTATTAATATTAAGTAGATCACTGAGACTGATCTACTTCCATTACTGTGCGCTAATGTTTTTGTACGGAAGACCAACATTTCTAGCGCTGAGAGTCGCAGCATTCTCAAGGCTTATGCAGTCTCCGGGGTGTATTGTAAGGAGTCTGGAGGCTCGACCCGAGGCTGCGCCGGGGATAAATATTTCATCGAGTTTTCTCACTGTGCATCAGCGATAATCACGCCTCCATTTGACCAAGCGCCCATTAATTCAACTTTTTGGCTCTGATGTCTTTATTTTTCCAGCATGGTCGTGTATTTTTCATAAAATGATACAATGTTCTTCTGTCTGAAAAGATGAAAAGTAATAAAAAGAAACTTAGGAAGTCATTTGACAAGGTTGACTGATTTTTGGTCAAGAGCAGTGGTGGGAAGTAATTATTAATACACTATTGCATTACACGATTGAACTTAACTCGTTCAATACTTTGACATTTTTTTTTTTTAATTGGAGAGATTCATTCCCATGTAATTTTATTTTTTATTGTTGTTTTTTATGACTGGTTATAGACATTTCTAAAAACGAATTCAAAATTAAGTAATTCATAAATAAAATACTGAAGTAATTGAATATGTACTGAAATTAAAATTAAAACGAATAAACCACGAAAGTAAATATGCATTACATGAATCTGAAGTTCAACGAGTTCATTGTGAGGAAGTCAGCCAATGCTTCAAAATAATTTGTACTTATGATAATAGTAACGTGACACGAACAGCCTTGTAACGCTTTTATTTTGAAGTTCCTCCTGGAAGCCTACTCTCCACAACGCTCAACTAATTGATCATCTTTGGATCCCAGAGTAAGCGGGCTGCAATATGAACAAGGTGTTATTCCGAAATCACGTTGACACATTGTTCTGAAATGAAGTTCAAACTGCCAATTAAGCGTGCTAAAATACAACAAAGTGACTGACATTCTTGTTTGTTTTTTTTTTTCAATTGATGTTCTTTTTTTCTCATTAGCGCAATGGCTGGTGTAGGCACACCAGGATCATCTTTTAAAAAAGTGAATAGGCTGGCTTGGTAAAGCACTTTAGACAACATGATATAAAACGAGAACACCCTACCATACCCATAGCATAACATACCATACCATTGCGATCAAATTGGAATTTTCATTCGCTAGCCCACCAGGCCTTAAACTGTAGATAAGCCAATTATTTTAACAATTTATCAGGCAGTGACAACTTTCTCATTCCCCGAGATATTTTGTAATACGACAGCAAGTCACGTACGGCCATTGCAATGATTTACTAAACGTCATCGCCGCGATTCCCCTGACACACTCTCAAACCAATGTCAGCCGTAGCTCAGGTGACTGCTTTTTATTGTCGTAGCCATTAAACATTTTACTACATAATCATATTAATGTGAAAATGCCCGTTTGGTGCTTGGTTCCATTCAATCACGTAGACAAATGATTGCCTGTTTGAGCATTGAGAAAAAAGTCCCTACCATCCATCCAATCATCTGTGAACCATGCAATAAATACACAAATAGAGTTTTAAAAACATATCCAGCTAAAACTACGGATTCAAACGTTACGCCTGTTGTGTTCTAGCTAAGTAATTCAAGTCAAAAGTATCAAATGTCCTCCTTGTAAGGAGGGCAACTATATCAGGGCGACTTATATAGAAAATCGTACCTGCATGACCATGTGCTAAATGTCACCCCTGATAGCTAGAGGCTGAACTGTCTTTTATCAAGTGGTAGCAGGGGAGGAGGTGTATGTGGTTATGCGACCTCAAATTAGAATAAAAAAAAAAAAAGACATATAGATGTCACTACGGTAAGACCTCACCTTTCAAACACTGCCAAGATGTCTCTAAAGACAGAAGAAATACCACAAGCAGCAGCCGGCAGCCAATCAAATAGTCATGCATAATTTACCATGTCATTTGGCTCTGCAGTCAAATTGAATATGATTTGCAATTAGGTTATTTGAGCACTATTGCAAGGAGAGCGTTTTGGCTGATAGCGCCCGTGACTGAATTATAGTCATGATATACAGAACATCATTATGACTTCAAATGTCATATTGCTTTTCAACAACAGATCTACAAGTGCCAAATTGGAGAGTGAAAACAAATTAGGATGTTTGTTTACAAGTTATACCATTGCTCAAACAAAAATAGTTTGGAAAAACTTTCTCTGCTCAAGAGCCAAGAAATTAGCTGTTAGCATGGCCAACGTGTCAATGTCAACATTGATCAAAAAAATGACAAAGTTGCTTACATGGTTTCACTTCAATAGAGCGAGTTGATCATTTGGTTCACAACAGAGTTGCAATACACTATTACATCATTTATTGTTGTCTGCAACTGATGTTGCAGCAGTACAGAAATTAGGCATAGACAAATGATCTGCCTGGCTAAATATCTGATCAAAACAAAAAAGAGTGATATGTTTAGATTTGAAAACTTCATTTATTATAGAAATCTATCAGGAGTAATTTACATTTTTAAAACATTCGTTTCACTTTTTAAGGCATTCCGATGACTATTTGGAGCTCCTGCAACTTTACTACAAAGATGAAACAATACGTCCAAGACGAATGGAAATAAAACAAAACAAAGCACTATGCAAATCTGACAGATTGTTTAATATAGATATGCTTTTATTAGATTAGCGTTGGAGTGTGCATGTATTTATTTATTTATTCATTGTGTTACTTAGTTAAATATATTTATTCATTTTTTTACACAAAATATCCCCTTTCATTAAGAACGAATATCGGCCTAAAATATCAGTTATCAGTCTCCTTCACTAATTAATAATTAAGCTTGGTATCAGCCCTGTAAAAATGTAGGGTTAGGGTTACGTTCTATCATACCGACGTCATGGTTTGGTCCACCTTCCTGGCAGAAAGTTTCCAGTGAGGGTTGGACTCCGCCAAGGTTGCCCTTTGCCACAAATTCTGTTCATTACTTTTATGGACAGATTTTCTAGGCGCAGTCGAAGCGTTACGGGGATCTCAGCATTGCACCTCTGCTTTTTTCGGATGATGTGTTGCTATTGGCTTCTTTAGGCCGTGATCTCTCTGGAGCTCTTCGCAGCCGAGTGTGAAGCGGCTGGAATGAAGATCAGCACTTCCAAATCTGAAACCATGCTCCTCGGCGATTAAAGGTCTGCCCTCTCTGGGTCGGGGATGAGGTCCTGACCCGATTGGAGGAGATCGAGTATCTTGGGGTCTTGTTCTCGAGTGAGAATAGAAGGTGAGCCCAATGTGATTCGGACGTTCTACCGGTCTTTCGTGGTGAAGAAAGAGCTAAGTCGAAAGGTGAAGCGCTGTATTTACCGGTCGATCTACGTTCTAACCCTCAGCTATGGTCACGGGCTGTGGGTCGTGACCGAAAAAACAAGATCCAGGATACGACCGAAACGAGTTTTCTCCGCAGGCTTTCCCGACGGAGCTCAGAGTCGACCCGCTGCTCCTCCACATTGAGAGGAGTCGGTTGAGGCGGTTCGGGCATCTGGTTAGGACACTTGACACATGCAAATTTCCTCATAACTGCGGTACTCTAATAAACTTTGCAATTTCAATACGTGACAGCGAGCACGGAATACGGAAAAGTTCATGAGAAAGCTAAAAAGAAAAGAAAAATGATCCAATTGCATTGTGCAAGGGCAGCAGCCCCATGCCTGGCAAATGGAAGTCACCTCAGTGGGAGCGCTATCCTTGACTATGAAAATTGAGGCCTTAGGGTGCAAACATTTAACAAAAGGCATGCTGAGATTCTCCAGCGCTCTATTCTTAGCGAGCTGAAGTCAGGTAGCGTCGCAGCTGCCTCTTAGCGGCTGCAAACCCCTTGGTCCAATTAAAATACAACAGTCAATGATGCAGCCGCCGCTGCGTAATTGCCCGTTTCGGTCAGCACTGGCAACCAAAGTGTTCCCGTTCCAGCCTCCAGACGGCATTGTCACCGCTTCTGTCAGTCAGGCGCTACCATTGCTCCTTCTCATGGTTCATGTACCTGAAGTCTTGTAACACATCCTTATATAAGAGAGCGGAAGCAGGCGTACGTACTCGCTGATAAATGATGACGTATGTCATGGAGGAATTGTGCTGTGAGCCCTGGGGTGTTTCTCTCCATTAATTACTTTCATTTGCAGCCTTACAGCAAGGGCACAGTGGACGTCTGTGTCAAGCCGCGCCGTTTATTATTTATTCAGCACCTTGCACACGGCATAGAAATACTTCCAATTTGCTTGGGGATTAGTATTTCTACGGGTGACGTTTCCTATCAAGCAAAAATAACAATGTAGAGGCGCTTTGAGATACAAATTTCATTGGTTCGTTGACAATGCTCGTACTTTAACATCTCCCCAGCTAAAAAAAAAAAAGGATGTTTAAAACTAGAGGTAAAAAAACAAAAAATCACTCTAAAACTACGCTGACGTTCTCAAAACTGGGTTTCTGCCTTGTATGAGCAAATCTAATACTGTATAAGGCTTTGAATAGTGCATTTTCTTTTGCAAATTATGACCAAATTACTGTAATTTAATTAAGACACACTTTTTTTTTCCAATAATGATGGCGTAAATTATGGGTGCGTTCTATAAACGGTATTTTAGAGATTAAAATTTGACATGTTTATTAATTGTGTGCTTTTGGCATTGTACTTGTTGTAACATGGATGGTGTGCGACTTCGGGTATTTATAGCAAAATGAACTCAAGATGTGTCACGGAGAGAAGGAATATCAACATTCAACATCACACGGGTCGCCTGCACTTTGAAAGTTTGTATCTGTATTGCTATTTTTCCTGCTCTTGTCCCATTTAGATAGATAGCTAGATAGCTAGATGATAGCTAGCTAGCTAGCTAGCTAGATAGATAGCTAGCTAGATAGATAGCTAGATAGCTAGATAGCTAGATAGATAGATAGATAGATAGATAGATAGATAGATAGATAGATAGATAGATAGATGAAAAGTGCAACTGCCGCAGCAGTCTGCAAAGAGCATCTTTCCAATTTGTTTTCATGCTGCAGTTGTTGATTGTAAGGCTTCCGTGAGGGTAAGTTGATGAAAGCTGCCACTTATTAATTGAAGGAAAGTAAGCAACGGGTGGGGCGACTGTGGCCCATCGTCGCTTCAGTCTTTTATAATTAGTCCTTAATAAGGTCACACACAAAGGAAGGTCCAGTGAGCTTGGCGTGTTAAAAAACTAGCCTTTCATAGAGCGTTTCAATGAAAAACGAGGAGCTACACACCAGTTAATGGTGGCCGCTCTCGCAGGAAATGGGGTTTATGGTTGTTCCGCACCTAAAATAACAAGCGAGCCTCGACGGCGATAAACACTGGATCATAATTTGCTGCTGTCTAGTGCCATTTAGCGGAAATTAAGTCTGATACAACTACATAAAGTCTTGCAGGAATAGCGGTGAGCTTTTACTAAACACGGAGGACTATTGGAATAGCTTCCTGAACTCGAGTCTGACATTTTTTCAGGATTCCCGACGGGATGGGAATCAACTTCACCTTTAATCACCAAAAAGTTGACGGGAACAGATGGGAGCAGGATTATGCAGTAGGAAGAAAAAACTCGGACAGATGCTTTTGCTTTTTCTGTTTTGTTTTTTAATGTAGTTGACCTTCAAAAGCGGAGTGGGACTGGAGTGGGACTCATTTTGAACAGGAGCAGAATGAGATGGGGCTCATTTTTTCAGTGATGGTACCAGATGTTTTTGTTTTTTGTTTTGGTTTGTTTTTATTGTTTTAGTTAATATATGACTCCATATACAGCTCTTTGTATGCAACAGATGTTGTTTGAAAGTCTTCTATCAAGAGAGTTGAGGGGTGGACCGATTTTTGGCCGGGCTTGATTGTTTGCACCGATATTTGGAATTTTGAAAAATATTGGAATATTATTAGACATTTTTGAATATCAGATAGCTAAAAAAAAATAACCCATTAAGAACAGTACAGGGAACTAATTAAAATTTCGGGTTAATTTGAAAAGACATTCTGCTTATGCTGCGGACAGCTTGCACCTTTTGTTTTTTGCTTGAAATCAAAACAAAAAAGTGAAAGTTTAAATTCCTCTCATGTTGAAGGTTTGTTTGTAAAAGAAATCTCCAGATTAACTTTAAAAGACACGCTAAAGATCTTTTTTGTGAGAATTTCACAACATAACTATATCTTGTTCCTGCTGTTAGCTTGTTGAGTGAGATTTTTAATTTTAATGTCAATACTTTGTCTGAATATGACCACCACTAATTCCTTTGATATGAATCTTCAAAATAATATCACCTGAAACTTGATCTTACGTCAACTTCTTATGAATACATTACACCTTATCTATTTCATTACTGGAATTGTATCATGCCAAAAACCGGAGCAGACGTAGGCAAACCAAAAAATTAACAAACAAACAAAAAAACAAGTAAAATAAAATTAGTTGTGCCCTAATTCAGCTAATACGAAGGAGCAGCAATGGACGCTCCTGGCTACTTGCACAAAATTCCCATCACAGCGATTTTCTCCATCGCTGGAGCCACCGGCACATTGATTCTGCCAGTAGTATATGCTTGTCATCATTAATATTTTAGTTTCATTGTGTTTTATGTTTTCATAACTTCCGCCGCATTTTATTTGCAATAAAGTCTTTCGATTCTGTTATATTTACGTTCAATCTTTATGTACAGCACTTTGTTACAGCTGCGGTTGTTTTATAAAGTGCTCTATAAATAAAGTTGAGCTGAGTGTCAACAAAACCTGCACTGTCAAATGGCGAATAGCTCATTAAATCAGACATGTTACTTGGATAACTGTATCAATTATAATACTAGATGTCATTCGCGGTAACTTGGAATCCTGCAGACGGTGAATATAATCAAATGTGGCGAGGTTGACTCAGTCGTAGTCGAGATGCATTACAGTGCCAACCGGAACTTAACATCACCAAATACGAAAACGATGCGTACATAGAGTCCATTAGCAAAACGCGTGTTTTTTAATGTGGTAGGAAGGTGGAATATGAATGGGGAAAAGAACACGCAAGCTCAGGGAGAAAATACAAATTCTACGGAGGAAGGTAATGTACGGCATTCCCTCGCTATATAACGTCGTCACATTTTGTGGCCTCAATGTATCAAAAATTGTTTTACCTGTAGTTGGTTTGCCTACGAAGGGTTGAAATTTGAGTTTTTAAACTGAGGAATTTGAGAATATGTTTGTCTGAACACAATAAGACATGTATGGTATTATAAACAACATGATAAAATAGCTTATCATTAAAATAGTAAAAGTGAAAAATACATCACAAAAAATCAATAGATGTAAAAACAGTCAGTGAAAGAAGTGAAAAAAGCTGAAGAGCTGAAGAGAAGCTATACAATACAATAAACAAAAAAAATATGTAAGGGTCTGTCATTGTAGTTTTTGAGTGGACAATTTCATGCATTAAGTATTAGTAGTATTAAAATAACGAAAATCTTATGCATTAAGTATTAGTAGTATTAAAATAAGGAACATCTTATGCATTAAGTATTAGTAGTATTAAAATGTGGTATCAATGTCAGTAAATAAAACTTCAAAATACATACTGCATTTGTCTGAAAGAACAAAAACAAAATAATGAAACCACACAAGGCAATAAACAGAACGTGTAATAAATAAAAAGAGTATCCTCAACAAAACACAAACAAAATGAAAAAAATCGAAAAATGAAAACTGTAACAAAGCCCAAACGTACAAAAATAAACAAAAAAAGTACAAGGAAAAAAGACTAAAAATAAAAAAAATAAAAAATCTAAACATACTAAAGAAAACATTTAAAATAAACTAAAATATCGAATGCAATAAATATGCCATAAATAAAAACAAAAAATAAAGTTAAAAATGTATAAAAACAAGAGAAAAAAGAAATAACTTCTACAAGAATTTCATGTATTTCATGATGAAACAGTCTGGCTCACAGTCATAAATTCTGGGTTTGAAATTTCTGTTTAGAATTTCACTTCTGGATATTGCACAACCGCGCAACCCTTTGCCGTGAGACAAAAGATAAAAGGATCGTATCGGACTGAACGCATTTTGAGTCAATTCATGCAATGAACTCAGTCATTGTAATTACAGCATAAATTTAAAAAGTGCATATCTTGAAAAAATGAATACTGCACTGAAACAAAAGGTTACGGATTTCTATTCCGCCAGATTCATGTTTATTAGAGATTCAAAAGAGGGCTTTATTATTTTAAATTATGCAGCAGATCGCTTACCGCATACGCCATCTACTAGCAGGGACAATAAAAAGTTACGTTGACAAACACTTTTTAATAAAAGCAAGGTTCCCAATATTTCTTTCAATGTCATTATAACCGGGAAGGGAGAAGAAAATAAATGGACTGATTACAACTGGCACTCATAAATTTGTTCTTGCAATAACTGTATGATGCAAAAATGCTTCGGTATAATACATTTTTTGAAAAAGACGAATTACAGGTGCTTAAGCCACGCCAACAAATATCATTGCTTTTGAAGGCCAAGATTACTTTTTGAATAGCCTGTGTCTACCCAATTGTGTTTCTTCGTGTGTGGTCTGGAAAAAGATGATCATATTAACTCGTTCAACTCCAAAGTTATGTTATTTTTTGGTTTGTTTGTTTGTTTTCTCAAGGGACCATATTTGTAATTCTAGGTATTATTAGTACTTTTTTCTTTGTTTAGCTATAGAAGGGTCAACAAATGGCTGGTATCAAATGGATTAACAAGGAGTATTTGTTTATGTTTGTTCATCAAGTACTAAAATCATTTTATTAGCTAATCCAGTACTACTACAATTATTTACTTACTGTAATGTTCATTACTTTAGGTGATCAAGTTCTAAGGTAATTAAATACATTAGATAATTAAGTACTGAGGCTGTCTAGTTTAGAGTTAGTAATTTATTCATTTCAGTAAGTACTGTAGTAATTTACTAGCTAAGTAAGTACTAAAGTATTATACTTAAGAGTATCAAACTGAAGTTCCTACATTACCTAGGTACTTAATTACATAACCGATTACTTATGTACTTAATTGGCTGAAGTAATCATTTACGTCAATGCTTTATTACCAAAATTAAGAACTGATAGTAATCGTTTACTTTAGTTAGTATTGTACTAAAGAAATTGACTCTAGGTAAAAAGAATATAAATATAGATATATGGATAAGACACACCCGACTATAAGCCGCAGGTCATTACATCAGAAAAACGTCACAAATTCACATATTTGTTTTACTAGTGGACTGTTTCTCGTGGCTACCAGAAAAAAAAAAAAAAAAAAAAAACTGCAGATATGCCGCACTAGACTTTAAATCACAGGGCTCAAATCATTAGAAAAAAGTTGCGGCTTATAGTCTGAAAAATATTATAAGTACAATGATTGAACGCTTTAAAGATAGGCCTAGGCTTTTTTTTTTTTTTTGTAGAATGTCAAGCATGTCTCCTGCTTTGCTAATGATCCCTGACAGACAGTCAAGACCTGCGCGCCGAGATTTCTCATAAAAACAGCCACATGTATCGATCAGCTGGGCTCCACGGCGGCCTCCACCCGATGCATATTTTATTAGTTTGCACAAAACAAATCAAACACAGTACAATCTCATTTCCAAGTACTTGAAGAAATGTTTCTCTTCACATAATGCTTAAGGTTTGGTCAGGGAGCGCATGAGAAAGCCACGGGGGGAATGCTAAACAGCTTTTTCTTCCGATATATGATAAAAGGTCACACGCCGTCGGGCGCCAGCGTAATTATCTTCGAAATATTGACCTTAACGTTAGGCACCTCTGCTTCATAAAGATTTCAAATGTGAAGCCCGACACAACAAGGGCGAGAGCATTTTCAGCGAGTAATGGTATGAGGACACGCGCACCTCCAGGAGTAAATATGTAGGATTTCCCTTCATGCTCTCTTCTTCGGTACCCGGGCAAAGTCACTTCAAGGTGGTACCTGGGAGAATCGGATCCCGAGGCCTATTGACTCTGTACATTATTAATTCAGTTTCAAGCTTACAGCAGCGGCAGCAGCTTTTCAGAAGCAGAGATGAGAAATTGGAACGGTTGGGGGTGTAATACTGTGACTTCGCTTTGGGCCCCGTGTCAATAGCACGCCGAGAAAAGATAGAGGTTGCGGCCCACATGCGGGGCCGGGGAAGAGGGCTCGTGGCATCCAGGTTTGTTTCAGTGTCTGAAACAAAAAAGTAGATGCTGGTGAATTTGAAGTTACGTGCTGCCGCTCAACTAAGCACTCGGGAGTGTTTTGAGGCTGAGAACGCATCCCTGTGATAGGACCCCAGTCGGAAGCAGTCTAACAGCCTGTTAATACTCGGTCTTGTTCGGCCACAAATGAAGGCACTTTTGCTTAAAATTAATCCACGACGCATCATAATACATCGATAGAGTCATGGGATTATATAAAAGAGTTTTGGCAACAACATGACTTAACTCTTTCAGGGCCAAGCGTAATTGCAAAAGGAAACCTCTAGAGGGCCAGTATATTTAGCATTTTCACTCATCTTTCAATGACAACAGAATATTGTGTGCTAACACTATGTAAACTTGGTTGGTATCATGCAAATTGATTTGCATTCCTTACTTTGAATTTCATGTAGTTAATCTTTGTGTTGTAAGTGTGGAAACACTGCCATCCAACGGTCAAAATTAGCACTACAGCGCTCAATTGGTTTATATTAGCTAAGTATTAGTCAAAACAGTAACAGTACATTGTTTTTATTTTCAAATCAGGAGCAAACTAATTGGAATATGAAGCAACGTATTAATATAGTCAATTGCAATAAAGTGACTGCTTTTAAAAACGTAATATTTTGTTTTTAAGCAGATTCCCATTATCATTACTGGAGCAATTTTCCAGCAGAGCAGTCAGAAATAAATGAGAGATCTTGCGCAATCTATCTTCATATTTCACAGGGGATACAACTTGAAAAAAGGTTGAGAACCACTGGTTCCGTGGTTCAATGACCTCAGACCTCAGGCTGGCAATTTATTTATATTCCAAATAATTTTACCTACCCGTATCACAGAGAATTATACCATTTTGACTGTTCACAATCTGTGGCTCAAGTCTGTGTACCACAGAACAGAAATGTAGCTTCTGCCCGCCGTGATAAGAAGAGCGGTGCGTAATAACCGCCTCGGACAATCCATCAACGGATCTATAAAATCTTATTACAGGTCCAGGTAAAGCAGCGTGGATGCAAGGCGACAGATGTGTTCCTATAAGCGTTGTTCCAGAGCCACGCGGCAGCGACAGGCCTAACCTTTAAACGCAAACCCGACAACTTCAATCTGCCCACTTTGCCCGCTCCGCCCATTGTTGCTATCCCGCAGCAAAGCAAACGCCGGCCGCAGGAGAGTTGATTAAATGCGAATGAGCTATGAGCAATGCTCGCGACGTAGCCGGTCGCTACTACGGGAGGGAGAACGACTGTCCACATCATTTGGCGGCCGGCAGCTAAGTCGCCGCGGCATCCCGTAGTCGTCAGCTGCGCGAAGATGAAAGCGCTTCCAACCCGGGCGACGTTTTTGACAACGCCGAAGTGATGTATTTGTCAAAACACATCATGACTAATCACTAACTCGGGCAGGGTTGAACAGCTACAATGTTTAAAGTCAGACGAGAGAACGTCTTTCAAAAGGATCTACACGAGGACGCATGGTTACGTTTGAATGATGCTCTTGAAAAGATGTTTCCATTTGTTGCATTTCAAAAGGCTACATTCATGTTCAGCATGCTTACAAACCTCTTCTCATGGATGTGCCAGCCTGAATAATGGAGGTGTCAGCTTGTACATGAACAAAGGAGGCAGCCATTACTTTTCTCGGGCTCGCGACCGGCTAAAATACTGCTTGATGGCCTGCAAATGTGCTTGTTTATAAAAAAACAAAAACAACAACAGTTGAGTGGATGCAGGTTTTCTCACCTAGGACAAACTGTGGTGATGTGAGAAGACAAATATGATGGTGCCTTCAATAAATCAAGCGCGAAATGTGCCATTGAATAATTTGAGTATCTCAATAAATGCTTGAGGGAGTTTTTCCCTCAGGCACCTATTTATTTTGTACACTGGCACAAGCTAACAGCGACAAGTGCCCACTATGCATTAAATGAACACACTGCCAACTTCAAAATAAACCTTACTTTCCCAAGTCACGAAAGGGTACCCTGACTTTTATTTTGAAGTAGATCATGGCAGCATGCTGCCTTCACTCATCATCAAAATCAATACCACAAATTCAATCACCTATTATGCTAATTAAGGATGCTTAAAAAAAGCTTAATTTTGCTGAATTGTTATTATACGCTATTGCTAGCGATTAGTGATGGGACCAACCTTAGCAACTAGGACTAGCAGCCACAACAACACATAATATATAAATTAAGGATAAAATGAGCCCTTGTGCATCTTCGTACCTTGAGTCAAAAAATGCTCAGGTCATTTTTTTTTTTCGTTTAGCATACCCATTTATTTAGTGTACAATACATAGCAACAAGTGTTCATGTTATGCATGACAGTAACATGCCAACAATGTGGCGAGAAGACCAGCAGAACAAATCGTACATTCCCAGTTAACATTTGGACATCAAAAGCTTGGTAAACCATGTTTTTTTTAAGTAGACCCGGACAGCGTTATGACTAACTTGCTACCTTGTCTCATCTCAATGCACTACGCTGTCCTGAAATCGGTTTTTACTGCTATTTATGCTAATTAAGGATGCTTAAAAAGGCTTACTCACACTGACAATATATAGCACCTGTTGCCAACAATTAGCAGCAGCTGGCAACAGCGCTAGCAATGACGAGCAGCAAAAGATGCTAGCAGTGGTACTTGTGAGCAGCACTCATATAGCTGTAAGATCCATCAAATTACTTTGCAAATGCTGTTAAATAGACATAAACAACTCAACGGACACAGTTGCTGTTCCTACTGATCACTTTCGAATGAAGTAGGTGAAGTCAAATGTGTTGCTTTAGCCAGAAAATATTGCTATTGTGGTTTTGACATCCCATGGTTTCATAAACCAAATGACAAGATATGTCTAAAATCTCGCTAATGTTTCCAAAAACTAAAACCGTCTGCTGCTGCAAACAGTTCAACTTTTGGTAGAACATGTTAACTATACACATTTATCTGAATATCTGATCATTCGGTAACATTTTGAATAGGATATATAAAAACCAAAACATTTGATCGTTCCAGCCCTAAAATCGATACTCACAGATATCTCTTCCTTACCCTCTGCGGGTACAACGAAAATTATTAATAATACCATCAAGGAGCTGTGACTAGTATTGTGCAGCTGGAAATGAGGGAATTGGGGTATTGGTATTTTTATGAATTTTAATTGAGAACGGGTATTTAAGATTCGATTTAAGAAGGTGGTCGTGGAACAAATTCAATTTGTATCTTTAATATTTTTGGGACTGTTGTCCAGTTCTGATAAAAGTGCTGCAGCCTACCAGCAATTCTCTTCAGTTTTGACAATTTATGCATTGCTTGCTATCATCTTAATTTCACCCGTCTTCCACATCTTTTAAAAGTATGGTTTTGTTTTTTTGCATCATGTCGATCATTTAGTGGCTATATGTCTAAATCTCCACCAAACCAGTTGGTTGAACTTCCTTTTTCTTCGTCTACTTCTTCAAACGAACCCAGTCAGATTTCTAAATAGCCCCGTGGTTCAACATTTAAACATATTCTATGAAAAAACCCTCCGCCTGGAAGCCAAGGTTTATGGTGACACTCGTCTCTAAATGGCTGCACGACTTCGGATTTATGTGACGTGAAGATAACGCAAGCAAAAGAGGTATCCCATCACGGTGCATCTTTTGATTCACGCCGCAAATTCCTCAAGGCCGTGAAGCAAGATCTAACGATGAAGGAACAAGGCCAAGGGGGGACTTAGACTACAGTTGCACGGCCCAATGCGACACTTACACACCCGCCATCAAACAGTGGCCTTTGTGGCGAGGGTGGACAGAGACAAAGTAGAAGCTTACATGGAACATTACTCATGATTGACGAGTTGTTCACAGCACTGCCAGTCAAACCTTACAGTCATGGGAAGGAAGCATTAAGACAACAAGACCTCCATTTTTGACATGATGTTGCTGCTAAAAAGTCTGACTGTTTATTGATGGACAACTGGTGGATTCTTACCCCTTTTTACATCCTAAAATTAATGGTGTGCCCAAACATTTTTTGCCCCAAGATCTTCTTTTCCAGCAAGACCATAACAGCAGCTCGTGTTAACTGAGGTAGTTAGGGCATTATTTTCAATAAAAGAAGAGAGCGGACTGAACCAACGTCCAAGTCCATCTTTGTTCACACACAAAAATATTACTAAAACGGAGAAGATCATGTAAAAGTTATGAAGTTTCCATCGGATTCAATTAAAAGTGCACTGGTTCGAGAACACGGAAAATGATTCCATTTGACTCATTTATTAATTCTGTTTTTTTTAGCACACAGACACGCAATCTTAAATTTGGTGGAACATGGATGCTACGCAACTTCAGGTATTTCTGGCAAAAAGATCTCCAGCTGTGTCGGGAGGAAAAGGAAAAACAACACTTTCGAGCGGATTCAACGCTACACCGGGGAGGCGTTCACTGACTGCTCATAACATGGGAAATCTGAAGCACCTTAACGCTCAACAAATATATAATTTACGAATATGAACACAAGAAGGTAAGAGGAATTTACAATGATCAGATTTATTCTGTTTTGCTTTAGTTTCTACATTGTCGCCAAATTGTCAGTGGTTCCTATACAGCGTAACATAGAAAATACCAGAATTTGACACTATAATAGAGAGTGCAACATAGCAGCGTCCTCTATATGGGGATTTACACTAAGTAGCACGTATGCTAAATGTCATTAGCAATATTAGCTTTGTCCTTTGACAGACAGTGGCTTCAAAACAAGGTCATTTCTCAGTATTTGTTCAGGGTGTGGTAAAAGGTGTTAGAATAATTTCATCCTGTCCCCTCTCCTCGCGAGAAAAAGTTTGTTGTCTTCTCTCTGCTTTTTTTGCTTATTAAATGTTCTAGGTTGCTTGAACCTAAGAAAATTATGTTGGAATGTTGACTGGATGACAGACGGTTGCAAACAAGTATTTGTACAACCATGAGGATTTCTTCAGTTTAGAGAGTAGGTCCCTGACCTGTTGGGAGAATTGAGCAATCTTGCCTGCAGGAGGAACTCTAAGTTGTAAACCACATTCTGCTTGAGAAAGAAATAAAAGGCAAAGGCAAGGAAGTACACTTTAGAAAGGTTTGGTCTGAAAGGCAAAACCATTTCAAGTCGTTTTCCCTCAGGTTGTGTTCTTTGTCTCTGCTCTCTTTTATTGAAAACCCTGAGAGCGACAAACAATAATCGGTATCGGCTCTGAAAATATATCTGTCTTATCTCTAATACATGTTCGCATTAGTGCATCTTATTTCTTTGCCCAAAGAGGACAATGCCTGATTGGAGCTAATGACATTGAAAATGATTATGCCAAGCAAGAAAAGTGGCCTTTTGGGAAGAAAACGTCTATCACCCCACAGAGAAATAAATGGTTCTCCCCAAAACGTTTTTGAGTTTTGTACAATTTCATACTGATGTTTTTTCCTTTTTCTATTCTTTTTTTTGTCTGTAGCTCTTTGTGAGGGGTATGATGTCTTCATCAATAGCCTCTCAGTGATTGAATTTGGGCATCAACAGCCCGCAACAGATCAACATTTGCAGACGCCCACTAAGCTATGCCATAATCATGTTTGGACAGAGATAATCTAATTCTCAGTCAATTATCTTGGCTTCCACGGAACTGATAATGGTTGCTCTTAAGCAGCAAATTGGCAAGGTTGGAATGTAAACATCATGTTTCACGCTAAATGTGTTGGCTCAGTGTATCAGGTTCCCATTTTCTGGTCCGTGGCCACTTTTTCATTTGCGGGCAATAGCGGAGGTGCTCGACAGGATGCGGGCCCACCGGGCGGGGGGTCCGGGACTCCATTATCATTATCGGTAAATCCCATCTTAGGCGCGGAGCAGCAAGGCAGATGTTGCGGCGGGGGATCGGCTCAGCCCTCCACTGGCAGACTTCTCGGCCAAAATGGAGGTGACAAAATGACAAAAGCTGCCGCGCAGCCACGATGAAGATGATATTTTGACTTGCAGTCAGTCAGGATGACAATCGCATATCACATGACACCTACACACGCTCTAAAAATATTCCATGCGGCTGTCCAAGTGAGCAAATCGAATCCTTGGGTCTGTCACAATAGCGCGCATGTAAATCCCGAGCAATTATTTGCTGAATGTGGTGGCTGAGAGTTTCCACTGCAGCAAACCAAATCCCACAATGTTTCTTTTGGTATTAGGACGTAGCGTTAGCTTTGGAAAAACAACAGACTAATTATGATTAGCCAAGTATTGTGAAACAAATTGAGATATTAAAATACTGTAATTGTGATGGTTGTTTCAACAAAAAATCCAGAGTCCATAAAATGACCACATTGGCTGGGAGCATTTTCTTAATTACATGTGAGTAACCAAATTAAATCCGTAGTAATTTGTCCACCATTGCCGCATTATAAACTCTTAACCCTAATCCTCAGCCCCCCCACACCCCTCACCCTTATCTGTATTGGTTCTAAAATAGGGGTATGTGAAATTTTAATAGGCTTTCTGCGGGTATCAGCAAATCTAATTTATTGCTTTTTAATGTTACGGCAGTACCTGTAAATTGTTTCAAATTAAGAGCACATTTTACATACATACATACATATATTATATATATATATATATATATACGTACATTATATATATATATATATATATATATATATATATATATATAAAATACTGTAGGAGAGGTAGTCTCAGTATAGCACCCACCCCCCCCCCCCCCACCCACCCACCCACCCCATGTAACCCTAATGAGAATAGGCAGCACAGAAAATAGATGGATGGGTTTTCATTTAACTCCACTCAAAAGATAAAGTATACATTTGCCTCAGACACTAGGATGGTGTATAATACCATCAAACAATCGAGAGGGAAAAAAAATAATCAGATTATTTTAAGTTATATTAAATTGCTTGTCCCGGAACGACACGATAGCTCATGTTGAATATTTTCAAATGAAACACAGCACATAAAAAGCATATGTGCCTTTTATCACCAAAATAAGCATGACGGTTTGCCATTTGACTCCTGTATCAATATAACAGCAGGGAGCTTCATCCTCAGAGTCTCTTCTAAGCTCAGTACTTTCTCTTAAATTAGTATCCTCAGTAAACAAGCTCCCCAAGTTCAAGGTGGAAAGGCGCAAAAGATGAAATCAATAAGGCAAGTAAAAACAGCCTCTGTTGTTTGGCAAAACAATACAAAGTAGCTCACAAACATGCTGGGATCAAGATAATTCTTTCAGCCATTCATTTTTTTTGCACCGCTTTTCATGTTCATTTGAGCAAAGTGTTTCGCATTTGCATTATCTTGTCAAGTTCTGTCCTGTTCCCTTTGTTTAAATACTGCACTCTTTCTAATGGCATTTAATGGTGAACAATTCAAAGTGTCTGCATCAATAGAGGTAACCACAAGTTAGGCGGGAACGCTTTTTGGGGAAAGAAAATAACTATTTGATAGTGAAGTGTCATCAAAGCAGCGTTAGCTCTCTGGGAGCTGTTATTAAGCCAGTGCTGCGTTTAAAAACGCAATAAAAGCTTTAATGGCTGTTATTGTAGAAGCGCCGCAATGTGTGACCATATCAGTTATTGCCATTTGCTTTGCGTTTCGTATGGACTGAAAAGCTACTAGCTTTGCATTGTACATAGGGCTGTCACTAGAAAAAAATTCTAAGCGATTATTCCATCAAATATCCCACCTATTAATCAAATTATTAATCAAATTATTCATTTTTTTTTCTTTAAAGTATAATCCAAAATGTTCTTTCCTGGTTTAGGTTTTTTAAAATATTTCTTGCCTAAAGTTTAATCTAGAACTTGAATGTTGCAAGTAGGGCTGTCACTAGCTTGATTAATTGAACAATATTAAAAATTTCTTTAAAGTGTATTACAAAATATTCTTCTTCGTTTAGAATTTTCAAAATAAAGAAAATGTAGCAAAAACGATTTTTTCAAAAATAATAAATAATATATATAATATATATAATATAATAATAAATTTTATTTAAATAAATTACATTTTAAATATAAAATAATAAAATAACAATAAAACAATCATTGGAGTGTATCGTCCCCTTCCAATTCACACACGCTAATATAGTCAACATAGCCAAACAGGAAATAAATATTTAATTATATATATAAATAAATAAATATTCTTCTTTGTTTGGAATTTTTAAAATAAAGAAAATGTAGCAAAAACGAATTTTTCAACTTTAGATAACCTTTTTTTTATAATCAATATGAAATCAAATGAAAATTTGTCACATTTTTTACGATAAAAATTGAATGTTGATTTTTTTCAGAATCAGTTATTCTATTGAACATCTCAATGAATCAATTTAATGTCTACATTTTGGTTAAAAATTATTCTTTCCTACCTTAGATTTTCATTTTATTTTAAATAAATTTTATTTCAATAAATTACATTTTAAATATAAAATAATAAAATAACAATAAAACAATCATTGGAGTGTATCGTCCCCTTCCAATTCACACACGCTAATATAGTAAACATAGCCAAACAGGAAATAAATATTTAATTATATATATAAATAAATAAATATTCTTCTTTGTTAAGAATTTTTAAAATAAAGAAAATGTAGCAAAAACGATTTTTTCAACTTTAGATAACTTTTTTTTATATAATTAATATGAAATCAAATGAAAATTTGTCACATTTTTTAAATAAATTACAATTTAAATATAAAATAATAAAATAACAATAAAACAATCATTGGAGTGTATCACAACCTGTCCCCTTCCAATTCACACACGCTAATATAGTCAACATAGCCAAACAGGAAATAAATATTTAATTATATATATATAAATAAATAAATAGCGTTCAAGCTGTTGTGCGGTCAAGAAGATTGAAAATGATTGAAACGTGCGGCGGATGAGATAAAGCGCTGGTCACATTCATGCGGCAATAAGCCGAGTAACGGTTTAAATTACGGCACGGTGACAGATGCCACCGAGTTAACAGAGACGTGAGGGGAAATGTCAACTGCACTTAGCTTGTACACGCATAAAAACACATACTAGGGTGGCCTGGGGCAACAGTGCGTGCCGTGTCATGTGGAAAGCCACGATTGCATTGTGGTCAACTTGTGCGGATCGCATCCATGCTGACGCTTTCATCCATCACTGCTGGCTTGAAGGAACAAAAAGAAAAGTGCGCTCACTTGATTTGTTTATTTTCGTTCAATTGATTCTTATGAATACACGAACAAAGCCTTGTTTTGTATATATATATATTTGTTTTTGTGTTTTTCCATTTACAATATTTTTCATTACATTTTCATTATGGCTTTGTTAATTAGTATACTGTATGTTTTATTAATTACTGTATTTGTATTTTGATTTTTATTAGCTGGTTTTGAAGACACTGCATGTGTTTGTTTTTAGTTTGGATGATCATGTTTATTGTAAATCTTATTTTGTTGATCAATTTTGTCATCACTGTACTGTAGATGTTTTTCTATTTGCAGTATTTATTCTTGTTTATTGTATTTATTTTCATGTTTTTTTTATTGTTATACAATATATGTGTTTCAGTTTACAGTGTTTTTGTCAACATATATACATATCAGTATTTTTTGTGTTTAGTACGTTTTTCATTCATTATATTTTGTGTGTGTTTCGATTTGTTTTTAAGAAGTAAAAGTCCACCCCCCCAGTTTATAATTGTTTTCAGAAATGCATGAACATTTTTTTTAAATTAATCTCATTTTAATACACTCGCGCAATTCAAAACCGTGCACTTTAAAAAATTAAACCAATGGTCAAAATATTCATTCGAGAGTTAAAAATAAATGGCTATTAATCCATTTCTTCATCCATGAGCTTCATCTCGGCCGGAAATACCCAATGCGTGTTTAGATGTTTTCGAAAAGGCATCAAAATAAATCTGCAAAACAGAGAAGCGGTGAAAGATGAACCGTGTTCTCGTGAGGGAACATCGTAATTCTGACGTAGGGTAATGGACCCCAACCAAATATCGTGATGCGATTTCTGTCCCATTGAGTAGCTAATAGAGGTCGGGTAGCCATTGAGAATTCCGTGCCGTTTCCAATATTGTCATTTGGGCCACGTAGTGATGGAAAGTAGACGCATGGATAGTTAGATACTAGTTACAGATTGCACACTCTAAATCTAAAGTCCAAAGCACTTTTGCCTTCTTTTCTCCCACTTAAGTTGTGTTCTGAGTATCTATAAATAGACATCAATATTTAATGCCACAAAGAGATGAGGCCATTTTCTCCTTCTACAAGATGCTATAAAGAACAATGATGCGGTGCTTTGGCTGCTGCTCCACCAGAAGCCAGAAAGTGCAAAATAGAAATGCACTTTAAAGGCAGGCTGAGCTCTCCAGGAAGTCATTAGGTCACACAAGTGTGGAGGATGGTCCACGAGGGGGCTTTAATAATGAAGAGCTCGCCTACCGGAGGGAGATGCTGCCTGCAGCAGACATTTACACTGCCATGGAAATGAAAGATGTGGCGCTGCCCCCAAATGTCCCGTGTCCCCTTCCAAATAAACCGGACGACTAACACTTGATATGGTGATATATATATATATATATTTTTGGGCCGACGCCATTTTTGTCTCCAGGAAAGATCCGGTCTCCAAATTATTAAGAAACGAATGCAGACTCAGAAAAGTAATCATTAGAGCAGTGTTTTTTTTCAACTGTGCGAAATATATATTTTTTCAGCCAAGTCATCCCTAACCGAATTATGTCACTAATGACAATAAATAAAACCTGACAAGAAAATGGCAATAAAGTCACTATAACACCATTTTGCATGACCCTGTCATGTTCCAGTCAATTTGCTCTTAATCTGAAAAAAAGAATAACACATCAGTAAACAGACTTAAATAGAATTGCCGATGCTATACGAAAAGTTGTTAAAATCTCATGTGCCCCCTTAAGTGCCTTCACGTACCTCATTTGAGAGCCACCAAATTAAACTTTCAAAGCTCGAATGTAGACCTAGAAACTTCTGCAGTTATCATAAATGTATTTTTTAAGAGAGCGAAAGATGACGATTGAAATTGTAAAACAAGCAAAGACTTTTCCAACAAAAATGGAACACACAGTCCCGATTTACCACAGTAGTAATTCCATAGAACTGGCTTCACAAGGAGACAGTTTGTTTACATGCACAATTTAAACCAGATACTGCTCTGGTTTGACAACACATTTTATCCTCACTACTTGTTTTCCCACTATACAGTATGTATGAGAGGATAAGCTGATTATTATATTAGAGCACTTCACATGACAAAAACAAATCCCCCCCCCCCCCCGCATCGAATTCGTGCCTCTCCCTCAAGGGGGGTCCACCCTGCTATTTGAGGGGCAATGCTTTAAAGTGAGAATTTTGAGACTTCAAGTTTGAATTAAACGGTAATATGTACAATAAAGTGATAGTGTAAGCACTCACATGAGAACAAATCTTTAGCGTGCTGCCATTTTGACTCTGTGACAGCAACCAATCGTAGACTAGTATCTTAGAGATTTTGACACCAACCAATAGCAGACCAATCGCAGACCACACACTGAGCGCCATGTTTGAGAAGTAGTTTTTAATGCCGTAAGGTGAAAAAAATAGTGTAAAGAGGGGACGAAAAAACATTGCGTCCACGTCATAAGGTGAAAAAAACATAAGGCATGGACGTCGTAAACCGGGGGTCCACTGTAAAGCCATAAAGATGAGAATTCTGCCAAACAATCCCGTGTTTTTATTTCTTTTTCTAATCTTCTTCGGCACATTCCTTATCTGCCTCCTCCTCTAATATTTCTGAAACCGTCTGCATCACAGCACTACATCATCATTACTCTACTGTACATTGCGGTATTTAGAGTGTGTTTCCCCCTCACTGGTCTGATGACAGACTCGTGAAAGTCTCCCAAGACATCATCAGTGGATTGTTGCAGACCTCAGGGAGTCTTGACTGATTGTTAGAAGGCAACTAAGACACTCAGCTACGTGTCGAGTAGGCCGAGGTCAAGAAGGGGAGTCTCTAAAAATGAGACCTGTCATGTCACGTTCCCCGCGTCCGATGACGGCAGCGGCCCTTAAAGCCAATTCTGGCTATTTATTTTTAGATTTTTAGATTTGAGTCGCTTCCAACAAGCTTGACTGAATTCACTCGGCACAGCTGACAAGAAGACACACTTGTCAACTCGGTTAATGGGCTGCTTTTTTGAGCACTGTCTCACGAGAGCTTGCCACTTGTCAGGTAATTTCGACTTTTGTTTGGGAAATTAAGACCGGAGTCACATGGCCATTTTATCCCTCACATGCATTCGTTGTGCCCCACAATAGAACAAACGTAGTGTTGATTTTTCTCAGCATGCGACTAATTGCAGAAGGTAGAGAGAAATCACTTCCTGGTTTCTTGTAAAATTGAGCTACGGTTGTGAGATGTTTGTATTTGTATATCAGTTGGCAGCGTTCGATGCAAATGTGTCTCTTGCCGCTTATTACATAATTAACAATCGAAATACCGAAGTAACAGTTTAACATCATTCTGAGCTTTCTTTGTGTCTATAGTAAACACATCTAGGTTTTCTAACAAACCTTACTTATCTCGCAACGACCATCAATAATCATGTCCAACGATGTTTATCACATGAAGCTAGCTGTCGCTTTCTGTTAGCGTAAAAACAGGATTGCCGCAGACAACATTTGATCGTTTTCAACCAAACCTAGTAAAACTACTTGCTGTTATGTTCTTATTCTTTCAAATCTTCACCGGCTCACAATGTGTGGCACCACCTATTGGCTGAAAGTGGAATTAGACTCAATATAAACATGTGTTAAACTGTAAAACTGTAACACTGTAAATGTCAGTCTGTCAGTCCATCGTTCTCTTTTATCATGTTTCCGTCTTCACTTGGTTAGTACCAGAGGCGGATATTTTCCAAGTTTTCGCTGGACCAAAAAGAATTTTAATTCTATGACGTCATTACTGTATGTTTTTGTATGTTTTTCATACATTTCATATCTCAAGGAACTCCTGTGTGAGCTTACTCGACGGCCGTGGCTTCGTTACATCTCATTTCTGTGATTTGCTCCAAATATTTTTAACTTTTAAAAGAGCCTGTCAACTGCATAACACATTAAATGCGATACTAAAACATGATAAATAAATAAATATAAAATTATACTTTGTGAGATGGTTCTATTCTTAACCCTGTGGGAAGAGACTCAGGTTTGACTTTTTTCACCACTTTGTTTTCACCCGCTGTTATTTGTCACCTACTTCAGGGATGAAAATATGAATTACAGAGATTACGCTGGCAGGAAAGCTGTACTTCAACAGAAACGGGAGAAGAAAAAAAAACAGACAATATCAAATGTCGAACATCTGAACGGGTGTGCAATTGCATCTCTAGGATTCTTTACAGCAAAATTAAAAGCGTGTTTTGGAGAATGCTGCATTTTTTCCTTCTGTATAGCAACAAAGAATCCCTGCGAATGTCTTAAATACGTGGAAAATAGCAATAAAAAATACAGAAGATAAAGACTAACAAAATGATTAAATTGTGGAGAAGCTAGTCGAAGAGAGAACAATTTCTGTCATCGGCATGACAACACCTGCCAGAATACGCAATTAGAGCGCTTACATTTTGGTCATTATAGTGGTACTCGGGGCATTCATTTGAAAAATGCTGACTGCTCTTGGTTTGGCGCACCACTTGGTGCCCTTTAAAGTTGGTTCCACTCAGAATTGTTGGAAGCCGATCAGAAGTAAATGCTGATCTCATAGAGTGCTATGCATCAATTAGAAAGGCCTTGAATGCTTTGACCGAGTATGTGTGTCAAGCTAGTCATTTTAAGCTAATCTCCCCCCAAAAATGCATTTTTTGCTTCATTCATATATTTAAACCAAATAAATAAAAGTGAGTGTCTGTCATGAATTCCATTCACGTGTTTTGAGGGACATTTTTTCGAAACTTTACGAAAATTCTACATACATTCCCACAGGTACCTTAAATGGTGGCTGGTGTAACCTTAGTTTGAAATTAATTTCTCAATTCGGAACAACCACGTAGCCATTTCTAAGGGGGTGTTGTGCACTTGTACAAACAAGTTGTTTCAGTTTTTTTTTTAACTTACATATGGATGCACAGATATTGGTATTAGGTCAAATATCAGGCCTTATTTCTAGCTATCAGTACTAACATTGGTAGCCAATACCAATATTGCTCGCTCTCTTGTCAGGATTTAAACATGATTCATTAGGAATTCAAAATGATTGATTGGGAAATGAATAGAAAATTGCCCTTATTTTCATGATTGTTTTGGTAAAATGCTTCTTTGGGATACGAAGGTCATTTGTTATTGTTTTAGTAGAACATTTTCAATATCAAACTTACTAGTGGTTTCGTTACTTGGTGTGGTATCGGTGACTACTCAAGAGTTAGGCATTTATTTCATGACACGAGATGTCATGCAACCAACTGATATTATCTTCGTGATGAACCTGTTGCCTGCGATCCACCCACTGAGCACCCCTGTTGTATTAGAAAAGTTGCAATACGAGAGTGTAAAACTCCTCCAAGAGAGCAGCTGATGCTAGTCTCAAACTTCCACAGCAAATACAGATACCTTGAAATTTGGCCAGGCGTTGCCCAGATACCGATATTTGGTATTCGTACTCCCATCTCGAGACTAATGTTTTCTGAAGAATTTTGTTGATGGACGCCCATTTTTCTGGGTCCCCTAACAATGTACGCACATGTCTAGTTAAGTGTAGAAGAAGCACTAGCGCTAAAGGGTTGCCGGGTCCGTATTGGAACCGGACGGCTAATCTCCGGTGGCAACCTAGAGTCGACATGTGGCATGAGGGCCGGTGGCTAAAGTTACAACGAGTGTCCTATGCCTAATTGGGACGGGGCCTTATTTCAGGAAGCGCTATTATTTGAGGAAGTATGTTTGGAATTGAAAGCCGTTCGCTATGTTCCTGTGACTGCAAGTGAATGCGTTCTGTGTAGCACCACACTATTTACCATTGTGCGTGACCTTTACTTGCTCATTGATTGGCCTCCTCCTACAGTGTGAGGTTTCATTTGCACTTAATTAGTCTCATACGCTACACTTCAAAGTCATTAGTGCACATTTACTCGCGGACGCCTCCTCCTCGCATGCATTGGAGGAGTTTTCTGGTCATTTTCAGTTGGTTTGTTTTACTCGACAATAAATGTGCAAATTAGATCATGTGGAGGCATCACTGAAACATGTTGTTTAGTTTCCTGACGTGGTGTTTACTTGGAGGAGTGGAGACTAAATTGGCTCAAGGTGAGACGCTTTTTGTTTGTCACCTAGGATGGACTGAGAATTATCAACGTGTTTGCTGAGAAATGATGTCAATTGAATTTTAATACTTTAGAGTTAGTTTAGATAAAACGGTATGTTTGGGCTGTCATGTGTGCCACTAATGATGCCCCCCACCCCCATTTGTTTCTTCTTAGTCTTGCTGGAGCCTTTCAGCTTCAACCCTGCAGCTCTAAGCCACAAATGAAATTGCAAATCCAAGATGAGATTATTTTCAGATGATAAAACCTAAAGTGCTTTATTTGAACAACAAAAAAATCACATTGAGACGCGCCCCTAAGCTAAAGATGTTCACATTCAATTGCACAAGCCAACAATGCCTAGTTACAAAAAACAAAGAATTTATTACTGTATGTCAAAACGCTGCTCAATTTACCAATTTCTGGTAATGCAGCGATTACGAAAAAGAAAACATTAGCTTGACCATATTCAGCATTATCTACTAGCTCAATAACAAAAAGCTAGAACGAGTTCTTGTATAATTTGAGTACGACAAATAAAAATGATTGAGTAAGTTTTTCCTTCCTAAAATACTATTTAATTTTGTGTACACTGCCAGTGTGCTCTTTTAGCCAGGAGAAATTGCTACTGTGGTTTTGACACCATTTTGTTTCATGAACCAAATGGAGAGATATTTGCCTAAAATGTAACTAACGTTTCTGGAATAAAATAGTCTGCTGCTACCCATCATTAAACTGTGTAATGGCCTCTTTACAGACGTCAATGCTACGTTGTCAAGTTCAGTTGCTAATTATGCTGATTAAAAAGACTTTAAAAAAATCATAATTACTTTGACATTTTATTATACGATACCAGTTGCCAGTGATTGGGCGGGCTCCAATGTTAGTGACTAACAGAAGAGCTAGCAGCGTTAGGAGCTAACTACCGCTAACTCAACTGCTCCCATATAGCTTTTGGTTGAATTATCAAAAATAGTTTAAAAAATTATTTAATGACATGGATCACTTTTGAACAAATTTACTGACTGAAATGTGTCTTTTAGCTATATATATATGTATATATGTATATATATATATATATATATATATATATATATATATATATATATATATATATATATATACATATATGCTATTGACGTGGTTTTGACGTGAATTTGTTTAACAAAATAGGGCCAATTTTGTTTGAATACTCAGTATTTCTAGAAAGTAAAATAGTATGCTGCTACTTTAACTATTAAAAAGGAAATGTTTAAGAATGAAAATGCTGATTCTTTTATTTTTTTCTCAAAAACAAAAATATTACATCGCTGCAGACTGAATTAATCGACGATCATTGAGCCCTTGACTATTTCCCGATGAAGCGGCTTGGGAGTCAGCCGGAAAAAAGAACATCAATTGCAAAAATCAAAACAAAACAAACCCAAAAAAATCCACTGTGTTGTTTATATTAAGGGGCGCTCTGAGAAGAAAGCATAATCTACCCTGTAGTAGATGCGAGCCAAAAATAATCAAACAACTTGTGTTCCATGTCAATTCTGCTGCAAAACGAATCGTGTTAAGTCACCTCATGCCTCCTAATTGCTTTCACTCTAGTGTCTCATTATAACTCATCAGCCACGCCCCTTTCTCTGGGTGTCAAGCCAATGAGGGCAGTGACTGCCCTTCTCCTTCGCTCCCGTCTTTGTTATTTGAATAATTGCCGCAGAGTCGCACTCGTTATCTTGACTACTCCTCGCCTCATTTGTTCCGCGGTGTTATACTTCCCGGGGTGCCTTTTCAGACTCATTGATATCGGGCGACGTGGGAGGTATTATCAATCAATCGGCTTTCTTGTATACATTCAAAATAAAGTTTATGATGGGAAAAAAACGTTTTATACACTGGTGGTGCTTGGTGGTTAATTAGGGTGCATTTTAAACAAGGCTGATCCTCCAACCTGACATGTTTTTTTTTTTTTTCCTGTTTTTTCGCATGTTTGGTGTTAAAAATCACTGCTTTCACCTCAAGTGCAAATCACGGGAAGAGATGTGAGAGGCAGTTTGGTAAACATGGCATTTGCTTTGAATTTTCAGTTGAAATCTGAGCAAGTGGGGAATAGAATAAAGGAGGAATGTTTTCAAATGAAAGGCATGTATGCAAATGTAAATTAAGTTCTTGAAAATATGAGGCGGTAATATCCCAGATTTTTTTCTGACAAGCTGGACAGCAAAACTTCATTTTGTTTATATTGACTTTTAGTCATTACCATTATTTAACCATACACACTCATTCTGATTTCAGGGATCGTGTTTTTTCTTCTGCAATATTTCTTTGTCAACAGTAATTTTCTGATTAAGATTCTGAAAATGTAAAACATTGGTGCCTTGCGAATAAGTGAATTCATTCAGTGACCCAAAAAGCTAACACCTCAAGTGATATGTTCTCATTTAAATAAATTAATATATTTCTGCCTCCTACTTTTTTTCCAGTGTTTTTTTTTATTAAGGAAAAAGCACTTTATAATGTTGTAGTTTATAAACATGTAGTTCAAAATCAAAATGTTTGTGCATGATTATTCATTCAAAGTAGCTTTATCTGGCGTGTACGTTTTGTCCACTAAGAGGCTAAGTAATGCCGCCAACTGAAGAAGAGTTTCGCTTTACTACTGTAAGTGAATCAATCTTCTGTTATAATATTAGCTGTTTTGCAGGGGATAAACACTATATACCTGTGAGTATATTGCCTATCTACTTGTTTTGCTGCACCCTAAGTGTTCAAATATCCATTTCGTCAAGAGTTATAACCCTGATACATGGATGCAATTTGTTTACCCAGGCGTAGTTAAGTTTTTCATTGATGAACCCTCTAATAATTATTATTAGTAGTATTTTTTTCCCCCGAGAAAGCACCTTGCTCTCGTAAGATTTTTGTAATTTTCACAAAATTGTTCTTAAGATGTTTGGAAAGAGTCCAAATGTCTCTCTGACAATTTTAAATTACATATTGTGCCATACAATATATTAATAAATTGCTTCATATTTCAATTTGTTTTCTGTTAATTTGAAAAGGAGACTTAAAAAGCATTAAATTAGATTTGCGGATACCTGCAGAAACCCTGTTAATTTCAAATATGCCTTGAAGTCCCTTCACATATCCGCAGCGGCTCATTTGAGCATGACGGGTTTTGTTTGTAATCCCAATTATTCTCAATACTTAAGACAGTTGGAAATTATGCTAATTCTAAGTATAAAACAAGACAAATATTAGCTTGTGTAACACCCTCTGTTTAATTTCAGGCTTTTCAGACATAAAATCGCATGAGTACTTAAAATCTGTAAGGGAATAAAGTCACACAATGTTTTGCAAAGGAGTCACTATCACACGTTTTAGCAATGCGTTGCTTCATGTTTCAATTCATTTGCTCCTAATTTGAAAATGTACCAGTTCTTTCATGGCATTAAAAAGCATATTCGCTGTTAATACCTCACATCACCCCTGAAGTGCCTTCCTACGCACTTTTACCCCTTCTGAGAACTACTGTGTTAGTCCATCTATGGCATATCTCCTTATGCATTCGCTTTAAGCTCGCAGACTTGTTGTTGAATGCACAATGTGTTATTCTAATTCTTATCGATTGAGTTTTGACGGCAAACATTAACTGTCAGAACAGTGTAAGTTCCAAGTACGAGTCCTGAATTTGCATCAAAAGTAGATCCTTGCTGTTTTGCGCTCAGAAGCAACCTAATCTTATCAGCGCCGACGTTGCGGCATATACCTGAGACAGCCGACACATTTGAGGCCCGTGCGCTTAATCCCTCTCATCTCTACAGGGAACGGCGAGGTCCGCGGCGTGTGACTTGCGTGCATTCACAAGCAGCCGGCAAGAAATCATCCGACCCAGTGAACGTGGCCACGCAAGGCGGCGGGATTGCTCTAATCTTATCAAAGGTGTCGACAAACAAACACGGCTCAACTTTGATTGGTGCGCTTAATGAGTCTCCCAATCCAATCGTGCGTAAGAACAAAAGATGATGAACCGCTCAGGAGCATGTCAGGGAATCATCCTCAATCAGACCCACGCCAGCTGCCGCGTACGTTATCAAATGGCAACACAAAGTAACGACGCAGATTCAATGGCGGCCGCCCATAAGGGAATTGCAGACTTGCAGGTAAAGGTAAGGCAGCGTTTTTCTTTTCTTTTCAATCTTCCAATTCACCATGTGTTCCATGAAAGCGCTTTCAATTATTCATCTTTCAATCTCACAAATATTTTAGAGCTAAAAGGCTTTTAAAGCGCAAAATCAGGCCTAGTCATGCACCGGGAAGCACGGACCGTGTGGATATTGGTAGTGTGTCCAAATGCAATGCACTGGACAGTAAACAAGGTGCACAGTTGTTGATGTTTGCACTTGGAAGTGTGAATGATGCCAGCACTCTGCCTTGTTTTATCACCCATCTAAGTGGGCTGGATTACAATTAGCTCTGGCGGGAGGCGAAGTGGCTACACACACACACACACTCACACTGGAGACTTTTATTTTAGAGGACCTGTGTGTGCGTGATTGCAAACATTACTATGTTCATTTAGTGTGAAAAACAGATTTTGACTGTGTGTGTCAAATGTTAATACAAGAGAGTGTTTTAAGTATATTTAGTCCCTTTTTGAATGTTGTTCATACATCTTGTTATTAGATGCGGAATTAGGGCTGCAGCTATCATCAAATATTTTGATACAAAACGTAATGTTCTTTCAAATAATAACTATACTGTTGCTCAATAAATAACGATAATGAGTCCAGAAGACATAGAAACACATTCCCTCTTATTTTTGTTCTATTTTACCCAATTTAAACTGCATGGCAGGAGACTATTTCACTCTGCAGAAACATTACTGAAAGTTTCGATGAATGATCATTTATGATATGAAATATAGTCAAAGCCACAGTGGTTGTTTTCTGCTGGCAAAAAATACATTTGACTTCACCTACTTCATTAAAAAGTGATCAGGAGGAACAGCAACTGTGTTTGTTGAGTTGTTTATGTCTATTTAACTTTGTAATTTGATTCATCTCATGGGGCAGTTAAGTGTTGCAGATAAAACATTTGAGTAAGCCTGCTTTGTTCAAAAGTGACAGAGGAAAAGTATCTGTTAGTTGAGTCAGTTACGTCCATTAAAATGCCTTTGAAAATTAATCCATAATTGAGCGCTGCTACTGCTGTTAGCATCTAGTGCTGTTCGCCGCTGCTAAGACTGCTAGCGGCTAACAATTAGAGTCGCTGCTCAACACTGGCAACAGGCACTATATAATACAATGTCAGTGTAAGTTTAAGTCTTTTAAGCATTCTTCGTTAGCATAACTAGCAATCGAGCAGATTTTAGGTCAATGTGTGTTGTTGACGTCAATTATGAGTCAAGTCAGGTGTTATGACATGCTGTCTGGATCTACTTCGGAATGAACATGCTAGTAAAAGTACAATTTTTTTCCACCTACCAATAAATTAGCATTTTTATTTTTGGATGATCAACATTTTTAACATCAATTTACGGTGCATAACAGTACTGTTTATTCAGATTAAAGCTCTAGAAACTGAGATTGTACACAAATATATGCATTTCCAAACAGTGACAGCAAAACCGCAGTAGTAATCCTTGCTAGTTGAAATAGCACGTTTGAGTAAGCCTGTTTTTGTTCAAAGGTGATCCATGTCAGTTGAGTCATTTACGACTATTAAACTGCCTTTGAAAAGTAATCTGCCGGCACTCACGAGGGCAGTTGACTGCTGCTAGTTGCAAGCGGCGCTAGCCAATAAAGTTAGAGCCGCTGCACTGTTTTATACAAGGTCAGCGTAATTTGGTCAGCATTTATAATTAGCATCATTAGCAACAGAACTTGTCAACAGTGTTTTGGACATCAGAAATGTACAAAGTCTCTCGTTACACGCAGGCAGAATCTATTTTAAAATAAAATTGTTCCAAAGCATTGATGTCCATTTTGAGGAGTACGGTTCATTTTGAAGGTTGCTGTCATTCGTAGCGCGAACATTTGTTGCCGCAGTTAGCCAATAAATTAACTTTGTGCCCGAGGCAAAAAAAAAAAAACAGCCTCAAGCCCCTGGAAATGCACGTTTTTGTTTGAAGATCACGACTTATTTGTTTTCTTTTAGAATTCGAAGCAGTAAAAAGTCTCAAGAAATTAATGACTTCAGTTTGCAATTGTAACACGTGCGGTTATTTCTTTAGGAGGAACCCGGCTCAGCATCATCAACTGGCTTGAGGTTTGTCTGCTGAATGAATCTCCTTGGGGGATGGATGAATCCTTCCCTGTGTGTGGGCCAAGTCTGCGAGATGGAGCCCTGTGAGAGTGCGGCCTGTGCCAGGTGGCAGCTGGGAGCGTCATTCGCTCCTGTCGTCAATTCTACTCTGGGACGCCACATTTTCACTCCTGAGCCGTCCTTATTATGTCACAGGTTGCGCGTATGATTAGCTTCTGCTGGTTGACCACTACAAGGGAGTCCAACCAGTGGACAAAAAGTAGATTATTTCAAAAATCTTTTAATCTGCTGATTAGTTGATGAAAAAAACGGATGAAAAAATAAATTCTCCTCTATTTTTCCCCGATTTTTTTCAAATTAAGCAATTGCTTTGATTTTGATACAAAGTCATGGAGAATTACAGAAAAGGGTGAATATCAACCGATGAGAGGTTGATATTTTGAGGATTTTGACTTATTTAAAAGTAAGTTTCAAAACGATTAATACATTATTAAAAATGCTTTTCAATCAATGTTTTCTTAAAAAAATTCATCATTACAGTTTCAGACTGATTTAAATGAGTTATTGAAATTAGTCAGTGCTCTGGAATTGTTTGATATCACTTTCGGTATCAGTATGACAATTATATGTCGATTGTATACAATTCTTGAGTCGTCCTCGATACCATTACAAGTACTGATACCACTAGTATTTTTTTATATACAAAAAAAAAACAATTCCCCAAAACAATCACTCTTTCCTTGCCAGCGATAAGAATGATTATTTTTAATCTTATTTCGCACTGTAGTAATTAAATATGATGATTTAATGGAAGCATTGCTTTTGATAGCTACAAAAGATGTGATGAGAGGGTTTCCTTTTCCGATAATTCTTGGCGCTGAAAGCGTTGAAACTGGAAGAATTGATGTTGGTTTTATATTCTCTTAATTTCGAGTAAAATATCACAAGCAGGTGGCTGGTACTGACGTTCAGAGTACGGATATGTTGAAAAAATGCTGCTGTCAGAACCGATATCGATACCTGGTATAGGTGCTCAGCCATTCTTAATTTTATTAGATGGTTCTATGTAACTATCTGATTTTGCATATGTTTTAATTGAGTAAATTGAGCGCAACGCTATTTATTCTTATTTTTCGTGAAACGTGCATCCTTGCTGCATTTCTAAAAAACCCATCCACCATATCATTTACTGGCCAATGACAACAAAACATTTTTTTCCAGAGTCACCGTCAATTGTGACGCTTGAGTGCAGCACAACAGCTTCTTGCAAATCATGTAGGTCAGCTGGGAGGATGTCAACTATACAGATAATCAATCACACGAATATTTCTTTTACTTTGCAAGGAGAGACAAGTGGCATCAGGAATGAAATAAAAATACAATGGTTAATAATAAAAACAAACCATTCTCCAGGCTCTTCCTATATGTGGATACATTTAGAACCTAGGCGGATACATTAAAAAAAAATCTGATGGATATGGAACCTTCCGTGCTATGTTAGCTGCATGACATGTTGCAGGCGAATAAATATGCAGCGGTGTTTTTCAATTGACGTGTTCTGACACTGTGAGAGCATGGTGAGAACACAGAATAATGCGGGGGCTTGTCCTGCGGGTGTTGCCCTTCACCCTTTAAAGCTCCCTGACGGACAGGCATTTAAAACCACGCACATTTTTCACTCTTTCACACCACTTTTCATGTTTGTTTCATTCAGACTTCACTTTTCAAAGACGGCCTCATAGCGAGGGCCATCAATGTAGCGCCTGTCAAAAAACTACAAAAGCGTGCAGACGCCGATGTGGAGTGAACAATTTTAGTGAGAAAACTCATTCCAACGCACGTGTAGGCTAAATGCTAAACAAATAGCATTTTTCCCCATAATGCCAATAAGGTATTATTTTGGACGGACGACTAATTAATGCTCATTGAGTTATTGGTGAAACAGACTTATTGACATAGTGTTGAATGAAAAATTAAAGATTTTTAAACCTCGGCTTTTAATTTGGAAGACAATGATTAACATTTCTGTCTTTTTTTGGATGTTACCGCCAACATGTCCGTCTATTTATAAAAAAACAAAATCCTATTTTTGATTGAAATTCAAATCCGTTTTTGTAGACCGTCTGATTTACCGATTAATCAACTAAATAATCGACAGATTAACACTGGAAATTATTGCCAAGAATCCTACGAAGAGCGACATCAACCTCTGTTTTGATCATTAATCTGGAAAATATATATATTTTAAATCTCAGAATACTTAATATTGGCTGACAGGTTCTCCTTTTGAAAAATGGAAAACATTCAAAGAGTTAATCCATTCATAAAGGCTTAGTTTGAATAGAATTAAATATTTTCGAATGTGCTATCAAATCTGCTCAAAAGTATGTTTGAATAGGTTGATCAATCAAACACGTTTACTTGACAGTCCAACTCCATGATTTGTTAAAAAAAAAAAATACATTAATGGCCAACAAGAATAAACGATGTGTTCCTGAAAATAAATGATCGCATAGGTTACACTTTTTCGCAAGGAGCCAGCATAATAATTTGAACTTTTGCAGCAGAGCTGATTGGTGCAAGACGGCTGCTTTTATTGGTTCATCTGTGTTTAAGCAGCTGGCGCTGAGCTTGCGCCCAGGTTTTCCCCTTTCCCTCAACCGCATGACGTCAGCCTTCCTTTTCATTTTATGATGCATTGCAGCATATCCATCACCCAATAATGACCTCAATTTCACCCAACTCATTCCATTTTACCACTGCCCCTATGAGACCTATCCTCATTAGAATATCTGGCAAAAAAGCAGTTGCACTTTCCCCCATTAATAATTTATATACTCCCATTTTTTATTTTCATTTCAAGCCACTCTCTCAGTATATGACCAAGACGCTCTCTCCGAATGAACTCCGCTAATGTCGAGCTTCTCAGCGGGAAACTTATTGATTCATTAATCATATTTTCAATTAAATATATCACTTGGGAAAAAATCTAATATAAGCCCCCTGCCGATCGCAGCGGGTCCACTGAGGACATCAACACGCGGGGTTATTAGATTAGAAAATGTAAGCCCCCCTCTTTCGATTGCTAATCAATGTGTTGCTCGGCGGCCAATGGCGAGCCAATTCATTGCTGATTCGATTGTAGCCCATTAAATCCGTGAGGCCATAATCGAGTCTTTCACGGCTGCGAAAGTTTGCGTTCATCAAGTGGAATCCGGTCATTTATTGGCACTTGTGAACTTGCCAGCAGAGGGCAGCATGGAGTATCTTTGCATTTGAGATCAGCACAGATTTTGAGTTGAAGACAAAGATATGGGGGCGGATTCTTGGATTATTGCTTCAATTGTGATTATATTTTAACACAACTGGTGCTGTGTAGGACCAAAATCAGACTCACTTTGTTGATTTTCTAAAAAATATATTTATACTATTAATCAATCCACAGATGCGGGTGCTATTTTTTTAACAAGTTTGAGACCAATCCAAAGTATTAAAAATGGCTATCACTAAATAGCAGGGGTGTCAAATTAATTTTTATCGTAGGCCACATTGTAGGTATAGTTTCGACTGTGAAGCCAAATAAATTTTAAGTGTGTGAGTTTTGAAATGAGAAAATATTTTCAAAAGAGAGATTGGGAACTAAAAATGCATTTTTTTAAAAATTAAAGACAATTTGCAAATTTGTTTCAGCCAGAAATTTGAAGTCAGATCAGCATTTCGCGGGCCACATTAAATGATTAGGTGGGCTCAATCTGGCCCCCGGGCCTTGCGTTTGACACCAGTGCTATGCAGTGATCAAACCTAATACTTTTGGGATCTCAGGAAAAGTGATGTTGGAGACAAAGACTAACACAGACCTAAACACAACTATACAACAGTCTAACTATAACCATATGTACTGTAATTTAAAAAAAAAAAAAACGTATTGCTAAACTCCCCTATCCCACTGAGGGGGAAACATTTTCGCAAATTGAATCGAATTCGTATTTGTCTCTTCACCAGGTGAAAATGCAAATCCAGCGCATTCAAGTGGCGTCACTTCGCAGGTAACGGTGACATGCATCATGGGAATTGTAGTTTACGTTCAACGCGGTCTTTTGAGGACATTTGGAATTTTTGGGCTGTCGGTGAATGAGTGCGATCAAAGTCCAGTGACCGGGCTGGGCCCTCGCGCTACCTGAGGCCATACATCACCTCTGCCCTGAGATTGATGACAGCAATACTTAGCTGACATCATCGAACGCACCTGTCAGCTGCCGTAACGTCTCCGAAACCCGCCATCGTAAACGCTGACGTGGCCGTTACCTCGGACGACCTCGGAAAAAAACAGTGGCGGCCACTAAAATGTCGAACGCGTTTCTCGGGTAAAACGCTCCAAACGCTGAGGTTTGCCTCAAGTGCTTCATCTGCTCATTTTCCATGTTAGCGGGCGTCGGAACTTTTCTGACGACGCGTCTGCTTTTTCAGCCAAGTGAAGCAACAGTTCAAGAACACCTGAGGCGACGCCAGCGCCAATAACCATCGCCAACGGACACTTTTCCCATTTGGACCACTGAACGAATCATGATGCTGACTCATGTTTTTATCCCACACCATCTTTCCTTTCACGTCAACATCTCCTCTTTACGTTTTCTATTGACTCCACACCAACATGAATCCACATGTGGTTTCTCCGCCCACTGGGCGAAGAAAGTAACAGTGTGGCGCTGGCCCCTTCCGCCCCAAGGAACGCCAAGAGCAAAAGTAGACTGCGCTCTCGCAGGATGTGGAGTGAAACGCGAACCCCAAAGGAAGCTTTGGCACGTTGGTTTTGTCCTAATGTCTCTCGGAGAAATATGTAAAAGGGATGAAAAAAGGAGAGGGCCAACCTTTAAAGGTCAACAAAACACAGGAGCGCGCCTGTGAAAGCAACACCCCCAGTTTAACATTCATCTCGGCCAAGGTTGAAGTTCTCGATTTTGCCTGCGCAGAGGCACTTTTTGGCATTACCGCATAAAAAACAAAATCTAATTCTTTGTGTGATATTTTGTCCTTTGATCTTTACATCAAAGGCATTTCAGCATTGAAAGAAGACATTAGGGAGCTGAAATTTCACCCAGATAATGACAACATATCAAAGTTCAAAATGCCATGATCACTTAGTTATCACACCACTAGGATTGTGCCATCACTTGGCTAAAATACCGTGAGAATGACGTGGAAGAAAATGACCCAAAAATGGTCAAGATACTACACAAGTTTTAAACAATCCCCTTGTCAAAATTAGCAAATATTCACATCTCAGTTCATCATTAACAGTGTTGGGCAATTTCCTTCAAAACTGTAATGCATCATTTATTACTTATTACTGTCATTTCAAAGTAATTAGTTACATTACAATATTACTATTGGATTACTTTTATAATAGTCTCATACACATAACTGGTAATATGGAATTGCCATTCTAAATGTAGCTCATTATGCTCATCGGGATATCTTCTACGTATGACATACTCTGCCGCGAATCTCCTAACCTCCTGATGTGGAAGTGGCATCCCTGCGCGAGGGAATGACCATTTTGCCTCTCAATCTTTCGCATGGTTTCTTTTTGCTAACTTCACGCTACTATTGCACCGCTCTACTGTAAATGGTCTCTCAAATTACTGGTGCTATTTGGCAAAGTGGACTGCTCTTTAGATCCTGTGCACAAAGTGCACCTAACTATTATATAAAACAGAAAAGTAATGGGCATATGTCTATCTTGCCGCTCTGCTGTAAATGGTTTGTCAAATTACTGGTGTTATTTGGCAATTTGGACAGCTCTTTACTATTATTCGTTCCTATTATATTCTGGTCTTAATATCTGAAAAACAGAAAATAATGGGCATATGTCCATCTTGTGCATGTATTATCCATATTCAACCTGCTGTTTGCTGCTGCTGCATTCATGGTACTAAACTAAGACTTTTCCCTTACGATCTTGCGGTGTTTTTGGTATATTTTTGGGAAAAAACATCTCTTTCAGGTTAAAAATGCATTGTAATGGAATACGTTCTTTTTTGTGTGTGTGTGTATGTAATGCATTACACTACTGTGTCACAGCAAATGGTAATGCATGATAGTGATTGCATTGCTTTTTAATACAATACCCCCAAAACTGATCAGGAATAGTAAAAAAGACCAACAAAAACGACTTAAAGACATACTTTCATTTTGTGGTTAAATTTTAAATGGTAATGTGCTTTGTTTGCCTCTGCTTTCGAAGGTCATTAGCTGTTGTTTTTAGGTGTTGTGTTTTTGCTTTGAGTTGCCTTTTGTATGAATGCGCTATATCAGTGGTGCAACGAGCGCGGCTGGGGGCGCATAGATACACTTCAGGGGGTATGTGTGTTTTCTGCAGATGGCGGCAAATCTAATGGAATGCCTTTTAATGCTGGGACGGGAAACAGTTCTTTTCAAATTAAGAACAAATTATTTGGAACGAGCGACAAAGTAATTTGTTAAATTGCATTACAGTGACTCCTTTACAGAAAGGTACATGCCTCTATTTTGTTAAGTGATAAACGGATGAGCGTTGTCTTTAGTGATTATTTTTTCCGGCAGATGAGACAGAAGTAAAGCAAATGATGTACTGAGAGGAAAAGTACATTTTTCTTTACAAGAGTAAATCTGCTGGAAATTGAGTTAGTTGTTTTTTGTATATTTTTTGTACAGATTGTCACTAGCTATGCAATTTTCTGAAAAAAAAAACTGCAATGTGTTAATCCAATGGTTTTAAAACCTTTAAAAGACGTTATGACATTTCCATGAGTACTAATTCAAACGCGACGTTCCCTTTTTGGCTTGCATCTCAAACTTTGTCATTCAAGTTGCTGTTACCGTTGGTGCCACTTGAGACATCCTCCTTATGATGTTCCGATACGCCAGAGTGACGCGTGAGCCGAAGCGCTGGGACGCAGCGGCCATTTTGCAATCGCAAAACAGCAGACGTCGAGACAAATGATGTAGTTTGTGAAAAACGTACACATTTGTGAAAGTCGTCCTCAAGCATGGCTCAAATGTAATAATCCAGGGTGCACTGAAAAGAATTAATTCTACTGCTTCAATACATCCTAGATGTAACCTAATTTCCTGTAATAAATGACTATTGTGCACGGATTTTCTTTACTGCGTGTCATATTGTAATGTCATCGTTCCATCTGCGGAGACAAGATTCTGCTAATGCAGAAAAAAGACCAAAGTCAAGGATTCTATGTCTGTAAAGCCAATTATAACAAGCGGTTTAATCTAAGGCGGCAGGAATGGAAAATGATTGAATCCGTCACGATTTATCGGCCGCACGACAACGTGCACTTATATGGACCTCCGTGATATTATCTACCCAAATGAGCTGCGGCGAAAAAAAAGCCTTCCCGGCATCGGCGCACGTGTCCTCCACTACTATTGGATCAACTGGAACAGAGTATGCATTTCAAACAACCTTGAGATGCATCTTTTCTATTTTCTTAAATGCCGGATGGTTTCCGGAGCGAATTTCATTCACAAGGCAAACAATTCCATCAACGAGCTCTGGAAATCGCACGGACGGCGAGCTCGCCACTTGGCATTCAACATGACGACGCCGCTACCACAAAGCAAATTAATATCAAACTAATTAGGCTGACAAGACGCTTTGGTGTTGCGAGCCGTTATCATTACGGTCCATTTAGACAGCGCTCACAGAACCGGCGTTTATTCTCCATCCGCATGCAGAGGGACGCTTGGTTTGCGGGAGAAGACAAGGACCCCAAAAGAGCTGGCCACGTGATGAAAATCCAGAGCGCTATCTACGTAAAAGTGTTTGCATTTACATATTGCTGTAGCGGCCCAAAGGAGACAAGTGGATGGCATGTAATTCTTCACTTTGATTCTGGCTACACTAATAAATCTCAACACTATACGGGGCTGACAAATAAATATAAGGGAGCTCCAGGAGCGTTTTGTGAAATTTCAGAGAGGCGCTCTTATTTTCCCTTCTCGTGGCGGGGCATCCTCAGGGAGGACAAGGAGCGTCGTCTTTTCATTTCATCCGCAGTAAGCCAGGTAAAGCGTACTTTTATGTTATTTTCTTTTCCCTCATGTGATTGCGGGGAAAATTACACGCACGCACAAAAACTCTTTTTTTTTTTTTTTTTCCACTGTGGATGTAAAGGGAAATTCAGGGCAGACGTAAATACTCTTGACATTGCTCGAAAATAGAAAGTCTGAGAAATGTGACCTCCAGGCTAGAGTGCAAAAAAGGTCATAACATCATTAACTTCGGCACAAAAAGTAATGTTTCCGAAAAGATGGATTTGTTACTCTGTTTGTGCAGACTTTTGGGCTGCACTCTCTCGAAATTAGAGGGATAAGAACTTGTCAGTCTTGGAGTGGTCTAGTTGAGCTGGAAGAATTTGTATTGGCATTTCAACTTCTTTACGACAGAAATTAAAATTCCAAGTAACAAAGTATGTTAAAACATTTGTGAGAGTCAATGCAATTCACATTTTGAAAACTAATAAAACTGCAATTCAAATTCTCTTTCTCTCATATATATATATATATATATATATATATATATATATATATATATATATATATATATATACACATACATACATACATACATATAAATGGCTATGAATGGATTGAATTAGGGGTGTCAAAGTTAAAGCAATATACGGATATGAGTAATCATGAACATTTTGTGTGAATTTTTGCTGTAAACTTGAATTTGGTGCAAAAACATTTTGACTGTTTGTCACCTTCAAAATCTGTTGTGTGTAATACATACATATATATATATATATATATATATATATATATATATATATATATATATAGCGATATAAAGAACGTTTTTCCTGGAAAAAAAAAAACACTTTTAAAGTTTATTCACATATATTCATTGTCCACATGTTCCATAACCCTTTAAGCGCCAAAGTAGCAAAATTTCACCAGGCAACATTTACACAGTATACATATACCACTATACAATATATATATATATATATATATACATATACCACTATACAATATATATATATATATATATATATATATATATATATATATATATATATATATATATATATATATATATATATATATATATAGATATAGGGTTAATATGAGTGATTTGTTTGTTTTCCAACGAGTGCGCCATGGAGCCCCCGAGACCCAACGCAATTTATTCTCATAATGCACACACGTCAATCAAAATCAGGATGCGATGTTTGGTGCTTTACCTGAATGGATTCTTGCTTTTCTTAGTGTCGTTTTTAATGATATAGTTGATAAGCACCAAACTCTGATACTTCTTTTGAACAATAGAAGTTGTAAGATGTAAGACTTTTAAACTTTGCTGCCATTCTCACTGCACTTAATTTTCTGCATTATGCTGATAATTACCCCGAGGAGGTTCTGATCCCCATTCTGCAATCCCACATCAACCGCGTGCTCCCACAGTACAGATTAAGAGCTAAATCTCTGTGAGAGACAAACACAGCCCTGGGGGAGACGTTCACCTGCTGCTGTATGATAGCGCACGCACACACTGGACGTGACCGCCCCCCTCCCCTCCAAATCCATCCCGCAAATACGTCAATAAATGCGCTGCCGTGCTGGACGCCGGCAAGAAAAGAAGTCAACTCTGCTCGTCATCACGCATGCATGGAACAAATGAGGCATGGCTCACAATGCGGCTGAAGGTGCCAAGTTGAGCATCATCATCATCATCCCCCCCTCCCTCCCCATCAGCCCGCCGGTCCCTTACCTTTGCGCTCCTCCGACACCGCTGACGGCTCGGCGCATGGAAATAATCCCGAGAAAAGGGCTAAGAGGGTGAGGAGGAAAAACTCCGACATGTTTTCGGAGAGCGGGCGCATCAGGAGCCACGGCGCGTCTCCCCGGTCCCGGTGCTCGCTCCTGGCCCGGGTCCAGTACCAGTCTTCCCCCCCCTCCCTCTTCTCCGGGCTCCTCCACCGGCAGCGGCACGCGGTTGTCAAGCGCGGTTATTGGGAGTCGTCCAGAGGAAGCGGTGCAACGCGCCCCCCCGCTCCCCGACACATGCACACGGCTCCGTGCGGCCGACGGGGGGGGAGAGCGGATGAGATGAGATGGGATGGGAGGCTGATGGAGACGGAGAAGTGCGGTCGGGCTTGCTGTCTCGCTTTGTCAGTGATTAAATGTCGTCAAGGTGGCGCAGCTCGCGTGAGAATCATCACACTGGTCAGCCCGTGCCGGGTGCCAGTCTGCTTGGACTGGATCAGCCTCACAGGCAATGAATTTAAACTTAGGGAGGAGGCGGGGTGCGAAGGGGAGGGGGATGCTCCCTCACTCTCTCTCAAGCAGAGTTTCATTGCCTCATACGCTCCGCAGCTTTAGCCCACCTACTGTTCGGCTACATGACTTAAAAAAAAAAAAATCAAAAATAAATCAAGTCCTGCTCAATGAATAAACATAAATATCAAATATCATATAGCCATACAATGTCATTTTGGCTTTGAGCGACATAATAAACCCAGCATTTTTTAAACAACGTATGGTGCAAAAATATACTGATTTGGGATCAGTTTTAAAATAAACTTAACATTCATAGCGAGTTCATGATTTTCAAAATTGTAGATTTTTAAAATGATGTAATATCCCAATTATTTAGATTTTTTTACCCAACCAGTTTGAGGCTGCTGTTGTTTGTACTATAGATCTGCAACAATTATCGACAGCTAATCGATGATCAAGACAATTTTTTTTTTTTTTTTTTTTATATATAATGGACTAATCGACACCTATCTTCATTTAAAATTCACTGTAAGCATACATATTTTTTTTACTTCATGCTGGATCAAAACAAAACATTTGAAATGCGTTTTACATACGAAAAACAACATTTTGTCCTTACCGTGACATGACTGAACCAGAAACTTAATTTTAAGGATGAACATTAAGTAATTTTTTGTTAGACTCATCGATTAATCGACAAAATAATCAACCGATTCCTACATGATTGAAATATTCATGGGTTGCAGCTCTAGTAATCAATACTGCAAAAGTATACACAATAAATACACGCATTTAAATGGATATATTGCTTCCCATCTTGTGACGATCTTAGCCAAGTACCTACTAACCAGGTCAAACAATTTTTGGTTGGGAGGTTAATAAAATAAAAGGGGTTTTATTTAGGCCGATTTGTCATATTTTGGAACTTGATTTACTTAGTTGTCTCTCTCAAACTGTTCGGCAATTAAAATTTAAATTAAAAAAATCCCAGAAAGGAATGTATTACATGAGGCACTGTGTGTGTGCAGTCTTCTTGCCTGAAGACTTAGTGTGTTGCCGTCTAGACATTCTTTGAGAAGCTGGTCCCTCTTATTTATTGAGAGAAAAAAAAAAAAAAAAAACTACCACCACCCACAATGAATTCCCTTGCCACCTTTCCATTAGTATGGGCACCATCCTCTCAGCTGTCCACTCATCCCATCTAGGCAACAGTCGGACCTGTGGAGTAATTTCCTATCTGCTTTAATTAGGATTCATCATGGGTAAAGAGGGAGTAGATTCATTAAGATCGCTTTGTTTATGTAATTCATGCTTGAAATATGTAATTTACGACTAAAAGTGCGTGTTTCCTTCGTGCGACCAAATGATAGCTTGCGCACTGTGCTTTCCTACACTACAATTAAACGGGTATGTGCAATACGTGCTGATGGACGACAAGGAAGTAGGAGATCTTTGTTGGGTGAAGATCTTGATGTTTGTGGGAGGAGCTAAGGTTAGGTCAATCTTGGGGCTTGAAAATTACAGTGTTGTGGTTCTCTACTTGCCTTCCATCAAAAAACAATCATGATAGTCTTCTTCAAAAAAATTTGTGCACCTATAAACTGATTAATTGGCAACTAACTGATGAATATTTTTATAGTCAATTAATCATTTGGACATCTAAAAATTCTCATTAAGGTTTAGGGATGTGTTATGGCTAATGCTTGAGTAGTCCTCATATTTCAGTTAATTGAAAAAAAAAAACACTTTCGATTTCAAAGTTCATGAAATGAATGGCATTTTTCTCTTCTACAATAATTTGCCATTTCTAGTTCATGATCGCGAAATTGCTACCAGAGATCGGCTGGTAATTGCCAAGGTCAGGCACGTCGGGGAGAATTGTGGAAGGTTGTGGACCCAAAATACAGGGAAGCCGATAGGCTGGTTGCACTCAGAAAAATAACTACATAATATGAAAATAACAAAAGGTAAACAAAGTCAACGGCTGCATACAAAATAACTAACTAATATTCCAAATACACTTACCACAAAATACTTGAAAAACTGACGAGGAGGAATTCTAAACCTCACAGAACCCAACAACAGAATGACAACAACACAATAAGAACTGAAAGGAAACAGGGAACTAAATACACTCAAAACTAACGAGACAACAAGGAGCACCTGGACAAGACACAGTTGGAACAGGGAGCTGATTGGCCAACACAAGGGAGCAGGTTAACCGAGACAGGTGGACACAATCACACTGACGGGACATTTACAGAAGGGGAACAGAAATAAATGAACATAAAACCAAACAATCCAGAATGTAAACACACAAATCAAAGCCCAACAAAAAACAAAAACTAAGTTAAAAATCCTAAAACTAATCAAAACACTGCAGAACATTACAGTGCTAGTATTGTCTGCTATCATGTGCGACGATAATTGAATACTAGATATCAATACTCATTCATTGCTAGTTTGAATATATTTGCTAGTGCATTTGAATGTACTTAAAAGGCACACTTACTAAATTAATTGACAACTAATCAATACACAAATTAACCGACAATTACTTCTAATACTCAATAGTTCAAAGGCCTAAAATTATAAAATTTCTTTAAATCAATAGCAGTTTCCAAGTCTTAGGATTCATAATTTCGAATTTGTGACCATCAGAATGCTCCATTCTGAGTATCAATACTTAGAAATTAAATACGACCAAATATTGGCACATTACTGATATTTAGTATCAAAGCCAATATCATTTGTGGAAAAAAAAAAAAAATATATATATATATATATATATATATATATATATATATATAAACACCCCCCGCCATCCTATCAAATAACGTCTATAAAGACAAAACTAAAAATAAAATCCATAAAGGTGCTGTCGTCAGGGCAGCACCGTGCATCTTCTGCGGGAATTTGCAGCCTCGTTATACCTCAACGTACTACAGACTACAACGAGACTGAAGTGATTGCTTCTTCCTTTGTTATCGTCATTCTTTTTTCACACCTGACTCGGTGAAAAGTGATGTCAGTGAAAAGAATAGTGTACTAGGATTGGATAAAGTGGACCAGGTGAAAGAACAAAATCTAATGGGGTTGGAGATTATATATATGCAGGGGTGTTTTTTTATGAGTTACATGAGTACCTGGAAGTAGTGTTTGGTACTCACACTTTCATTCATTAAAAAGTCTTCCTCAATGTCATTGCCGCTCCCACATTAAGTATGCACACAGCGACGTCACGTGATTGAAATCTGTGGCCTCAAAAAATTTCATAAGTCAATCAGTTATAGTTTGCGCGGTTCGTATGGGAATCGGTTTGTAATAGTGCAATGAAGTCAGAAGTAATTTCTACATCATTGTAGAGTGATAACACACAAGATCTCATTCACACCCTCGCAAGAATGATATGCAACCCACTCCAAGCCGCTTCAGTAAACAAACAAAAACCCTCACTAAGATGACATGCGTGCCACTTATATGCATATGGAGGAAATGTATTCTGTTATCCTTCAAGCTTTTCCGGTTGAAATGTCACTCACCCGTATATGTTATTTTGCAATATGTGCTTTTAATCTGGAAGGCTGTATTAATTGAGGCTTTTACCGCATTGTTTTCATTAAAAGAAGCTAGCAGACCGAGCCAACGTCCGAGTGCATCCCTGTTCACATTCAGAGGTATAAAGATTAGATTCTATGTTACAAATTCTTCAATTGTTTTAGTTTGTAATGTGTGTGTCTTGTTTTGAAAACTTCGTCCGTTTCCTGTTTTACTTCTGACGAAGATTGTCTCTCGCGTCACCTTTCATCTACCGTCGCTCCAAACACGTCCCAGGTGTCGCCATATTGCCCAAACACGCAAAATGCATGGACTGCAAATCAAATGGGTCGCTTGTTACATCGTTACCAAGCATTAATTATTTTTGGCAGCCACGCAGAGCCACAACAGCTGATGCATTCTTAAAGTCCTTTTGGTGTTTTAAGTACAGGATATGGAATTCTCAGTTTATCTTAGCTCACGGTTAAAGTCACACTGAATTGTAGGAAATGTCCTGGGCACGCCCAAAAAATGCTGTAGCATGCAAGTGTTGAAAAGAATAGTCCAGAAGGCTGAACTTTCTCTCCACAGCAGCGTTAGGAGAAATGAGGAGCCCGAACCAAACGGAGAGTGAGCGAGGTCAGTCTAATAAGCCATTCATGCAATTCGTGTCACTCGTTGGCACCACAGGTCTTGACATACAGGACGCCTGTCACCAGTACACGCTGACACAGAGTCGCACAGCCGAACGGAACCAATCGCCTGACCTTAACATCTTGGTGAATTGCACGCGCTGCGGCTCTTCTTTTCATTTCCTTTGCTACTGCGCTTGTTGACTGATTTGATGTTTTGGCTCCGGGAAACATTTTTCCAAAGACCCGAACGTAATTTTTTTTAGGGCTACTCAATCGAGTTTACGTCTTTGGTGGAGGTTTAGGAAAAGAAAAAAAGACAAAAGGTTGGGAAGATTCTCACTTGTATTCTTATTATTCTGATTTAAAATGACTTTAAAGAAAATTTATCCAACTTTATGAGAAGTCAGAATTCTGAATTTAAAGTGAAAAAGAATAAATCAGAATCCTGACGTTAATCACTTTAAAATGGAAATTATGAATTTTGATGTTATGCTCCCCGACAATAAAGTGAGAATTCTGACTTGAAAGGGACAGTGAGTATGATTGTTAAGAACAAAGAAATTAAATGATTTTAAATGTCAAAAACTTGAAAATGAATGTGTTCTTAATGACCAACAGTATGTTTTAAAAATACCCATGTAGGTTAGGCACTTCTCTGGAGGCGGCCATGTTTGTTATTACTATGGACAACGGTAAATGCAGCACCTGCAGCAACCCCTGCAGTCCTTAATTAAAAACAGTCTAAATCTTACACACTATCCCTTTAAAATCAGACAGACATCTATAGATTAAAATGAGAATTATAACTTTGAAATGAAAATGTTGACTTGGTCCGAAATCTGAAAATAGTGTTTTTTTGGTAAGAAACACATAAAACATTTTTGTTGTTTTAATTGGAAGACTGGAACGGATTAAGCACATTTCCATTTATTTTACTTTCGATAGATCAATTGAGATACAAAACTTGTTCTTGAAATGATACAACATATTAATTCATCGCAAATGTTTCTGGCCCCTCCCCCAATTCTTTCTTGCGAAGCTCAGTGTGCAAAACAGTGCACTACAAGAGTGAATTAGCATGCCCGTGCTATTCTATGAAGCTAGCGGCCAGCGCTGACCCTACCCGACCCTGTCATCTTTGCCGGCTCATTATCAAGCTCATAACGCCGCCGCTGCTGGCTCTGCCATCACCCCAACTGGGTTGGCGCAAGTCAAAAGCCTTTTTGTAAAAACCAGCAACGACAAAAGATCATCTGGCAAATTTGCTCCGTCACGCATTTGACAGATATTAGTGGGAGGAGAAGTGAAAGTAAGGGTCTGAGATTGGTTCCGTCTGGTAGAGAAGGAAGGACGAGCGCAGTCCTCAGGAAAGGTTGAACGCTGATGAGGATCCATGACCCCCCCCCCCCCCCCCCTTCACCCCCTCCCCCACCCACCCACCAGGGGCAGGGCGCTTGTTAATCAAGAAGTGCTATTGCAGCCCATTTGCTGTATGAATCACTGCACTTTTCACACAATGGAAATGACTGGCATTTTTCAAAAATTGCAAAGAAAATTGAAATGTGTTCACTTTCTGTTAGTACCTACGACAGCAGAGACGAGCGCGGCAGCAGCAGACGTCAGGTTGAATGTGGACAATACGAACACAAGATGGACCTACGCCCATTACTCTCAGTTCGTCAGAGAAAGAAGAATAAAAACGAGGCCCGTTATGTGCCGTCCACTTTGCCAAATAGCACCAGTAATTTGACAAACCATTTAGAGCGGCGCCATAGATTCAAGAGTTTTATTGTGACATGCATAGTAATACCACACAATGAAATTCTTATTCTGTTCACTTCGCCAAACAGACTACATTCCTTAATCAAGCAAATAATAAGGTAGGCAACAAAATAGTGCAATAAGGGTAGTAATAATTAACCATTAATAAATGAATGGACTTACATTCTGAGCATATTACGGTGTAGATTGAGTGAAGAAACTGTATACATATCAGGAAGTGCAAAATATGTATTTAGCAGCTTTCCTGCACCGTGCAGGTTGTAAGGTGCATAGCAGCGGGAAGTTAGCGAAAATTTAGAGTGGGGATGAAACAAAGCAGGCAAAATAATCGTTCTTTTTCTCAGTTTGCGCAAATGACGAGCAGGAAGTGGAGGACGTCTGGGATTTAAATGCGAGAAGCTATTTGGCGTGTCAGATGGTGATGATGACTTTTAGGGCTTTGACAAATTCATATTCAGCTATGTCAAAAAAAAAAAAAAAAAAAACATTGAAAGTTCAAATCATTTTATTGTTGTAACATTGGTTTTGGCATTTGCAGCTACACGCACGTACATTGCTTCGCACTTCCGCCCCACCTCCTCCTCATTTGAAATAAGTATATGATTGGGATTCGGTGTGAGGACTTTTAAAATGTAAAATGAGTTAATTTGTTAACTAATTTCATCGCTTGAAGAAAATTGAGATTTTATTTTTCGACCATGCATTTTTTTTTTCTGTTCCTGCACTCAACTTAAATGGTGTAATATCTATTATAGGTCAGTAACTGATCATTTCTGTCTACATGTTTTGCTGCAGGAGTTGTATTCAAATATCAATTGCTCAAAAAGAGACATTTGCATAGGAGTTGGCATTTAGCTAGTGGACTTTGTTTACACCAAGTTAGACGATATGGTTAAAGCATACAAGAAGATGTTTTCTTTGAGTTTTCTTTGAGTTTTCAAGTATGCCGCAAATTAAAACCGCCTATAGCTATTATTGTCGTCATTTTCTCATTTATTATTACTGCGTGGACAATAAATGTTGTATTGGATGGCCTCAGTTTATACATAAAGAGCAGTTTAATCATGAATCCATGAACATTTTGAAGGGCGATTGTATTATAAAGCTGTGAGTTTTATATTTATATTTATCATGTTTGCCTAACTACTTGACAAATGAGCAAAACAGGTTGAAAAAAAATTCACTGCTTACTTAACTTAAGGTGATTTAAAGCAAGTTTAAAATGCATAAAATGCTTATATATACACACATACTGTATGTATATATATATATATATATATATATATATATATATATATATATATATACATACATATATATACATACATATATATATATATATACATACATACATATATATATATATATATATATACATACATATATATATACATACATATATATATACATACATATATATATATACATACATACATATATATACATATATATATATATATATATATATACATATATACATATATATATATATATATATATATATACATATATATACATATATATATATATATATATATATATATATATATATATATATATATATATATATATATACTGTATAAAAGTGTTTTTTGTGTCTGTGTGTGTATTTATATATGGCTGCCAAATAATTTAGTCCAAACACACAAAACATACATATATGTAAACAGTATCTCTATATTTTCCTTTTCCTTTTTGAAAGCCATCACCAGCTTTTGTCAGGGGAAACAATCACATGTTATTGTACAGCGTTGATTGTTCTTCAATCCAATTTCATGCATATCTTGGCGGAAATGAACATATTACATCGGCATCTCTCAAATACTGGAGTGCTGATGTGTAATAGCGTTTCCTGGCCTCGTATTAAACTGTGAGGAGCAATTTCAACAAAGCAATTTCAAGTTAATTTCCTCCGAATGGGAGCGAGAAACAAAATCCTCCTGTACCTATTTACGCCTATACGGGAAGATATGTCCCGTGCATAAGGGACAGAATGACACCTCGTCTTCACATTGCTCTTTTTTTTTTCCTGTAAATTTATTTGCGAAATTTGTCTCATCAACATCACTGGAACACTAACAAGCTGTAACATTCCCTGCAGATGCATCAGATACAGTCTGATGTTTAACTCGCTACTGCCATCTAGGGATAAAAACATTGTCCGCTGCTGCACTATAGTTTGAGGTGGTGTGTGTATGAGTGAGTGTGTGTAAAAATCTCGAATTTGGCACTTGAGGCGGATGCGTGTACTTATATCCCTCAGGGGCAAAACAGGAAAACGTGAGTCATGAGGTGCTAGAAATGTGTTTCTAAATGAACAGCAATGGCGGTAACGCCAAAAAATGGAACCCTGCACGTGGTAATTAAATGAGCAAAAGGCTCCTTCCTTGCTTCCCTCCTGTCCTTGAGTGAGATTTAAGAGGTAGCGTCGCAAGAGTTGAAAGGAGCGTGTCGCGGTCCGGTGTGTCAGCGGACCTTTCGGAAAGCCTTTCAACTCACCCCTTTCCACGCGGAGTCCATTAACAACTTTCGATTCGATCCGCAGTAATAACTAAAGGCATTAATACTCATTTGTACTCTGCTGAGTGCAGATTTGACAAAAAAAAAAAAAAAAAGACCACTTATAGAAAATACCTGTACAGGCAGTCTAAGTGTTCTGGGCAGCTACTGTGTTTACTTTACATTATATTTGCTCTTTATTATAATATACATTTATATTAACCCTGTTAAAATCTAACATAGTCCCTCAAACGTCTTTCCAGCCCCCATTTGAGAGAACATCTCACCAAGTACACCTGCTTTCCATCTTCTTCCAGACGTTCCAAATTGTTGTACTGTTTATGGCCAATGTTTGCAGTATAGTTTTTGTTGAATTCATACATTCTGTCAGCTTCACAGTCGCTTGTTTTTCAACGATAGCCAACTCGCTATTATACCGTTAATGTAGTCTGGCCAAAAGCAACTGAATTCAAACAAAAGCTGCTATCTTCTCACTTCACATCCAAGAGTAAATACCTGGAAATAAAAGCTGACTTCATCCTTTGAAGTCCAATTCAAATGTTTTCAGTCTACAGCAGAAGTAAAGAAAATCACTGCAGCGTGCGAAAAATTTTTGAGGAGAGTGCCGAGTAGTCCTTTCATACGCGCACGATGCACCGCTTGCGTGAGGTCAGACGCGGGTTATTTCTTTTTTATAAATGAGCTGGATCTCCGGAGACATTGTGTAAAATAAAAATAAAGCCTTTGCAGATGAAAGAAAAGTTCATTTCCCTTGTTGCTCAACAGTTCACTTCCCCTGTTGTCTGTACTTTTTTTTTTCTTTCTTTTTATGACTGTTGTACCTATGCAGGTTTTATAAGTCTACGCACACGGCACACACCGTGGAATTAGATGTTGAATTGCAGAACTGATCTGGCGCTCAGCAGGTAATTATCAATGCAAACCTCGATGCATATCAATGAGGCTCCGCCAATGGAAACGGGACAGGGTCAAAAGCGGGTATATGGCAGGACGGTGTATGGTCACCGCGTGGAAATATGAGCGATTTGTCACTGCTAGCGTGTAGAATGTGAAATCCGAGATGATGCGTCTGCTATTTTACTGGAACGTACGTTTGGATCCAGAGAGTAATAAAGAGAGCATATTTTAATTACAACTAAAATGATTGTAATTATACGTTGGCCAAACCAAAGCGCCCACCCGCCGCCTCTTCACCCAGCGCGCTGGTTTATTTGATGTATTTGCCTCCACTCGAGAATGTCTCCCATCGTGCCGCTTCCACTGCGCTATGTTGTGCAAGCAGATGGTTGATTTGGACAAGAATACAATTTTACTGTAATTAGTACAATTCTGATTCTCATAACCTCCGCGCTCTTTCATCCATCTGCAATTGTCTCATATCGTTTGCCTTTTTTTTTCTAGTGTCAGCCATTTTGCAGGGGATGAGACAGCTAACAGTGGTTCTCAACTTTTTTCGATGAAATGTTGGGTTTTGTTGTTTGTTTGTGGTTCGTCCGCCGTAAAATCGCCTCACTTGGGAACGCACGTTCATATGAAACTTATTAAAAGCGTACATTTGCGAAGAAGTCGCTAGGTGCATGTAAATTATTTTCACATTCGTTAAAAAATGCAATCTGCAAACAAATGAGACGTAACATATACAGAAGTCGAAAAATAAGTCATCGTAACACCCTGGTGTTTTTTGTAACAACTCTGGGCAATGTACGTTCGTTTTTAAGACTTTGTGGGTCTGTCTGTGTTCGAGCGTGTACAGAACACGGATTTTGGTTCAGTTTGATGGTTCGTGGTTCCTTGTTTTGCGAGGAGGCTAACATACACAAACACGCTTACTCCTCAATAAACACTTGAAACACCTACAAGTTGAAAATTTACTTGATTGAATTGATTTTTTTTTGGGGGGGCGAAAAACTGTCAGAAAATCAGCTCATATAGCTTGGTTCATGTTCCAATTCATTCGCTCTTAATTTGAAAACTGTTCTTGTCGGCACATTAAAAAGTACGAAATTAGATTTGCTGATACTTTCAGAAACCCTGTTCAAATCTCTCATATGTCCTTGAATTGCCCCCCAGGGACACACATACCCGCTTTGAAGACCGCTGTGCAAGCAGACAGAAAGTCTCAAGTTTGTATTCACGTCCTCGAAACAAAAACAAGTTCAACAAATTTGAGCACAAGGTTAATGTTACTAAGCTATTTAATTCTGTTGATCATATTTTCCACCATCCAATTAAAAATCTATACCGCTGCTTTGGAGTCAGTGGTGCAAAAGCTTTACTGCTATTTACAGATCTCATTATTTGCATTTTCTTGTCATGTTTTAAACGCAGACTGGTTGCTCCATTGACCAACAAAAAACAGGGTCTTGAGTAAATGGCGCAGTATGTTTTTCTTGCTATTTAAAGGTCTCATTATTTACAGAGTCGTTGTGCCAACACGGGTGGGTGCACAACGCTCGAGCGGTGTCGGCGCATGTTTTCGCATGAATGCCGCGTATCTTCATTGATTATTTAAATCTCCTGATACGTCGTCAGAATGTCTCAGGATCTAATGGTTATGAATGCGCTGTTTTTCTCTGGAAGACAAAAAGATCACCACATTAGAGAAGCCCCTTTCTGTCTATGTAAATGATCCATGTGTGCAGTTTTGCTGAAATAGATTAAAGCTACTTTGAGATATCCGTATAATTCGTTATATGACCCTGCTTATATCTCAAATCTCAGTTTCAGTTTTTAATGAATGGAAATGCTGTTCATCCGTGCCAGTGTGTTTGTAATGAAGTTTTGTTGAGAAAACAGCACTCTCTAGTATTGCATTTAAAATAACAAACTGATGTAAAGGAGTTAAACATCAATTCACTATTTCTTGCATCTTAATTCAATGGGCATTGTGCTGTTCCTTTGGGTTTTCTTATTGCTTATTTAGCAATATTAGCCATTCTTTGCAGAGGATAAAGAATATATGCCAGGGATTACAGTGCGGTATATAAATTGGTCTGTTAAAATTAAGGATAACTGGATCACATTTCTTCTTTTCCATTACAATATCAATACTGCAGCCTTGAGGATTGGCCAACACTAATCCTATAAAATCCAATTGGTTTTTTTCACTCCATAAGGTAATACTTTATTAAAATTCTCTTGATACTAATGCATAAAAACACCATGATCACTCTACTGCTGCTCACGTGACAATGACTTTCATTTGTTTCACTTAAATATGTTACATTATATATATATATATATATATATATATATATATATATATATGAGTTACACCATAAGCTGGTGAGGTCGGAGGTCGGACTGGAATTTGCTGAACAGTACCAAGAAGTCTAAAAAATGTGGAACAAAATATTATGAAGTGAAGAAAAAAAGATTTTAACCTTTACCAATGTGATGAAATGCTCAGGGTTGGCGGATGTAAGGATCTTCCCACAATCCTGAACTTACAAACACGCGTGCAACAAGGTAAAGGTAAATGTCATCGGGTTTACAAAGCTTCTTTTGGTACTTCTCTTGAAGCTTTGTTGATGATGCAGCACACACGATCGCGCCATCAAAATGAACCTTCGAAACAATTGGTCTACAGTTTCAAATGAGCTCACCTAAAACTGTGGCCGTTGAGAGTAAATAATCAATAATAATATCAGGCGGAAGGATTGTTGAAGTCATCTTCAAACCAAAATGTGCCTGAGTTCATGGAAGCCGTGTGATAGTTTACGTTGAATTAAAAATATATATAAATGAATAAATCCCTTCAGTCACATATTTTCATTAGCATTCCCCATGCTCACACTTCCACGGTTGTAATGGAATCATGTCTGGCACAAAGCCTTCCCAGAAGACCCAATGCTATTCTGGCAGAGTGTTAAACAAGCATATGTTCAGACAGGTGCAATGTCCAGCGGTGTCTTTACCTCCAAGCATAATTACAGCCTTATACAATCTGATCATAGACTCTTTATTGGCTGAATTATAGAGGATTACGCTTCCCTTTGACCGGACGAGCTACTGTAGGCAAAACAGTTGGCGCGTCACAAAAATACTCTTTATATTTCCCTAGCATATATTTCCCTTGTATAACTACAACAATAAAGTGCGGGTGTGGAGAAACAACAAAACTGCTTCCATGAGATTTCTGTTACCACACCCGAGAGCCAATCAGCATCCCGGGTAGCTGGCCGAGGAGCTTTCTCCAAAACCTCGGCTCTTTCATGTTCTGCCTCTTTTCTCTTAAAGTGACACTGTGTAATATTTAGACACATAAAAATGAATTAAATTATAAATTCCAAAAATTTGCAAATACATGTGTTCTTAGTGTCCAACACTATGTTTTAAATATAATTGTAGGTCTTGTAATCCATAAATTATATTAAATGAGGGGTGGCACTCCACACTATAGCTACGGACGGCAAGAGGAGTGTTTTGCTGGATTTACCGTAATGCCCTAATAGGTGCCCACAGGCGCATGCAAAAAATTACACAGACTCTATTTAAGTCTATTTCTCTCTGGAATCGCTCCTCCACATTGTGGCACACTTAGAAAAAGCATCTCAGATTAAAAATACATAAATAAAAATTCTCCAAACTAACAAAAGCAATAGCTAGGGAAAACTATAAATATCTGTTGTATTGTATGCACTGTACGTTCTTAACGCTGATTCATGAATTCGATCCAAAGGCAATTTTGACTAAATAAATAATAAAAACACTGTGAAAAACTAAGCTCTTATAAGTCTCTGCTCTGCAGAAGGATATTATTATTTTTATGAACAAAGTTAAATAGCTACAAGGACAGTAGATATGTTGTCGCCTTTTGAACGGAAGAGGACAAAGGTATGCAGTGAAAGAGCGAGGGAATGGCAGGAGAGAATGTCAAAGTGTAGGTGTTGGAGGAGAAATGACTAGAGAGGAAATAATCCATTATACAGCAGGTTTTTATCACAGCCATATGAAAGGTCAGAAATTGCTTCCCTCTGATCTGTGCGGGAAATCTAATTCATAGTGATCTGGAAAATTCTCCCTCCCAGGTAACTGACTTCAAGACAGCTCTGGAATTATTAACGGACACTGTTTCGCCCTTCTATCAGCTCATCTTACTTACTGACATGAATTCAACTCCACTGCGATTCACATTTAGATAAGCACAAAGAAATTGTTTTTAGTCATAAGCAGTCACCGATGAGAATGAAAAAAAACAAGATCAATTCATGTATTCATGGATGTACTCACAGTGTTCTTCTATTGTATTGGTCAAGGATGGACAACATCAAGCATCTGCTTGTTGTTTCTTTGAGATGACAGCAGGTGGTGCTGTTTGGTCAGGGCGGGAACAATCATCTGAAGAAGAGTAGTGAGGTCTAACTAGTGTGAAACAAATGACCTGGAGAAAAGAAAATGTTTTCAGCGATTCGCGGCAGGGCCAAGGTTAGCGGCTAGTAAAGCAGCACTACATGCTAGCTGTGTTAGTAGCTAGCAAGACTCAACTGCCGCTATTGGCTGCTGACCGTAGGAGAAAAGAAAATGTTTTCAACGATTCGCAGCAGGGCGAAGGTTAGCGGCTAGTTAAGCAGCACTACATGCTAGCTGTGTTAATAGCTAGCAAGACTCAACTGCCGCTATTGGCTGCTGACCGTAGGAGAAAAGAAAATGTTTTCAGCGATTCGCAGCAGGGCCAAGGTTAGCGGCTAGTAAAGCAGCACTACATGCTAGCTGTGTTAGTAGCTAGCAAGACTCAACTGCCGCTATTGGCTGCTGACCGTAGGAGAAAAGAAAATGTTTTCAGCGATTCGCAGCAGGGCCAAGGTTAGCGGCTAGTAAAGCAGCACTACATGCTAGCTGTGTTAGTAGCTAGCAAGACTCAACTGCCCGCTATTGGCTGCTGACCGTAGGAGAACTTTTGAAAGTTTTAAAAGACGTAAATGACTCAAATGAGAAGGTTGCTGCTGATCACAAGATCAAAACGTTTTTTTTTTTTTTTGATTTAACAAGAAACCATTTACTAAGCATAATCGTCAATGCAAGTAGTATACAGCGGTTGAATTCTGAATCTTTGTAATTAGACTGTTTCGCACTTTGTTAGCACCCTTTGTTGGCAAAGATTTGATGCTTCAGCCAGCTCCTGTGTCAAAATGTCCTCCATGATGTCTTACGACATCACTTCTGGTCGCTCTAGCGGGGGATAGAGGAACTACACCTGTGACGCCTCAAGATGTCTTCAGAGACTAATCGAAACCTCGTTTCTAATTGAAATACGGTTTAGAACTTCCTAAAAGTGATGTCTGTATTAGAAAAGGATCATGGAAATATGATTTTGAATAAACCCCCTGAAATATTTGCTCCCTGACCTTAAAAGTGTCTTTTTTTTCCCCCTGGAGTTTTGAGTTTTCATTATTTTAAAGCCTCATTTCATATACTTGGCAATTGTTTTAAACAATCAAAGTTGGCGGGGCTGTCAAGAGCACTTCTCTGTGGCGTGTCGTATTTAGAAGATATTTACTTTCTCTCGAATAAATGAAAGGTGAAAAACGTCAAAGTGGCGCCGGCATTTTTTTGATTGTTCCGCATGAGGTCCTCGTGGAAAACGTTTGGACGCCACACTCTCATTCACTCTTTATCCTTATGCAAAACGCCAATATCGCTTTGGGCACCGCATCTATAATTCAAGTGCATTAAAGCCCTTCTCAAATCAAAAGGCTCTGCATCGTATCATCAATATATTCTCCTGCTTTGCCCCATCTTTCCAAAAATGCCCCTGACTGTTTGATCATCTTCTGAAATTGTCTTCTGAAAAGATGCTTTAATCTCCATCATACTTTACTTCTAGCTAAATCAATGACTTCTTTTCTGCATTGTCCTACTACAGCGCCCTTGATTGGTATCTATAAGAAGCCTATCAAAACCTCATTTAAACGGTGGCTGTTAAATAACAATTGGATGAAGTAATCAGCTTAGCGCCGAGGGAGATGGTAGCAACGCACTGCATGCTCTTTGCATATCCGCTCAGCCAACATTATCGCTTGCTCTCCTATGGCACAGGTCTTAATATCGTTTTATGTTGGTTTCTCTTTTGTTTGGTTAAACACATTATGTAAGACACAGGATATGCCTTTTTTGCAGTCTTACGTTTGTTCTAGATCCATCAAAAGTCTCCAATTGGAAGCTTGATTTTATTTGCAGATTTGCATCATTCGACATCAGGTGCAATCTGTGACTGGACTCGGACTCTTTGGTATTAGACTCGGAAACTTTGGTATTAGACTTGGACTTTTCTTGGCCCAGTCAATGAACTTGTAATATATTTAAATGAACTTGGCGGAGTTTAACTGTTTTTATTCTTCCTACACAAGAATCTTGAAATGAAGTTTTTCAGATGATCTAAATCATAGGTATCAAACTCCAGTCCTCGAGGGCCGGCATCCTGCATGTTTTCCGGTTTTCTTTCCCCAACACACCTGATTCAAATAATTAGCAAGCTCCGCAGGAGCTTCAAAATGATCCCAATCATTTGAATCAGGTGTTTTTGAGGGAAAAGGTTTGAAAACATGTAGGATACCGGCCCTCGAGGACTGGAGTAGCTCTCTTGTTGGTTAAGATGACCTGCTCTAACCGCATGCGCCGCACCGAAGCATCCAATCTTTTTTTATTTTTCGTCACGGCGGCCACCAGGAGTGATACAACTTGTTTTGATCAACCAATGATAGGTAGCATTGGATATGTTGACGTCGTCTTAAAACCTGCAGATTCTATAATGAGACAAGCGTTGTGGGCCATCTAAGTGCAATAAAAAAAAAGATAATTTTTTCTTAATTTTATGCTTGTGGAAGTAGGATTTTTCTGTCTTACGGTTTACTTTTGATCCCATCTGGACTTGGACTTGAACATGGACTAGGACTTGACTTAGACTCGGACCATTTGACTCAAACCTGCGATGAAGACGGTTTTGACTACAGCTCCAAGAGAATATTGACTCAATAATCATAACTCTAGAAGACAACTATTCTTTTTTTTTTTTTTTTAAGTCAAATAACAGAGAATACACTAAAGTGTGAACCTTTGATCATTCATGTCCTCCTGAAACCCAACCTATTCATTTGTGTATACTGTTGTGGCAATATCTAAAATATGAATCTGACATATAAGTTATGTATGTGTACTTAATATGCAGAACTGAGTTCAATTTAACTCTTGTTACCTAGAAGCATGAAACTTTGGGTCAAAAGAGTGAAATACTTTCCATAACTATCAGATGGTAAGTCACCCACTTAAATCCAAAAGCCTTTCCGAGCGACGTTTCGATTCTTACCTCAACAGGAGTTGGCCCTTCTGGACGTACAGTATTTACACATCTAAAACTGCAAGCTGCAGTTGGATTTTTTTTTTCCCCCACCGGCTTGGGCGCGTCTACAAACGGGCCATCTGTTTTCTGGAAAGCAGGAAATGCACAAAAGATGAAGACACGGACCATGATATCAGCGTTGCATCAGCTATTGCATATTCACTAACTCCAAAGAAGAGGCTGCTTGCTCTCTGTCACATTCCGCTCAGCTGTTGTTTACCCCCCCCCCCCCCCCCCCCAGCTCTCTTGTTTATCTCCCATGAACTATGCGCATAGCATTTATAGAACCTGACAGCCTGTGTTTGCGGCCCAACTCCTCGCCTAATGCTCTCTGTGATTGATGGATAACTAAGAAATCAGTTGACAACATCAAAATATTTCTCTCACGCCTTATCTGTTCCATTATGTGCTCACAATATGCCAAATTGATTTGAGTCTAAAAAAGAAAAAGAACAGATACAGTGAAATTTTATACCTTTGTTAGTCATTTGTGTCCACTGTAGTGGACAAGTGTTTTTTGGTCTGTCATTTGACACATTTTGAGGTACCCTAATAAGTCCTACTGTGCTCAGTCAAGGACATCTTGGCTTTTCCAACGACGCCTTGTATTTGGATGGATTGCTATAACTTTGCTGTTTTGCTGAGACAAAATGTCCACTTCAGTTTTTATTCATTTGCGTCCTTTGTTGTTGTTGTGTTTCAACATGGTGGAAGGTTGCGGACCCAATTGCAGGAAGGCAGGTGGCGCTCAGAAAAGTTAATGCAATGATAACAAAAGGAAAACAAGGTCAACAACTGGATGGAAAGTAACAACCGAAAAACTCGGAAATAAACAAAGTACCACAACACTACATATTAGAGAACTCACGGGAAACACTTACCAGGGACAACGAGGGACCGATTGCAAAAATGACGACACTTGGGCAAAAACCCGACAAGAACTGAAACGTAACAGGAATCAAATACAATCAAAACTAACGAGCCGACAAGGAGCACCTGGACAAGACACAATTGGCACTGCGAACTGATTGGCCAACACATGGGAACGCATGTTAACAAAGACAGGTGGACACAATTACACTGATTAAACACTTACACAAGGTGAACAGAAACATGAAATCCCATGAGCAAAACGCCAAAGAACCCAGAATTTGAAAAGATAAAGCAAAGCCCGACAAAAACCCAGAACAGAACGGAACAAAAAACCACGACACTGACAAAAACACCACAGATGATAACAGTAGTGGACATTTGTTTTTCATCTATATCTTTGGACTCTTTTGGACTCTCTTTAAGAGTTGTTATTGCTTATTTTGCATCATTCATCATTTACTTAAGTTTAACATTAGAAACGGGGAAAATGAAGCCTCGCGAAGCACTGATGATTATTTATGAGGAACAGTACAGTTTCCTTTTCAAAGTAAGAACAAATTAAATGGAAGATGGAGCAAATTGTTGCCGAACTGTGTTTCAATTTTATGACTCTAGTCACATCATTGGTGTTGTAGTGCTTTCTCTCTCCTGATTGGATTTCACCAACCTGGTGTGGTTAATGATCGTCAGATTGATTGGTGAGCGATTGGTTTGTGTTTGTAAGTGCAGAAAACATCTACATGTAAATCATTCATTCTTGAGTTGTAATTGGCTGTAGAAGTCTACCAAAACGATTCAATACCGTGACCTCTGCTTGGTCAAACGAGATGTCAATCGCTCCAAGTGAGCAATGAGCGGTGAAGATAAAGCTTTGGAAAAAAAAAAAAAAAAATCAATACGTCAGATTTAAGTGCTGTGATTTTGGTTTTACGTCCAAAAAAAAAAAAAGTGCAAACAGATGGCGATTAGGGAGTCTGCCAAGACGTCGTTTCAGTATTCTCTGCTCAGTCAAACACGATTTGATGTTGTGCTTTCCAAACTTTTGGGATTTTTTTTTTTTTTATTAAATAGAATCAATCCATCTTTCAAAACTATTACTTCCTCAAAAACTGAACGTTTGTGAGACGACTGATTTGAATATGTCTCTGGTGAATGCCGCAGATGAAAATGCTGGAAAAGTGCCGCTAAAATAGCTGCGGAAAGAAAATATTTCCGAGATTTACTTTTGCTATGTTGTCTTTGTCGTCTTCCAAATGAAAAAGACTAAACAATAACACGGCGGCGGCTTGCGCTTACCCTTTTGCGTTTCAGTCTGGAGCAACATTGTCTGACCTTTATTTGAGCATCTCTCTTGTTGCTTCCAGCGGTTGTCCCAAATAATATGAAACATGAAGATAAAATACAATCTAGCATAAAATGCAAACTTAACACTGATGATGATTTCTACCAAATATAATACTGCTGTTTTTTTTTCCTGCTTTTGTATCAAAGTTACTTTTAGTGCTCAAGGCTTGGCACACCCATTAACCCCAAAATATTTTAAAAAAAGATATCCGTTTGACTTCGTGAGCTCTTGAACCACATCGAGATAGTTTAAACCGGGAGGAGCTGACCTTATTCAATATTGCATGTAAGACCCGGCGTCAAATACCTATTTACCCTAGGGGATACCATAAAGGTTCCTTGCCTGTTTCAAAAATGTCATCTCAAACAAACATAAAAGCAAATCAATATTTAGGAGTTTTCCTAGATCTGATTTGATGAAACCATTAAAAAAAAACACATCTTTGTGCATGCGTGACAGCTAAAGCTGGAAATCAATTTGAGATGTGTGCATATGAGCAGGAACGTGATCAGTGAAGGACACCAGAGAACAACAATCATTCAGTTCTACTGAAACTGGTTCTAATGCTGTCTAAAATAATCAGCTCGAACAATTGCGAGCCCCTTTTCCGTGCCCCAAGGAGAGCCACTGAAGTCAAAAGTGTCTTTGTTCTAAACGGTCACTTAAACTGAGGAGAAAAGTCCAAATAGCCACTTGAGCTACGCTCGCTGCCAAAGAGATTGAAGCCCAACCCATTAACCCACACCTTCCAACCTTAGGGAATCTACTTGAGCCTGCAGCTTCTTCTTCTTCTTTTCTTTTTTTTTTTTGTTTTTGTTGCAGTGCTGTGCTTTCTGGTACAGCTCTGAGAAAAATGCTGAATATCTTGGGATCTAGAAAAAATTGCGCTAATGCTACATTACGGTTCGGATGAGATATGAGATACGGATCAGGTTGTTTTTTTGGAGAGTGTTGCCTTCTTTTACTGTATATAAAACATTTTTAAATAGGTTGATTAGATTTTATTAGCACAACTTTAAATTAAATACCGTGTTTCCTCTTTTATTGCGGGGTTATGATCGCAAAATATCCACAATAACAAAAATCCGTAGAGATGGAACCTTTTTGTGTTTTGCTTACGTTCACATTTTTTTTTAAAGAAATAAATACATAAAATCTGTATTTATATTTTCCTCTCCGACTTTGACAACGAAATTGACAACAACAACAACAAAAATTTGTGAGGTAACCATTTTTGGTCATAAACGAAAATCCACAATTTTTTTGTGCTTTTTTTTTTCCCCCTTTTGTTCATTTGTTTTCCTTTGAAAAATATACATACAACGTATATATTTTTTGACTGACCTGTCTTAGGAAGTAAAAGTAAGAATTTTTTGTTGAATGATTGCGCGATTGTGAATTGATTGAGAATTCTGAGAAAAATTTCCCGTTTATTTCTGTTGTTCTATAGGACCTTTCAATGGCTCTTTCCTGGTAAAATAAATGTCTAAAAAAAATGGTGCACGCATTAAATAAAGAAAAAATAAAAACTTTTTTTTAGGTGCCTGAAGTAGGGGAAATTGCACATTTTCTGCTGCTAAATGTTGTCATCAGGTGAACATGCTAATATGTTTTTTTTTTTTTTTTTTTTTAACCAGTCAGCAAATTCTGCGCGGCCAGAACCGCACTGCGTGATCCGTATGGCTTACGGATCAAAGATGATTTAGCGTTTCCCAATCGGAGAAATTTAGTTAGCCTCGCTTTGCGAGATAACAGACAATGTGGGCGGATTATTAACTTGATTTTATCTCACTCATTGCAAAAGTCTGCTGGTGCACCCTACTTCAAAATTACATCCTTTTGTCTCATTAACATGTTCAACTTCTTCCTTGCCAAATTTGCATACTATATTTTGAAAACGATTGATGACACACACGCAAGCCCACGCAGAAATAGTTTCACTAAAAACACAATTGCGTATTTATATCTTGCTTGAAATGTAATATTCATAGGGAGTGTATAACATGACGCCGGTTATTACTCTTCTGCAGCCTAGATAAAACAGCCCACATCAGCTAACTAAATGGAGTGTAGGGAAGAATGAAGACGGTCTGTCTTGTCTGCTCATCTCAGACAGCATTAACCTGGAAATGGGACTTCAGGGACCGGTGGAGATACACTCTTGTAAGCTTTGGCCCATTAACATGGATATCTTTTCATAAGAAGAATGTACAGGTAGAATCTCCACTCACGGTCTAATCTCTGCTGCTTTTATTTACTGCTGTACTATAGCCATTACCGTATTTTCCGCACTATAAGCGCACCTAAAAGCCTGATGGTGCGCCTTATAATCCGATGCGCCTTATATATGGATCAATATTGTGATTGGGATTGGTACATGGGGAATGAACTGATAAAGTAAGCATGACCTGTTTCTTTTATGTGTTTACAGATGAACAAGGTTGCTCATATTGATATTGAGTTATTATGCTATTGAGAGTTTAGAGTTATTATTTCTGTTATTGTTGTTATTACTTTGGGTGTTACTACTTTGTGATTGAAAAAGTTTTAAAATATGTCATTAATTGAGGGTGCGTTTTATAATCCGGTGTGCCTTATATATGGAAAAAAAATTAATATATGTCATTAATTAAGGGTGCGCCTTATAATCCAGTGCGCCTTATAGTGCGGAAAATACAGTAGATCCATTTGGCCAATTCGCTGCTGTCCTCAGACTGCATTTGTAATGAGGGCTCGATTTTAATTAAAGCATAACAATGTATTAGTTTTGTTTCTTTCGTGACTCCTTTGATTTTAAATCCTTAGATTTACATTTTTACATTATTGTCTTGAGTTGTGAAAAAAAAAAAATCCTCAGTTCCAGTATATTCAGTAGAACCAAAATAATTGTGTCAAATTAGGAAAAGCGTAACACTATACGAGACACTGAAGGAAAGTTGCAGACATCCAAAAATGTCTCGACAGAACACCAGGAAAAAGTATAAAAATGATGAGAATCAAGCTCAGAACGACCGTGTTTTCTAATTAAGCGGTGTAAATGCCTTTGTCTGGAGAGATTGAAGTAGTTGCAATGCCATTCAGGTGTTGATTATGAGCTTAATTGAAAAGTAATCTATTCATCAATTTCCCTAACCAACAATGTAAAATGTATGTTGCGGCAGAGGTTCATGCAGCTTTATTGTCAATAAAATTTGATGTTTGCCATTCATAGTCATTCCGCTGTGTCAAATGAGATCAAATTGCTAATAATGTTTTAGGCAGAGGTGAAGTTCATAAAGACAGGCGGCATTGTAATTTCCAATGTGTGCCTAATGGCAGCAACTTGCATTCTTCTGCGTCGGTGGATGCCAATATTTTATCTTTATAGCCATTTGGGGGGTTATCTTCATTCATCTATCCTCTGGCGTCCCCGTAGCCAGAATGTATCGTAGCTGGCGTTGGGACGGAGGCACAGTCCGCTCTGAATATCCTGACAACTACGCTCCCGTTTATATTTATCTTGCTCTTGTCAGCAGTAATTGCAGAGCTCATTTTGATTTGACCGGATCTTAAGCGAGGATTAGGTTTATCTGGTGTGGTTCGGGAAAAGCCTCCCGTCAGTTTTTGTTTTTTTTACAGGTGAATCGGGTAATGACCACAAATTGGCCATCAAACACGTCCATATTTTTTGATAGTCGATTAAACAACTAGAGACTTAACATTGTCCCACTGCTCAGAATTTCAGCCTCTGAAAAACAAATATTCAGATTTAAGTCTTCTACGTATATAAAATCAGACTTTATATTATCGTGTTTTTTAATTTGGAAAGCTGTTGCGTTTGGCATAACTTGTTGGGCTCTTGTTGTGGGTGTGGTGCAAGTTCGTGTGAAGGAAAACGTGAACATGTAAGAGCATGTGAGAGTCGTTTGATGAATGATCAATTTAACTTAAAAAAATGCTACAATGACACCTTTCATCAAGGTAGAGTGATTTTTTTTTTTTTTTTTTTTTTGTAAAGTGTTTTCTTCCCACAAAAGCTACTCAAGGTTATCTTACAACATAAATGCAAAGCAGCGAACGACTCAAAAATGCTAATTAAATGGTCTTTGAACAATAAAAATGTACAGATATAAACATGGACCATTCCAATGAGTGTGTCAAGCGTCATTGGAAAAGAAATCCTCTAAAGGGACAATATATTTAGCATTTCCACCGACAGAATATTGTGTGCTACGTCTAAGTCAATACGGGTGCTGCCATTGAAAGATTGACTTCCATTCTTCGGTTACACGGGCATGTAGGTAAAGGACGTGTTGTAAGTGTGAAAAACACTGCCATCCACTTCAGAGCTCAAATGGCTGACATTAGGTAAGCATTATTCAAGTGTGTCAGCTCCCATCCATGTAAAACGTACTTGCCCAGAATTTGATGATTTATTATAGTTAATACTATTTAAAAAAATGAGAATTATCATCCATGGCATTGAATGAGTTAATAACGTATCAATATTGGTATGGAAACGTACTCTAGGTTGTAATACAATATTGATATGGTATCAGAAGTGAAAAAGTTATATTTAGTTGTACTACTGATTACAAAAGATGAGCGCTTTCTTTTGGTCACAAAACACAATATTCCCAATGTGGGAATCTAAAAGGCTAAGAATGAATGGGTTCATCTTCAAAATGGCTGCACCCTAATACCAGCTTTTCCTTGGTCTCCCAAATGACAAAACGCACCTCTTCTTGTCACCTGTAACAACCACTTATACAAATATCAAATGGGCCCCCAACTTTAATTGGTTACCACTTGAAAATCCCCGACGACTTTGATGACTGAAGCGCTCGCTATCCACGAGCTTAGCCTGCCTATTCAAAGAATCATTAAAAGCCGCGCATTACGCTCCACGCTCGTCGACATATGACAAAGAGTCTTTCTCGGGTTTGGGTGCTCATGTGAAAAGGAAGAAGAAAGCTTTAAACATTCCCTGCTCTCAGATGAATCACCTGAGCGTTGCTTCATAATTAATGAGCCTATAAAGAGTCGGAACAAAAGAAAAAGGCAGCAGCAGGATCTTATGAATCCGCCGAGGTAATTACCATCCCGACTTCAACCTGTAAGATCACAGCTTTCTCCAAATAATTGCCTCTCGCCCCCGGAGGAGCCCGGTGATCCTGTGTTTGTCTGTTTATACACGGAAAGGTAAGTTGGAGAAAGCTATATTTAGACAAGGGCTTCATTTCAAAGCCTCAGCTGTGTGTAAGCATGTTGAACTAGTTCTTGACAAAAAAAAAACACCCATCCACCCCAATCTTTTGCCTGTCAGTCTTTCTAATGATTTGAGGCATCGTCATAAAAAGAAAAATGCACGTTTCATCCATCCTGATTATCCAGTGGGCCGGTATTTAGCATTTTGATGAAAATCAGCATTTAAAAAACAGAAAACAAAAGATGATTTTAACTCGAGTTGATTTAAGGAATTCTAAGTGTTGAAAAAGTGAATTCTACATCCCAAAAATGCTCAATCGACGCCTCGATGTATCCAAAGAGCCCCGAAAGTCACAAGAACAACCGCAATAAGCCTATTTAAGCACTTAAAATAGTCCCAACTCAAATCGGCATAAAAAAAAAAAACAAACATAATTTTAACTGTCAACTTTAGGGAACCACTCGTTTACGTATTTGATGGATTTCAAGTTGATTTAAGGAATTCTAAGTGTTAAAATGTGAATTCCACATCCAAAAGTGCTCAATCAATGCCTAGATTTGTCCAAAGAACCCTGAAAGTCACAGGAAAAACCACATTAAGCCTATTTAAGCACTTAAAATAGTCCCAACTCAAGGAAGTTCTCAGTTCCAGTTCCAACCTTAAAGCCCTCCTGGCTAACGTAAACAACAAAGATGGCTGATATTAGTCAGGGTTAGGAGCAGCCTTGACTACTAATTTCTTTCGGTATCAGCGCTGAAAATACCATATCCCTTCATCTTTAGTTTTATCGTCTATGTAAGTTCAGTTCAGTGTGGAAAAAAAGTCAAGTGCATGAACTAACTTATTTTGGGGGGAGGCGAGTGTGGCTGGAGCTGTCAAGTCGCTCGAAACTAGCATTTGTCAGCAGTCCAGGCAGAAGTGTCAAAATGAAATAGTTGAATGCAAAATAGATGCATCCCTCGTGGTTTGTTTAAAATAGCAGCAAGCATTACCACCTTGGATTGAGCCAAGCCAAGCAGGAATTAAGGGACTGGGCACGTTATCGTGATCGCAACACATGTGCGGGGGGGCAAAAATCATCGGAACGTGGCATGAAACATTTTGATCTAAAAATAAGCGCTCTGAGGGCAAATTTATAGCAGACATATTAAACATTGATTGCTCATTGAGAAAGCTGTGACTGTTATGTTTAATAGATAAATTCAAGCTTAATGGCACAGAGTGTGTGTGTGTGTGTGTGTGTGTTTTTTCATCCATGAGCATTGGTACACAAAAAGCAATAAATGAAAGTGTCAAAGTAGCTTTATTTTTATACTTCATGAATATTAATAACGAAAAAAAAATCCCCAAGCGTCTGCACTTCAAAATACAGAGTCATTCTAAACGCTAAGTACTCCTCTCCAAGAAAGGAAATCATGATTTTTAGACAGATACTTGTGGAAGCTGGTAGCATAAAGCGTATAGTTGCACAAGTTGTGATATCTTCATCCTGTTTAGCATGTCAAAAGAGGATAACTATGCCACTCAGCAAACAGACGCATGTTAGCATACGGACTGAAAAGTGGCGCCAAAGCGCTCCTCTGAAGTCTACTTGGGCACAAACGGGACGAGACTTATGTGGGCCTTAGACTATGAGGGATCATGACTTGGAACTGCGCTATTGTATAGGTGAAAGCGCCATCAGTCTTTTTGTGTTATTTTACTCTTTATTAAGCCCAAACAGCTTAAATTGTCCTCTTAAAAGTCTGAAGTGCTTGTATCTTATTTCTAGTAATTGTCAGTTGAGTTTTGCTTCTTTCAGAGTATTACTTTGTTGCTCGTGGTATGCTAGCTTCCTGCTACGCTATAGTCAATCAATCATAACAATTTATGTGTAAAATCAACTATCTGATCAGGGCAGGGCTGGAATGCCCTGAAAATACCCCGGTGGGGCAGCGTTTTTGGGGCAGATTTAATTAACTTTGGAAGAACATTTGTAGAAGCATCTCATGGCAAATTTTTAGAAACATCACATGTTTGATTTCGGGCAATTTTGCAATAAGTCGCTTCAAGCGCCAATTGATTTGCTCTTAATTTGAAAAGCACAACGTAACACTGAAAAACATAATATTATGTTAAAACCCTTAAAACATACCCCCAGGGCTACTTGTACCCCCATTTGAGAACTGCTGGAATAATCTGTCGCTAACCTACTCGTGTAAAAGTAAGTATTTGCCTGAAAATCACTTGTAGACTAAAAATATTTTAAAAATAAATTAACTCAAATGAAAATCCGCAAGTCCAAAATTGATTAGACTTTGTGACTACAATTGCCTGACGACACGGCAACGTTCGCAGCTCAATGGGGTAGGAGCTTTAACAAAATAAAAGCATACAAACTAGACAAATGAGTACAGATAGACCGATTATTATTATATTACAGATTATCGGGGCGGATATTCGACATGTTGGTATATATCGACATCAGTCTTTTTTTAAATTATTTTTATGGCTGATAAAACTCTGTTATTATGTCTCACGTCATGGAGACACTTGAATGCAGCGTCTGATTGTGTCTGTTAAGGAGCGTCACTAAAGCGCTGTCCCGCCCATAGTGGCACCTCATTGGTTAGCCGTGCAAGAGCCAGAGCCAATCAGTAGTGAAGGCTCAATGCAAAAACACGCAGCCAGATAATAGAAAAAGAACGGAAGTTGGAAGTTTTAGAAGATGAAGACACTCTTGACTTTTAACCATGAAAAACACATTGAAGTTTTCCGTGTTAATTGAGAGATCCCAAGCAATTTAAATTAAGTTTTGGGGATTGTATTATTTAAAGATCGTCCCTTTTACTTTAATAAATATTCCTTGATTCTTTGAAATGAATAACGCCATTAAATATTGGTTAAGTTGCTTCATGTTGAGAATAAAATCATGCTGTTCCTATGATTAAAAAACCTTAAATTAGACTGGTAATCACCTGCAGAAACCCTGTTAAAACATGGCTGGAAGTAGTACACTTGAGCGCATACTCAAGCATGAGCACAAACTAACAAAGGCAACGAGATGCTTCAAATCAAAGGGATTCTGCCTCCCGCCAGTTCTTAATGAGGAATGCCACCTTGCATACTTCAAGTAATCAAAACAACTCACCTACAATTACAAGCTTTGAGTAGAGGCAGAAATAATAACAGATAACGGGGGGGGCCGGAAAGTTTTGCTTGTTTTGTTCGGTTTGCTCCACATGGCAGTCGGCTGCAGTCATAGCCTCAGTGACCTCCGCTGATGAAAACCTGTTCGAAAGGTCTGGAGTGATATCGTTATCATCTGCTCGAGCTCCCTTTTCTTTACTGAAGACATTTTTGCTTTAATATTATTTTCTTTCCGTCCTTGTGTAGCACAAGGTGTTCACAGTTCAAATACATTTTGAAAAGAATACCCACCATGTTGAGCAGACGAGTCAACTGGTTGACGAGTCACCGATGTAAAAACGGTGACAATTATTTTACTGTAATGCTGAAAAATATCGACGACTTCACATTACTGTTGATTTTAAAAAAAAGTTTCTGCAGGTATCAGCAAATCTTACTGAGGGACTTTGAATGCCGTAAGGGGAATAGTATGTTTTCTTTTCAAATCAAGAGCTAATTAATATGAACACAAAGAATTACAGATTCTTACAAAATTCAGCCATGTCTTATAACCATCTCTGCCACTGATGTTGATTGGTTCACTTTCCATTCTACTGTATATTATAAATAGATTCATGGGCTGCACTTTCTAAAACATTGGGTCTAAAATGGGGGTACAAAAACACCAGGCGGTATTTGAGGGTACTTCAGGGGTCTGTGAAATTTTAAATTTCCAGAGATATAGTCATATCTAATCGAAACAATATGTTGCACTTTTCAAATTAATCGCAAATTAATTGGAACATGAAACAATTTATTGCTAGATTGTATTTTTGTGACTCATTTGCAAAACATGATGTTGTACACTCTATCTTCCGGAGGTGCTGAATAAAACATGCCTATGATACCACTACATATGCACTTCCTAAATGAAAAAAATAATAATCATATGGATGTGACAGCATCCTGTTTTATTTATTTTATCTTAAAAACGTTATGTTTGGGGTACCCTAAACATCACCTTAAAACAAATAGAACGGGTTTGTTCACACCTCATTACAGAGAAGTACATTTCAAAAAAACAGAAACGTTCCTCTTATTAGACCCAAATTATGAAATATGATACCTTGCCCCGTAGAGGGTTACAAGAGAAAGTTGGGAAGTAACTAAATAATACCAAACTTAAATCCTTTAGTCCCTTCTTTGCCATGTGTAGCTGAAATGATTTATTCTTACTTGGTGCGCATCAAATTGATGCAATAGCGTCGCAATCGGCCCTCATTGGCATTCAGGCAGGTTTCCCTCTTAATCTCATTGGATGTGACACTTGGAGCTGATTTCTGTGACAGATGAAATCATGCGACACTGATGATTCAATACCCTAACTAGGGGGTTTCTGCACACCGCCGCAATAGCAAATAGGAACTTCTCTATTTCCGTTTCGTCGCACTGTCAACACATGGGTGTGTAAAATGTTCTCTTTATGAACTTTTATAGCCATCAAAAGTCATATTGAAAATCAAATGGGATTACGTAAATGATTTACTTTATTGTTTGTGCTGCCCATAGCAGAAAGAAAGGTTGCAAATTATCATTCCTAAAAAATTTGGCACTTTCCTTCACCATCAAATGAAATGAGAAACTCACTTTGTGTATTTAAAGCACCGCCAGCCCGATGTGAACATAAGAGAAATGCCATTAGCATGCTAATGTTAGCATTGATAGTAATGGCGTAAGAAGTAAAGGCTATTTGAACTCAAATGATGGATTATACAAGGGCTGGGGGGAAAAAGTCGACCATGTCGGGTGTCTCATTTTTAAAAATAGGTCAACTAAAAAGATCTACTTTAAAGCTACATTGGAATAATGTTTTTCTCACTGTTTTCTACGCAGACCTTTCTTGCGGGCGAGAACGATGTTGCGATGGCAGCATGGGGGAACGCATGGGGGAAGTTATTGACCTAATAGTTGTTAACACTTCAAGTTTATTCAAGTTAAAGATTTCCACCTGAAAAGTCACCTGTTATAATACATCTCAAGGGGAAGCCAAGTTTACATTTGCTGGTGACTGAAAATGGCCAATCACAGCACAGCGTGTGAATATCACATGAACACGCTCAGAAAACAAGGAAGCCGTGATTGGTTGTTAGTTCTGAGCAACTGTGATGTCATTTTCAATTAAAAGCAAGTGGCAAAATGGTCAAAATGGGACAATGTGTAAGATTTAGACCGTTTTTCATTACAGACAGCAGGAGGCGCTGCATTTACCATTGTCCGTAGCTACAACAGACATGGCAGCCTCCAGAGGAGTGCCACCCCCCCATGTAATATCATTTAATGCTAACTAGACCTACAATTATATTTTAAAAAATACTTTTGGTCATCAAGAACACATTTATTTGCAAGTTTTTACATTTCTAACCATTCAATGCATTCATTTTTAATGAAAAACAGTCTAAATTATACACATTCTCCCTTTAATCCATATTCCACAAAAGCAATATTAATCAAACTGTTGTGTTTAGACTGATGAGGGCTCATGAGGGCTTTGTAAAAAAAAAAAAAACAAAAAAAAACCAAGTCGGGTAAATTGAATTTAAAAGTAGGTCACAAAATGACAGCCCACCTATCCCACTGTATACTTACAGAAATTATTGTGACTTAAAAGGCATATAAGTGGCTATAGCGTTTTCTTTATTTCCTGCCCATACCTACCTATTATATGATGAGCCTTTTTATTACTGTCTCAAAACCAATATTGTGTGTTAGATTCTCCGGCCATTGCGAGCATGTCAACGTGTCCTTGGGCAAGACACTGAACCCCCAGTTGCTCCTGAGACTGCAATAACTAGCCTCCATTTACAGAAATGATCATTAATGTACACTGTCCCTGTTAAATAAAATAAAAAACAAAAAAATAATTGGTCAGCCGAGTAATCAGCTGTGCCCTTATCTAAAGTCTAGACAAATTGTGCATTAAAAAAAAAGAACCCCAGCCTAATTACGTCTGAGTGAGGCAGCATACAGCAGAAGTAAAGACACGTCCAGTTTCATCAGAGCTGAGCTGCAAGGGAGACTTGCTGTCGCCACGCTCGGCTGTGATGGAACCGCTGGGGGAGAGTAACCCGAAGGCTACGCCGCCTCGTTCCAGTCACCAAATGCCAAATGTGCATCTGCAATGCACACACAATGTTGCACTCTCTTTAAAAAGAAATGATACAAGTATGAGCACCGCTTCCTGCTGGCACTGATTTCCTGGGAGGTATCTGCCACGACTAGCTACCGGCGAGGAACGTTTTCTGCTTCACTTTTGCATGTGGACAAAGGCCAAATTATTATCTGCTCATGAGGCATGTAGAAAGAGCCCGAAAACAATCATTGGATTTCTTCGGAAACCTGCACTTGTGGTAATCAAGATACCGATGAATAAGTAGGTACTTAGGAGCAATTACAATCAATATTAAGAAGGATTCATGTTGCTAATTGTGAATTTGTATACAAGAAAAAAATTGTGGTCCAAGGTTTTTCATGTAAGTTATGAAAACTTAATGTAATCAACCTCTGCCCGATGAATGAAGTTCAATCAATGATGAGAATGAGAACGTTATAAATTGAAGGTTTCTTGGTACCAGGTCAAAGTCATCAAATATTATTAATATTGCCATAATCAACTCGTGTGTGTGTGTGCAGTTGTGCAAGCTTTCAACCACAAGTTAGAAATAGGTAAACAAAAGGAAGGCAGGGTGTGGAGCTAGAAATGTGCCACATGCATAGTAAATTAATTCTAATTTATTTGCTAAATATAACATAATATTTTTGCCCCATAAAGCCACAGCATACTCAGTGGCATAAATATATGCAAAACTGACATAAAAGTGAATCATAAACAATGTTTACATACTTAATTTCCCAACATAATGATGTAATGCAGGCAAGCTTGGTGATATGTTCAAAAAATATTTTTTCAGTCATTCTGGATTCCTCACAGATTTTACTCATTATCTATTTGTAAATAATTATTTCAAATCAGAGCACCTTCAAAATATATGATATAGGTTATGTAGACCCCAGGCAGTACATGAAGGGACTTTAGGAGGTACATAAAATTTTAGCAGTTTCTGCAGGTATGAGAAAATCTATTTCAATACTTTTTCTAATTCTGCGACAGAAATAGAACAGCTTTTTTTTCAAATTAAGAGTAAATCAATTGGAACATGAAAAACATATTGCTAAATGGTGTTATAGTGACTCCTTTGCAAAAGAATGCATGCTTTTATTTTGTGCAGTCATACAAAAGGTCAAATGTATCTAGAAAAAATTGGCAATAACTAAACTATAATGTGTGTGTGCATGTGCGTGTGTGTGTTTGAAGTGTCCTCTTTTGGGATCATCATACAGATGTGTTCAAAAAAAGAAAGTATTAACTTGACAGGTAACGAGAGGTAGCACCTGGTTCAAACCATTCTAGTATGGGGGAGAATTTTTGCAATAATTAAAAAAATAACGTACTGAACAAAAAATTAATTTGATGAAACTGATATTTTCCTGAACGTACTAATTCAATCATTATTTTTGAAGGACTTTTACATGTTTGTACCCCTGGAGTTCCTTCAACTACCCCCAGGGGTACTAGAACCCCCATTTGTGGTTCTTAATTGAAAGATACCAATTATCAAATGAATTGACAAATATTTTAATAATCGCATAATCCTGAATAGCTATTGTTTAACATAGTAATATCCAAATCCTCCGATTTAAGCCTCTCAGCAAGAATGATTTTTCAATTACCGTATTCTCCACACTATAAGGCACACCGGATTATAGATAGATAGATAGATAGATAGATAGATAGATACTTTATTCATCCCCGTAGGGAAATTCACATTTCCAGCATAAGGCGCACCCTAAATTAATGACATATTTAAAAACGTTTTCCCTATAAGGCGCACCGGATTATAAGGCGCACCCTTAATGAATGACATATTCTAATATTTTTTCAATCACAAGATAGTAACACTCAAAGTTATAACAATAATAACTCAATAACTCTAAACTCTCAATAGCATAATAACTCAATGTCAATATGAGCAACCAAATGTAAACACAAAAGAAACAGGTAAAGCTTACTTTATCACTTCATTCCCTATCTATTGATCCCAATCTCAATATTGATCCATATATAAGGCGCGCCTGATTATAAGGCGCACCACCAGCTTTTTAAAAAAAATTAAGGCTTTTAGGTGCGCCTTGTAGTGCGGAAAATATGGTACTATATTATTTCATGAGAGCACGTTTTTCATTTTTTCAAATTCGAGTCTAAATCATCGACCGTCAAACTAGCGTTATTTATCTGCTAAGAAGGAGGCAGAAGATTACTGAGCAACACTAACAGAGCGATTGCAATAAGCGAGTGGCATCAAAGAGAAGCGAGCAGCGTGAGCGTGGCCACAGAAGGTCCGAGCAATCTCCTTCCACCGAACCCCCGCCGCACCGTTCAATTCGGCCGCACCGCGGGCCGTCGGCGAATCCCGGCCATCCGACGAGCATGAAAGGTCGGCGAGGCGGCCATGAGGTATCGCTTTCAAGTCCGACACGTGAAAGCAAATAGATTGATTGTGACGGCGACAAGCGTCGATTTACCATCCGAGCGATGAACCCGTGTCATCTGATAGGCCGACGTCTCGCACAAACAGAACTGTGTTTTGGGTCACTTGGAGATTTAATGGGTGCAAGACAGCGGGACATTTTTACGAGCTGGCCTTTGATGATATATGAAACCCCGAGATGGAGACACGGTACGAGTTGTTGGTTTTTCCTTGTAGATGACATCTAATCTGGCGTTAATGTTGTTCTTTGGATGTGACCGAAAATGAAATCTTAGATATTAGGTATACCCCAGTTTAATCGCTAAATACAGTCCTGAATCGGTCTTTAGTGATTTGAATGCATCTTCGGGTCTTTTCGGAACTGTGACGTTACAGAAGCCAGTAGTGATGGGAAAACGAAGCCTCGTGAAGCACTTGGAAAAATGCAATGACACTGTGTAAGATTAAGACCGTTTTTTCATTAAAATGAATGAATTAAATGATTATAAATGTCAAAATCCTGAAAATAAATGTGTTCTTAACAACTAACACTATGTTTTAAATATAATCATGGGTTTAATTATCATTAAATGATATTACATGGTACTCCTCTGGAGGTCGCCATGTCTGTTATAGCTACGGACAGCAGGAGGAGGAACGTGTATTGCTGCATTTACCGTATTGCCCTAAAGCTCGGTAAAAAAAATCACACATACTCCCTTCAAACCAAATGCCATCAAGAGAAGCAGAAAAAAATCAGGTGTTTCATGAGGCTTCATTTCTGCTGTTTCATAGTATGATTGCAAACTGTAGGTCCTGTATGTCAAAAGTTTTCCCTGCTATACTTATTGAATGTCACAAAACGTCTTCTTACCCCTTTCCTGTAATACGGTTTCTTTTTTTGCCCTCTATGAAATTATTCTCAGTTTCACAGGACCTGAGTAATAATCTGGGATATCAAATACCAAGCCCATCCGTGTGAAAGAACAAAATAAAGGCATTTAATATTTTGCAAAGGCATTGTTATAACACACTTTAGAGATATGTTGCTTCATGTGACAATTAATTTGCTCTTAATTTAAAAAGAAAGATGTTCTGTGCCATTCACAGCTTTCCAAGTGAATTCGATTTCCTGACACCTGCAAAAACCCGCTCATGTTTGAAGTCCCCCCGTGTACCTCCATTTGAGAATGAATGACTTTACCTAAAATCCTTCCGAGCATATTCCACAAGCACGCACGGCAGTTACTTATTCACCTTGTAAAAGTGCGACAGCTTACACCAAATAACAAAGAGGTCCTTAGAAAATGTCATCCTCCAGACCGGCAAAGCAGCCCTACGGCGCGAGTTTTTATCAGGCCTCTAATTCGCATACCGTCAAAAGTATATTTTACATCCCCCGCTGATTTTTATTGCCTTGGTATTTAGATTTCTGTATAGTATGCGAGATAATGCTTTGATAACGGTAAAGATTTTGTTCTTCAAAAGCGAGCCCATGGAAAGGGTTCTCCCATATTGCGCTGGGTCCTCGCCCGGTGTCACTCCGGCCTTTCGAGTCGCTCATCTCCATCGTAATGACCTCCTCGGGGAGTCGCAGATGCCGTCGGCGCCGGCCCGGCCGTTTGGCGAAGGACTTGAGCACTTCATGTGAAAAATAGCAAGGAAAGCGTGGGCGAGTGTGCTGCCCATTGCCCTATTGATAAGAACTCTGAAGAAAGAGTGGCTGAGAAGCCTACACACCGAGATGAAATGGCCAAGCCCTCTCTCTGGGCGATGATGAGATTGACTGGGGGGAGGGAAAGTCCCTTTGATTGTGTTTCTCTTTGACAGACGGTCCCTGGAAAAAAAACAACAAAAAAAAAATCCTCCCAAAAAAAAAAACATTGAGTATGAGGAGAAAGGAGAATACCGAAAGGCTTCTTTGGGATTCATCAACATTTTCGATTCCCGGTTGCCGATTCCCGTGGCAACGGGTGAGCAATTAATTTCTAAAATGTTGGCTACATAGAGAGAAAAGCAGAGCGGAAGATCCAGCTGTTTGGCAAACTACAAATGTCATCTCATATGATCTTGGAAATGCTTTGTGAATATTAACAACAGGCTAGAGGACTTTTTTTTTTGGGAGATTCTGCATTACATTTTAAAATTATTCATGCGCTGCAAAGTTTGTGATGTGAAAAGAATGCTTAAGAAAAAAACTTGTCAAAAGGGAATTCATACCAGTTTTTAAAAGTATAATTCATTATTAAGTAAAAAATATATTTTACTTACTGTTAATAATAATCAGACTAGTTTGACTATTATTTCTTGAATTATTTCATCAAATATTAAGTTGCAATTTATTTATAAATTTGACTTGATAAAATATATATGAAAAGTGAGCGGTGTCAAGTGAAGTCATTCAATCCCAAACACATTTATTTATTTATTTGTTTGTTTGTTTGGGTTTTGTCTAAAAGAGGTCTAAAATGGCTGGTTCAGGATTAGGTAATTAAATACTAGTTATCCAATACTTTAATGCATCAGTCACTAAAGTAATCTGTTGTTTTGATGTAATTAGACATTAAAGTAATCAATTAATTTGTGAAATTACCTCATCCAATCACAAAGACACTTTACGTAGTTTAGGTAATTAACTACACAAATTAATTGATTAATTTAGTACTTAATTACCTTGAGTAATTTACTTTATTAATTGCCTAAAAAAATGAATTACTCAAATACCAAAGTATTTAAAATGAGGATTTAAATTGTACAAACCTACCAAAGGTAATGGATTACTTTAGTACTTAATAATTAACTAAAGTAATGAATTACTTGAGTACTTTTTTTTTACTTTTACTTTTTTCTTAAAGTAATGCATTAGTTCAGTACTTAATTACCTCCTTTAGTACTCGCCATTTTAGACCCATTTGAAAAAAAAATGTGTGTGTGTATATATATATATATATATATATATATATATATATATATATATATATATATATATATATATATATATATATATATATATATATATATATATATATATATATATATATATAGCTGCAAGTTGCAACAAGCCATAATAAGATAGCGTGTCAGTTTGAGGGTTAATCTCAGAAATTTTTAAGTGAGATTACTTAAATCATTTAAATACAAATCGCTTTTTCATCTCCTGACAGCACTAAGAAAAGTAAGTTTAGCCTCCATGCTCCAGTTTGAGCTTTGCATCCAACGCAGCATCTCAACTTCCCAAATGTGGGAAAACAAAACACATTTGTTCGCGTCTCCCAACGCGGCAGAACAGAATCATTTAAATCAATTAGAATCACATTGAGGCAGTCGTCAAGTTGACGTGTAGCAACACCCTCCGGATTCAGCTCGGCATCGACCAGTCTCTATTATGATAATAAAAGTGTCTATTTCTGGAAAAGGTTGTGACAGAGGCTCCATTTGCAACCCTGACATCAGGATGTCAGATGAACATTAATCAGTTTGGAAAACAGCAGTGAGATGATATCTTTCAAAAAGTATTGCTGTTGATACATGGCTTGGCCTGTGAATCGTTTTTGTTTAACAAATCCAGCAAATGTTAAAACGGGTAAAATCCTTATTTTCCTGTTATTTTTTTCAGCATTATTTACCAATTTAAATGATTGAAAGCTTAAGAACAAACGTAACAAATATGTTAATTTGTTTAACTGCTTTTTCCTGCTCCTTTTGAACATGTAAACTACTAAACTGCTACACAAAATCTATTGTCAATGCTTTTTTTCTTCTTTAGTTTTAGCCTTTAATGCAATTTTATTTTGTTTGCATTTGTATTGTGTTTATATGTTCGATAAATCGTCACAGTTGGAATCGGCAACTGGGAATAAAGCCTGGAATAAAGCAGAGGAAGTTACAGGATCTATCTTCTGGAGATGCTAAATAAAATATGGCTGGAGTTTTTTATTTGTTTGTTTGTTTATCCAAAAATCCAAAAGGGATTTGCACCGGCTAGGCGCGCATTTTAGTGCCATTGGAGGAAACCTATATTTTCAATTTAAGAGCAAATTAATTGGAAAATGAAGCATTTTTTTCAGATTGTGTTATAGGTACTCCTCTGCAAATGTGTTATGTTTTATATGGGTTCTCATTGTAACTAGTAACACAATTTTTCAGCATCTTTGGAAGTTGTTTAACAAAACACGCCTTGAGATACCACTTAAAATATAGTTCCAAAATCTTCTTGAATCAGACAGCGACCGCACAGGACAAGTATTTCAATTATTTTTGTTTTGCATATTTCACAGGGGCTACATCTGTGGAGAAAATGTTGCGAAGCACTGCTCTAGCAGATTGCGGCCATTTCCAATAACAATACAGCAGTATCGCTTGTCCTGGCGTTGAAATCGTGACAGTCTTTGCCTACTTTGTAACAAATGCTCCGACTGTATTTACAAGAACAACAACATTGGTGTAAACAGATTATCAATTCGGCGCTTGCCAGCGGTATACAAACAGACCCAAAGTAGACATGGATTTTCCGAACTGTTGGGCGCCACACGCAGTGTGCGTTTGTACAAAGGCTTCGTTTGTGGCCCGGTGCAGATAGTGGCAGCTGGCTATGCCGCGGAAGGCCCGCATTTAATGCTCGCTCAAAGTAGATGATGAGGAGGCGAGGCCGTAAAATGACAATAACAAGGCGAGCGGCCAAGATGAAATACGATCGGGGTGACGGGGAGTCCAAGCTAGCGCGCTTACGGAATGACAAATCATCATTTGGGAACACATACTGTGCATAAATAAGGTCATAAAAGTGATATGTTTTCTTTGAAAGTGTACATGGCGCTGCTCGTGGCGGTCCAGAACGGAACAAAGAACCTAGCGAACGCTTTTCCGTGGATGATCAAAAAAACAAACAAAAACAAAACACTATTTTTACTTCGGGTTATTTTCTCATGTTAAGTGTACAAATTGATTATTAGCAACGTACAGTTGTGCCTATTATGAGAGACAGATTTCCTCCCATTTGATTTTTTGAAGCTCAAGGAAGAGCAGTCATAAATGGCGCATGGCATTTGCGCATCTCAACTTTAAACGACAAGATGTTTGAAATAAAGTTGCGCGCGGTTCGATTAGCGCCGTAGGTTAGCCGTTCTCCTGACAGAGTACAACTGGCCGAGCAGAGGGAGAAAACATGTGGCATCAAATATTTAGTATCCACATTGCCCGCAGTCTGAAAAAAAATCTTCTGCTCCTTTTTTTTTTTTTTTATCTCTTTATTTTTAGAGGGGCATAATTTGACTTAATTGAAGTGCAGGGTGTTGCTTCACAGCATTTTTCAAAGGCAGTTCGTCCGAAGTAAACGATCTGAAACTGACTTTGACTCAATATTCTCTTAAAACAACAAAGAAAAAAAAAACTATAAAATATAGTTTTCTTTTTTCTAGATGGCAGAAATAGACCATTACACCCACTTCACATCCAACTTTTTGGAATAATGACATTGTTAAGTAGACTAAAACACATTTTTTTGGTATAATAACCAAACAGCAGCCTGATTTGTAGTTATAGTATATTTCGAGTATACTTTGCTTTTGATATAAAACATGCTTACAGGTTCATTGAAGACATTCCCGCAGCGACTGGTAGTGGTAAGCGGTTGTGCTCTGTTGAATTTTGACGTTCTGGGTGAAATTTCAGCTCCATAAATGTTTTCCCTTTGAAGTGAAATGCCTTTGATATATAGATCAAGGGATGGACAAAATGCTGCACAAGGGTTGATTCAGGTTTCTTTCTATTACGTCGACGTTCTCATTTATCGCATCTATCCATCAATATTTGTCCAAGGCTTGATTCTCAGTTTAGCGTGTCTATGATGTTTACATGAGGTGCAAAGTCCAAAACTTACACAGCAAACGTGAAAACGCATATTTTGAGCATTTTATGTCTACGTTTTTGTCATACCGAAACTAGAACGACTTCCTGCTTCCGTGAACCATGCTAAATATAGTATTAGGTCTGTGCTTATCAAATAGGGGACCCCCAGGGGGGTCAAAACAAACGAGTTTGTTTTTGTCATGGGAAGTGTAATAGCAGTAAACTAAATATTTTCATCATCTTTTTAGTTTCAGGCACTTTCAGACACTTGTTTTTTTTTTTTTTTTTCTGATTTAGACTAAGATGTAACCTGTTTAAATGCTGTAAAGATAATTAGCAGTTGTTGAAAGTTGATTTATATTGCTTTTTTTCTTTTGTTAATGTTAAAAAGGATATAGAATTAGATAAAGTTATCCAACCTTTCTAGATAATAATTTTTATAGTCAGGGGATGCTTGGCAAAATCTAGTTCAGAGGCTAACCTGTCATACGCTAAGCTAAGTTTTGCTAGCCGCATATTTTCTCCAGTCGTCGAGCGTAGCTTCCAATTGCTGCCGGGACAAAAGCACAGCGGAGGGAGCGCGCAGGGGCGTCGAAAACTACGCCGCTGGCCACCACTGTGTGGCTGGAGACCCCAACTGCGACGGCATCAACCTTGGATCCAGAGATCACTAACTTCTCAGCTCATGCAGCTGGGAGGGGGTCAGTTATCTACAACGCAGCGTGACAGGAGGATGGAGCTTCGGCTCTGCTATGGTAGCACCAAAGTGTCTGTTACTGCACTAATGGGCTGTGATGGTTTTGGCGTTCCCGTGGCTTAGTCCCATCCTGATGAGCTGAGGTAGTATTTAGCATGTAGCCAAAGTAATAATACAACTGGCCAGCAATGTTCAAATTGTTTTTGACCCACCATTTCCTGTCATGTCCGATCCTAGCATTATACTGCTAAAAATAACAAATATATATTATACAATTTGAGTAAACTATTTGCCAAACAATACTTGACAAAAATATTGTGCTTTATAACCCGGAGCGCCTTATGTGTGAAATTATTTTAATATAAGCCTAGTGATTTATAATATTCCTAGTAATATGTTGCACCCAGTGGTCTGTAAAATACAATAAACAAACGCAGCCCTGCAGCGTCTGAATTCTCAAACGCCATTGCTAAAATATTGTATCTAGTGCAAAACATTTTAGTAGGAAAAAAAGGTGACAAAAAGGGTCAAAAGTACAATAAAATGTGGCAATGATGAATATTTAACTGCCCACGTTATTTTCATTTCAATATATACTAAAAAGCCTGTACTAAAAGAGCAACCGTGTGACCAAAATTCATTTGCAAGTTTTTCACTAGATTATTCACCCTTTGACGAGATTATCTTCCCCCTCCTTGCTTTCCGACTCTCTGCAGAATCTTAGGATGGGATTTCAAACTATTCCCACTGCTAATTATCAAACTGGAGGTTTATCTTGAGGTGGATTTCTTTTAGAAGTCAAATTATGAATTCTCACTTACAGAAGGTATACTTTGGTGCGCAACCAGGTTTTCCCACTTAATTAGGGCAAAATAATTACTCTGAAAAGTTATTTACTTTTGATGCCGATCTCGCACTTCATTATAAGTTGTGAACAAACAATGACAGTGAAACAAAAACGTCAACACTTTGAGGACGTGTCATGTGTTCCTGAGAGCCAGCAGATTCATGTGTGTCCGCTGTTGTGTCCATTCTGTCTCAGAGGACACTGGCTGGAGGACTAAAGGACCAATTTGTGGAGGAGAAATGTGCAAGGTTTTTGCCAAGTCTTGAAAGTTAATAAGAGAAATTCAAGGATTGCTCAGACGTTTTTATTCAGAGGCCTAATATTCCAGATTCCTATATTTTCAGGTTATTGATTGGGGTTATTATGAGGGAGATCATCTCTGATGACTCCCTATAAATCTTAACAATTGGTTGGTTTAAGGACCTAAAATTGTCAAAAATCCCAGAATTTCAGCCCCTCAACTGGAAGTATTTTCATTTTTTAGTCCCATGTAAAAGCAAAATTATAAAAATGACCAAATTATTATTTCATAGATCCAAAAAAGGAGCGAACCAATAGTTGGGTCATTTTGATCCAAATTCCTGCATTGTTTTGTACAAAGCAACCCAGAAAACGGGTTATTTTGTAGAAGACAACTTCCAAAAGTTTGTTCAAATTGACTCAAATATTCAATGTATTGGATCTAAAAAAAACTTGTGCTTATACTTTGGAAAAAAAATGTTTTTGCAATGTCAGTTCTCAAAACGTTTTTTAGGGAGGCTAGAACAGATGAAAAGCATCCATGTTCACTTAAATGACAAAATCTGGAATTTGTTCACAGAGCAATCTAAACTTAAATCAAACTGTGCAAATGTCACTTTGAAAAATCGCTGACAAATTCCCAACGTTTTGCGTATTGTCTGGGAATAAGGTCGAGCACACGTGGGCTCAGATTCAAAATCATAAAAAAAACACCACCACAAGAATGACCAAGTCGATGACATTTAAGCTGCAGCGAGTTTGCAGGCAGGCAGCGATGCTTTAACTCAAAGGCATCAAGGTTAGTGCACCATTACGCCACAGAATGTAGTTCAGTTTGTAGATAATTCAGGAGGATGAAATAAAAAATAAATGGGATTTCACAGATCATATTCAGCCATCTAGGGAGGCTAAAATCATTTTATATTTATGTACCACCTCTGTACCACTGGGAGTTTATATTAGCATACTAATATACAATGGAGGTTTGCAAATGCTTTGCCACTTTTTTCTTTAAATAAAGTTCAATATTACGCTAAAAAATGACTGCCAAGTATGAATTATATATATATATATATATATATATATATATATATATATATATATATATATATATATATATATGTGTGTGTGTGTGTGTGTGTGTGTGGGTGTGTGTGTGTGTGTGTGTACATATATACATATATATTTTTCTTTCTTTTTTTGAGCTATTACTCATTTCTATTCACTGCTTTGTTGTTGGATATTTGTTCAACAAATAGCTGATAAGACAAATTTGCATAAAACAACAAATGGCAACACTGGCGACACATTCTAGGCATTAGCAGACATATGCTTTTCCTCGGCATGCTATAGGATTTGCATACATTGGAAATGATGTGTTTGCAGTGATATTTGTATTAAGCCCTTAAACTGCAAAAATACATGTGCACTGTCGAATGTTAACAGTTTCCAAAACAAGTCAGAAACGCCGTGCATGGAAGACTTTCTTTTTCACTTTCGAACATTCAAATATACTCCCCAACAATGATTCTTGAAGTTTATGTTGCATGATTGACCCAATGACATTGTCCACCCTGTCAGCGAGCTCAAGCTCATTTCTAACAGCATAACATTTTAATACAATGATTTAAAAAGACCATGCAGCTTTTTTTTACTCTCTCCACTCTCTTTTAGTGGCATTGCAGGGACATTGCTGAAAAAAGTAGTGCATTTTATCTAGGTCCTAATCTAGTACCGTTTCTCCTCGAAATTCTTGCTATTTAAGAGGCCTGAAGGCCAAAGGACAAGCAACACCACCAGCAAGTATGTGTTTGTCCACCATGTCTAGCAGAAATCATTCTCAAGGAGATGTCTCCAAGATTCAAAATTCCCACAGGAGGTTGAAGTGTATTTGGAACAAAACACTCAAAAGAGTCAGACTTGTAGACCACCGTGTTGCAGTACAGACTCTTGTTTTTCATTATATTCTGAAAACAATGAAATGTCACACAACTGTGTAAAAACAGACTGTATTTGATTTACTGCAAATGCGTAAACATGCTAGAAAATCTCATTACATTTGTGTGCAAACACACACAGTATTTATTAGTTGGAGGATTAGACAATGTTGTCGCAAGAATGAGACAAATATCTCTATCTATCCTGCTCAGCCGAATCTCAAAGCTGACATATTAAACGTATTATAAAAATCGACCAGAGGCGTGCATTGAAAAAAATTGCTGCTGGTCCGTCCCCCATCATTCTTCACCCTGGCCCTGATCATCGTCAATCAGATGTTTTTTGTTTGTTTGTTTTTTCAAGCTAATCCAAACCAGCAGCAAACACAATAATGGACAAAAAAAAAACCCTTTGCGTCACATCTTTTTTTTTAGGTTTCTCATCTTTCGTCAGCAAAATGGACACAGGAAAAGACATTTCAAAAATCAAACCCTTCATTTCTGTCAGGCAAGCGTTTGACCAAAATCAGGTCGGAGAGTGAAAGTGACACGGTGCAGTCTCAAACAGCCGAGACGCAGCTGCAAGGTAAAAGTGACACGATTCTTAATCTGAACCTTTATACGAAATGAAGAGACACGATGACAAGTCACAGTCAGTGTGAGAGGATGCATCAGAACAAAATATAGGCCTCATTTGTTTTTGCTTGCATGTCCTCCATGAAGGAAGGGAGCATGTTCAAAACAAAAACAGGATGTCCGGTTCTTTGTTTTAAGACAAATTGGCCATGTCTAAGGATCAGACAGACTTTTTACTTCTTAACCAAATCAGAAAATGTTAGATACCCCGCATGTAATGAGGAACAAACAGCAAGTGTGTGCTTATTGCTCTTATGGGGTTCCTAAGCTCCTATCCCACAGAGAGACGAACAATGGCAAGTGTCCTCGAAGGTAGCACCACTTTGGATTGCCTCAAGGTTCAGGCAAAGGTACCAGAGGTCACCAAAAGGTTGCCAGAGGTCACCAGTCGTTTGCCTGTACAGTGTTCCCTCGCTACTTCGTATTTTATCTTTCAAACCCTCAGTGTTTTTTTTCATTAAAAAGCTTTATTGCAGAGTGTTTCCTGCATGCCATGCCGACATGTTAACTGTAATTCACATGCCACGGGCACTCCTTAGACGTCGACCTACTGCATTGTTCAGATTTACTTAAATATGAAATTATTAAACCTTATACAGTAACTGTACTGTTATCCCTTCTCGTTTGCATCCCTTGGCAGTAGTGAGGGGGAACAAGAAGGAACAGAGTTGCCCTTAAAGTTATGGCGCTCAGACGTTGAACTAGAGTGGAGCCTGTAGCTGACCAAACATGATAACAAGCAAAGTTTACACTTGAAATTCCAATTCATTACAAAAGACAACAGCTTCCCAAAGCTTTCCTTCTTCTCGCCACTACTCCAAAGAACTGTCGTCAATTGTTACCATTACCAGGCAATCTGTCAATCAGCTCACAGGTTCTACTACAAGACACGTGACTGGCTCCCAGTGCGATCATCAACCAATGAGGGCGGGTCTTGTAATCCACTCCCGTCCGGGAGTTGTAATCCACATTTTGTCTGTTAACAGCATCTCAGCCAAAGACATGGGACATAATTGGAAGGGTCGGGATGTCTTCTACCAAGCACAGCAGGACTTAGTAGGTAAGCTCCGAGGAGTCAAAAGTTATGACACAAATGAAAAGGAGGATAAAGGCGAATCCAACGAGTAATCCAACGTAATGCCATACTTTCTGCTTTATTTATGATAATCTCCTGATACAAATTTAGCATCTTGCCTTAACTACTTCATTTCCTGTTTTTCCCTCGTTATGGAGTGAGTCATACATTTTGTTGCGAACCTGGCGTCAAATCCTGGTGTTAAAGGCAAATCTAAAAACTTCCCCGAACAATGACGACGCGTTCCCATGATTTGCCGGCAAATGCAGAAACGCAATGTAAATACAGAGCTGATGATGAATAGACCTAAAAAAACAACCTCGCCTCTGACTTGACTCTGGAGGTTGCGGCATTGAATTACCAACACAAAGAAAAACACTCTATTCTGCTTGTGAGGAATCAAAAACGCAAAGCCCGCACCTTCCCTGACAGAGTCATCCTCATGACTTCAAATTGGGCGCCGTACATCCTGGAGCAACACAGTAACTAAGCCAGAGTCGCGTCCTGCCGCGTTGCTGTCATTTGGGGCTTGCAAAAGCTCACATGAAAGCGCAGTCAGTGTCCTCGCTTGACCAAGGCCTGCAGCGGAGGACTGTTTGAATGCCACTCAAAGAGCTGCAGGTTTTCTGAGAACCCAGTTGAAAACAATGTCAACACCCCCGATGGAGTCGGCTCATATGAGAAGTCTAGGGCACAGACAATTTATTTGATTTTTTTTTTTTTTTTTTTTATCTTACAAGTGTTTTTCAAGCAATTTTTACTATAACTATGACTACACTGTAGGTTAGTGACAGGTTCTAAAATGTGGGTCCATATACCACTGGGGGTATGTGAAGGGCAATTATGGGGTACTGTTGGTAACAGAAAATCATTTTTTTTGTAATGCGCGGACAGGAACAGAAAGAACATTTCCTTTTTTCAAATTATGAGCAAATGAATTGAACATGAAGCAACTTGGTACATCCTAAATCGTGTGATAATGACTCTTGAAAACGGTTGTGTGGCTTTATATTGTTAGGTTTTACACAGATGTGCATTTTTGTTAGTGAGGAAATTTTTCTATTGAAATGCACTGGCAGGAAACAAAAACATTGGCTACAAAAAATCCATATCACTTTGACATCAGGGGCTGATTCAAATACATTTTTGGAAACAACAAAAAAAACTAAAAACTATACCGTAACGAGGGAAAGAAGCAATTTTCCAATTTTGTGGCGCATTTTTCCCAATCAAAAGTTTTTTGTTAAACTATAATATGACATTATCATTTTGAAATCGGCCTACATACGTAGCGCGTTGGTGGCGTTGCTGTGACTGCTACTCTTCCTCCTCGTCCTCTGCCGGTGGCCTGCACCTTGGCGAATGTTTTGTACAAATCACTGAAGAAATCTAAAAAATCCTGGTACTCTTAAACAGAAATGAACTGTCCTTCAAAAACCATTTGGGACCGCTGGCGGGCGCTTGAATCTCAGCGAGCAAGTCCATGTGTTTACATAAGACACAAAGTCGAAAATTTACACAAGAAACGGCGATACGAAAATGCTTATTCCCAGGCTTTGCAGTCCATGAATTATCGCGAATGTGATATTATGATAGTTGCGTGCTCTTCACCGTGCCCTAAAAAATGTTGCCAAGACTGTACTTCCTCATCAAACGTAATCACCTGACTCCGCAGGTTCCTTCATCTCCACTCCTCAAAATTAATGAGTATGCCGCATGTATAATGACGTGCAGCTCCATCCAACTGAATATCTCCTCTGAAATCCCAATTATGTTTTATACATATCATAAGTGCCGTTATTACCTGAATGCCACTTACCACATGAATATGCAGTCATTTTCCACGCGCACGTCAGGTATAATTCGGCAGGTTATTACCTAATAACCAAACCGGAGAAAAAGCAGTTTTCCCTCCAGCCAAGAGATTTCTGCAGCAAGTCCAGTTGTATTCAATTCAAATTCTCCTAATCTTGGATTAAGAAGGATGACTGAGAAGCTCCACAGGCACAAAACACTCGTGTTAATACAATAGGTCCCACCTGGCTTTTAGCACGCTTTAGCTCTTCATAAAAGACTTAAAAGACCCACACAGTATCGTTCTTGCTTAAAGGGAGCTTTCAGTCAGTGTAGAATGAAAAGCCCTGCTTCCCTTCAACTGTCAGATTTCATTTCCGCAAATGGTTTTTGTAAGCTATTTTTGAACGTAACATTGTGGACGGATAATATTAGATGTTAGATCAGTACAAGTTACATGAATTTAGAAAGACAGCGTTCTCTCGTTTAGCGCAGGGGTTACGTTCTAAAGTCATCTTAGTCAGGGTGGAAAACATTCAGGCTTTTACTGACTAGAAAAAGAAGCCTACTCGAACATCTTACGTGTACTCAGTCCCATTTAAATCAAATTTGAACGTTCTAGATGAACATAGCCAGAGCCAAAAAAACCCTGTTGTGGGTATGTACACTTTTGCAACCACATCATTTCGGCTGTTTATTTTTACTTACCCTCACTTTCAACTGAGACAAGTGGTTTTCGGCCTTTTTTCAACCCTTGTGAAAAACCTTTCTTTTTGGCATTCTTCGCTGTAGAAGAAACATAAATAAATAAATCAATATCAGCGTCACCGGTGTGTGATTTTATAAACTTTGGAATTACATTTATCTGGAAGATAGATTATGTAGTATCTTTTTTTTTTGGTATCAATCTGCAGGAAAATTCCGTCGCGAGACAACACACCTTTATGTAAAAGTTTACCAAATAAAGGCATACAATAATTTGCAAAGGAATCACTGTCACAATTTAGCAATACATTTCCTCATGTTCTAATTCATTTGGTCTTAATTCGAAAAGAAAAATGAAATGAAAACATGAAATTTGATTTTTCTGATACCTGCAGAAGCCCTCTTAAAATCTTATAGGACCTTAATGCTGACTGTTGACAAGGGGTGTGTACACCTATGTCCACTTTTTTTTTTTTTTGCATTGGATTTGTTTTACCTTTTTACATGCGATATTTTACTGTGCTGTTATTATGACTTTACAAACAACACATAAACGTATTTGCTCCTGTGGCGTAATGACACGTTGTCCCTCAAGTCAGAGATGTTTAAAATGTGTTCCTCGGTTACTGCAGAAACTTGATTTTCATTTCATTTGTATAATGAAATCCCACTAATGTATGCATTTCTCCAGCAAAAGCAAGAAATCTAATACGGGCTAGTAGCATGTCGTTAGAGATGCGAGCAGACAGTTTACATTGAGCTTGCGGTAGAGTCCCATCAGTGAGAGGTCCGGACCCGGGAAGTCTCGAGACATGAGAGAGACATCACCTGACCTTGGCCTCAGCGTGTGAGCGGCTCCAGGAATGCGCTTCAAGCAGAATGCAAATGAAGCAGCAAGGAAGCGAAACAAACTACCTGGAACACTGAGTCACTGTGCTCTGTACTCACCGGCATTAGCATGCAGCGCACTGCTTAGCTCTGCTTCAATATTGGTCTTTTTCTCTCATGCGGGGCTTTCAGTCCATCAAAAGATTCCAATAGGAGCATCATCTAACCAAAAAAAAAAAAAAAATGTGGCGAAATTTGAATTTGAGCTAAAAAAGCTAAATATGTTTTATTAAACTCATCAAGACATATTTATACATCTTTCAGTCCAGAAATTCAACACCAGGGATTTATTTACATTTTTTTAAATATTAAAATAAAGGTGGGTCTAAAAAAAAATAATAATAATAATTTTTACTATGGATCATGACGCCAGATATTTGTCTAATGTACAGTGTTCCCTCACTATAACACTTAGTCACTTTTCATACATTTGTTTTACTATACATTCAGTGTTAATATCCTAAAACCAGCAACTGAAAAATGACACAATCAGTCAGAATGTAACTTGATTAGGGGGTCCCAAAATGATATCAATAATTTATATATGGGTCCGATATCAGTCAAAAAAAAATCCAACAGCTTTAATAATCATACAAGCGGTCCATTTCAGAGTCCGTGTGTTGTATTTTCACATGTTTTCTGGTACTCATTGTTGTTATTACTTAGTCTCTTGTGACATATCAAACTAAAGAACAAATAAAAGCATGTATGACTCCGCTGAAAGAGTATTAAACTGTTATCTGTGACAGTACTCTAAGCTAAATATCAGAAATGTTAAAAAGGTTAAAACCGTCATCATAATGTCAGCATTTTTTTGGGGGTGTGGGGTCATCATGCTAAGGACCCTAAAAGGACCCTACTATGGTTTTATAGAAACTTCCCCGTGACCTTTGCACAAAGCATTCCGCACTATATACTGTCAGGTAAGCTTCCCCTGGCATATAAATGGCACGATAAAGAGTGAATTAACGTCTTGAGCTGTTTTTAATGTCACATTTGCTTCTCTGTGACCTTGCATGAAGCATTCGCCTCACATCTCCCTCTGATGATAGACGGCTGCATTTTTGCTTTATGAGACTTTCATGCTCATCCCCTCCCTCATATGTCACGGCAGGTGGCGAGCTGACAACCCGACGATTCTATCAACACTGCGGCTTTACGGCAATACTCGCAAACGTCTTCCTTTGTTAGGAAATGGAAATATTTTTGCGTGCCTTTGCTAGGAAATGGTTTGAAATACCCCATAAAGGTGAATCGGGATATATTGCGCGGCGAGGGGTTTTGCATTTTACAACTTTTGCCTAAGCACGTGCCATCTATTTTGAATTAAATGAGCAAGTGAGCCAGATGACGACACTACAAACAGAGTGACAAAGGCTGGGATGCATATCATTGTGGATGCTATGTGCCTCTCGCGCGCCTGTCGTGCCATCTGGATTTGTTTGGAGGAATGCTGCGAGGCACATATTTTCAAAGCACAAAGTGAAAATGTGTTTGTGCTGCATCCCTTGCACTTGTTCTCCGCATTTCTCATAATGGCTCACAGCATCCGACTCGCTTTGGCTTTTGTGTTTTCCCTCACATTTCAAGGATTCATTATACTGCATGGGCAATGTTAACACTGGAATCCAGGGGTCCACAGACGGGGGTAAGTCGAGACATTTCAGCGGGGTGAATCTAAATATCTTAACACTTTTGGATGCCTTAACCGGAGCATTATCGTTTTCTTTTCAAATTAAGAGCAAGTCAATTGGAACGTTTTAGTGTTACCCAGCAAAACATCGTATAAGTTTCTTTTGTTAAGCGACGCAGACAAAGCAGAAATAAAACAGATGTTGTTACAAAACCGGTCATAACATATACAAGATTAAAAGAGCCGCTACCTTTGCAGACACTCGTCACTGTTCACCCCACAGTGGGAAAAGGGCTTTAGTATGTTAAAATCAGTGGTTCCTAATGGGGGTGATCATCAGTACCCCTAGGGATGCGTGAAGGCACTTCACAAGGTATGTGGTATCTGCAGGTGTTAGTATATCGGTACTAAATATGGTATTTTTACGCATTTTAATGTCATGAAAGAAAAATATATCTTTTCAAATTAAGAGCAAATTAATTGTAACATGAAGAAACATAGTGCTAAATTTTGCCATATGACTCCCCTGCAAAACGTTGTGTGCTTTTCTTTTCTTGAAGGGAATATGCGTAGTTCATGCTTAGTCTTTTCTTTTAGTTTCTTGCTGTGACCCTTAAAGTGACTTCAAACTTTTGGCACGTACAAAGAAGTAATAACAGTGTGCTATTTAAGAAAAAAAACGTTCACGTTGGAGATTATGTTTCAAAATGTCTGCAATTTTAGGCAAAACATGGACAAAACATGGGAGCTTTGGAAAACGGAGTCTTGCGGTGGACTTCTTGTTTGGGTTCTTGTTTGAGACTGGTTCTTCTGCATTTTGAGTGCGTCAGAGTTGTACTTGAAAAAGGCAGTGGAGTGCCTCATTCAAGGGTCAGGGGGACTACAAATGCTCCAATCCGATGAAAATGCGAAGACGTGTATTTCATATTTATAAAGTGGGCTAAAAGCAAAATACAGCTTGACCATAATTTGAATAAAAGTTTTTAAACGTCAAGGTAGAATAAAGATCTACCTTTCATGAAAGACTGCCAGCAATGCCGCACAGACGTCTTTCTTCTCAAATCGGGAGACGCTAAATGAAACTGAACAAATGATAACAAGCATCTCAGTGGATCAAAGTTGAAATGTGCTCCAGGAAGTTTCTTGCGAATTTCCCTGCTGTATCTCATTCGAAGTGTGGCTGTCTCACGTCGAAGTCAGAAGAGGAATTCGGGACTAATTAACATGTCAGAGCTGGCTGCTGCCGTTTGAGCTGCTACAACGCTGATTGGCACCTGGTCTCCAACCTCATGCATTAGAAATGCACTCTAGCACAGAAACAATGTTTATACGACTAAAGTTCTATCTTCATCTCAATGGAACATATTTATACGCATTAAATGAAATTCAACCAATATTATTGCCACCCACTACTGTAGATACATATATCATACATCATGTATGCTTTTGTTTTTTGATGTGGGTCTCACTCACCTTGACTGTGAAGTTCAGGATTGTTAACAACCGTAATGACTCGCATTTCTCTCGAAATGGTGACTTTCATGTGGTTTTGGTATAAATAAGGATAAGTAACTTTCTAGGGAGAGAAATCACAACTAGACACCTACTGAATACAGACTACAGATTAGAAATGAGACGTGTCTTTGAGTGATTTGAGCAACTCCGTTAAAAATTATAAATACGCATTTGGTGTATGTATTGTATTTAGTGTTTAGTGTACACTTTCAGGAAGAAAATAAAATAACGGAAGCAGCAGGTTCATGCTAAGTATGACAGTAAAAATTAAAAATATCATCTGTACATTTAATGCCTTGGTTACACTGTCATGTCACGGCTGACTTGACTCCTCGTTGATATCGACAACATCATGAATTGCTAATTATGCTCATTAAGAATTCTAAAACATACTTTAATATACTGACATTGGATTATATGGTGCCTGCTGCTAGCGATTAGTAGCAGCTTCAACATTGTTGGCTAGCAGTTCAAGCAGCCCTCCATTGCTCCATATAGGCTGGCAACAACAGTTTGCTACTACATAATTTAAACGTAATTTAAAAAAAAAACGCTGATTAACTTCAAATTAACATTTTTGATTTATTATTAAGTTGAAAGTTTTATTATGGTTTATACTTGTTTTGGGGTTTTGGTGGGTTTTGTGAGATTACTTAAAAAGGCAGGATATCCAGGGAGGTTCTTTGGAAATGGCTGGCTGTGGATGAATTAACAACATGCCCTTTGGAAAAAATGGATGACCTTCTGGTAGTGATCTACTGAATTAAGGCAAAACTGCCAACTCATGTCAACAAAGCTGTCGGACAATATATCAATTGCAAATTTGGCCCATAAAAAATCCGCATTAGTATTGCTTTGCTTTTGACATTCTTGGCACGAAACTTTCTGATTAACTAATAATCAACAACAAACAAATCAGCCCATCTGCTCTCATAAAAGTAATTTGCAATCAATACCAAGCATATGTTGGCCCATAAATACAGAAACATTATGGAGCAATTTAGCAAGAGCAGTTTTAGGCAAGGGGTAAGGCGATAAAAGCTGCACAATTCATGTGTGTAATAAATTGAATCTTAGGCAGCACAGCTGCAAAGCCAGCATAGATGCCCCCCCTTCCCCCCGCCCTAAAAAAATAGACTTGGTGTATACTATTACTCCACAGGCAAAAACAAATTGATGGAAGACATCATTAACACTGAATAAGAGCACAAGAAGCAGATTTACTTACAGTACATTGGGATCCTCACTGTGCTCTCCTCTGCAATCGTTTATGCCCTACATTATTACAATTTAGTGCCAATAAGAGAATTAAAAAAGGGAGATTCATTACAGTATTATCTGTAATTAATGATTAATATTTCATCTCTCACCTAAAATTTTCTTGGAAAAAAAAAACTAGAGTGGTGATTGTTCATTTAGATACATTGCATTATTGTGACATTTTGGACCAACATGAGGAAAGTTTTTTTTTTTTATTTTATTTTTACACTCAATGGCCAAATACAGTGTAAAGTTAATGAAGAGTGACACCCCCTGTGAAAAGTGAAATCCACGAGGTAGGTCCCCCTGCTCCGCCCCCCCCCCCCCCAGGAAATTTTATAAAAGTGAATGTGGGTACCACATTTTTTTAAATGTGAAAAGTATTTATAATTGACATATTTAAGACAAAGATTACTGCAGTGCACATATTTACTTAAATCTTTAATTATTAAATCATATACAGTAAAAGTACTGTTATCCCTACCCAAAGTCTTCTGAGAGTTGACCTCAGCCCTCAGACGTCGACATAGACTTGAGCCCAAAGATAAGCAAAAATGATAACAAGGAAGCATAGTTTGCACTCGAAATTGTAATTACAACTTTTAACATCTTCTGAATGCTCTTTTTTGCCCTCACTGTACTCCTTGACCCGCCATTGTCACATGCTTGTGAGCATTACTCAGAGACTGCCTCTTGATGAATAACAACAGCTTGGACAAGATTGGCCAAACAACAGTCGATCAGCTCACGGGCAGGTGCTCCTACAAGCCACGTGATTGGCTCCCGGCGCAACATAGGCCAATTAAGGCAGAAATGAATTGCAACTCCTGCCCTCATTGATCGATGTCGCGCCAGGAGCCATTCACACGTCTTGTAGGAAAACCTGTGAGCTGATCGACAGATTGCCTATTAGTCAATTTTGTCCGAGCTGTTGACGTGGAAGGAACAATACAGTCAGTACAAAACAGTGCTGTAGTAATTAATTGTAATTTTGAGTGTAAACTCTGCTTCCCTCTTATAATGTTTGGTCAGCTACGGGCTCTCCACATCCGAGGAGAGCAATTACAGTCAACTCGACTGTGTGGCATGCAGGAAACCTTCACAATAAAGCTTATTTTTAAATTAAAAAAAAAAAACAAAAACAAAAAGCACTGAGGAAGCAAAAGTTGAAGCGGGAAGTAGTGAGGGAAACGTCAAACACAATGACAGCCAATCAGTGTCCACTGATGTGACGTAAGAGTATGATTGACCTTTGTTTCACATGCCCCAACATCTCAAGCACAAGAAATCAAATTTATCTAATCAGTGTACAAAAATGAGATAAAAAAATATTACTTTATATATATGCCTGTGATTAATTAGTCACAAATCTGATATGTTGACACCTCTACTACATCTGTCTACAATCATGTTATTCCTGTATGTATGCATCTGGAAAACACTTCACAAAAAATGACAAATGCCCAATTTCTTTCAGGAATAACCCAACGACAAGTCCTGAAATTGACTGTAACCTTGTCTAATGTCACAGGCCTAATTGCCAGTAAGCGCAGAACTTTCCACTTTTGCTTTTCGAACAGGTCAACGCAATGATGTAATTGGACAAGAACCAGCAGCGATTGTGAAGGTCACGTGGTGCCTTCGCACACATACTAATGGAACACAAGCAGGGCTAATGGAGCTAAAGTAATACATATCGACACTCCCCAATCATTAGAGCGAAAACCGGGTCTCGGGGTGGCGCAGGACTTGGTCAAGTTCATTTTTCCTCATCTGTTTCCTCTCATCGTCTCTGCTTTCAGACTCCATTACTGCGACACCTGCAATATCGGATCGATGTGGGTACAGTTCTCGCTCATGCACTCTTCTTACTCTTACCCTTCACACTCACCTAATTAATCAACAATGGAGACAAGATATCTACAGTATCAATAGGGCGCTTGCCAGAATAACGGCGACCTTTCTTGTTGTAAAGTAATCCCTGTAATTTTGCACTGAACATTTTTTTTTTTGGTGTGAGTGTGGGTATTTCAAGAAATATCAAGTATTGCTTTTCAAACATGACAAAAACATTATTTTCCGGCCTAATCGTGATTCATAAAACCAGCAAACACAAGATCATTTCTGCGCAAAACTAGATAGACTTTATGTATGGATAGAGGAGCAGTGATACAACCCATTCAATTTATTAGGTGTGTGGCAGTGCCGTATGACTAAAATGCAGCTCTATCTTTTCCGCCATGTGATTTGCTCGCTTCACACATTGCAAGTCTCCACTTTCATATTACAATATTTCCTATTTATAACATTATCAATGTGACATGACACTAACGTGTCTTAGCTTATCGTTAGCACTACCAGACTGGCTGTGCTGTGACTCTAATATATATATATATATATATATATATATATATATATATATATATATATATATATATATATATATATATATATGTACAAAAGTCAAGTCATCAGTATTCCCAATGCGGCTGACCTATATACAACGCAAACATTTATAGCTCACGTTGGAGTAGGGACTTCTTTGATTGAGCATGGATAATGGGCAGGACAGAAACGCATTGTAAAGCACTATCACGCCGGCTCGTAATTGCTTAATGACTTTAATTAAACTTCAGTCTCTTGTTCCTGACAAATCACACTGCCCCACAGGTCCCGGCTCTCCTATAAATGGTCGCCCATGTGACTTTCTGTCGTCGTCAGCAGCCTACCCGAAGGACTCAAATCGTGTCTCTAACTATGGTCCAAACGGCATACACAGAAGCACTGTCAACCAAGATAATTTGTCACTGCCTTTGGTAAATCGTCGGCGAGTTATCACAACAAATAAATCAGTAGTCTCCCAAATAGCCTCCGAAGACATAGCATCACCCAAATTAATTATCAGTTTATTGCACATTGTCACTTGGTAATTGCCTCCTGGTAACAGTTTTCTGCAGAGGTTGTTTCTTTCATTGTTACGCCAACAATGGCCCTCTGTAGGCAGTGTACATTTTACAACAGCTATAAATAATAATCATGTGTATCATGTGCATATTTTTTTCATAACTAATTCAGATTAAACAAGTTCTTCGCAGCGGCCAAATAGAGGCAAGACCATTAAAGAAACATTAGACGCGTGGATGTTTAATATGCTGAGCAGTGGCAATAGTGGCCTCTGCTGCTTCGTTTTATCGTTACAAGCAACAAATAGGAATTCTCATTAATACATATTTTTTAAATGAACTCTTGAACTAACGTCAGTGATAACCAAAGTAACCCATTTCCAAATTTAATGAACGTGCTCTTTTATGATTCCCGAACTCCCCCATTGTGTTTTGTTTTTTTTTTTTTTGCATTTAAAATGAAGTGCTTTGACATTTTGCTGGTAGTTAGCGTTGCATAACCCTGCACTGCATTATTTATCAACAAATACTTAAATATTCGGTGTAAAGGTCATCGCAGTTCATTTCCGCTGTTAAATGATATACAACACTAATAGGTCAAACCAAAAGTGATAATTGCAACATTATGTTTTAATTTGATAAAGACGAAAGGGAGACACGGTAAAGAACCGAGTGCAAAGAAAATGCTCCCGTTGGGAATAAAGACACTACAGATGAAAACAAAAAAGAGCACGGGAGAAAAGCGATAATAGGCTGTCCCAGCTGGGAATACAGAGTAGATTTGCAGTGATTACAGAGGTGGCGGTTTGTGCGGTGCTCTTAGATATACCATCTACAGATCAATATCCACCAGCTGTTTGTTTTCACGACCGGAGGATTGCTCCACGATAACATATCGGTGTTAGGACAAGATACTGCGTGACGCGTTGAGACGACTGAGCGAGAAGCTGGAAAATATTGAAATCCTCAATTCCCCCGTAGGAGATGCAAAAGCTGCAATGGTAATAGCGAGAAGCTCAGCTACAGATCAGCAGCAAAATTATTAAATTCTTGTCATCTCCACACAAGTACAGAGGGAGACTGCAAGAAATAGATTGCTTCCTGCTGATTTGGTGACAGGAGTGTTTGAGATAGTGAGCGCCCGGCGTCATGGCGGCTTATCTCGGCGAGAGGTGGAAAATGCAATGCGAGGTTTTATTTGAGCGTAAGTTCTTCATTCCCGTGTTTGCATTGTGCTACCGATGAGGTCTTCATTCGACTTCACCTATCCGAGTTGATAGGAAAAACTTGTAAAGTGCGACTACGGAGAGACCAGGCAGCAGCCTGTTTTCCTCTTTACTCACGATGCAAAAATGTCATTTGCTTCGACGCTATGCCACATTACAGTTCTTAAATGGGGGTACGTGAAGGGACCTCGGGGGGGCTCCAGAGATTATAACAGGATTTCTGCAAGTATCAGCCGGTTGGGCGTTATTGTATTTTCCGCACTAAAAGCCTTAATTTTTTAAAAATACATATATTATAATCAGGTGCGCCTTATATATGGATCAATATTGATATTGGGATTCGTAGATGGGGAATGAAGTGATAAAGTAAGCTTTACCTGTTTCTTTTGTGTGTTTACAGTTGAAGAAGGTTGGTCATATTGACATTGAGTTATGATGCTATTGAGAGTGTAGAATTATTATTTGAGTTATTATTGTTATTACTTTGAGTATTACTATATTGTGATTGAAAAAGTTTTCAAATATGTCATTAATTGAGGGTGCGCCTTATAATCCGGTGCGCCTTATGGTGCGGAAAATACAGTACTTCAAAACTGTAATGCATTATCACATTGTTGATAGTTTTTACACTCTAAATTTTAAAACAATTTAACAGCTATTTTGCTTTTTTATTGCAAAAAAACTTTTGAAAAAGCTGCAGACTGTGCTTTTTTTGGCTCTCAATTGTATTTAAAATAACAACTTAGAATATTAATACTCTTATTAATACTACTTAAGTGTTCATCTTTGTCATGTTCTTTTTTTTTTGATCATTTTAATTTATTTTTGTGGTCTTGCAGTCTCAGTTTGACTCAGCTTTGACTCCCAAAGGTTTTCTCCTGTACTACGGCAAATACTGGAATTGTTAAGACTCTGGTTTATACAATATAAAGCCCATTCTTTCATCTCAGCTCTGCTGCGGTATCTTTTTGATAGGAGCCTGGAAGCAGACGATCAAATGGGTATTGAAGGTTTGAATGAGCGTTTTACATTGAGCTCCAGCTCGGATTGTGATTCATACGAAGCTGGAGCCTTAAGAAGAATGCACATGGGTTATTGCTGCCGGTGCACATCTCGCACTATAGTGACAGATGCGTGCGCAACAACTTTGCGCTCTGGCAGACTGGGCACAAATTTGATGTGTGAAGTCATCCATCAACGTTAATCTGACAGAGGCTTCGCGTTATTGATTTCAAGAAGGACCAAAGACCTGCTCAACATTTGTAGGATCGCTAAGTGAACCTTCACATGGATCATCTTTGTTCAGAATTAACTTTCCCGCAGCAAAAAAGTATTCAAAGGTCTCACGGAAGAATAAAAACTTCCGCATGACTTTTTTGGAGTGTTGAACCGATGAACTTTACAGACAATAAAAAATAAACAAAATGCTACTCATTGCGGTATTATTTTTTCCTCCCCAATAAAAAACACCCACAACACTGTTTCCTTCTCATTTTGAACCGATGGCCTATATATTGAAAAATACAAACTTACCAGCACATGCAATTACTGCCAGAAAATGTATTTTGGAGTACCTTGCTCTCACCAGAGAGCAGACATGCATTCATTAAGCTGCTATTACATTCCACTGCTCAAACCAAAAAAAAAAATCAGAAATGAAACATTTAACAGCTTTGCTCTGCCCGTGTGATGTGGAGTGGAATGACGATGGTATGTGGTGTGTCCAGGGATGTGCTGGGAAGGACATTGGTTGGAAAGTGGATGAAGGCCATTTTGGTGTACGCATTTTCGCGATATAGCCTTGCCTCAAGTTTTGGAATCCATTCACATTAATATTGCATGAAAGTTTAGCAGTCCAGTGTAGAAACAAGTTGGTAAAATAATCCTAACATTCAATCCTAACCCCAACCCAATTATCAATTTTTAACAGAAAATAGAGAATATATGACCGAATATTGTTTTTGTATCTGTCTGCAGGTGTGGCTAAGCATTGCCTCCCTGCATTCATGCAGTTGGAATAGTCTCCAGAAGCCACGAGCTTTGTGAGGATGAGTGCTCAAGAAGATGAATGGAATTGGAGTTAGACCAGAATTAGACCAGAATTGGAGCGACGCATTGCAGGGAGGCAAGGGTGACGGCAACTCAAAATAAGTGTGATTACCTAAAAATGCCTGCAGATGGAGACTAAACAACACAAATACAGCCAAGCCCCTAAGGTCATGACAGTTGGTTTTGTCGCAAAACTGGGAAAATACCATAAAGACCGGATGAAAAAACTCACTATTCCACATCGCAATATGAAAATAACATAAGCCAGGGACGCTATAACACGGAGTTCCACTGTATTACACGGTCACCCTGACTGTAAATAAGATTATTATCTATAAAAATGGTATTAGTATATGTAAAACTGTATCCTTCTTGACATCAACACAAGGAAAATTCAATGTAAAAAAACAAAAAAACTTTCAACAACTGTACATGTTACAGCATTTATACAGGTGAAAGGTTTGTCGAAGTAGAAAAAAGTGCATCAAAGTACCTGAAAAAAAAGATGTCAATCCTTATTTTATCACTATTACATTTCACACGGCAAAATCAAATCATTTTCCCTGAGGCAATCAGTATCCCCCAGGCATCGCCTCACGCCCCCTCCCGCCAGGGGCCCCCACCCTAATAATTGAAAAATATTAGTCTAAGGATATGTTAAAAAAATAATAATAATAAACACTGTGTGTCTGCAGGGCTAATCTAAAGTTCTTTAAAGAACATGCAGTCAATCAATAAATAATTTCATATGAATAGTGGTCTTCTATTCTTTTCCCTAGCCTCATTTGCACACAGACCAAAACGTATCCAAGCTTTGTAATTTCAAACACATACGGAAGAGAGATGCTTGGATTTGAGAAAACTGATGTTTTTGGTCTCCAGATGTCAGGAGCCTTTGAGTAAAGATGACTTTCATCCATGTCGGATGAAAAAAAATATGTCTGTTTACAATTTTATCACTTTTCCAACCATAGTACTTTGGAGCCCTTGAAAATGAAGCTTTCCTTCTTGTTTGTCTAACTTTCCGAATAACCTTCTGCAGCAGCAAAGTAGACTCAGATTGATGGAGTCAGTGACTTGGCTCAACTTCTATGGCACCAATAGTACTTAACCCTCCACTGCATGGGCTTTACCTGCTCGCTTTGGGCAAAAGGGGCTTTGCCGCATTCCCGTTACCGCCTCCTGTTGTATTTCTCCATGGGTGGCAAATCCATTCCATGACTTCTTTGAACCCAGCACTTGTTTCCCCACCGCAACACAGCAGCAAGTCTAGGTCATTTTAATTACCCGTTAGCGTAATTACTTATAATTAGTGTGTGGTTTTTGCCCTTGTGCAGAGTACGCACTGCATTTGTGGGGTCTGCTACGCATTTTGCAGCAAAAAGCCTGACCCGCAGCTTAACAATACATCAAAAGACCTGTTCCGCCTTCAAAGTCATTACACACCGGGTGAAGCTGGTGAGATTGCAGCTGCCTGCATATTTTCAATTCAGTCTAAACGCAAGTTCCAGACGACTTGAGGCGAGAGGCGTGGTGCACCCTGGACGGGACGGATCACAAGTCAATCGCAGGTTTCAAACAAAGCAGATATTTACGATTCATAGTCTTCAATTGACCCAGCATTTTTTTCCCCGTCGTGGGAGTAAACTGGACCGCCATGACTGCAACCACAATTGTAGTGAACATGCAAAAATAGCAATAATATTTGTTTGCACCCAACGCTGAGTCACCTGATTATCAGGATCTGAAAATACTGATAATTCAATCTGATCATATAGATGGCTGGATGGATGGATAGATAGATAGATAGATAGATAGATAGATAGATAGATAGATAGATAGATAGATAGATAGATAGATAGATAGATAGATAGATAGATAGATAGATAGATAGATAGATAGATAGATAGATAGATAGATAGATAGATAGATAGATAGATAGATAGATAGATAGATAGATAGATAGATATACATACAAGGGCCTAGGACAAAATAAAGGCAATATTTTACAACGGAATCACGATAACTAGCAAACAAGTTGCTTCATGTTCCAATTCATTTGCTCTTGATTTGAAAAGAAAAATGTGCAGTCCCTGTCACGGGACTGCAAACATTAACTTAGCTTTGCGGAAACCATGTTAAAATTTCCCGCATCCCCTTTTGAGAAGCATTTTGGGAGTATAATGCTAACACAACAAAAAACAAAGAAAAAAATGAGTATTTGTCATTAATAGGTCTCACAAATCTAGCATACTGTAAAGACTCATGTCTATCAAATAAGAGTCTGTCAGGTGAGGAATATCGAAGGCTGTCTAAAAGTAAGTTGAGCATCTTTCGCGCCCAGGTAAGCAATTCCTTAAGGCTGGTCATTGTTGGCAAAACAAACATGCTGGCATTGCCATTTTCTTCTGTGTGCACACAACTCAGTGCCTAATCATCAAAACAGACTCTCCCTGTGTGTGTATGTGTGTGCAAGGCATCTTATTCCATGATCCAAGACCAATACAGTACTTGGCACCACTGACATGGAGCAACAGATTTGAGCCAATGTATGCACACTCTCCATATAAATTTCACTAATGCAGGTCCAGCATGCTTGCACGTCACTCTCGCAAATTGCTTCATGTTTTTAGAGTGACTAACAAAACCTAAAGGCGAATACATCCTCTGGGGTTGTGTTGCCAAGAAAATACGAGTGGCAAATCCTTTGGAGCGCTGTGCCTGTGTTTCATACTTTCCAGTCAGGCCCCTTGAAAATTGCTGCGTCTTTTTTTTAATTGAGTTTGGAAGGTTTTATAGGGTTAGGGTTAGAAAGTGTCTATATACTGCCATCTGTTGGAAGTGAGAAAACGTTTTTTTTTTTAATTTGTCAACATTCAATCTAACTGGATTAAATGTGGAAAATATAGCGGTATTACTTTAAACACAGGAAGTTACACCTCCACCAACTAATTAGCACTTTAATTAATTGAGTGGTATCAAATGAATCTGCCGAGACAAACACGAAAAGGAATTTGATTTTAAATGCAATTGTTTGCAAAAAAAGTTTTCATGTAAAAATACATTTATTATTGCAGCTGCATAACACTGCATTACATTGATAGCATTTTAAACACATTGTTACTTTAGAGTCAAAACAAGAATGAGTAAAGTGTGTCGTTTATTGTACATGTATTTGAAAGACTTCCTAATTTTCACTTTGAAATTGTGTGAATAAAAATGAACAGAGAATTCTGAATAAAGTCAGAATTCTGACTTTATTTTCACAATACTAGCTTTAAATTCAAAAAATGACATTAAAATCCTGAAGAAAGAGAATTGTTCACACTCATAATTCTCACTTCAGTATCACCCAGAATTCTCAGAATAAATCAACTCAAGTCAAGTTTACTGACTTTAAAGACTAGGATGAGAATTCTGAAGAAAATCTCACTTTAAAGTCGGGTTTCTGATTTAAAAGTGACGACCTTCCAAATTCTGACTGTAAAGGCACAATTCTGAGAATAAAGTCAGAATTTTGAGATAAAAGTGAGAATCCTGCAAATCTTTTTTTAAATCCGCTGGTCCTATAATCTTCTGTAATTCTCTAAATACATTTGTGTGGATTGAGAAAATACTAATCATAAAACCAGTTACTACTTTTAGTTTCATATGCATGGTATGCAAACACTGCAGGTTTAGATTTACTGTTTTGTTTTGACTATGTATTTATATATACTTATGTATTATTGTTTTGCATTGAAGCAACTTGGAAAAGGGGATACAGTGTTTCCCTTCGCGTTTCACTTTTCGTGGTTATTTTTTTTCAAAGGACCTTTGCTTCACAGCAGCACATGATGCACTGAAACACTCCCACGCTCAGTCCTAGCGTGGAGTATGAAGCCATCAAACAGCCCTAATGCACAATCTTGTTAAATAATGGCCCGTTTGCATAAAACTGAACCACTTCAAGTATTATATAAGGGCATTTTAGCAAGAACTCTACATGACTCTCAGGCTGTGCACTTGAGATGTGCGGAGCATTGAGGCCATGAAAAGTGAAGTGCTTAGTGGCTAGGGAACGGGTAGAGGGTATGGTGTGGGCAGACTGAACCGATTGACATCACAGACTGAGGCTGGCCCTTTAAGAACAGTTGCAATGCAGGAATGGGCGGGAGTAGGGGAAGCACTCAGTGCCGCAGCAGGAGTTGAGAGTTAGTGAGGAGTGCTCGTTACTCACTGAAGAACTCTTTATGAAAAAGAAAACTTAAGTTTGTGCCCAAAAAGAAACCGTTCAACATCCATACGACAGTAACAAGATCATTGGGCATGGGAAAGAACGGTAGGGAGGGTCTACTATTTTTCTTTAACACTTTATACATCTACAACTTCCTGCTTTGCGGAATTCACTTTTGACGAGGGTTTTCTGGTCCCCATTAACCACAAAAAATTACGGAACACAGTACTTGGTAGTAAGACTAAAATGTAGATGAAAATGCAATGAATAAATTGAGGCAAAACAGAAAACGAACATCAAAGACGTGCCGCGTACGCGTTGGAAGCGTAAAGCATAAAAGTGGCATGTTCATTTGCTAATGAGACAGGAGGCAGACAAATTCATGTCAGCAGAAACTTAAACGACAACTTTGTTCCATGCGTGTGTCGTTCGCCGAAAGTTACGGGCTGATTTCTTGAAAGCTAAGCATCTTGATTGAGCGGCAAGCTAAAAGACAGCGGAGTAAAGATTCGTCTTATTTCCAAACCATTCAACAAATGTTTTCGTCGCCCACGGAAAACACTCCCCTTGGCAAAGGAAACTTCTAGTACGTGTACATCAAAACTGCTCCCTCATCTCAAACATTCACAAGAAAAATACACCCGTTGAAGAAAAAAGAATTTCTTCAAGGTGCCGCCAAGTGAACAGATGTGTCCTCAGGTGCTTGAAAAACAAATGTCGCCGGGCAGGTTGACGACATCAATCAAAACAAACTTTTGGCTGTAATCTCCGACCATCTGGCAACTCATCTCTTCCCAGTATGAAATAAACTTTTCTTCCAAATGCAATGTGGAAAAAATACCCCTGCGGGCATAAATAACTTACCTTTTCAAAGTACGGCTAATTTCTGTTGGAAGGCCATCACGAAGTGGATCTTTTTGGATCTTTGGAAAGAGACGGAGTACAGACGAGATCTTCAATGCAAAAACCTTCACAGCAAGCTCCCTGACTGAAAATGTTCAACAGGGGTAATTAGAATTAAAAGAAACTCAAGTTCTTTGTAGTCATTGGCTCAAAAATTGAATGATTTGACCTTCTTTTTAGGCCTTAATTTGTTTCTTTAGATATAAGATGGCAATTAAAAACAGGCAGCTTTGCTTTAATGAAACACTGATGCTTAGAGCTAGACCGAGATGTTTTGTTTTTGTTTTTCTGGCCCGATATTGTAGGTTCTTTTTATTTTTAATAAATCAAAATTTTAAAGAGATTTTTGATATGTTTAATTTTTGCATTAAAAACGATTAAATTCGTAATTGTATAGAAATATTTAAGAAAAGTTGAGATTTTATTTTTCGGCCGAATCTAATCTTTTTACTGGCGCCTGCCTGTATTATTTATGTGCTAAAGGGTCAAAATATTATATTGGAATCTTTAACATGATATCATTGTTTTTTGCTGAGGTATCAAAAGTATTACTGGTATCGGTGTCATCTCTCCATCCATTTTCTAGAGCTGCTTATCCTCAACAGGTTCGCAGGCTTTCTGGTGCCTGTCCCAGCTGACTTCAGGCAAAAGGCAGGGGACACTCTGAAAAGGTTGCCAACCAATCGCAGGACACACAGAGACAAATAACCATTCACACACCCAATCAACCCAAAGGACAATTTATCATGTCCAATAAACCTGCCATGCATGTTTTGGGAGTGTGGGAGGAAGCCAGAGTGCCTGAGGGAGAACCCGCACAGGCCCAGGGAGAACACGCAAACTCCACAGCAGAAAGCCGGGCGGATTTGAACTTGGGTCCCTGAACTGCATAGCAGACGTGCTAACCACTGCGCCGCGGAGCCACCTCAAAAGTTGAGTACTCATACAAGTATCAGTCTGAAAAAAAGTGATATCCAACATTCTTAATTTAAATCAATAGTTCTGTGAAGTTAACACAGTTTTATATTTATTATCGACCATGAGATTAAAAAAAGGCTGATGCTGTTATTTGCCATTTTGATAAATGTCACCATGGATAATTGGTCCCGCTGATAGTCGTGTATTCCCAATATCAATAGTAGTGCCAATGTCGATATTTGGTACGATAACCACTTAGAAGGCGGATTGCGTCAGCTCATAACAAATCTTGTTTGGATGTCAACTTTTGGATTTATCGTGCTGCATTGGAGATGGGCAAAAGGTCTGAAGACACTTGACGAGGGATCTCAAGAGCTCATCTCAACAGCGATACAAGAAGGAGACTCACTAAACTAACAAGGCTTACTTCTTTGACGGGGTCGCCAAATGACATGTGCCCCTAAAGATTTCCAAACTCCTTGCAGGCACTCTTGACTTGGAGCTGAGTCTGACACATCTTTTCACTGTGTGTGTATGAAACACTTTGAAAAGTGTTGCTCACAAATCCACTCGCGAGCAAAGCGGCTCTTGCCAAGCAGAAAGTGAAATAATGAGGCGCATCCTGTTCACCTTCTCCATTAATTGAACAGTAAACACAAACAGTCGCATCAGCCGACGATGCATCAATCCATTTTCCACGCCGCTTATCCTTCGCGGGATCATGAGCGGAGACGTAAGGCGAGAGACGTGGGCTTATACATGGATTTGGACTGCGGAACTAAGATGAATACTAAGGCGTAAGATACGCAAAACAGACTTGAATTGTTCTTAATACTTTCTGAAACAGTATTAATTGTTGTCAAAAAGTCTTGTTTTTCATGTCACACAATTTTGCAAAAAGTTGTTTCATGTTTCGTTTCATTTGCCCTTTATTTGAAAAGAAAGACGGACTGGCCTTTTATTTTAACAATCATATGATTGGAATTAAGGGAAATCCCTCATTACTAGTCAAAAATGTTGACATGATGGGTTCCTACATTTTTTTATTTTGGGACTTTACATACGAATGTCAACTACCTGCTGCTAGACATACGTTTCAGTATACAAATTAAACCAAGAGGTACATCTATGTGAAGATAGTAACATCAGAAAAAAATAGAGCACTCTGGTTTTTTAAAGGGCAGCACTTTGGCCAAGGCATCGTTAGAGCTGCTCTGGGCCACAAGAGCCACAGCCTTGACTTGAAAGTACATCTCCGGAGACACCCAGATATGGCAGACTACCAACACTCCCGAATTTAATTTGACCTTGAGCTTGGTGGAACCTGCAAAGAAATGTCAAGAATATTCCCCGGGGTGTGCTTTTCGTCTGAGGACACTTCAACAGAGACAGTTTTTGATCTTTGTTTGACATCATTGTGAAAAGGCACTGCGTGAAGGAGTTTAAAAGGAAACTGTATACAAATACTTTTGAAGAATGACAAGTGAATCCGTCAGGTGAACTAAATGTGAACAAGCTGTGCTAGAAATGAGTGTTAAGATACTGTACTTCAATTTATGAGCCCAATTATGACTATGCGGAGCTCCAAGAGGTTTTCCAAATCAAACTTAAACAAAAATAGTATAAATGTCATTAAGAGGCAAAAAGTAGACGAAATATCACAAATCAGTGGCAGCGCCACAATTACTACTATATATACTGAAACAAAAACCCATAATTTCAAAATATCATTATTATGCTGTTGTAGAAAATCGGCCAGAAGAAAACTATAAGGTAAATTCAAAGAAATTCCTTCTGATAGTCTTTGCATACTGTAATCCCTTTGACATAACACCAGTTGATGATTATTGCACTTTTATTTACAGTAAATGACTAAAATGCATAAAATTGCACTAAAAACTTGAAAACGCTGAGTTTATGCTGTGCCCCGCCTGTTTGTTGTATGACTAAGCATGCTAACTTTGTGAACTAGTATGCTAATCACATGAATAAATAATATTTTCTACACTGATTCTGATCACTAGCGGCGTAGACTCATGCGGGTCTGGGTCACTGGAGCTTACCCCAGCCGAGTGAATGAAGGAGCCAAAACAGGTATTTTATTGATATTAAAATGCAAAATGGTGTCAAGAGGCCGAACTCACGAGAAGTCATTTCGCTTATGAAATTGGTTATGTGGGAAACCGGTATTTATAACAACAAATCTGCCCTTGGGTAAATTATTTACTACTGACCTTGATTGTCCAGCTGTGTGCTCCCAAAGACACATTTTCACCATTTCAGCATTTTCTACAGTAAAACATTGTAACTAATAAATGAAACATTGCTATTTATTTGTCCGACTTGGTGCAAAATTTCTTCCCTTCAACTCTGGAACCAAAACGAAACTAAAAGACTTTGATAAAGTTGGCGTGTATTTACTCTTCCTCTGGTGATAGGAGGGCTTGCTGTCGTCATCAGCCATGTTTATCTGTTCTGATGCGTCCGAAGCCGAGAACACAGAAATAAGCAAGGAATGCTTTGAAATGCATCAAAGAATGAAAATAACACTTTGGGAGGTATTTAGGGTGAGGACGCAACATTGTAACATGGTTAAAATCTCCAAAAAGTTGAACTCCCATATGGGCCCTTCAAGTTTCTATTTTCGCTGTTTTTGTTACTACATGACCAGTAGATGGTAGATGCTCGTCGTAAGCAAACATATTTCTAGCATCAGAAAATTTCAAATAAGAAACCATCATTAATTTATTTATGCTGAATCGACATATCACATTTACAATGTACACATACGTGCAGGCTACGCTAGGCTAAGGCTATGCTAGGCTAAGGACACTGAGCTACAGTCAAACTTGCTGAACAGGAAGTGCCCAATGCAACAACACCCTTTTTGCGTTTTACAATAAAACATAACTTTACGCCACTGCAATAAAGCAGCTCTGTGTGTATAGGAAAAGAAAATAAACTAAATATGGCAACAATGGGGTGGGCAACAACTGTATAATGGGGCCATGGCCACACTTGGACACCCCTCTGCGAAGCCATTGTCCCAATCAACATGTTTTTTTTGTTTAGTTTTTTTTAAGAACTGAACCATTTTCACAGCAAAGAGGGCATAGCTAGACATAGCTCTATGTCTCATTTCCGATGCTGTTCTCATGGTGAGAAAAGAAGCAAAGTTAGGCGAGGTAGCTACAGGCAAAGCTACAGGCTACAGTGAGCACTATTCCCGCATGACCATCAAAAATCACAGCAGGTGATGTCTTGCTCAATCACTCAGACTGAGTGATATCAGAGTGAGGCAAGATATATTGATTCCTGATTCGGAGCCAAGATAACAGTACCCCGACATTACTCACTGACAGTTGCTGACAGTTCAGATGGAGCATTGAAGCTAGAAGTGCAAAATATAAGGGCTAACGGTTAGGTTTCACAGGGAAATCTAACAGCACACGTATGAGATCAGTTGGGGAGTGGGGTGGAATCTTCAATACGTGCAGCACAAAAATGCCTTTATCTTACTGTTTTTATGTAAAAATGACACCCGCATGTGGAGCCATTACAAATGGACTTAAGGGATTTTACCTATAAATCGTGAAGTGAGAAGTGATCAATGACGATTGATGTTTTTGGTGGTGGGCGGGCCCTAAAGGGAGATCTTGCACCATTCAAGCCAGGACTCTCTTGAAAAAGACGTTTTTCATTTCACTTGGATATTATGGGAGTTAAATAAATATGTTTTTCTATAATGCACATCGATTTTAGGATAAATCAACTGTTCATGTTAAAATTTCTCATTGCCTTCACGTACGGTACCTCTAGGGGTACACACACCCTCCATTTCAGAACCACTGATTTAATATACTAATCTTTAATAATACATGCAAACATACATCCAAAATATCTTACACCACCAAGAACTGGAGATAAATTTAAAAAAAAAAATGACGGGCAAACAAACAAACAAACAAAAATCCACTAGACTGCAAGAAGAGGTTTGTTTACACTGTATAGTTTTCTGATTATTCCTGATGAAAACCCTTTTTTTTCAATGACTGGTGTGTCATTAAGTTGGAATCACATATATTGCTCGTCTTTCTCAAAAGTCGTTTAATATTAAACACATGAATTTCAAATCCTGGTTATTTTCAATTCTGATGTACCTGCAACATTTTTTCCACAAAAAAAAGAGCATGTACCTTTTTTGTCGAGGTTCTCATTAAAGAAGCTGCTGATAGTGAAAACAGACATTCCAGCAGAATTCCAGTCAGCATGTCCAGCTTGTTAGGTGTCTTTTCTTGTGAAGCTCTTAAGAAACCCCAGCAGCTGCCATACTGCAAAACGCATGAAACACAGTGCTGACTGTTGAGTGAAACATTAACGACTGGAAAAAGTTTGGACCTGTCAATTTATGAGTATAAAATAAGAAATGACAAATTATCACTATTTAATGATTACGTCTTGCTTTCTCTTCCTTGAGTCTATAAATCCAGTTCACTTTTGTGCTCGTCCTCACCCAAGAGGGTCAAGGGTGAATTTAAGCCTATGGCACAAATTTGGAATGAGGAGGCTGTGTTTTGAATTGCATGGAACAAATAAAAACTATGTAAATTAAAACATTCTCATTAATAAAACATATTAAAAGGCAGAAAATGCACAAAATGTCTCCAGCTCACTCAGTATTTCACCCACCACCAGGATGTCGAATACAATACAGTCCATCCTCGTGTCATCTGTCAAACTTGTGCTAGTTATCAAGAAACTTCACCTCCTCCCAAACAACAATATTTCGAATCAGCAGTCCATAGCGATGGAGAATGTGGAAAAGAGGTAAAGAAGCATGTGTAGGCAGGCTGAAAAAGGGTGGCGAAAAGTGTCAGGTGTGATGAGTGATTGAAGTGTTTCCGATAAATGGAAAGAAAGGTTCACAAGACCGTGGTGAGACCATCCATGCTGTTTGTCCTGGAGACAGAGCAGAAAAGAGAAGAGGATGCGTTTCAAGAGGTCAAATGTGCGTCACATGCGCGATCGGACCTGAAAAGTACGTTTTGGTTTTTTAAATGAAAGAAATTACTTGATTAAAGCATAACATGCCTACCTGGTTGTAGTGTTCTCTTTTTCTGTCACGGACATGTACCTTTCAACAAACTTTTGTGTGCTATCTAGAAATGAGACACACGAGGGGGATGTTGCGCAATGATGACAACACTGAGAGGGATGATGGATCATTAGTATGGTGCATTCATGAATACCTCGGAAATTATAAAACATATCCGTTCACTTTCTTTTCGTCTTCTATTTACGCGTAAAAGCTCTCTTAAAGTTGATGGCTTGGTAATAGCCGAATTTATTGCCGAATATTCACTTCCAAAGGTTATTTGTTTCCATTTGAGCGATTCTACCATCAATGACAGTACTAACTCTAATCAATGTCAGACACAAAGGACAAATTGCAAAGGTCGTAAAATACTTGAACGCATCACTACCCTCACTTCCTCCACGCAGGAGGTGATTAGGGGGACGCTGAACTATCCCGGCGACGGCGCTTTGGACTCTCCCCGTGGCCGGAGGACGCCGAGCTGCAAGTCCATCCGGAGCTCCATTCAAAGGTGCCCAGAGCCACGTTCAAGCTCCAAGCCCCCGAGTTTCCACTTTCAAGCAACCCGGTTTTGGGGAGGGGGGGAGACAATCATCTCCGTGGTCTTACTTTTCTGCAGAAAATTGGATTTTGGAAGAGAGAAAGCGACTTTTGGAGTTAGCCGGTAAGTTGGGCATCTAGCTGTGATTTTTTTTTTCTCATTGGGGGTTGCAAAGGGGCTTCCAACTCTGCTTGCGCTTTTTGCTTTGTTCAGTTGCTGCAACTTTTAGGACAGTTTCCCAAAACGTCGGCTTCTCGGCTCATTCATTCTTCACTTCGCCGTGGAAGAGTTTGGAAGTTGCGTTAGCGTGCCTGTTGTGTTTTACATTCTTAAATTATAATGCAGGAGGAAATGAGGGACGAGATTGTTGCAAGTTTTGTAGCAGTTCTACTCCGTGGCTGTTGCGTCTCGAGTTAATTGACTTCATCTGGCGTCTTTGTGTGTGGTGAGATGTCCCACTGAGGAGATGCAGATCAAATTTAAATCTCTCCAACATAGGCCAATTTGTTGCCCTTCTTACTATTTCTGACTCGACACGTTTAACGTGCAATTCGCTACTTTTTAGGTGGACGAGAAACTTCATGTGTAGCTTGAAAAGTTATTTAAAAAAAACACTCCACTTTTAAAGGGATTGCCACGAACTCCTCTGATCTGTGGATAAACGAGGCTCAATAGCACAGAAAATGGATCAATGATATCTTAAGGTGGTTAAACCGAGGGCATGGTCACTAACCCAAGTTTTTAGAGTTGTTTTTTTTTTTCTCAAAGTGAACTCAAATAAATCAATACTCAACGTGGAATGCCTGATTATATCCCATCTGTTGCTCCCATGAATGTATATTAAATGTGCTGAGCAAGTTTATATACAAAAAAAAAAAGCCTAAACTAAACACATTTATTGTATTCTGGAAAGATGTTAAAAGTATTGCAGTGTACCTGTGTTAATGCCGGTCTTGTCATAACTCAAAACATTACCTGTTTTCAGTTTTTGATTGCTTCTTTTCCATTAATAATGTTATGAAACGTTTTGTACTTTGTTTTTGTATGTTCCCAAATAACACTTGGCTTAGAGGTCCCCCTAGTAAACTAAATATGAACTTTTCACGAGTCAAATAATTGCGTAAGGTAATAGCAAATGCATGTGCAGTTTTTTTCAAGCTAACTTTCCAAATCATGTAAAATTCTCATTCCTCAATCTTCAGTGTTTGAAGTGGATAGTGCTCAATTTAATAGCCTGAAAAACTGTGTGTGGACACAATCCATGAAGTAGCCATGGTCTGCGTCGGTGTATTTAAAGGACCAAAGTCCCCCAGCCTGGCTGTTGTGGAGAATAATGTTTTTACTTTCCTTGCCAACCTACTCATGCAGGTTGGTGTTGTGAGGCGTGGCTCATGTTAGCTGCGTTGCATCACTGGGGTGGCAGATATCCCATTACAGGAATGGTCAAGTACCAATACAAGGCTGATACCTGGCTTTATCAAAATTATGATTATCAGTGACTACTCAAGAATTGATAGCATCCTTATCTAATAACAATATACATTGAATATTTTCAATGTATCTTTACTATACTGACTACAATCTATTAGCATATTTACATATGTTCTTCTTGACGCTCCAAGCCAGTGGTTCTCAAATGTGGTTGGGGGTACCCCTGGGGGTATAGAAGGCACTTCAGAGGGTAATAGGGATTTTAACTGGGTTTCTGAAGATAAAAGTAAATCTATTTGAATGTTTGTTTGTTTAATTCCATGACAGAATCCGTATGTTTTCAAATTGAGAGCAAATTAGTTGAAATATGAAACAGCCTATTGGTAAACCTTTAGTGTCTCCATTGCAAAATGTTGTATTGCAGTTCTATTCGATATGGCTTTTCAGAAGATGATGCCAAAAATTACCCTTAATTCATGCATTGAAAGTGAGAAATTGTGTATGACACAGAATGACTTTTTAACAAAGGTCACGTGTGATTATGTGTGTGCTTGTTTGTGGTTTTAATCATATTTAATAATGCTGGACCAAACAAAAACAACTCCACCTTTGCCTTTTTTTTTTCCGTTGACATTTTCACAGGATGACAGGCAACACGACAAAGAGGTGTAAATAAGGGACAATGGCTGACTTCCGATTCGCTTCCTTTGTGTTATGGAACAAATCAAACAATAGTTCCCTTCAGTCACCTGGTCTCATTTTTTTATTATCAATGAGGCCATTTATTATAACATCAAAGCTTTTGTTGTCCACATTGTTGTGGAATTTACTATGTGGAAACAATGGAAATCTAATTAGTAGTAATATTTGCACGCATTAAACATTACATTTGACTTCTATTTCAATGCGGTGTGAAGCTGCCAGGTGCTTGAAATGTTTGATCTAAAAAGTTCAATCTTTTATTCTCTACGGTATGATCGTACAGGAAATTCGAATTGATTTTCAAGTATTTGGAGAAAAGTAGGGATTTTATTATTTTTTGGTTTGCTGATCAGCATTTTTAAACTGTGCTTATCAGAACGCTACTTTTTTTTTCTCAAGAAACATTAGATTTTAGGCAAATCCCTTCCCAAACATTTTGACAAATCTGCAGGTTTCAACAGCACATTAATGTTAGCATAGTTTGTTAAAAAGTGATCAGTAGGAACAGTAACTGTGTCAGGCTGTCAGCATCAAAGTGTGCAGAAATGGTCAAACGTGATTTCAGAACGAATGATCGTGAGTCGGAAGTAACAGTTACGGAAGAGTTGAAAGGTCGGTATGCTGCAACACGGGGCCAGAAACACTTCAAAATAAAAGCACAATTTGTGTCCATATTGTCTAAACTTTATTTTGAAGTATGCCTTCTCACAGTGTTTCCGACTTGTTTTGGCCGCCATTGGCCGGACATATTTGACATTTCAGTCTGAGTTCCAACTTACCTCAGGATCCCAGGTCAATTTTTTAGGAAGGAAGCAACTTGCTGTATACCGGTTTCATCCTTTGTCCTCGTGTCCTCGCCTGCTCCCCGGAGCAACCCTTCTGTGCTGTTGCTCTAACAGAATTTCCAGTCTCCAAACGCTGCCAAGCTGTGATATTTTGTCCCAACTACCATGGCAAGACCAACTCCATCTGGAGGGCATATTTGACTCGATTTTATCTTCTCTATATTTAGGCATATATGCCACTCTGTTCTCAAACAACGGCTTCAGGGTTAAAACCATGCAAATCTATCTGAATAACTCACAACTTCTAAAACATAAACTAATTATAGATTCAGAGCTTCTATCGCGTGATTAAAGTCTCAGATGGTTACAAAATACTTCTTCTAATATTTCTCTGAACATGAAGCATCCTAAACAAAAGCAGGATGGAATATAAAAAAAAAATGCCAGTAAGTCCTGTTTCTGTAAATAATAAATGCACTTTTAATGGCTTTTCGCTATGTTGCACTCGTAGATTTGATCTGGCGGTGCTATCTGGGTCACATCACCTCATTAATAATGATAGGAAAATCTCAGGCCCATCACTATCAGATTTTCACTGATTAAAATCTCTTATTGTTTAAAATTGACCATGTGCTTTTTCTTGTCATTTGAGAAAGCAAACATTTTCCCAAGCTTTACGCGATGTTGGCAGATTGAATTTGATCAACTGCTTTATGGTGATAGTGAGTTCAGATCATTTGACAAAAAGTTGAAGTTTAGGGTATAGTTTGCAATCCCAGATGAAGTTTATAGTCAAATGAAACATGAAACAAAGATACGTATATCTGATGTATCCAATGCAACCACATAAGTATATTTGCTAGCTTGATGCTAGCCTTAAAACTTTTAACAAACGATATTTAAGCACAAATTGTTCATTCTTTGATCACATCTATGTATGTAAAATAGTGTACAGTACATTCTTTGTTTACATCTTTACGTATACAATATTTTGAAGTGATCCATGGTGATCAGAAGAAGCTACACAATCAAAAAGTGATCAATTCTTTTCCTTCTGTTAACTATATAACTATATATATATATGTGTTTTTACATAGTATTTTCCTGTTTTCTTCTGCTTAAAAAATGCTGCTACAATATTGTTTTTATTGAGGGACTGTAACTGGAAATATCAATTGGAAAAGATGATTTGAGAGGTATGTAATGTTACGATCGTGGTCGTGGAAGGAATTAAAATCAAGTCGAAGCCCATCTGTATGTTGTAATTTTTTTTTGTCAGTAATGGCTATTTCCTTTTTATGATCAAATTTATTTGAGAAGCACTTAAGTCAGCGTTTCAGTAAAAAAAGTTAAAAAAGTATTACTATAATATAAACACGTAGAATTCTTTGGTTCTACGTTTGGCCCTCGACCACTCCGCAGTAAAGATAATCCACTGAGTTTAATCAAGGCTGTCAGGTCTTCTCTTCTCCCTCTTTGGAGCCAATCCAGCAGCCTGCAACTCATATTAATGGGATTGTGCCACTGGCTGCCTCAGAGCCACTTTTTAGATCTGGAGTGTGTGTGTGTGTGTGTGTGTGTGTGTGGTTACTAGCAAAGGAGCTGAGACCTTTAGGCTGCCAACAAAGGCAACGTTTTGCAGTCAAAATGGCCAACATGCGTTTTCACTGATGATGAAAGGGCCATGACCCGAAATCTGGTTTGGACGCACCAGTCTTCGTCTTCCGCTCTTGTCATGGTGCAGGTCTATGATTATTTTTTAAAGAGGTGATTTAAAAATAAGCTAGGTCATGATCTCAAAATCGGAAGCTTTTCCCCCAGTGCTGTCTAATAGGACCTTTCATTACAATGGTTTATGAAGATGGCTTTCACAAACAAGCGTGTTAAACATACTTGATGAATATAGAGGACAGGGGCAGTAAATGCTTGGATTCCAGTTGAAAAATAATAAATAGCCAAGGATGAGTTAAAGATTTATCGGGCAAAAACTTCACCAAAAGCATTGTTTCTTTGCAAAGTTTTTTCATGGTTCACTCCAGCCACATTGCTTGATTCTGGACTAATAACATTAGACCCTGGAGTGGAACAGAAGCCAGGGAAAAAGTGAAGAGGAAGTTTACACGGAGCCAGTTTTTTTTTTTTTTTTCTTTCCAAGAACTGTGTCTGTTTCTAAGTTGCTGCTTGTTTGACAGCCCGAACAGAGTTATGTGTTGGAAACTATTGAGGGTTTTTGTTCAAAGCCTCATGTAATCTGGTCTGCGTCATTTCATTACCTGCATTGGATGCTTGTGGGTACTTCTACTGGGAGACTAAGGAAAATAGGGGGGTGCAGCTTTGGAATATTTTGGTAGTTGGGCAGTTCACTGAAAATTCTATCGAATAAGCATATTCTTTTTTTGATAAACAATATATTTTTGGCTTGATTCAAGAACAGATGAAAATACAGAAGACAAAGTACATTTTCTACTTGTACATTTTCTCCGTTCTTAGATAGATTTCACTTTAGCTAAATTTTAACCAACTGGCAGACTGTTTTAAGCACGATTTAACATGAGTGAGATTTTAGGCAGATAGCTCCCTTATGTTTAAGTTTATGTGGTGATTTTCTCGCTAAAATGACTCAATTTCGGAATGGCAACAGTCAATTGAGTCATTTATGTTTATTAAGTCTCAAGCAAGTGAAATCTGCATTTGTACAAAAGAACTGTATGTGTACAAAAAAATAAACAAATCTTATCTTGAGTGACATTTTCAAAAGTTGAGTCTAGCTCTCCAGATAATGACCTGATTTGCACGTGTGTTGCTCTCCCAGCAAGACAAAGACAACAAAGTTAGCCACTCACAGGTGATTTAGGATGCAAACTAAAATCCTTCCTGCCACTCAGCTCTCCAGAGGACTTTATAGGTAGAAACGCCAAATGCTAGGCATGCCAGTGTTAAAGTGATCCGCTGCTCTGGTCAGCCTCTATGGCCGCTAGTCACTAACGCTGCTAGCATCTTGTGCTGCTCGCAGCTACTAGCATGGCTGAGATTTATTTTGAAGTTGGCATTGGTGGCATTTTACTTTACTTGGGTTAGCTTGAGTTCTTCCTGATGGTGTGAACTAAATAAACGTGTACCAGAGACAGACAGCAATGCTTCATGCATTTTTTTTTGGGGTCAAATTTCATGGAATTATTTCACCCCATAGTAAAAAAAAAAAAGGCATGTTTTTGAGTAGTGAACAGTGAATGGCCTCGTATGAGAAGTCTGTGTCAGTGGCAAACGTGGGGTTTGTGGTTCAGCAAAGCCCCGCATCAAGTCCATGAATGTATGCTAGGCCCCTCTTTTCTCCTATGGGATTACTAGCCCAAAGGCATTTGAGGGCAACCCAGGACTGAAAATTGCCAGCCCCAGCATTGTCTTTGTCCAGGTGCTGTCCAGCCCACATCTTTTACTGGACATGTGTTGTAGCGAGCAGACTGGTGATAAAATTGGGAATCCCATGCTATTACTTTGATTTATAAAACACAGTGAAATGATGGCATTTCCATTTGAGTAACCACCCACAGAGGTCAAGCGTAATTCTTGCACATCAGCGGGGAATGAGAGTGATAGACAAGCAAAGAACTTTAATTTATTTCTCTGGGGTCAAACTATTGTTTACTAAATGGGCCCAATCCAGTGTTTATTTTTCTGGATGAATGAAATTTGATATTGTCTATTTACATTGCATCAGAATTCTGATTGAGAATTGCAGGATACTTTGAAAAAAAAAACACTAACCTGACACGCCATTGTACATCTTGTCTTATTTTTATTTTTATTCTTTTTATTTATTTATTTTTTCAGGGGCAGACCCAAGAGCCAAAATGGAGGTGAAAACGTCACTTCTCGACAACATGATTGGAGTAGGGGACATGGTCCTCCTGGAACCATTGTCAGAAGACTCCTTTATCGAGAACCTGCGAAAGCGCTTTGACCACAATGAGATCTATGTAAGTATATTTTACTGTAACATATTTTTCATCCCGTAAGGGGCACTTAAAGCCCTTTAATTTTCTCAAAAATCATCAGCTTTCACCTAGCTTTCAAGACCTGTCAACCAAGATGGCATTTAGCATTAGCCAAATTAATAACACAACCACAAGTTCTTTTTTGTTTTCATTTTCATCTGTTGGAGTAGTGGGACGGAAAAAAAAAGACACGTCATTACATATGTCCCGTCTGTGCATGTGTAGTACCGCTAAATATATCAAATAAGCCTTAAAATGTTTTCAGGCACCTGAGTAAAAGTAAAAGTTGTCTTCTAAATCTGACACACCATAGAGATGATGTTTATTAAGCCTGCCAATTGTATTAATTAAAAAAAAGTATATAAAAGTGTGATAACTTTCAAAATTGTGAAAATAAAGCCGCTCTGTCTGTCTGCTGCCCGTTAGCTTTCAAATCAAAACAACTCAAATTCATTTTTCAGAGTCTTTGAGTGGTTTATTTTGTCGAAATGCAAACTTTATTTCTGGTACTTTCAATGCCAGTCACCCGTCCATTTGTCTTATGGTATGTGAGCGTGGCTGGCTTTCTATAAGCAAAGTGTTTTCTAAACTATTTTTATGTTTCATAATGGGGACTAAGCTACATGCTCAGACTGTCTGGCTGCTCTAGACATCAGCTGTGATGATTACACCTCCACTCCGGTTGCCGTTGGCTCACAGTGCCCAAGGGAGAATGTCAACTCAAGCAGCGATGATAACCATAGCAGCGCACCAGATATTTTCTTTAGACGCGGCTCACTTCCCACAGGGGCGCTTGGTTGGTGTTTTTATCTTCTTGAAGTATGTAGCTCTCTGTAACTATCATCTCAGAGTTTCTAATTTTCAAAACGTACACTTCAATCTAAGGACTGGGCAATATGGCCATGAAATGTATTTCTTTGTTTTTGTAAGTAATTCTGGACACTACAATTTTAATTGAAGAAAGCAAGCCAGCAAACATTGATGTAAAGAAGATTTGATTTATTGACACGTTTAAAAAAAAGTGCAAATCGTTCAAACGGTAAAGTGCACTGAAATAACTGTAACTAGGGCTGGGCAGTTATTTTTTAAGATTTCATAAGCTAAATGATCTTAATCATGAAATTGGGATTTGGTATTGACAAGTTAAATATGGCATTAAAAGAGAGAGTCCACGTATTTAGTCATTTTTAAATATAAAGTATTTTTTTATGTCAAGAAGAAATTACTTGGGAAAACACAGCCACACAACAAAGTACAAAGTAAAACATTGTGAATGAATTGCTTATTGAATAAAAATATTCCCAGTGTTGCTTCGACTGCAGGATAAAACAAGCAAGTGGTTTATTTTCAAATGTCATTATTGAAAAATATTTTAAGGAATTGGCTCTGACATATCCACTTTAATAAGATGCGTATCACCAAGTTGAATTTAAAAATGGGTGCAAAATGTTAGCACCATTTGCATTTGATTTAATTTGTTGTTCCTTTTTATTTCGTCACATACTGTTTTTTTGTTTTTCAGTCAATACTCATATCTTAGGCTTTTTTTTCTTTCTTTTTTTTTTAAGTAGTTGTTCCAAGCACAAAATAAATGCAAGCACGCATTTGCGCTGTGTACTTGTGGTCATCAAAAGTCCTTTGCAGCAACATGACGATGTTTAGATTGCCGTCAATTATCCGCTTTTTGTAGCAGCCCTGTGCACTTGAAAAGGCCTTCAGCTTCATCCTGAGCACAACTGAATGAGAGGCTGTGGGAGGTTGTTGCCACAGGCAAGGCCATGCTCCGCTCCTTTCAGAGTGGATTACGCAACAAACATTACCATGGACAGCAGAGAGAATGTTTCAGGTTGATGTGTGAAAGTGCTGTCCAGGCTTTGTTTTGAGCGTAGGAGCTGATGGCTGCTTATGCTCAACACGAGCTCAAGTGTTACAGTAGATTTTGCTCGGAAGCGGTGTCAAAGTTACGTAAAGACTTTTTTTTTTAGGTGTGATGGAACGCCGAGAAAAGCAGTACTATCATTTTTAACTCTGTTATGATTTTGTACAGTATGTGTAAGGCCGCCATTCTCTGAGGGTTTGCCCCGCCCACAAATTCCTGTTTATCTTCACTTCCACTTCAGGCAATGCAAGCCCCAACAATGTATTAGCAGTCCCCAGCTGAGAAACGCTGAGGCAAACAGAATTCCTCCTATTGTTGTTCAACAATCAGAGTTCAAATGGGCTTTCCCCCCTCTCAGTCTACTGTCAGTCCAGTAAAATCAAGAAATTGCAAGTTAATTGACTAGCTGTTGACTATTTTTTTTTTCCCTCTGCAGACTTACATTGGCAGTGTGGTCATCTCCATGAACCCCTACAGGTCGCTGCCTATCTACAGCCCAGAAAAAGTGGAAGAGTATCGCAACAGAAACTTCTATGAACTTAGCCCACACATGTGAGTGCTAATTTCCTTATTTATTTTCTTTCTTTCCAATTTTCTTTGGAATATAGTTTTTGTCATCGTTGTAAAGATCAATACCCAGATACATAATAAAATGAGTGTTTTTTGTTATTTTGTCTGTCACATGTTTACTGTAAGGATACATAGTGCTGTAGCTATTGAAAGTAGCCTACTGAAAAATGTTGACTTTTTTTTAATTTACATTCAAACTGCGCATTCAAACTGGGCTATTTTCCCTTTGAGAATTTTGACAAATCTCTACATTTGGTTTGTAAAACGAAGCGACCTGATATGAGCCATTGATCACACACATCTAACAAAAAGCGTTATAAAAAATGCGAGGAGGCTAAAAGTTACTATAGATTGTTATAACAGTTAGCGTTTCAAAATGGCACTATGTGTTCATTCCTAAATGCTTGCAAATGACATTTAAATGATTGCAAAGTATACATGAGGGACCCGTATGACCAACACCCAGGGGCTGAAACCCTAATAGCACATTTTGTGGGTGATTTTCTATTGGCGTGACTTTGTCCTAACAGTATACACTAAAAAAGACAGTGGAAAAAGAGGAAAGGAATGCTTTTGCATTTTTTTCGAACTCTTGAGTTACTCGAACTCGTTTCACCCTTAGTACTGTACATAAAGTGGCCTGCGATTGACTGGCAATCGGTCCATGGCCCAAGTCAACTGGGCTCCAGTTCATCTGTTGACCCTGAAAAAGGATAAGCGGATGGCGGTGCTCAGCTGTATCTGTCGGCAAAAGCCAGAGCGTTGCACATCTCTGCAAAGATTACCAAAGTGCACTCTGTGACCAATAGGGAGGGCTAAAAGGGGGATCAGAAGGGCACTTGCTCTTGTAGTCTTGAGTCAGACGAGCTCCCCTGGCCATTCAGCTCTTTGGCCGACCATCTGTCCAGTAGCAACGTTACGTCAGCGTTTCTGCGAGGCTGCCAAGACCAAACAAAGGCCAACACTCGTCAATTAGCCTGCCGTGTCTCTCCTCTGTAGTCCTCAAGAGATGGATTGGAAGAAGGGGAATGCCGGTATCTCGGAATAGACGCGTGCTCTGTAGACAAAAGCAACTTTTTTTTTTTTTTTCCTGAGCATGAGATAAAGACAACAAATACTTAATTGTGCAAAAAAAAATGCATGTTTCCTAGTATGGCACTCCCTTTCAAATGAATGTATAGAATATAGGAACTTTTTTTTTAATATATATATAAATGTTCTAAATCCAACACTGTCTTGATCCTTTTCATTAATTCCAGTCTCACGCCATGCTTGTTTGCGCACCATACTGACAAAACCTGTTTCTTTGCGTATGGTGTAGTACAAGTAAATTAAATGCAAATATGCTGCTGTCCTTTCCAGGACACCCCTGAGTAGTCCAAATAATGTCTCGTGTGTCATTGCCTGCTTTATTTGGTCACCACTTTTTTTTTTTTTTTTTTTTTTTTTTTTTACAGCCACATGCTGTAGAAATTCCGATTTTTGAATGGATGTGCACCCTCAGTCTTGTGGAACTCAGGCAGTTTTACACTTGCAAAAGGGCATTTTGTGTATGGACTGAAATGGTAAATCTACACAGTGAGCGTCAATGTGCAATTGTCTTTCAAGCAGATTATGCCTTGTATATTAAGACAGGCTTGTGTGGAAGATCTACTCTAAAGCGCCAGTTAAATGAAGACTGTTTCAGCATGCTACATGAATTGAACTTAATCCTCCAAGCAAACCATCTGGGCTAAGCTTTGTGGCTTTGCATTGATCTACTCAACGTAATGTTCAAAACTTGAGATATGCAGTTGACTGGACTAAGTTCTTGTTTGAAAATATTGACTCTAGAAAATGGATGGATCGACTTTCTTACTTAAAAAGTTTCTCAACTGTCTTAAGAATTTCGATTATAAAATTGGGTTTACTGTCATTTCGAACAGGAAAGTAGCATTTCACTTGTGTGCAAATGACACATTGGTGACAATCCGAGATTCTTTTAACGAAGAAATAACGAGCAACAGATAACTGCTGAACCCTTTCGCTTCCCTTTCAAATAATGCACCCGACCTCTAAAAGTAAATATCACATGTAACTGTTCCCATCACAGTTATTTTGCAATCAGTCGAAATTCCGTTTGAAAACCAATTCGTATAAAATTTCGAGACTCTTCAAATCTTTGTCTCCTCAAGAAAAAATACTTGTCGATCCGCCCTTTCTTGTGCTCATTACTTTAGCAGGGATCTATTTGCCAGATGTGGCACCTATAAATTAATGACCTTATAGGCATAGGCGTCCCTCTTCCACACAAGAAGCTAACGTATTATAAAATGATTAGTACCCTTTGCACACAATCATTATTTATTGTTGCCAAGGGTGGACACATTGAGAAATATGGCTCTTTAGTCTCTGGGATGGGGTGTTCAATGACGTATGGAAATCCCCAGTGCTCAATTGCATCATGTTTGACTAATGGGAAATGGGCCAAAGACTTTGCTTGGGTATATGTTGGGACTTTCAGCTGTTAGGCATGCCGCTATGTCACTTGACATTTTTCCAGATTAGTCCTCCTCCCTGTGTAAATACATTTAAACCTGTGGGGAAAAAACAAAAACAAAAACCCTTAGATTTCATGTTTGACAAAAGCCTAGTAAAGCAATGGTTTTCAATCAGTTTTTTTTTTTTTTATTGCAGTAGTAGCCCTGTTAAAACCTCAAGTACTTCCGTCACGTACCCCAAGAAATAGGCACCCCCATTTGAGAAACACTTTTATAGACAATCTAATATGATTTAAAAAGTCATTGTATAAAAATTTAAATTGCTAAATGCAGCCAGTAAGACAATGCCAAGGTTATAAGTCACAATATGTTTTGCAAAGGAGTCACTTTAAAACAATTGTAAAATGGTCTTGTTCCAATTAATTCGCTCTTGATTAGAAAATAAAGCTGCACTGTATGTCACAGCTATGAAAAGATTCGCTGATACCGATAGAAACCCTGCTAAAATCTCACATATCCCCATTGTACTAAAGAATGACATTTGACTTCTGAACATATAAGAATATGCTTTCATGCCTTTTGCGCTATCAAACTGCATGTTGAAATGTGTTCTAGCGCAAAGGGTTTGACACAATGGTGTCAAACTTTAACCTGTCATTTTCATACAGGACTTTTGGCAGCCCTGTATGCATCTTGCCAAAACCAGAAGACGCATTTGAAGACTAACCAAGTCCTAGTTTGCTACAAAAGAAACATACAGTGAAGCTGATTATGCACTTTTGTTCTGAATCATAAGTACTTCCATGCAAAGTGAATTTATGGGTCGGGTGAACTTTAGTCATTTACTGATTAATGGCACCGCACCTTGGTTTGCCTTTCAGTGCTCGTCATAGCTAAGGGTTGTAAAAATATATGGGCTTTGTTTCTGCATTATTCCTCATTACTCCTGGACTTTCCACCAAGCTTTCCCTGCTAAAATTCAGCAGGAAAGATAAATAAGTTCCTACTGTACATTCATTTGACTGTATATTATAGGGGACGAGTTTCCAACCACAACTTCTCTGTAATTGACGGATGATCGGTCCTGGGTGTGGCCCGCCTGTTGTCAGCCCAGATAGGCTGCATCTCCCCTTTGACCCAGAACAGGATAAATGGTACAGTTGTTGGTGGACAGATGCTCATAAATATACAAATTTTTGAATTTCTACATTCAGCGCTGTTAATTTCCATACCGCGGGCTCTGTTGTCATCTCCATTTCAGAAGGCTTATATAACCGCTGTAGCTGCAAACGTCAAACGTGTTTGTCGGTAGCTTGAAGTGGGCACTCTGTGAAATGGCATTTTGACTCAGGTGGGCTGATTGTGTTGGCGTGAGGGTGAGATCAGCAAGCTCGCAGAGGAATGATTTGGAAAAGAGTGAGTTCTTCCTTTCTGCTCTGTGTAACTCACAGAGAAAATGCAATGAACCAAGTGGAGGTGGGGAGAAGATAGAAAAAAAAAAAAAAAAAAGAAGCAGCTGTAAAACAGGCCAAAATCCAGATGTCAGCGGGGCAAGAGATTAGTTCTTGGCGGTGGGTAATATGATCAAGTCGGCAACTATTTGTTCCAACTGCAGGTAACACATTGCAATAGTCAACGTGAGATAACCAATCATTAATAGGACAGTATTGCTCTTTTTTGTTTGTTCTTGTAAATAATTGATTTACTTGCCGCAGTTCTGATTAAACATTACTGCCCAGGTTTTTATTGGCATTGATTTTTTTTTTTCCCCCATTGTTTTTTGAGCAAAACCACTGGCAGTTATCACTGATAAAACAGCCAAAGAATGTTATCCATCTTTTGATTGAAATCACATTTTTTAAATTTTTTTGCATTTTTTAAAATGCAAATTTTTTAAAATGCAAACATGCATTTTTTAAATGCATGTTTTAGACGTGACATGTAAAAAAAAAAAAAAAAAACAAGTCTGCAATATGCCTATTTTATATAAATTGTTTATTGAATGAATATATGTGTATACTGTTAAAAGAGTATCAATGAAAATATTTATATAGCATTTATAAAATAAAACCGCACAATATTTGAATGTTAAATTTACTTTAAAACATTTTAATTGTGTGAAATATATCAAAAACCGAATCTCAACTTTTTGGCTTACTTTAACTTGGCGCATATATATATATATATATATATATATATATATATATATATATATATATATATATATATATAATATATATTTATATATATATATTTTTTTTTTTAAACACTACAGTTTTTGGGGTGTTTTGTACATACAGCTTAAAGTAAAAGTTTTCGAAATAAACAACCCAACATTGGGTTGTTTTAGTTGTTATTCATATTCATAATGACCCAACTTTTTGAAGCTAAATGAATTACCTAATAAGTTGTCTGGATTGTTTTGGCTCAATTTGGGTAATTTTCTACCCAACTTTTTTTTTTTAAGAATGACATGCAATACTGAGGTGAAGATGTACACAGCCTGATAAAGAAACAGATGGACTGGACCACTGCCGCTTTTGTGCTGCTGTCAGAACAGCCCTTGCAGAGTCATGCTTGGCTAGCATGCGATTGGTCAAATTAACTCAAACAAGCTGTTAAACGGATTTGGGAGTGATTTAATGTGAATAGGATTCAATAGCCTGTGGAAATTTGGCCATGTGTAGATGCAGCTATTTTGTGCCCAACTCACAAAGGGGCCAGATTGAGCGACAGAAAAGCCAGGCCGCCACAAAACCGCCCTTACTATCGGCCATTGTGTCGCTTTCTCGGTTTGCGTCGGTGTTTGGCAAAATGAAATGTTATCTGGATCAAATGTATCTGGACTTCTTGCTTTGTGAAATAGTACCACTGTTTCCTGCTGTTGCATCATGAAGTGCGACTGCGTTACATCACTGGAAGAAGTCTAAAGCCACTCGGTAAAGGCACACTCAGGTAGAGGAAGATGGGGAAATTATTTTTAAAGTTATATCACTGAAAATAAACTGGAAAAGTATAAACAAGTACCAGGGTTAAAAAAAAAAAACATTGATTGGAAAAAAATGGCAGAATGCGAAATGGGTGGCTTCCAATATATGTTTACAATAGTTACTACTAAAAATAATTCACTTAATTATGTCATATAAGCAAGTTATGCACAAGCTAAAAAGCTATCCGGAACTATCAGTCTGTTGCTTTTTTATACATTAAAGGCCCAGTGGATTTTGAATGTATTCAATGAGATGCATGTATACGTCTGCACAGATTTCACATTTTCAATCTCGTCCACTTATTTTGAGTTTTTATTTTTAATTTGGATAAAAGAGGGTCTGAAAACAGCTGGCAGAATGAGGTAACAACTTGTTATACTTTGTAGTCGTTAGGTAAAAAATACCATTGATCTCAGTTCCGAACATCAACTCACCCACTATAAATCCGCTCAGAGTATGATGTTCTTTAAAAAAGCAGCAACTGTGTGAAAGTCCTCACTATATCTAAATGTGTCATCGCTAGCCGCCAAAGACATTTCTTTAGCGGCAACATCAAGATATTGCAAGCGGCCCCAATGTTAGAATTTCCCCAATCTGACAAGCCCGCTGCTCTTGGAATCATAAAATGAAGTCTTGATCATCCATTTCCATTTCCCTGCCTGTGGCTTTGCTCATGTGGCTATCCCCCCGCCCCCCACCCCCATCACCAAGTGTAGCGCGTAGCCAGGACATTAGGTTTCATCCATGTGCCGCACCATTTATTACTCTGAAATCTCATGACTCAGGCATTCGGTCACATTCAGTATACTCGGTAGTCATTTTTAAACTAGTTTTTTAGGGTGTGTGTAAAATAATGCGTTCTCTGTTATAACCAGGAGTTTTAATGTATTGCCCAGAATATACGTATTATTATTAGTACCGCACATGTAGAATAAAGTAAGGATTTGAGCCAATAAGTTTACTTCATTTAAGAAGAAAAAAAAAAAAGTAGAAGTATTCTAGATCTGTGTCTTTATCCGCAAGCCTGTTCTACTTTCCACCTGTTTTCCAACAACACAATGTCATAACCATTCACATCTGGCCCACATCTGTTAGAACCCCAAATCTTTTTATTTTATTTTTTGAATGTGTACGACCCGGCCACCCACACTGGTTGCTTTGCCCACGGTCTCTTAATGGATATGCGTGGGTGTGCCTTTTCGGGTCGGTTAGATCAAGCTCTTCATCCACCTGGTCTTTAGGAAGGAGTCGTTTCCTCCTCCGATGCAGCAGCTGAGCCAGGCGGATTTCCTGCCTCGCAGGGAAGCCTGATCACTCGGAGATCACAGGCGACTCTCCTGATACCCGCTCAAAATAGAAACTGCTGAATGAAGCAAAGTCCTGTGCAGTGCTTGTTAATTTTGGGGATGTTAAAGGGAGAATTTAACTCTAAATTATATGTGCTGTTCGTATATAGTTTGATTCTCAATTTCTAGAGAGAGACCGATTTTAAAAACTTCAGCATCATTAACGTTCATATTTGCTATGCTTTATATTTAAAACAGTATTTGCTTACGGTATTTAAACCAATGTATTAATGCTTGTTTTTTTTCCACTAGACTTGTTGGCCATTTAAAATGTAATTCTTATTATATGGCATGGGCTGCAGAAAAAGGATGGTGGACCGTAAATGGCCCCCGTGCTGTAATTCCGCACGCTCCTACAGAAAAGTAATATATTTTAGCCTTAATGTGAACAAAATATGCAGAAGTTAGCCCACGCAGGAGATTTAGCAGACCCATGTTATCCCAGTTACAGGAGTTTACTTGCAAAACTGACCTTACTATTTTCTAGCGCTGATGTCATGCCGTTGTGGTTTTTGTTCACCGCTGCCACGTGTAAATCCAAATTATAGCCCATGGGCTGACGTGAAGGGGAAGTGCCAAGTACAACTTATGGTCTTGGGCCCGGTCCCTGTCTCAACCCCCACATTCGTAGCTTCACACATTTTCGGAGATGGATGAGTGGGATTTTGGTGCCTTATCTGCTACTTTTTGATGACTATGGTGCTTTGGAATTTTTAAGCCCACGTTTGAATGTTTGACAGCATATTACTGTTACTGAAGGAATATCGTTCTTCTTTTGTTTTGTTTTGTTTAAGACGTACTTGCCTGGAGCAATAAGTTCAGTTTTTTTGTAGTAGACAAGTTATAATGGTAGCTCAACAAAAGTATGCATGTAATCTTGGCTGGCTGTGACTCATTTGGAAAAGTCCCTCACAATGGTCCTCCCACCCCCTTTTTTTCCCCTCTGGTACCCTCACTCCGTTTGGCCCACAGTTCCCCCCTTGGGCAGAATAATTGTATGATCTTGGTTTGCTCATTGTCAGGATCAAGTCAGGCGACAGAAGGCTTTTCACAAAGAAGACATCTGCCGCACTGTGCTGCCCTTTTCAGTTGTGGGCTAATGTCCTGTGGCAAGTCTTAGAAAAGTGCTAACTGATGAGGTATTTTTGCTAATACAGTTATAGCCTGAATGTCACGAGGTAATCTCAGTACATTATTTTTAATTTGCAAGTTCTTAGTAGGGTAACTGTATTTATAAATGAAAGAATCCTGAACTAAACAATTTACTTCCATAAGGGCACGACCGATTAATCTGCCGATTACGGCCCTTCAAACATGGGCCACAAAGTTATCTGCAAAATGGCCATTTTTTTGCCAATCAATTGAATTTTCTACTTTTGTGTACTTAGTTGCATACAAGTATCGGTGGTGTCATTATTTACTACACATAAATCCATGCTGTAACTTTGTAGCCTGAAATATAAGCAAGGCTCAAAAATAGTGGAAAAGAACTATGCTCCTTCAGGCAACGTGAAAATAATAACCAAAATGATATTTTGAGCTTTGTATACACCACAACATTTGTTGATGAGCTCTGAATTTCTGGTCAAACTCTATGCCGTGGTTGCTGGTTTAACCAAGATGCAGATGACCTTTGTCCCGAAGGTCAGAAAATTGGCAGATCAAATTCTTCCAAATTCTACTTCCATTCACTTAATGTATTGAGTTACTCTCCACACATTGTACAGATTTAGTCTCACCACATATCTTTGGAGAGAAGTTGAATTGTTACCTATTGAATGCTTACAAATGTGGTTTGCCTCTGTAGAGCCCTACTGGGGGGAATGTCCATCTTGATTTGTGAAATGGTGCGTTGTAACGCAAATACACAACATTTTGTGCGGTCAAAGGTGGTGAAGTAAAAACAGATCGCGTTGCTTGTGTCGGGAGGGAGTTGAAACCTTTCCCGTGTCCAGGTTTGTGCGTGTATGTGTGTGGTTAGCCGGCGATGCATCTCAAATGGAGACCGGACGATGTTAAGCTAAATAAAGTGGCAAGTCACACTCGTCTGTCTTACAGATGCGACCTCATTCTGCAATATTCTCACATGCTACTGATTAGGTCCGACGTCTTTGAGCCTGACATTTCTCTGAACTGATTTCACTCATCACTTTGCCAAATAATTCCGATTTGATGATTTTACTCAATGTTGTAAAAAGAATACTTTCATGATCATTCTAGCTGACGAATAGAATAGTTTATTTCATGTCGTCAGTTTTGACTAAAGAGTTTTATGTACGTTTTATCTTCCAGTTATGCTTTGGCGGACGAGGCCTATAGGTCACTCAGAGACCAAGACAAGGACCAGTGTATTCTCATTACGGGGGAGAGCGGGGCAGGGAAAACAGGTAAGAAAAAAACAAATTGAAACTTCTATAGTTTTTATGTTCTCTGCAGGTGTGTCAAACTCATCCCGACTTAAAAAGTCGACTCAAAACCTTTTCGGAAGCCAACTGTGGCCTATATCGGTTGATATGCAGGAGGCCACTGTCGCATTTAGATCAAATCTACATCGCAAGGCAAAGTGATTGTGTGCGTGTGTTTTTTTTTTTTTTTTTTTTTTAACGCATACATGTTGGTACATGAATTATGAAAACACCTCTGTTAACTTTGTAGAGGTCATGTTAAATCAAAAAGGCAGACAAAATAAAGTTTTAACTTCTAAGTTCTATCTAAAACATGTAGATATTTTAAACAGTGATGACTCCAATTGAATGCCTTTTAACAGTACGTTTTATTGATATAAGAGCAAATTAATTGCAACATGAAGCAACTTGTTGCTGAATTGTTAATATTTTTTGTACAACTTTGTACAAAATTAAGTTTTATGAATGCATTATGCAGTTTCCCAGCAGATGAGACAGAAATAAACCAGAAGATAAACTTGATGAACAATATACAAATAATCTAAATATAATGATGAATAATATATATATTTTTTAAACATGGATTTTTCCGCTGGTTATGGGTTGTTTGATTAAAAGTAATATTTTACAGGGGGGAACATCATTGAGAACCACTGGACTAGAAGACAATATGTACTAAATAATAATTAAAAGAAACAACTTAAGGATGGTAAAACAGCCATATTGCCCTTATACATTCAGGGAAGGTATAAGGAGAGTTTGTTGCAGGATGTGTTGGCTTATATTTAGAAGACGAAAAAAAAAGTCCCCTCCCAAGCTAGCCAGCTAAATGTAAGCGATAAATGTGGATTTGAGTAATCTCATCGCCCCCGAAGCTTTGTAGTGGAACAAGGCCATGAAAAACGGGCCTGCCCCATAAATATGGGTCATCGACGCTTGATGTCTTGCTCGGGGGCTTTCTCATGCTTCTGAAGCATGTAAATATTATTGGACAATTACAACATGTAAAAGAAATGTATTGCTTGAGAGCAATGCCTGGGAAAGTTGAAGTTGCTGTGTGTGTACCGTCGACATTCATTTGAAAGCAGGTGATGATGAAGGTTAGCATCATCATCATCCACACCCTCATTGCTCTGTGTGGCTGTCGCATGTTTGCCCACAATCCTCCCCTACGCTGGCTGGTTGTTTGATGACCTGCCAGGCTCATTAGCGATCTGTCCCATGGACGGATGTCAAGCTCCTTCCTGGCACGAATCTCGCATCGTCACTTCTGGGTCACCGTCTACTCGCTGGGCAGTAGGGATCATCTCCATGCCAGCTCTTGCAAGCTAGTCCCCTAGTTTGGAGAAAATGAGGGTGGGGCTATATGGCCCGAAATAAAATCTTGAATTTATATTCCTAAAATCCCAAATAATTACATTTTTAATGAAGGTAATGAATTAAAAAAAGTGTTCCCCTCGTGTATCGCAGAAGTACCGTTATTAAAAAAAAATAATAAAAAATATAAAATAATTAAAAAAATAAATAAGATACGTTAAATTTAAAATTCCATTTTCTTTCTGTTTCAATGATTTTAGTAGCTGGTTTAGTCAAAGAATCTGCAGAACAATAAGGTTTTGCAAAGGAAAAGCGGGGTTTTATTTTGATTGATAACAGTAATAACTCATAAGACATAAGCTCTATCGGTCCAATTGCTTTTTAAACATGTAGTCTCTCATTGCAGCCAGTTTTAATGATGCATGATGCAATAATGGTCCCATAAGTAGAAAGTTGCATGTTTTTTGGATTGGGGCCTTGCTCCTTTTCTTCTACGTTCTGTCTGATTGATCCACACCCGTCCCTGATGGGTGCCAGAGGCGATGATGTAAAGGTTTTTTTGTTGTTGTTGTTTTTTTCCAGGGAGAGGGTGAGATTGGAGGATAAGTCACGTCTGGCGACAGAGTAGACTTGATATTTATCTGTGTATGTTGTTTCTCCAGAGGCCAGTAAGCTGGTGATGTCATATGTGGCAGCGGTGTGTGGGAAGGGCCAAGAGGTGAATAAGGTCAAGGAACAGCTACTGCAGTCCAATCCTGTGCTGGAAGGTGAGTTAAGTCCACCTACAAGCTCTTTCGTTAACAGTCTGTCCCCAGTCAAGTGTGTTAGCATAAATTGACATTTATTTCAATGAAAAGGCCAAAGCCTGTATTTGTCAAAAATACCAAATATTGGCCTAGCTGATAATCGCTTTGATATTTATCAGGTGTTCTTCAAAAACTAACTTCTCCCGAACCAAGGTGAACTTAACTGTCAAATCCGCTTCACACGCATAAAAATACGAAGGCATCATACATACTTTACAGACATGTAAAATGATCTTGAATTGTGCAGATGTACCCTATATTAAAAAAAAATGAGGCTCATTCCTACAAGTCAAGCCGGAAGGTGTGTTTTCCGTGGGGGGCAGTAGACAGGAAATGCCCGAGAAGGATGAGGCCGTGTGCCCGTGTTTTTTGTCGCTGAACATCTGCAAGAGTTTAGCTCCTGTTTAATGCTTGGGTGGGAAGGGGCGGGTGTATCCGGTTTCACACAATGCATCTGTGTGCTTTGTGCCGTTTATTTTTTTTTTTTAAATATTGAAATGATTTGACTTTTTACTCTGTTAGTGTCTGTAACATTCATTCGTGCTCACTTTTTAAGTGGCATTTTGCCGTCTTGTTTAAAGTTGATCCAAAATCATGTTTTTACAATATTCTCTATGTGCCCCTCCACGAGTCTTCAAATGACATTCTGATGAATAATTGCATTTGTAAGATATGATTTGAGAAACACAAACTCCATTTAGTCACTTGCTGGCAACTGAAAATGACATAGTGACAACCAATCGTTGCTTGCCACATTTATGGGTTTGGTCATGTGACATCAGCTGAGCAGTGATTAGCCATGCTCGTGCTTTCAAAATGAACGGAGTAATTGATTATCAGCTGAATCGCCGAATGTTTTGGTTTCGAAACTAGCTTTATAAAAGGGTAAGTTCTGCAAATTATGCCACATTATTGGGGTTTGAACAAAGAAAACATCAAGTCAAATTGTTTTTCCGTTTTCACTCAACTGATTTATTGTGCTATTTAGACTTGAATGGCGTGACAAAAAGGTTAATTTTTATCAAAGCCTGGAAAACCCAAGTGCTGCGCTCAATCCAAACAGAATTATGGGGCCCCATCTGTACAAATGTCCATCACACGTACAGTATATTCCTTAACTGAATGACATATAGCAAATCCAAGGCTCTCTTTTAAGTATGATACTTGAATATTCATAATATAGTCTACATTTTGTGCGCCTCTTTCTGTTTACATCTGTTTTGACAGGCAGTATTTTTGTTTGATTATCCACACTGATGCGCCACTATTCTTTTCCCATTTTTTTCAGCCTTCGGAAATGCCAAGACTGTGAGGAATGACAACTCTTCCAGATTTGTAAGTGTTCTTACAAGTAATGCATTTTCTCAATAACCAATTTACATCTATGGATTATATTCCATAACGCATGTATTGAATTGAAAAGTTATAGCATACACAATTTGCCAAAGGAATCAATGTAACACAATTTCACAAGAAGTTACTTCATGTTACAATTAATTTACTCCTAACTCATTCAATCCCAAAGACATATACTTTATATTTAATCTAATCTCGGGTCTCTCTCTCTCTCTCTCTCTTATATATATATATCTATATATATATATATATATATATATATATATATATATATATATATATATAAAAATTAGTAGTGCACTACGTACACATTTCAACAGTGCCTTTCACAGCAAAAAAAAAAAAAAAATGTACGCGACATTGTTTTGTCCGCAGCAAACGGTCACCGTGGTTACAAGCATTGCATTCAAAAAAAGGCATCCGAGTTATACCACGGCTTTTCTTAATTAAAAGACAACTATTTAATGAGATTTTGCTATGCGCTTTCCTATAAAATATTGGGCAATTTAAAAAGGTCTCACACTTCATTGAGATCTGTAGAATGTAGCCTGTTTGTTTTTCCCTCTTTATAGGCAAGCCTACCAAATTAAACCTCACTGCTTTGGCGCATTAATCACTTGAACGGCAACACTTGCACTTACATTCCTCCTCAAGTATTTAAAACACCCTTTATCAAGTATTCAGAAGAAATAGCCGTTTTGCTCCTTTTTTTTTTTTTTTACAGTCATCATGAAATATGAAAGAGCTAATCCTCATAGTACCTATGAAATGATGCCAGTGCGTCGACTTGGACTGAGTTGTACCCAGGCCAGGAGTATTATAAAGGATTATGGCCCTGATCTGTTTATATTTAGGTAACCTTGGCATAAACCTTCGGACAAGGTTGTGATGGCATCCCATTGGACAGCAGGTCATTGGGCACATGTGGATCATCAGCAAAGCCTCTTTTTATGTTTTACCGATATATAAGTTGTTCGACTTGAACTCACCTGCTGAGCTTTGACAGCCATCAATGTGTCACAAGCCTGTCAGTGTTTTAAATTGAGGGACAAAGGGAACCTGGAATAGCATTTTTATTCCTATTCATGGCCGAGCAATTGACTGAAGAAAATGATAAAAACAAATAAGCACTTGTGACTGAATGTCTGGACTTTTAAATAATTAATAATAATAATATGTCTTTTTGACTCTTCCTGTTTTGTTCCGGTTCGGCTGCTTTGTAACTTCTCACTTGTGACCTACAGGGAAAGTACATGGACATTGAGTTTGATTTCAAAGGAGATCCTCTTGGCGGAGTCATCAGCAACTGTAAGTAAACCTCATTCTGAAGTATTACGAAATAATAACAACAATAATAATAACAAAGGTCTTGTGCAGATGAAGGCTGAAGATCAGATGAGTAGTTCACTGTAAGTGCTGTGAGTTCCCTCTTGAAACTGTCCAGACAGATGAAGCCAGTCTTATAGCCAGACTGAACAGACCACGCCTCCTTCTCCTCTATTCAGTTCTTGCCTCTGTTATGCTTTTATCTCGCCTATGTTCACATTGTTTTGTCTGCGGCGGATTCCCCGCCAGAGGTCACAGAAAATAGCGAGAGTAGCTTACGTTGGAGCTACAAGTCACTCTCTGTTTGTTGGCACAAGAGACTGAGTGTGAGGACGCGCCGTTACAATGTGACTTTGTCAGACTGTGCAGGATGACCTTTTGGCCTGACAGGTCGATGTGAGTTTTCTTATTGACAAATGTGTCATGTCCTTCTAATTTTGTGTCTTCACAATAGTCAGAGTTAGGGCTGGGCAGCATAGCCAAAAAATAAAATCTTGATTATCTTCAATCTTTCTGGAGTTTTTAATGGAAGGAATAAAACCTACAAACATGTATTTAAAGTTTTTTTGTTTTGTTTTTTTATAATGAAATTTCTGTGGAAAACATTCAGACAAAAATAAGAAATACTGCTTTCGTTCTAAAAGGCAATGTCCATTTAGTTTGCCATTTTTGGCATTAAAAGGTAATATTTTGTCTAATTTGTACAATTTGACAGCTGTAAAAATGACATCACATGCTCAAGGCTGGGGCAACCAACAGTCGCTGCTCACCTGTTGGTCATGTGACATCCATAAGATGTATCATGACTGATTGGTTGTGACTTGTGCCTTCAACACATGAGAAGTCATTTTTAGCGGAAAGTAAGTGGGAAAATGTTAATTGCGCTTAAAAAATAATAATCAAATTAACTCCTGGAGATGTCATTTTACATTTTTAAGAGTCCAATTGTTTGATCCCAAACATGCATTTATATATTTTTTGAAGTCTTTATTTTGAAAATCAGGTCATCTCTCTTTCCCGATTTAGCAAATTTTCAGTTTTGTGTGGCAAATTAATCAAATTAATTATATTTATTGCCTAGCCCTAGTGAATATGGTTAATATGGATGCAGTGGAAGAATGTTAGAGCTCTGGAGCTTTGGAAAATGCGGAGTGGTTCACAGTGGTGTCTCGCTCCTGTCAGCCCCTCACTACTTCTGTTATTGAGGTGCCTAAGCGCAGTGATTCACAGGCCGTGGGTGTCGCAGATGCGCAATCAGCCCCTTCTCCAGGTCAGTGGATGGCTCTCCGCTCGGGCAGCTGTCATCCCGGTGCCCGCCTACTGAATGAGTCACTTTAGCTACTCTCGATTGCATGAGGCCGCGTAGACTCGAAAATGCGTGCCGGTATAAATAAGGGATATTTTTTGCCATTTACGAGTTGTCAACTCTGGCCATATGTGGCGCTAGCCATTTGTTGACTTCTTCCTTTTGACATCGTGGTATGAAAACTGAATTATAGAAAAAGCTCTTGCGCCTAAATGGTTAAATAGTCTGAGCTAAAACTGGGCAATAAATTGAATACACTCAAACAGTGAGTCATTAAAAACAAGGTTAAGTAAATCAAACTTTTAAATAAATCTTAGTTTGCATTCTGTTAAAATCATGATTTTTTTTCTCTTTTTTTGCATGCAAGTCCCTAATATGGCTAAAAATGAGTTCCAAGATTATATACGTTTGGATCATGTCTAAGCAGAGAAAGGGAATGCTGTCATCCTGCAGGGCAGCTGCCCATCCCTGCAGATAGTCTTTAATTAAATCATGTGCACTCTAATGCGGTGAGCAGATGCCCGTTTCCCTTTTAATCATGTACTCTTCACACGTAAGTGGCAACTGTGCTTAGAATGCTACCGCCTGACATCTTTATGCTCTTTCTTACACGTATACTGAAAAGTCAGCACATCAACAGGAAAATGATGACAAATATTGCCTTGGTCGTCATAACAACTTAATTGTGTGGTTTGTAATTGAGAAGCTTTACAGTATGTCTTTCCGAAGAGTTAGAAATCGTTCTCATTCATTTTCATGTCAAGCGAAATTGTTTTAGAGTGCAGCAAAATAAAGTGGTCTCAGTGTACCAATACTTTTGGATGGCATTGGACAGTAGATCCTGATCTTAAGGCTGGACAGCCAATGTATTAAATGTTTGTGTACAGTGGTTCTCAACTTGTTTTTTTTCTGGAAATTGATTTAGTAGTCAATTGCTTCATGTTCCAATACATTTTCTCTTCATTTGAAAAGAAATGTGTTCCTGTCACATATTGAAGAAAGCCTTTTTGTATCTAACATATCCGTAAAGTGCGTTCAAGTACCCTCATTGAAGAACCACTTTTAACTGAAGATAGCTGAGAATTATTGTAAACTTTATTCTAACCAGCGTTCTTTGCTTTTGTTTTTCCACCATTTTTTTTTTTTTTATAGATCTGCTGGAGAAGTCCCGTGTGGTGAAACAGCCTCGCGGAGAGAGGAACTTCCACATCTTTTATCAGCTCTTGTCCGGAGCCTCTGATGACACACTCAGTAGGTTCTAAGCACACAGCACATTAAATTGGACTGTGCTTGGAGTCATGTGTTGTTTATTTTTTGTGGGTAATATATTTTTAATCTGGAAAACAAAACAGAGGACTTTTTTTTTTCCATTCTCATTCATACGAACTAGAAAAAAGTTCCAGGGATTGAATTTTGGGACTCTTTAATACAATTTAAATGACTGCATATGTAGCCAGATGTTATTTTCGGGATAAACTCAAGCCTATAATTTTAACTTCATTTTTTTTTTCATTAGTTCTATTTGCATGCCCAACAGCAATATTGCGTGTCCTCGTTACTACAGTTTGATTTTTTTCTTCCTTTTTTGTGGACATAAAAAGAAAACTAAGACTGTCCAAGATGTGGCGTGAGCATTCACAACCATAGCGCAGCTGGACAAACACTCAACCGACGCATTAATGGCACCGTCTTCCTGCTTAACAAACAGCAACGAGAACAAAGGGAGGCTGTGAAACCTGTTCCTTGTGTTTGCTTTTGCGTGGACACAGGGCATTGTTTTTATGTCCTGCGGAGAATAATAGCATAATAGCATTGACTCCACAGCGCACACACTCATCTCAGAGAAGGCCTGAGGATATTCAGTTAGCTATTTTTACTACGGAATAAACCATATATGACATAATACTAGTTTTGCAAGTCACTGACTCCCAACATTTCCTCTATAGTAAATATGTAATCAATGTCAACTGTCAATGACATCCCTTATTTGTGTGTAACAGAGAAATTGAAGCTGGACCGGGACTTCAGCAAGTACAACTACTTAAGTCTTGATTCCGCCGTGGTCAACGGGTTGGATGATGCCACGAGCTTTCGAACCGTCAAAGTGAGTATAAAGAAAAAAATACTTGGGTACGGGTCAATGGCAAAACACAAATTTTCCAGGGTGTGAACAACCTAGAAGTGATGTTGAAGATAATGTGAAAAATGGACAGACAACTGGAGCACTTTTTTTCAAAACACACTATTTTGTGTTACAATCCAAATGGGGCTTCCTGGAGTGCAAACATTTGTAATGTAATTTGTATGTAATGAGCGGTTAAAACCCTCATAATAATCTCTAATTTGATATGCCTTTCCCAGAACGCAATGCAGATTGTGGGCTTCATGGATGACGAGGTGCAGTCTGTGCTAGAGCTGGTGGCGGCCGTCCTGAAACTGGGCAACATCGAGTTCAAGCCGGAATCCCGATGCAACGGCACAGATGAAAGCCGCGTCAAAGATAAAAACGGTACGGGCTCATGGAGAGATTGTTATTGCTGTTGTTTTGAGCATTCGCAATTATTTGCACACACAACCCCATGGCTTGCTGTTAAGCCGCTGCCCCCCTATTGACTCAGCATCAGGTCCAATTATTTCTGGTCACTCAATACATTACGGTATGCATTTGCTGTGCGTTTTGTAATATTGCTTTCTTGTATTTCTTCCACTGGCAAAAGAGAATCCATTTATCATTTCTGGTCATAAAAAAAGTTTTTTCATGAATAAATCAAGATGGGTCGTTGCAATAATACCACGTGGCAATTCAGAGGAAAACATGAATACATTCATTCATATAGACGCAATATAGACTAGATCTTGGAAATGCGTACATAATATATCTGTGATTCTCAAATGGGGGTACAAGAAGGCACATCCAGGCCTATGTCAGATTTCAGCAAATCCAATTTACTTCTTTTTAATGAAACATAAAAAAAAAAAAAAAATAGGGCCCAAAGAACAGTTTTTACTTTCAAATTAAGAGCAAATTAATTGGAATCTGAAGCATTTTGTGGATGCTGGCCTATTGTTTTTCCATGAAAAAAATAGTCAAAGGAAAATAGGGGGCTAAAATATGAAAAAATAAAAAAATCATCCGGTGGCATTACAGGGAAAATGCTGTGTTTTAGCATTTAGCCGACAAGTAAATTCGAGTGTATTTGGCAAACTCATTCAAACGTGCTTGCGGTTGAAAATGAGAATGTGGGCCAAATGCTTAAACAATAGCTTTTTTTCCCAAAAAGTTATCCCGTGACATTACCAGAAAAACTAAAATGGAACATATCAAAAGTCTTTGAGTCAAAAAGGAGAAGTAGTGAAATGATATTTTTTTTGCTGCATGTGTATTAAAAAAAAGAACACATCCCTTGGCATATTGATGAAATGGTGCTTCATTTATTCTACAAGTAAATTTGAACATATTTGGAAGTATATTTGAATGTTTGCCAGTCACAAATAAGAATGTGGGCCAAATACAAAAATAAGAACTTTTTTTTTCTGTGCATGTAAAAAAAAAAAAAAAACCACTAACCCATAGTATTAAAGTAAAAATGCTGCCTACAAGTCAACTGCAACATATTTGCCAACTACTTTGAACACGTTTGCCAGTCAGAAATCTTTACTCCACATTGATGGCTCCCTCATACTAGGCTTCCTAAACTGTTTACTCCCTAAACTGAGTACATTTATTTTCTCGAGTATTTTGCGCAAGTTCAAATAACATGGAAGCATCACAGTGACCAACAAGGGGGGGTTCTGTCAATGGAAAATACAAATGATCTATATCTGCAAAAATGTCTGAGCACAAACCTATCAGACTTTGGAATCAGCGGCTGATAAACAAGCTGACATTCTTTAGCAAACCAGCTATTTGGCCAGCAGCAAACAGAAAAAAAAAAAAGAGAAGCCTAGACTTTCAAGTCACTGTTTTCCTCCTAATGCATGCAGTGGCTGTTTTTGCGCTTTTGACCATGTGCTCCATTTTTTTTTTCCTATGTGTGATGTGCAGATTTAAAAGAGATGTGTGAACTGCTGGGGATCGAGCAGACGGTGCTGGAAAGGGCGTTCAGCTACCGCACGGTTGAGGCCAAATTGGAGAAGGTGTCCACTACCTTGAACGTGGCCCAGGTAACATTGACTTGCAAGACGTGCGCCGCATTTGTGGGACTGGCCCTCGCTCGCTCGCTTGCTCGCTCGCCCTTCCGTCTTTCACGAGCTGCCGCCTCGCATCCGCGTCAATGCTACATGGAAAGCTTTTAATTATACATGTGGAGTTTTCCTCTTGGAAATCCATTTGTGGGTCATATTCTCGGGTTAGCGGGTTCATTGAAGTCTCTTGTGCACCCAATATGCATTATATTGCTGGGGCGAAAGAAAATGTGCCAGGTTTCTAACACTGATGCAAATGTATTTAAATTATTTGATTTGATTTTGTGTTTTTTGGGTTTTTTTTTTTTTTTTTGCAGGCTTATTATGCCCGAGATGCCCTCGCCAAAAATCTCTACAGTCGTCTGTTTAGCTGGCTTGTTACTAGGATCAATGAAAGCATAAAAGTAAGAATTTGTTTACATTTATATGTTTATATGTATTTATGTATTTGATTTATATAAAAGAATGTGATGTTTAGATCTGGCTTATGCCCAAATATTAAAAACCCCCGTTTTTTAATTCATTTTTTTACATTCATAATAATGACTACTTGCATCTGTATGAAATTTAAAGCAAAACATTTTTGTGTAGCATGAAACGGTGTTTGTGTGTTTTGCTTACTTTAAAAAAAAAAAAAGGCTAAAATATTTTGAAAATGAGTCACAATAACAGTTAGCAAAAACATGTTCCATATTCCAGTTAATTTGCTCTTGATTTGGAAAAAAAGAAATCTTGCCCTGTCAGGACATTAAAAAGCATTAAATTAGATTTGTTAACTGCACAAACCTTGTTAAAATCTCACATACCCTCTAAAGTGCTTCCATGTGCGCCTAGGAATACCTGTACCCCAAAATGATATTTGCTGTTCCAAAAATTCCGCCTCTTAGCTTACTGCGGAAACCATGTGGTATTCTTACCTCAAGATTAAAAGTCTGGAGCCTCTAAAACACAATGTAGCAAAACGTTTTCATATTACAATTAATTTGTTCTTAATTTGGAAAGAAAAATAAATTGGTCCTGTCAGGACATTTAAAATCTCACAATACTTACCTACTAAATGTAGCTTTCACATGATGGTTTGTATGATCGAATAGTATTTTGTGTTGTTGATATTGACGCACGTTGCTATACGATAACGAGATAAGATATGAAAGTGTTTGGTACCTCAAGCAAAATGTTTTGTTTTGTTTGCACCCGGCAAAGTATCGATTTTTGGACATGTAAAGATTCTGCCCGCCAGCAAAGATATATTCAATGTTGCATAAGGACGGTACCACACCGCTTGCCCTCTAAAATCCTAATATTGTCAAAACGGTCTGCCTGCAGGCACAAACAAAAACCCGCCACAAGGTCATGGGCGTGCTGGACATCTATGGCTTCGAGATATTCGAGGTAGGTAAACTGAAACCTCTCTTTTTCCATCCGTCTGTGTCTCATGAGGACAAAATGTGACGACGCATCAATTTTATCAGCTTTAAAAGGATTTTGCCCCCGGCTGTGTGAGTGGTGACTTACCTGAGAGGAGCTTATCACCACAACTGTGGGCTGATAAAAGCATATTCATATTGGATTAGTTCAGCTTTACTGCTCCCGGGAGTCAAATCCTCTTTTGCCACACGTTGATTTTAACACGAAGGTCTGCACGGTGCGCTAAAACAAACTGGCCTCGACCATGGCGATCAATACGCATTTTGTCGTGTACATGTGTACAAATGAAATTGACGCATGACATTTGAAATTTACAAGCGGTGTCTGCATAAGGTGTTGTCACACACTCGCTTATTGCCGTTTTTGTCCCGGTTTTTCATACAAGTATTTACTGTAACATGACATATCAGGGTAACAAATGGACATTTTACTGTGATTGGACTTGTGCATTAACAAGAGTTTTAATTTTTCTACCTCTATATGTTTCAAGTGCCATAAGAAGCGAAAGACAAAAAGCTAACCTAAAGCTAGAATCACGTGCCAATGATAATGTCTGTAATTGCCAGTTTCTAATACGGTTAAAGTTCTGTTGTATTCAACTTTGAAGTACAATACATTTGACTTCACTGTTTTCAAACGTTTATTTAGCGATTCCAAGTGTGTGCGCGGTCTTCACTGTATGAATACATGCTGGAACCGATATTCTTTGTTGCACGACTCCCTCCCTCCAAAAAAATCCCCCGTTCATGATGTCGATGTGTTTGTCGTGCCGTCGCTCGTTGCCCTCACTCACTCTCAAGCCCTTGCTCTCCTCTTGCCTGTTGTGTGGTGTCATGGTCTTCAGAAAGCAGTAAGTAACACCAGCCTGCTGTTTGCTGTGCTCCACGCATGCTCTGATTCTGCCGCTCGCTCAGACAATTCAGGGGGCTCCCCCGGTGTGCAGCGCAGCCACGCGGCTGGACAGATGCAAAAGCACCTTTTGCATCAACAGATATCTGACAGCCACTCTGTTGGCACCCAAAAAATACCAATATATTTGACAAGACATTATCCAACTAGTTTTTCTTTTCATTGCCAGCAGAGTGTGTTTTGTGGTTTTATTGGCTGTTGTTTTTTCCAAACACAAGTGATTTCTTATCTCTCAACGGGTTATGTTATCCGAATCATCGAGGAGAATTTTATTTTCAGCTGAATGTGTTTTATGAAACGCATGTTAAACCCGTTAAAGGTCAGGGAGCAAAGATTTCATTGGCTGTTGATTTGCGTTTTCCTTGTTAATGCTTTTTAATATGTACATATCACTTCTGGGGGTTCGTAATTTGATTAAAAACCAGGTTCGAAGGGACCTATTATGGCCCTTAAAACATCGGACAAAAGGCCAATACATTTGACCTTTATAGACTCCCAACTATTTACAGCAGTTGTATACAAGTGACACTGCTGTTATTGTTACAAATGAATCTAAATATAACATTTTTATACTTAAATCATGAAATGTAATGATGTGGTTTTGCAAGGAGGTTTGCAAAAATTGAACAGGATGTCACAAATTGACACACGACCCAAAAGAAAACTGTAGTAAGTTGCTTCGTTTCAGTTAATTTTCTATTAGAAAAGATCATTTGAGAACGATTTGTATAGGGTATAGATCACTACAACAAATTAAGCATACGTGTGAAAGTTATGGCACATTTTCTCATGTACGAGGGCTTGTGATTCAAATTGCATAGGACACATTGAAAATTGCATTCGGGATTAAACTGCTGTACACCTACTATCCATTTGTAATGAACTAGAAAACTCCTAGAGGTCACCCGAAAACTTTCAGTCTTTGCCCCCTAACCTTTCAGCTTCAATGGGCTTACTTGTGTTATATATCACTAGTTTGCTTAAAATATGAGTTGTTTTTTTTTTTTTTTTGGTCCAATTCCAGCCTCTTGTGCCTCTTGCCACTTGCCTTGCTTTGCTATTGAAAGTGCGAGTGAATTTTTAAGCGGTGAAGGTGACTGCGGTTTCCCGCTAAAGGAAAATGGGTCTTTAAATGAGAAGCAGATTAGCTTTTTTTTTTTTTTTTTTTTTTTGTGCTTTGTGTTCCCATTTCCTCGTCATTGTGAAACCTTGCCGTGCCCTTCACCGGACGAGCTGTTAGACGAAACAGGCTTCTAACCAGCTTATTGCCGTAGCGACTGATGTCTAACCCAACGCGCGGCGCAATTAGGCCATCTGCCAGGAAGTATGACGCTCCCCACAATGGGTCATAATTGACCGCGGTTATAATTGCCTGTAAATGTTTAACAAGCATATAGGAGCGCTTAATTACAGGATATGGATTTATCGTAAGGGTCCATCTGCCTACGCTGCCTAGGACGTTCAATAGTAGTTGTATTTCACTGTTCACATTGACTAGATGTGTGTATTCATTAACGAATTTACAATCTGCTAACATTTAGAGAAATAATGTACTTTTTTTTTGTAACCCAACTTCAAATACACACTTTTCTTAAAAATGATAGCCAACACATGGTGGGACATCAATGAGTAATATGCCTTTTGTGTCGCTGCTCCTACAGGACAACAGCTTTGAGCAGTTCATTATCAACTATTGCAATGAGAAGCTGCAGCAGATCTTCATTGAGCTAACGCTGCGGGAGGAACAAGAGGAGTACATCAGAGAGGCAAGTTTCCATATTGAATCGCAATTTAAGGGTACTCCCATTATCAGGGAATATTCGTATAAGCCTTTTTTTTATTTATCTGATGGCCCATAATCGCTTTAAAACTTCAGGAAACTCTAAATTCTCAATTAGATTATTTTCCAAGAGATTCTGGTAACATTCAAAACACCCTTCAGCATCTCCGTTTTTGTTTTGTTTTTTTATAGAGGTGGGCATTTTAGAAATGTTTACTGGTTTTCATTGGTTTTAATTGGTTAGCATTAGTTTCATTTAAAGTGTCTCTGCTTAGCTAACTATTCGTTAGCTAGCCCTCCTCAGTCTCCCTCAATGGAGAGTGAGAAATGCAAGTGATGCCTTAATCCAGCAAATGTAAAGCATCCCTGCTGCGGCCTGTCAAGATCTGCTTGTTTTCAAAGCTCAGCGTGTATGAGTGGTGACCCCTAAACTCCTTCCCTACAAACACCGCGACTGATATTTTGGCCCCTTTCCAGCGTACAGCATGGGAAAATACCACAAGGCTAGCCGCACCAATCAGAAACGGCGCTCGTGGTCCATCAAATATAAGCCACACCTTCTTTGCACCCAACCCCCTCCAAATATCTGTCACATTGCTTACATCAACTGAAGCTGTGTTCCCAGCCCTTTAGCTGCTTTGATTTAGAGGTCCACGAAGCAGGATTTTATTTTGGTCAAGTTTTTGTTGCGCAACACCCCCCCCATGCAGACCTTATTTGTTTACAAATGAAATGGAAAGAGAGTGCAACGAAATTCTTTTGTGACAGTAATCAAACACCTCGTTTGTTTTTTATCGTCAAGCCATTGTACGTTTGACCTTAATTTGCTTTTGTTGCAGGGCATCGAATGGACCAACATAGAATATTTCAACAATGCCATTATCTGTGACCTCATTGAGAACGTAAGCCTAATTCCCACCGACGGACCAATAACAACTTTTGAGTACAAGGTTTAACGGTGTCGAATGCCCTTCACCAGAACCAAAACGGCATCATGGCCATGCTGGACGAGGAGTGCCTGCGCCCGGGCACGGTGACGGACGAGACCTTCCTGGACAAGCTGAACACAGTCTGCGCTGAGCACCAACACTTTGAGAGTCGCCTTAGCAAGAATTCAAAGTTCCTCAATGACCACAGCTTGCCTCACAGTTGTTTCCGTATCCAGCACTACGCCGGCAAGGTATCCGCTCAATTGAAGGTTTTTAGGTGTAATCAAAGGTCTAGTTATGCTTGAAATTTGCATACTGTTTTGTATGATGCCTAAGTAATCTTTCCCGCCCACCTTTCCCTGGTGTAAAGGTGCTGTACTGCGTTGAAGGCTTTGTGGACAAGAACAATGACCTGCTCTACCGAGATTTGTCCCAAGCCATGTATAAGGCCAACCACAGTCTGATTAAAGATCTTTTCCCTGAGGGCAACCCGAGCAAAGTCAACCTCAAGAGACCGCCGACTGCCGGCTTCCAGTTCAAAGCGTCGGTGGGAACTCTCATGAAGAACCTGCAGACCAAGAACCCCAACTACATCCGGTAGAGCATTATTAAGATAACTTGGAAAAGCTCACATGTTGATCTTGGCTTTTTTTTTTTTTTATTTCAGCTGCATCAAGCCCAATGACAAGAAGGCAGCGCACATCTTCACCGAGTCGCTGGTTTGCCATCAAGTGCGCTACCTGGGCCTGATGGAGAACGTCCGCGTGAGAAGAGCTGGCTACGCCTTCCGCCAAGCGTACGGGCCCTGCCTGGAGCGCTACAAAATGCTCTGCAAACGGACCTGGCCGCACTGGAAAGGCCCCGCTAGGTAACGCTCATGTTTATTCACCGGCGGCGGGTGAGAGCGGGGGCGCCATTACCGGGACCTTTGCCAGAACCCCTCTGAGGCTTTCAGTGCAAATTGTGGCAGCCGCCGACTTGAAATAGTCGCCGAGCTTCCAGCTAGTCCCAGTGGAAAGAGTGTGCGGCCAGTGCTAATGGGCTGCTGTTGAAGTGGTCAGCTCCCAGGTGGGATTTTGTGCAGCTGCCACACTATGAATCCCATTATTACACTTATAATGATGCATAATGTTTCCTGCAAATAAATTACTTTTAAAAATGGCACGCACTTTATTTCCAAGCACATTATGCAGGAGTTCATTTCAGATTTAGCTTGGTAATTCTTCCAATATGGTGGCACGTGGGCTCCCTCTTGTGGTAGATGAAATATGGCCCGACAAAATAAATCGTCCAGTTTATATACATTCTTGTAACACATTACAGTGTAAGGAAAAAGGTGTCATTGAGACCCTCCCCACCTCCAAAAAAAAAATCTATAACCAGCCAATTTTTCTCTGTAAAGTTAAATCATGGGTGTCTAAACGTTTTTCCCATTGGCACATTCAGAAAAACTTTAACATTTTGATTTTTTTATAAGCATTGGATACGACAATGGTCCATAAGCCCCGTCAAAGTCTTGGACTGAAACTACATTCAACGCTAACTTTCAAATGGATCATTTTGATCCACAGCAGTGAATATTTATAGCAATTGTTGCTTGTTTTGCACCTGGGCAATACGGCAGTTATTGCATATTTCATATGGCTTCACTAGACGGCCTGACGGGACGGCATACATTATGCCGCAATACTCCACGAATGTGCCGCTGCATGTGGAGGCATTTTATCGTTATCAGCCTTTGCCTTACGTATCAAGCAGACTCTCATGTTTCACTCACTTTGTTGGGAAATCGCATTCCTATCTTGGTTCACATTCACAATTTCCCCGGGGCAGCTTTGTTAATTTTCATCTGTAATGTATTCACTCCTCTTATATGAGCAATGAAATGTATTTTTATTTTCTTTCATAGGGAGGGAGTAGAAGTCCTCATGTCAGATCTCCAGGTTCCTACTGAAGAATTCTCCTATGGCCGTTCTAAAATCTTCATCCGGAATCCACGAACGGTAAAACCCACGGCACAAGCATAAAACACCACTGCAACAAATCTTTCTCTCTCTTTCTGTGTGTGTGTGTGTTTTGTGCTTGAATGTCAAAAGGTTCTTCTGGGCTGTTTTCACACAATGTTTGTAAAGTGGTGGAGTCCCCCCCCCCCCCCCCCCCCAACTTAATGTATTGCCTCCAACCAAACACATGCTTCCATTTAGTCGTCCCGTCTTACATGGGAAATGAGCTTCTTGAATCTGTGCTTGGCAGCTCTTTAACTGCTCAAGCATGCGCCATTTACTGCCTTTTTTTTTCTCTCGATCAAAATACTTGGAAATAGTGTCATTTCATTGGAATCACACCACCTGAACCCTCTGTTTTTTTTTTTTTTGGGGGGGGGGGATATCTCGAGTAAATGGGATAGAGAGTGACTTAATCAGCTCCAAATTAGACTTAATTTTGTGTCCAAGGTTGTTCTCATTGTGTTTAATATTTTTCACGTCAAATACTCCCTGACCAAAGCAAAGTGGGGGGGGAAAAAAATCAAATACAACCTGAGTGCTGTACCATAAGTGTCTGACTAAATGTTGGACATAGAATTTGTAGTGCTATCTTTTGGTGTATTTTATCCAGCAAATCCAGGAGAAAAATCAAGGTTTTGTTTCTGGCTTGTCTGCTGGAAAATGGTGTCACTAATGACACTGGGCATTCATATAAAACAACAAAACAACGTGATCCAGCGTTTTGCAAAGGATTCACTATGACACAAATTTTAGCTGTAAGTTATTTCATGTCCCAATTCATTTGCTCTTAATTTGAAGAGGAATATGCTCTCTTTCTGTCAAGTACCCCCTAACCAGGGCAAAGAATCGTAGAGGAAGTGGGGAAAAACGTAGAACTGGACTCTGTGCCATTTCTTTAAGATGCATTATACTTTGGAACTAAATTTGTCGCCGTATCTCTGGGCATATTTTATTCAGCAACCCCAGAAAATATTTCTGGTTCGTGTGCCAAATAATTGTATGACAAATTACAATGAGCATCCAAGGCACGCAAGTTACATTTTGCAAATTAATCATGATTACACAATTTAGAAAGACATCTGTGCGCTAATTAATTTGCTCTTAATTTGAAAAGACAATGTGCTCCTCTTGTCCTGTCATTAAAAATAATTGGATTTGCTGAAATAAAATCTCACATGACACCCATTTAAGAAACGCTTGTCTTGAGTATGGGGCAAAGACTAGGCAGGAAAATGTCTGCCGTTTGTTATTTGCTTTGTTTTGTCAATGTATAAAAAAGCAAACACAAGGATGTAAAACAATCTCCTGTCCAGAGTAATGGCTACCACCGTGATCGCAACACCCAGGATCATAGTATGCCTTCAAGAGACAATAAATGTATTTATATTGTAGCTGAAGATAAGGGAATAGGATTATTTTTTTTCTGCCCGTAGTCCAGGCAATAACGTGACATTTTGCTCCCTTCAGAAGGTGACGCTTGGACTTTGTTCTTGATATCACTGAATCAATATTTGCCCAGAGATAAACATTGCGTTGCGCATCACAAAGATGATAAAAGACATTGCACTTTGCGATCCGGAAGTCAACACCCTCAAGTTTCTTTTTAAAATGAAACGAACAGCATCGTTCTATATTCCCAGACTGAATTGTGATGCAATATTGTGAATTGATTTGTAGAGATTTGCACTGTATTTAATGAGTTTTGTTCGTGTGTGTGTTCTTCCTGGCAGCTCTTCTTCTTAGAAGAAAGGCGGCGGCAATGCCTGCAGAACCTGGCCACGCTCATTCAGAAAATCTACCGTGGCTGGAAGTGCCGCACTCATTTCTTGCTGCTGAAAAAGAGTCAGATTGTGGTGGCTGCGTGGTACCGGCGCTACGCGGTGAGAAACTATCATTTGGCCGAGTTGAAACCAATCAGTCAACTTTTGCCAACTGTCCCATTTTCACCTAACAGCAACAAAAGAAATACCAGAGGATCAAGAGCGCCACCACCGTTGTGCAGTCGTACGCTCGTGGATGGCAGGTGCGCGTCCAATTTTTTTTTACCATTGCGTCAGAATACGGTCTAATATTGCTCCCTATCAACTTTTGTTTTCTAGAATGAAATTTTAGAAAGTATTTGATCGTAACGGGAGGTATGAAAACATATGACGCGTTTATTCCAAACCTTTGGGTTGCTTAATTTCAACATCAAAAATGAGAATGTACCGTGCTTGAATAAAATGAATGCAAAATCAATTCAAGGGACTTGAGAAATAACACTAATCGCAAATGTCTTTTTTTGAATAAATGCAAAAGATAATCAGTCTGCTTTCATGACTTAATCACTTATTCATGACTTATTTTGGACCAGTGTCAGATCTGGACACCTCCGTATAAAGTATAAGAATATATACGGTAAAAATAGTAAGGTAACCCTGCAATAACTAAATGAAAAACCTTGTAGTAGAGGTTGATTTTTTTTTAAATAAATAAAATGGCCTTTTTTTAACTGGTCTGACTTAAAAGGAAGAAAAAATGCAAGAAATTAATTAGGTAAACCTGCAATTGAAAAAATTATGATTTGTAAAGGAAAAACTGTCACAATAAGCGAGGAATAATGAGGCAACATCAAAACATTTTCTTCCATATTTTCCTCAGGCTCGCAAACTGTTGAGAGAACTGAAACATCAGAAGAGGTGTGAGGAGGCCGTGACCACCATTGCAGCTTACTGGCATGGCACTCAGGTATTCTTTATTTTATTTAGTTTTTTTTTTGTTTTTTTTAAACATACTTTGTCCGTGCAAAAGGCCTTTTCCCTCTTCATCACCTCCTGAGAGACGGTCCATTCATTTGTGTCCACTATTGTGGACATTGTTTTTGGTCTCTAGCTTTTGACTTATGGGAGCTAGCCCGCTAAGTCCAAGTGTCCTCAGTCGAGGACATCTTGGTCTCTCCAGTGGGATGCAGTTCAATATGCTGAGACAAAATGGACACAACAGTGGACACAAATGAATAGGCTGGCTCTCACCGGGTCTGCATTCAGCACCGCTTCTTCTGAGAATCGCACAACTGCCCTTTTGCTTTGTCTTTCAATTTCTTTCCGTTTTTTTTTTTTTTCCCTTCTCTCAAATTCTCTTCTTTCCTACCTAACGGCCCCCACGCCCCTCCAGGCTCGAGTGGAGCTGCGCCGTCTAAAACAAGAAGTGCGGAATAAACACGCTGTGACAGTAATTTGGGCATACTGGCAGGGAACAAAGGTACTTCCACCCGGATGGACGTAGCTGTCTTGTAATCCCCCGTTCACCAAATCGTATGACATCAAGTGGTTGGTCTTATTAACGCTCGCTCGGTCCAGTTTCCCCCTGGACTTTAGTTTTTCATTTATTTCTGTGCTGAATTGTCAGATTACTATAAATGTTTTTCACAACCTCATGAGGGGGCATTTCAGATGCTCAATGGTTGTGTATATACTAGGAATGGGACGTGACCCAAATCCAACGAGTTGAGATGTCTCATGAGATTCCTGCACAAGTACAAGGCAACAAAATTTGGACTTAACGAGCTCGAACCGTCCGAGTAACATACAATACAGATTGCAAGAAAATTCATCTAGTGTGCAAATGTGACCGTAAACAGTTGAGGCGCTTGTTTTTCAGTTGCAATTTTGCGAGTTTAACAAGATTCAAGCAGATCGTGTTAGCTACGGTGGAAACCAGAATATCACTCATTTGCCTCAGCCTGGTGCGTTAAAAAGTGATTAGTAGCAATGGCAACCATCTCAGGATGTCAGCGTCAAAGCGTGGAGCCATTTTCATCTATTACCTGCCTTTCAAAAGTAATCCCATTGCTCTCCGGGGCACTCGAGCGCTGCTAGCTAGCAGCTTATGTTATGTTCGACCTTGTGCTAAACGCTGGCAACAGGTGGCATATAGTAAAATATCAGGCTCAAGTCTTTTATTTATTTATTTTTTTATTTTTTTAGTGCCCTGAATTAGTTATTGAACGCGATTTCAGAACTATGTAATTATACATCGTGAATCCCGACAGTTTGTGCAGTACAAAGTTCTAATCTCATGAGCTCTTGTCCCATCCCTAGTTTATACTGTTGTTTATAAAAAAAGAAATAAATCCTCTTTCTTGTATCGCTAGCTTATCAGCATTTACAGTACACTGTCAGTTCTCATAGGCATCTCGGTTGCTTTATGATCAGTATCATATTTCAAGGTCTCGTAAGCAGCTGATAAGATCAACTGACTTATCACGGATACTGTTTAAAAATATTTTTTATGCGGGTCTGTGGTGAGATGGCTTCAAGTTATTTTTTTTCATACGGTGCTAAAAGTCATAAAGTCAGTTGACAAACCAATTGACTTTTTACTGCAATTAACTTGCTCCACGACTACCGACGTTTCCTATCAGGCACGGAGGGAGTTGCGTCAGCTGAAGGAAGAGGCCAGGAATAAACGCGCCGTGTCGGTCATTTGGGCCGGCTGGCAGGGCACCAAGGTATTTGGGAAGCCCGTCAGGTTGACTTGTAGTGACTTTGTGACTGCCCGCCTCCATCGACACCCCCACCCCTCCACAGAAAGCAAAAAAAAAACCTTCATATCCATCACTCTAAGCCTGCTCTATGTGTTTTTCTTCAATCTAGACCTCATGTCACATGGAAAGTCTATACACCCTTGCTGAAATACGTTTTTGAAAAGGCACCACATACAGTATATTTCAATCTCATGTTTGTCTATTTTTTGTTTTCCGTACGGTGTTCCACAGTACCATTTGCTTGGAAATGGCTAGATGTGAGGGTGTCTAAAAATGCCTGGTAAAGCCTACTTGAACCTCTGAGGTTTATCAGGAAATGTGGATTTTGGCATCAGTTGTACAGGTTCTAAGTTCCATGAACTCAGTCACTGCAAGCATAGTTAGAACCGGGTTTTCACTTGGATTAGTTTCCCGTTAAAATGCGTATTTGACAACTATAATTAATTAATAATTAATAATCGGCAATGCCAATAAATTAGACAACGGTGAGAAGGTTTGGAAGTTTTGATTGATCACGTTCTCATCCCCAAAACCTGACATTTTCAGAAGGGGTGTGTAGACTTTTAACAGAGGTCATGTTGAGTGTTATCAGCATAAATCCCCTTCAGTCCACTAAGCTGTGCATGGCACGTGCTGCCTCGTCTGCATGACAACACCCCACGAGTAGTCAACGCATGCTTTCTGTCTGCATTGCTGTGCCGTCGTCGTTTTTTCCTCCACAGGAAAGATTTGGAGGCCTTCAGGTGACATTTTCTGCCAAGAGTTTTGGCATAATGTCAATATCCATTTCCTTTGCAGAAGCCACTTAAAAAAAAAAAAAGAGTGGTTTGACTGTCGGTGTTTGTCTCTGAAGGCTGGAGCAGTCAGCCACATGGGTTTTGTGTGTGTCGTGTGAGTGTGCGCGTGCAGTGTCTGATGCTGTGTTTGATGTCTGCTCACCTCAGGCAAAGTGATGTCGCCCTCTTCCTCTGCTCATCTTCTCTCGCTCCGTTTTTTTTTTTCTTCTTCTTTCCCTCCTTGTTATGTGTCCTGGCCCGTCCCTTGAACAGGCTCGCAGGGAGCTGAGGAGACTGAAGGAGGAGGCCCGGCGTAAGCACGCTGTCGCTGTGATTTGGGCCTGCTGGCAGGGATTAAAGGTACCGAGCAGCCCTAAGGCCGAGCTACCACCGAGCCTCCCAACTACTAACCAAACCCCCCCTCACCATTTCTCCTCGTGTCTCATTTTTTTGTCTGTATCCTAATACAGGAAGCCAGTCTCTACCTAGTGCAGCAATCACGCTTTATTCATATTGGTGTGGTCTCATACTGCATGCTAGATTAAATGGAATGTTTTACCGTATTTTTCGTATGATAAGACGCACCGGATTATAAGGCACACCTTGAATGAATGGCCTATTTTAAAACTGTTTCCTGTGCCGAATTATAAGTCGCATAGAATAGAAGCTACAGTGCCTAACGCAACACCAGCCACCGAAAATACGGTAAACTACAGTGGTACCTTGAGGTATGAGTGACGCAAGTCATCATGTCACCTTTCTTTGGTTTTGTTTTGTTTTTTCAGTCCATTCAACTCACTTCACAAATGCTGTGTTTTAAATACACGACAAAAAGTTTCGGCTTTTTTGCCTGCTAGCGCAATGTGAAATGCCATTGATGGGCTAGTGAATAGCATCCATGTGGTGCTTTGTTTTTTCCCTCTCCTTGTAATTCTCACCTCGATGTTTATACCTCGGTGCACATTCCTGTGCAATTCATGGTACCTTTTGGGACAAGTTGTCCTTCACCATTGACCCGTACCACCCAATACAGCCCCCCTTGAAACCGCGCAAAACTGCTTTCCTCCTCTTAACGGGTCACTTCACCCCGATCCAAAGAATAACATTTCCACTTTACCCTGGAGGTTTGTTGCTATGCAGAGTGCTTTTGCTTAATGTTTGAAAAATTGGTACCCTGCATTTTTTTTTTTAATTCCTGCATCTGTAAAAGATCACAGGGGAGATTTCCCACTCACAGGGTTGAGGCTGTCTTCTGTTGCTGTCTCTCATTCATTCAACTAACCCCATGTCAAGCGACATTTTTTTTTTATTTAACCTTTCTCTTCATCTAGGTGTGTACTCGGTGTGTATGTTTGTGTGTTTGTGTGACATTGTAGTGATTAGCTAAAAGTGGACATTGTTGCAGTGTTAATCTTTCATCATCCTAATTGTTCACCCCGCCCCTCACGATCCACTTTGCACCTGTTCACAACACACTTTCCACGATTAAGGTCAGCATGGAGGTTGTTTGCCATGAACGCCGTTAACCAAGGGGATTCCTTTTTTTTTTTTTTAATCTTATTGCAGCAGTTTAATTTCTCAGTTTCTTCCCATCCGTTTCACGTGAAAAGAAATAGAAGCAGCAGATGACGGTCTTGTTTTTGTTTGTGTTTTGGTTTGATAGGTCCGCAGGGAATACAGGAAGTTCTTCAGAGCAAATGCGGGGAAAAAGATTTACAACTTCACCATCCAGAGAATCGTAAGTAGGGCTTCCACGTCGATGAAACACGCAGCAAATACTGAATTATAAATAAAGAAATCACACTGCAGTCTCTTGCTTTCGTAGATGCAGAAATACTTCCTGGGTCTGAAGAAGACCTTGCCTTCCATGTCCCCCGTTGACAAGAACTGGCCTGCCCGGCCTTACCGCTTCCTCGATGCAGCTCACACAGAACTGCGCAGAATCTTCCACCTTTGGAGGGTCAGTCACAATTTCCATGCCAAGCACATTTCCTTGAAATTGTGCATTCATTTTGCGTGACATGCTCAACTTGCGTTGGTCCTTGTTTGTACAGTGTTAGGCGGTTTATCCTCAGCATTATGTTCCCCAAAAATATACTTGCAATAAGTCAAATCTGCAAAGTAATGTTTACTTTTATTTTTAATTTATAATGCGGCAACCGGAATGAGCAAAGGTTTTTATAGAAAATGAATGGATGGATGTTGTTGTTTTTTTGTTGATTGTATATTATTTTGCGGTATGTTTTTCTATATATTGTTTCATTAATTAAATAAACTTAATAACATTTCAATGTATTTTAGGTTATTAGAAATGCGTATGTTTTTTTTCATTAGGTTTTTTATGATTGCACGATACAGGTTTTTCCATTTACAGTATTTTTGTCAATTTGTGTTTGAATTTTAGTTTTTACATTTACTTTTTTAAGTATGTTTTGAAGCATTAATCCCCCAAATTCATGATAATTTTCTAGATGGCATTTAAATATGCCTTCCAAATTCACGTTTGTAGATTAAACCAAAAAGTGCATTATAAGACACAATCGTTTATTAGGAAAATAGAAATAAATAGCCATTCATCCATTTTAATGGGTTTACTTTATCTGCTATCACACATTAGATTTTTATTGATGAATCTATGAGGTTGGATTTAATAAATTACGAATGACTCGCACCACATTTCAATGTTAATCTGAACAATCTTCGTCCTGGTAGAAGCAGAAGAACATGGCATGCAAGAGGTTGATTGACTGGTCTAGATCCCATTAGCCTATCAAGACGCAGAAAAACATTCTCATTCACGTTGGTAAAAAAGATGGGTGAAAAAAAAAATCAGTGAAAGGTGAATAGCGTTATAGCAAGGGAACACAGCATATAAAAACAAATGAGTCCACATGAAGTTAGTGTTCAAAATGTGAATTTGTACTGTCACCCTCCCTGGTTTTGCGCTCAGTGCAAAAAATATAGGAACCAATTCACCGAGGAGAAGAAGGCTGTGTATGAAGAGAAGCTGGAGGCAAGTGAGCTCTTCAAGGATAAAAAGTCTCTCTATCCGAGCAGGTAGCCAAAATTCACTCGTGCGCCTTTTCCACTCGACGTTGCCGCACAACAAAGTCATCCGCCGCGTGTTTTTGTCTCAGCGTGAGCCAGCCCTTCAAAGGAGACTACCTTGAGATCAGCAAGAACCCCAAATATCAGAAGCTCAACAGCTGCGTGGAGGAAAAGGTTCTGCTGGCCGACGTGGTCAACAAGATTAACAGGGCCAACGGCAAAGTAAGAAAGATTCCGCAACAGCTGCCCGCTTGTTCGCTTTGAATTTGTGCCGCCGACAGTGGAAAATTTCAGCGGCTTGTAAAGCGTCGCAACATTTTAACGCTCGGCCTTCTTATGACTTTTTCCCCGGCGACGTTTCTCTTGTCGCGCTTTGCCGCGAGGCCCAAGCGTGGCTAAGTCGGATTTGGAAGCGGCGTAACGGTCGCGGTGTTGCCTTCAGGGTGCCACGCGCATCCTGCTGCTGACCAAGAAGAACGTGGTGCTGGCCGACCAGAAGACGGGCCAGGTGAAGGCCAGCGTGGCTCTGCCCGACCTCTCCAGCGTTTCGGTCAGCACGCAGAACGACGGCTTCTTTGCCCTCAAACTCAAAGAGGTGAGGGCTCGCCTACGCTTGTTAACTCTTTTAGTAAAGGCCTAACGCTTGAAAATAACATCAATAAGTACTGTATTTCTCAGAAGATAAGCTGCAACCTTCTTCTCGTGATTTGAACTGTCCTTCATTTTTAAACCAGCGCCGCCATGTGTTCTCATGGAACTTCAGCCAGTCTGTCAATCCATCACAATCTGGAAAATTCAGACATGTTCAAAACACTGTTATAATAAGAGCTTTTGGTGTTGCCGTAGCAACCGTCTGTCGTAACTTTTTGGCGCAGGGCTCGGCCTCGGCCGTCAAGGGAGACTTCTTACTCAGCAGCGAGCACTTGATCGAGACCATCACCAAACTCCACCACATCGGCTCCACCGCCTCCGACCAAGGCGAGCAGCTCAACGTCGACATCTCGGACGAGTGAGTCACCTCCCGTCTATTTACTCCATTTGATTGTTCGCAACAGGAGTTTTGGCGGAATCCTTGCAAACTCCCAAGTAATTTCCAATGTCCTTTTCACCAAGAACAACATGTGCACATAGCACTTGACATGGGCAAAAAAATAATAAAACCATCAAAATTATTTGCCGGAGGAGGAGTGTGTATTGCTGCATTCACCGTAATGTCCCAAAAGCTCCCACGGGCGCATGCGAAAAATGACTCATACTCTCTTTAAAGGGACAGTGTGTAAAATTTTGAATTGTTTTTCATTCCAAACAGGAGGCGCCGCATTTAGCATTTTCCGTAGCTATAACAAACATGGCCGCCTCCGGATAAGTGCCACCCCGCATGTAATATCATGTCATAATAACTAGACTTACAATTATATTTAAAACATACTTTGGGTCATTAAGAACACATTTTTGAAATGTTTTAATCATGTGTTTCTTTTTAGTAAAAACCGGTAGACTTACACAGTGTCCCTTTAAAGGGAGACCTTAAAAATTCTGAGAAAGGAATCCCCCCCCCACCTCCTAAATGTCTTTAGCATTTAGCTTACAATTATGATTGAATGTATTTGCAATTCATTTGAATGTACTAGCGAGTACATTCGAACGAGTTTGCCCGTCAGAAATGTTGACTACACATTGCTAGCTCTTTACTTCTGTATTAAGGGACCAAGAAATATGCTGTTTTATTCGGAAAATGTTTAATTAATGTTTGATATTTTATCCCCCCCCCAAAAAAAAAATCCCTATCTGTTGTAAAGTAAAAACAGTTTGAGAGAAGAGTGCAAGTCGTTTACTTTGTTCCCGGCAGGTTCCTGGTTCAGTTCAAGCAGGACAAAGTGTGCGTGAAGTTCATCCGGGGAGCCCCCAAGAACGGCAACGGCGCGTCCTGCAAGCGCAAAAACAACCGGCTGCTGGAGGTGTCGGTCCCCGCTTCGGCGTAGCCCCGAATCCCGAGCCAACCGGGACTCCATCCGGCGCCGTCGCACCGCACTTACCTTCGGCTATCTTTTTTTCCCCCCCTTCCCTTTACCGAAAGTCACCCAGGCGCCCCTGCAAGCGTCGGGCATTTTGCCGGCAACGAAATCCCTTAATCGGCTTGCGTGCCGCACAAATTTGCGTCGACGGCTGGAGGAAGACGCGTAAATAATTGGTCATTATTTTGCCGCCAGTGGTGGTAGATAACGAGGTCCCGGCCCCGACTGGCCTCGACTCGTCCGCTTCAAATGACGTCGGGGAGCTGTCGGCTCCGCAACTTCAAGTGCCGCACTTGAGCTTTATATTCCCGCTATGGTTGAACCAAAAACAACAACAAAAAAGGATTTGTAAGATGTATTTTTTCCAGGATAGCTTTCCTAAAAAGAAAAAAAAAAAAAAAGAAGAACAGTGGGCTGGTGACTTGTGAGATTTTTTTTTGTTTTGTTTTGTTTTTATTTAATACATTGGTAGAAGCAGAACCAATAACTAAAAAAAAAAAAAAAAAAAAAATTGTAAACTGTACTTTTTGGGGGGGATAGCTTTCCTAAAAAGAAAAAAAGCACAGTGAGATTATTGTAGCTTTTTTTGTTTTGTTTTGTTTTATTTACTTTGGTAAAAGCAAAACCGACAACAAAAAAGGATAAAAAAAAAAAATAAGTCGGCTGGTGTTTTTTTTTTTTTTCCTTAATACACTTTTGGCAGAACCAAAAAACAACAACAAAAAGGATCGTAAACTCTTCATTTTGGGACTGTTTTCCTAAAAAGAAAAAACAAAGCACAGTGGGCTAGTGAATTGTGATTTCTTTGTTGTTTTGTGTTAACTTTGCTAGAAACAAAAACAACAAAAAAAGAGGATAAAAAAAAGCACACGGGCTGATAAATTGTGAGTTGTTTTTGCTTTTATATATATATATATATATATATATATATATATATATATATATATATACACACACACATTCATTGGCGGAACCAAAGCTATATTTTTTTCCAGTTATTTTCCTTAAAACAAAAAGCCCAGTGAGCGGGTGAATTTTGAGATTTTTTTTTTTTTTATGCTTTGTGAGATCCGATGCAAAAATTGTAAGATGGAATTTCTTCCCAGGGCAATTCTAAAAAGAAAAGCACAGTGAGCTAGTGAATAGTGATCTCTTTATTTTATTATTATTATTTTTTTTAATCCATAATGGTGACGTGCCAATGACTTGTCATGTGTTGGTGGACACGCATTCAAATGCAGAGCTGGGCCCCTTTTACTTATTACAATTATATTGCCAAAAAAAATTTGGAGATGGGGACCGTATCCGCATGTGGATGCCGCACACGTGATCAACCCCCCCCCCCCCCCCCCCCCTTCCTTTATCCCCCTATAGCCAGTGTGATCCATGTCAAGCTTTATTTAATCCACAACAACACAAAAACAATCAGAAATTAGCGACAAACACAAGATGGTACCTCAACGCTCCGAGCTGGCTTGATTCCACTTCCGAGCTTTTCTGTTTCTCCTGTGCAATATTTTTTTTTTCCTTTTCTTTTTTTTTTTTCAGCTAAGCAGTAGTGCACGGCTTGAAGCCGCGCGGCCTTTGCATGGACTCTTCGGTTTAAAAAAAAAAAAGTTTGTGAAATCTCATCTTTTCCAGCAGTAGCTTGAGCAGGTTTTTTTTCTGAACCAAATAATAACCAAACGCTAAGCGCGCACATGCTAACGTGTTTGATGAATTGATCAGGTTGAATTTTGATCAGGTTTCTTTATTCCATCTCCATTTGACGTGATGATTAAAATTTCCCGGTGGTTAGGTGGAGTCGTGTTTAAAGTACCTTGCTTTGTCGTGTGTACTTTTGAATGTCACCTATGATGCTGAGACTACTGCTTTTTTTTTGTTTTGTGGCGTGCAGCTTCAACGCACCTTTTTCGCTTAGCTCGCATTTTCTTCCCTGGTGTCTTGTGGCTACAGCTGCTTTTGTGCCTAACAACGAAGAAAAAAAAAAAGAACTCATTTCCTGAGACAGAACACAGAATTGTTCCGATGTAACATATACAAGCAATCTTTTTTAAAAATTAAATAAAGATCAGTAATACATGAAGGTTAGCATGGGGATGTTGTTTTCTTCCTGAGCGGTTATTTATAACGCTGCAGTTTGGGTTATTTTCTCACTGCACATAAGGGACCGTAAATTATAAATGAATGATGGATGACCTTTATGGCTTATTTGGCAGCATTCGCTCCTGGCAGAATTATTTTTGAAGAAAAATCTTTCTCTTAGGATTAATAAGTTCTTTGTCCTAAAAAAACTTCATTTGGAATGGTTGTTACCAATTTTTGCGGTAAAACAATTGAGAAGTCACTATTACTGATACTAGGTGCTGATACCACTAGTACGTTTGATAACACCCCCCCACAAACACACATATCACTTTTGAAGACAAAAAGCTGTCTTTATAATGTAGCAAATTTATTTAGAAACTAAAAAGAGATTCGAGATGCAAGTTTTATTGTCATATGCATAGTAATACCATACCATGAAATTCTTATTCTATTCACTTCCCCGAGCAGACTGCATTCCATAATCGAGCAAATAATAAAGTAGGCAATAAAACAAACAAAAACAAAAATAGTATATGGTGGAGTGGAAGAAACTATGCTGTACATATGAGGATGATAGTGCAAAACATTATGTATTTAGCAGCTTTCCTGCAACTTGAAATAAGTGTCATCAGTACTCTCCTGTCCCTATACTTTTCAAAGAAGTCTTTGTATTTTTTTTCAAATAGTAGATATATCTCAATAGTTATTGCTTATTGTTTTAAAAACTCTAAAAAAAATCTAAAAATGATTTTAAATTCATGTAAAAACCTTCAGAATAAAGTCCCCCTAGTTTATTTTTTATTTATTTTATTTTATTTATTTACTTATTTTTTTACATTGAAAATGGGTGGATGCCATGCATTCTTATAGTAAGCATTTTCACATAGTGCAACAAAGCACTTTGCGGGCATGTAATTTTATTTATTAAACATAATACATTGATCATTTTAAAGTAAAATAAGTAAAGTGTGCATTTTATCCGCAGTGCAGTATTTTTTTGTCTAATCTTGTGAGGTCTTTCGTTTAGTTTTTTTTTTTTTAAGTCTCCTTTTCCAGATTGGGAGACTTCATTGTCTCATATGCGCAAACATATCGAACATGCAGTCGAAAACTCAAACACGCCCGATTGTAACTTCTTGCATTCCTGACAGTCCGTCTCAAAGACCAACAACTCCTTCTCCCGATTAACAAGATCCGGGACCTTGCAGTCCGGCGGTCGTCCAGATGTTTTCCATCACATGTGGGACGACTTGTCCCGGGTTACATTCCGTGGCTCGGGCAGCCCTGACTGCAACGGGTCTCCGGGGAGCGGCCCTTTAGATTGAGCTTGCGTTTGAGTAAAAATAGAACGGCGACCATTTTGGTCCGCGTCAACAACTGGTTCCCACCATCCGGCGGGCTGGGAAAGGAAGGGGGGGAGACCCCCACCCCAGGCCTGGTGAGAGCTCGCTCGGATGGTACCGCTACGATCCAGTACACGGGGGAAACGGGTTGGTGTCTGATCCTCAGAAGAGGTCATTGTTTAACAAAAATTTAGGAATCCGTGAATGGAGGCTGATTTACTTGTAGTGGTCTTTGGCGACGCCGTGTGGAAATAAATTGTCACTACAGTTAGAAAAATGACTAAAATCTCGAGCTAGCCTATGCCACAAAAGCCTGTATTGCAGTAAAGATGCTGGCAAAACGTCAAATAAATGAATCACTTTTATTCTTGCGTAACCGCTCATTCGTTGATTATGAGATGTTTCGAACTAACCTATATTCGTCATAAATCTGACTACAACTGGAATTGTTGAATAGCACAATTGGATTGACACGTTTTCAAATCCTTTTAAAGGAGCTAACCACCCATTATTTAGCAATTAGCGGGTAATCGAAAGCTTATTTGGCTATAGTTCGTTTGACTAAAATATTTATGTACAATACTACTTTTAAAATACCTCTTGGTTGTCAGCAAGTGGAAATAGATGTTTTTGAAGCTATTTGTGTATAAAAACAATATTTTTGTCATCATTATAGGCAAAATATTAACTTTTTTGTTGCGGAAAACAGAAAATGAGTGGATTACTTTGAAAGCATCCGTACATGCCTGTTTTGTTTGGAACGAGTTACAGACTGCTATTTAAAATTAAAAATGACTAATAAACCATGATGATGATTTACATCTTCCCGAAGGTTTTGAGGTTCTTCATAATTTTAATACTATTTTTTTCATTCACAATCTCATGCTGGCATGGAAATGATCACAGGCATATCTTCTTTATCTTCTGAGAAGAGCAATTAATATTGTGCAGTTGTGACGATCTACATGTTAGTCTCTAAGTATATCATTCTTTGGGTTTAGTTGGATGGTACACTCATTCTCAAGGTAGGGTCAACGCTACTTTGTGGTGGCATTGTGAGGCTGTCTGGCGTGGGGGAGGGGGCACGAGGCTCCAAGGACTTGATTAATGAGGGCAACTGGGAGGTGGAGAGTTTGTGTCGCCGACACTCAGTGGCTTCACCAATTTGTAGCCATTATCGCATCAATATAGGCCAGAAGAGAGGAAGGAGGGGAGTCAGGGGTTAAAAATGAAAAATGACCCCTCTTGCCGCACCATCTGTGCATTGCTGAACATGCTTCAACCAAGAAACTTGGATTTGTTTGGTCTGGGAAGGAAAGCGGGGTCATTGGAACGTTTTTTTTCTACCTTTCATCTGCAATTAACTGAAAAGCTGTTTACTTTTTTTTTAACTGTATGTGCCTCCAAGATGCCACAAGATGACGCCAAAGAAAAGTATGAACAGTCAAACTTGCCCGTTAGCATGAAACCTTTAAATTTCTGCTAGAAAGCACAAGTCACAAAGAACATCTGAACTCTGTTCATTAGTCTTTTCCTGTTGTGATTTTTTTGCAATAGTATGTGTTCAAAACCTTAAAGTTGCATTAGTGGGGATGGAGTCTTTTTTTTTCTTCCAATTTCGCAATTTGGACCTCAAAGGATCGTTAGATTGCGCATTTGTGGAACCACTGATCTTACCACCTTTGCATGATACAGCATGTGACTCGTAAACATGAGAGAGGCATTTGTCGAATGGAGAAAGCTCACAACCGCTCTTGATTCGGAAAAAGGCCACATTTGCTTTTATTCAAAAGATAAAAGAAGCAAATCAAGCAACAAATCAAATACATCCGCTACACAAATGATATTAGGCCATCAAAGTACGAGTATTCCCACAAAGTTGCAGTTACCTATACAACCGGAAGATGTCGTTGTATAGCAATAACGCCTTTCACGCTCCATTTTAGGCCTCCTCAAGGAAGCAAAAATAAATAGGAATAAATAGTTATGTTTAGCTGGAATTTGGGTAGCTTTGAAAAAGTAGAGGAAATTTTGAAGAGTATGACATAGCCAGCGTGCAAAACCTTAAGTCTTCTGCTGGGAAGTCTTATAAAAGAGGTCAGGAAAAGCCTACTAGGGTAACAATTATACGTTTTGTAAAGATGTGCACTAATGTCATTAGTGACAAAATTTTCTCGGAAACGATTCAGGAATAAAACGGGTGATGTTACGCAATTTTTTGATGAAATAAGTCTGGAAATACCCCTGCAAATGTAATTCCAAAATTGAATAATTCAGACATGGATGGCACAGAACTTTGTTAGTTTACAGTTGTAGTTTATTTACATCCGAAAATGCTTTGCACTTCTGAGATGGGTACACAAATGGGGGGAAAAAAAGACGTTTGGAACCACTGTTCTAGAGCAGATTAAGCGTTTTGGGTGCTACAATGCTTCAAATGAGATTTGGGGAATGGAGCTTTGGTCAAGCTGGAAGGAATTATGAAGAGTTTGAAATTTGTAACGATAACATAAACTCAAACTCCAAAAAAAGCCTACCAGAAGATCATTTGGAATTCATAGGAGGCACTCTAAATGGTGTTTTAGTGTCATAAGAGACCTAGGTCAAAATTGTTTGAACTGAAATATCTGACATTTGAAGCGCTGTGTGGACTTTTTCAAATCCCTGTATACCTGCCGTTTACAAATGACTATATACTGTATACATTATTACAAGCATGTCCTTTCAGCAGTCCCCATCTGGTATGTGCACCTGCATAGCTTGTGTGTGTGTGTGTGATCGCAAGCAGCTGTGAAGCCAACAGGGATAAGCAAATAGCTTCTCACACATCATTAGAAGCTTATCTCCAAACATTAGGCCTTGCAAACCCAGCGTGTGTGAACATCGAGAACTTAGCGAAAAAGTGTAATCCCCCTTGACAGATGAGAGATAAGAGGTGGCGCGGAGCAAGACTGAGCGTTCCGGGCTAATCATTAGTCATCACGGAGTTCAACTTTGCAAATCGGCTCCCGCTTTTCGGTGCGCCTGAATTGTGGGACAGACAGACGGGCGAAAGAGAAACAGAAGGCCCGGACTGCGAGAAGGTGTCGTTTAAGGGTTGCGGGGCTCAATTAGGGGGATTGAAATCCCGCCGCCTGCCACCTCCCTCCAGTGTTGGGACAACATATATCAGAAGGGGGGCGGCCCCTTCCTCTAAAGCTGTCTACTCTTCCTCTGTCACAACGAGCGGATACCCCCCAAATTAACCCCAACAAGGGAGCAATCCAACACACGCTTTTGTCTAAGTGTGTGCATCCAATTTCATCCTCATTTTACTTAACCAAATGACCTTCAATTTAATTCTGGCATCAAGCCATGATTAATATCTCTTGACTGTTTATTTTCTGTGTTTAGAAAGCCTTTTTCTTGGCCAGAACAAACACAATCAATATGGAGGGAGTTATGAACAGTCTGAAATATGGAGTTAATGTGTTTTGGTTTAAAAAAATGTGCACAAGGCATTTTTACTGTCCCGGAATCAAACAAACGGTTTCTCCAGATGTAAACAACACAAAGTTGTTCGTATGAACAGGCCGGCGTAGGTTTGCGAGAGCAATCGAATGATTTTTCAGAGGTATTTCTATAGACATAAATGACTCAACAAAGTGTTGTGTTAATAAAAATAATAATAATTAAAAAAAACTGCCTGATAAGTTGCACTTGACTTCATCCAAGCTCCAAGTGGGTTTAGGGATGCACGTTATTCTAACGTTAGTTTTGAGAGACAGAAAATACTATAAGAAAAACAGGGGCCCGAGGATTGAACCCTGTGGAGCCCCTTAAATCTCTCAATTCTTCACCTCATCTCTGTGACTTCTTTGTCTATGTGTGTTTTTCAATCAGGAAGTGATTTTAACTGGTGAATATCTGTTTATAAGCATTGTTCTTTTCACTCTACTCAAAATGAAGACTCAAAGTGGTGATCAACCATCTTTTCTTAGTATAAGGCTCTTAGCTTTCCTACCAAGTGTGAATCGGTGCATTGGTTATACAGAGGAAAAGACTTTGCAAGCGTGCCCTACAATCTGCATAATTGGCGCCTGTAAATCACAATCACGTTGACCTAAACCTACACACATCTCTAATGTGACCTTTAACCTTTATGTTGTCCTGCTCCTCACTTGAACGGCACATGTCGTTCTGCTTGGACTCGCGAGGTGCTGGAGGACCATAAAGAGATGGAGATATACAATATTGAGATGAGAGGCGCTCTGCTTATGTACGTACATCAAAGAGTTATGGTTCCAGCATACACAAAGCCAATAAGCATGAATTGGTGGGAGTGTCGGTGCGCCGTGATGCTAATTGGAATGCTTCCACTGTGTCAGGATGGAGAGAAAGATGAAGACGAGATGTAAAATAGCAGGAGGGCTACACAGAAGGATTGACTGTATAACGAGCTCGAGTTTTCAGGTTAACATGGAAAAAAAAGACGATGGTGTTTGGATATTCATTTATTTATTTATTAACTTTTCCGCTAGCTTTTTTTTTTTTTTTGTTGCTATGACACCCCAAGTCAGATAGATAATGCCTTCAATATGTATTGTAGATGATTATTGATCAAAAAGGTGAAATCTAACAAAAAAAAAACAGAAAAACACTTGAAATACTGTTGTAAAGTGAAATATAACAAAACGCTGTGCCCCATTTGTCTTTTATATGATAAACCGTAGGTTAAGGGAGCATGATAATCGCTACGTTATATGGTAATCGCTAACTTGCTGCTAATCCGCAGTTTTGTTAATTACTAAAGATATGAAAGCATATTTCTAGCATCTCCTCTGATACAATTTTACAATTAAAAATCCCATGAATTCATATACTGACTAAATATCACTCGGAATATGTACAGTACGAATGGATGTGGTTTGCATGTAATTTTTAGATTTAGCGAGAAAGTTAAGTTGGTGTCACCGGTGAGAGTCACTTGTGCTGTCAAATGTGATTAAAAAAAAAAAAACAAAAAAAAACGATAACATCTTAGTCTTAGAGTATCGGCGCGAGTAATTTTGAAATGATTCATCCTGTCGATTTTATTCCACAAATCCCGACATTTCAACTGGGGTGTGTAGACTTTTCAGAAGCACAGTACCAGTTGGATGATGGATGAACATGTGAAGTAATTATGGGATGCCGGCCACATCGGTGTGGGTGTTCCAGAGAGCAACAGATGCTGAACTATTCTCCACTGGCTCATTTTTGTGTGATAAGCAGGCCTACGTGTGTCCAAGTCCTCCCCTCATTCACGCGGACCCGTTTAGGACTAATTAGCTCCGTGACCCCACCCCCTTCCTCCTTCTGCACTCTTCTCCTCGTACCCGCGGGTCTTATCTCATTGTGCTGCCGTCTCATTGTTTACCGCGCTAAGTAATAATCATCCAAGCTCAGCTCCTCAGCCTGCGCTCCTCCTCTGCTCCTCCTTCCTTGTTCCCCTCATTATGTCCCGGCCTCCGCCGTGACAAACGTCATTAATCAACTCCTTCCAAACCACCGTGAACCTTGCAACCCGTAACACCCACTCCATGCTTTTACTCGTACAGGAAATGTTCTATTCCCCAGCGGAGCAATCGGAGCAAAATCGGAGCGGGACAATAGATGTAGGTAACAATGGCGATTTCAAAAAAAAAAAAGACTAGAAATTCCAAAATGTAGACAGCAGGAGGACAACTGGCTGTTTAGTCTCGTCTTTGAATAACTCGAGGGGGCTTTTGCTGTGAAGCTGGATCAAATCTTCATGGTTTACTTGTATAAACAATCTTTTTTCCCAGTGACATGACGGTCGTCTCTTCCAGTCACCCCCAAAATTATTGAATAATCACTAATAGAGCATGGGTTCGTTTCACAAAAATGACCAAATCGCAGAAAAAAAAGATGTCATGCAGATCAGGGACTGCCACTGATATTTTCTTTAATATTTCCCACATTACACACTTTGAGGCACATTAGTAGTTGGGAATCATCAAACGTGTCAAATTTGACGCTAACTGGACATGCGAAGGGCAGATTGTTGTCTAACGTTCCCGTGCGCTAAACGGGGACAGCCGTGACCTCGTCACCTCTCAACTATGATGGGTTGGCAGACGTCGCCCACTGCGTTAACCTCTTTCAATTTGGGTATGAATGGAAGCAAAGTCAATGGTGAGTACGGAAAGGAGGGGTTTGAGAGGTTGACCAAGTGACACAGTTTGTGTCCCTTTTCTTTGAAGAATGTCAATTTTTTTAAGAGTTTTTAATCTCAGCCAACAAAATGGCTTCAGTGTTAACACAATCGCCTCGGAAGTGTGCTAGGAAATGTAAGGAAAAGCCTACAAAAAAAAAATGTTTCGGCCTGTACCTGTTAGTATGGCAGCGTACTAGGGTCACCTAGCAAAAAAAGAAATAAATGAGATGAGATGAGATTTAAAGTCATCATGACAAGATTTCAAGTCGTTGTGACAAGATTTACCATCATTGTGGTGAAATTCAAAGTCAGCATGATGAAATGTAAGGTCATCATGGCGAGATTTAAAGTTGTCATGGTGAGATTTAAAGCCATCATGATGAGATTTTGTCTCATGAAGTTCTAATGACATGATTTAAACTTGTCATAAGATTGAATGTCATTATGATGAGTTAGTCATGATGAGATTGTCATGATGAAATTTGAAGTCATCATAAAGACTTTCAATTTTGCTATGATGACATCTAGCCTCATCGTGATGACTTTGATTCTCATCTTGGAGACTAATGATGGTCATGATGATTAGTCTCATCATGACCAGATTTAATCGTCATGATGACATTGAGTCAACATTTTGAGATTTAGTCTTCATGATGTAAGTCATGAAAAGGTTTAAGTCTTTATTAAATTTCATAAAAGTCATTATTACTTTTAATGGTGAGATTTTGTTGTCATGACAAGATTTAGAGTTCACATGACAAAATTAAAAGTCATGTTGATCTTTAAAGGCGCCATGATGAAAATTACCGCTAGTCATCTTAAAATTTAAAATCATCATGATGAGATTAAAAGTCATCATGACAAATTTAAAGTAATTACTACAAAGTTTAGTCACAATGAGATTTAACAATATCATGACAAGATTTAAGGTCTTGATGGTGACATTTGAAATCATCACGGTGAGATTCAAAATCATCATGATGAGATTTAAAGTCTTTATGATGAGATTTAAAGTCATAACAGTGAGATTTAAAGTTGTCATAACGGTCTTAAAAATATGTATATTCCTGTGGAAAGTTTTCACTATACAATCACGGGATAATCAATGAGAGATGTGATAATTATTGGTTTGTGTGAACCCCACTTAAAAAAAAAAAAAACACAGCCAAACAAAACTTCCATAAATAAGGCACACTTCAAGAGAATGACTCTCACTGCTTGAATTTATTACTTGGAAATTACTCGTCAGAAAATCGTCAGGTAATGATAGCGAGATAACAAACTGATGTCACGCCCAGACACACACACACACACACACACACTCACATGTGAGTTATCCAGCAGGTGTTGGCGTGTTTGTCTTTCAAGCGGTTATGTTTTCTCAGGCCTCTTATCAGTCCACCACGAGCTGCTCGGAAATCACCTGAAATGAAAAGTGAGTGCAGGTTTAAAAGAGGCGATACTTTGTTATTAGAACTCTAACAAAATAAATAAATAAATTGACCCGTGTGGCAGTCTCTGCTGTTTTGAAACTACGGTAATGGCGCCGTATACTTGAACACAGTGATTAGGATTTGAATACAGGTGTGTGCAAACCTTCCAAGCTCCCACTACTGTTTTTAATCATATGGTGATTACATAGTGGCCTTTTGTTCACACCTCGTTGGAGAAAATGATTTTACAGCCTTTTATGAATTCTAATCTGCTTGGTGCATGTGCACGCTCATCATAAAACTGTAGAAAACCCCCCAAAGTTTGTTAGTCCTTTTCTCATAAAATGTAATGAAGGCTTAGTCGTAAATTGATGGCTTTCCATGGCTTATGGTTAGGGTTATATGGATGTGATGTGCAGGCAGTAAACAATCATGTTAACTATGTTTATTTGTATTTAAGATACTCTTAAAGTCTTGCTGTTTGTGTCCGTAATGTAACATTTCAGAAAAAAAAGATCATAGCACAGGTCAAGTATGGTGGTGGTATGGGGCTGCTTTGCACCTTCAGGTCCTGGACGACCTTCTGTGAATGATTTTTACCCACCCCCCCCCAAAAAAATAATAATATGTTGTTGTTAGAGAATAGATGGATGGATGGAAGAGTTTAAAGTGATGTTAGAAATAATATAATTATCCATAACAACTGTATAAGTATGCTTAGACGTGTAGCCTTTTGAATATTAACAAAAGAAAAAAAGGAATGTAAATCAACTTTCAACAGTTGCTCATTATTTTTTACAGCGTTATATGAGTTACAGCTTAGTCTAAAACAGAAAAAAATAACGAAGTGCATCAAAGTACCTGAAACAAAAAGTACAAATAAAATGACTTAAAATAATGTAAAAATAGAACAAATATAAAGCACATGGAATAAATAGGTACTAGAAAGGACTGTGCAACTCACTGTGTTCAAAAAGATTCATAAATACAGTATATAGCATTACAAAAATATAAAGTGAACACATATAGAAAAGAACAGATAGAATAGAATATGCCTTTTATTGTCACTGTGTAGTAGGTTTGCAATGAAATTAGAACAGTTAAATAAATATGAACCATAAATAGATAATAAATTAAAGAATAACATTGTCTGTTTCTGTTTTAAATGTTTCTTTTTTTTTCTTTTCTTTTATCTGAATGAGATTTGTGTGTCGCACTCATATTTTTTTTTTTTTATTATTCATGCTTGTGATAAAACGAGGATGTTTTGTTTTGGGATAGGTTTTGTTTTGTAGAAAACTTGGACTTTTTGGACATCCGTTCTTGAGCGTGTAAGTTCTTTTGCACTTGTGCTTGTGGAGCCTCTTGTCCCAAGGCTCCTGGCCAATCACAATGGAGCAGAATTTATCAGCTACTGCCTGTGACTTCTTCGAATCCAGCCCGCTGCTGAAATGGGCGAGCGTTTTTTTTTTGTTTTTTTTTAATGAGCAGGATTTGAGTGGAGCTCCTCAGAAAGGACACACACATCTCCCCACAGGAGCAACACCACGCGTGCGTCTCCTCCAGCTGCACGATCTCAATTTCAGAATGGACAGAATGTCTTCTCACTTGGAGAAATCCAAAAACTTTCGCATAGAGGCACTTCTGGCTCACGATTTTGTGGAGCAGAGTCCAGGATGCGACCGTGCGTCGCCGGAGGTGGCGTCCTACAGCGCGAGCCCGGTCCGCAGCCCGCGGCCCGAGACGCCCTCCCCTCGGCCTCTGAGCTCCACCCAGGCCCATGCGGGGATGACGCCCAACGCCGCGGTCTACAACTTCCCCCAGGCGGGATTCGCCGCCGTGCACGCCGGGGGATTTTTCGGAATGCAGCCGAGGGCCGTGTACCCTTTGCCGACTGCTTTCGTGTATCCCGGCTTCCCGCAGCTGCTCCAACCGTATCCGGGTCACCTGAAAGCCGGCGCCGTCGCAGGGGCTCACCCGCTGGACCCCTGGATCAGAACCGGGATGATGTTTCCGAGAATCGGCGAGCATGAAGGTGAGCAAGTCCACGTAAAGATTGCAAACAACCAAGGTGTATTTTTCGTCTTTTATTTTCATTTCATACTGAAGAAATATTGATGGAATTCATTAGTAAACAAAGTAACGTTAATCAAATGGAATGTTTTAACGTTTAGATTCGTCTTGTCGGATAGCCACTATGCACATCATGGTGTACTTTCTCAGTCAACTTTTTGATTTGAATGTTGTTTTATAACCCTGAATGACTTTCAGTGAACAAGAGTGAATGGGTAGATTGAAGCTGGTTAGCATAGACGGTGTTTCCAAACTTTTGACAGTAACTTTCTCCCAATTTAAGTTTTAAAATACATTTCAAGTGATATATAGTATGTAGCAGCCACTGTATTTAGTCCACTGGCGAAATGGCATTTATAAAAATACACAGTAAAATTCAACAAAAATAGTAAATAATTAATTAGAAACATAGGTTATAACTACTGATTTATATAGCAATGTTTTAAAATTAAAAACTATATTTTCACAAATCCAGGCTTATATTGGGGAAATTAGTTTTGAGTTATTGATGAAAACATGAATATTTGACAAAGATGTATATAAAATATTATAAATACTATAATACTATATATATATATATATATATATATATATATATATATATATATATATATATATTTTTTTTTTTTTTTTTTTAATTATGTATAAAAATATTAATTCTCTCCTTATGCTATCCAAAATAGAAGACTTGCGTGAATTTTATTCAACCTGTTCATGATGTCGTCCCCTTTAAATGAAATGTAAAATTTGCAATAAATGTGTAACACTTGAACTAGAACAAGGACTTCATCAATGGATAATATTTACATTTTTTTAATTTGGATAATGGACCTCTGTTGGGTTTTATTGCTCCTTCGGTGCAATAATGCGCCTGATGAAATAGACTTGTGTCTTGTACCTCTGAAAAAAAAGCAATTAAATGTATTTTTTTTATATTATTTTGAAATATTGACAAAAGAAGAAACTGTTAGCGCCATACTGGGTTGTATTATCCAATTTTATAGTTTTCCTCTCACGTACCTCAACATGAACCTGCAAGCATAATGCAAATACAATGTATGCATTATTTGTATACTATACAGTAAATGTTTAAAAAAAACATAAATATCCCCTACTGCTCAAATAAGAAAAAAACAACGGAATATTGGAAAATCAAATTCCATGCTGTGTCCCTCAGCAGCACCAGGCCAAGCAGGTTTGTTGGGGAAGTGCCGGAAGCCCCGGACGGCGTTCACCAGTCAACAGCTGTTGGAACTGGAAAACCAGTTCAAGCTCAACAAGTACCTGTCCAGACCCAAACGTTTTGAGGTGGCCACCTCACTCATGCTGACTGAGACCCAGGTATCACTGCCGACGATCTCTTTAGGGATTCGAAATTTGGAAATTAGAAGCCTCCTTTTTGGCCGAGTACTGCATAACACACATCTACTTCCACGGATTTCACATCATTATATTTTCAATGTATTCCAAATATGAATGCACTGTAATCTATTATTAGTCTCGTTCCAATAATGAAGTTTTCCTAACTAAAATTCCACATTCATTTCCAATGAGACATTAACCGATTCACATTCAAATGATTGAAAAACCGTTTCAACATGATTTTCACTTTCAAAGGCAATATAATGGAAGGGTTACTTTCTGTGGCTCTACCCCAGGTCAAAATCTGGTTCCAGAACAGAAGAATGAAGTGGAAACGGAGCCGTAAAACGAAGGAGCAATCCGACCCCGCGTCCCCGCTGAGCGACGGCGAAAGAGCGGACAGCATCCAGCTCCAGTCGGATTCTCCCAACTCCAGCCTGGAGGATGAAGATGAGCTGGAGGGACGGGAAGAGGACAAGGACGCAAGTGTGCTGCGGGGTTCTCTGGGCTCCCTCTTGAGGCGTGCCGGAGGAGTCACGGAGAACTACAGGTCTTATTTGGAAGAGGAGCTTGAGGAGGGAAGTTCAACAAGTGGGGTCTTCCCATAGTTTGGAATATTTGATTGTGTTTATATGTTCCTCTGGGGAAGACAATGGAAGCAGGTGCACAGATTTGATTGATCACAATACAGTCAAGGACATGTCATGTCAAATCACAATGATGCTTTACACGATGTTTACACTTTGGTTGGGCCATGCCTGGAATAATTCTGAGCCGTATGTATGTCATAAACCTAGCAAAGCATTCATATAGACGATAATGAAATTATATATATATATATATATATATATATATATATATATATATATATATATATATATATATATATATATATATATATATATATATATATATATATATATATATATATATATATATATATATATATATATATATATATATATATATGGACATTCAATCCCAGGCACTTATTTATACATTGTCAGTTTATTTTCAAGTGCTAGCATAGCTAAAGGAATTAAATTAATAATGTACAAAAGGAATCATCTACTTTTTGTAATTGCGTATTTGCGTAAATGATTCATTTTGGTCAGTAAATATTGTAGTAATTGATTATGGTCATAGTTAAGTACAAAGGCAATCAATTACTGTTGTACTTGAGTAATAAAGTAATCGATTACTTTAGATATTTAATAAAGCAAGTGTTATAAGTATTTTAAGTAGTTAAATATTAAAGTATTCGATTACTTTAATCCTAAAGTTATTGATTATTGGTTAATTACTAGTCGGTTTTTGTATCTCAAGTAATTGATTCAGTCAATTTTTGTATCTATAGTAATTGCTTTACTATTAGTTTAGTCCACAAACAATAGATTATTATACTAATACTTTTTTACCTAAGGTAGTTGATTACTTTCAAACTTCGTTTAGTATCAGCTATTTTCAGACCATCTTTAAACCATCATTTGAAAAATAAATACCTGGGATTTGATGTTGTAAAAATATGTCTTTGAGATTTAATGCGTTTTATTTACTTTTGTATACAGTACAGGGACAAGTAGAATAACAACACTTCACACTTTCTGTTACATGGCTACTGTTGCTGCCTGGGTGAGTTTACACTGAAGCCATAACAGTTTTTACAGTTGTTCAATTTAATTCTACTTTTAGTTAGCTCTGTACATTGGCTTTTCCCTGTATTTTTTTTTTTTTTATGTTCTCAACGAATGTGGCTTCATCAAAGTAATTTAAGAGTAGTATATTTAATATATTTCACATCGATTTTGCAACTGTGTTGAACTTTTGTTTTCTTCAATAGTTCAAATAAAGCTCAAATGAAGAACAAATGGCGGAAAGACGCGTTCATTTTCGTTTTTATGAACGTATTACTCAAGTTCGCTCTCCGGTCTTTCTTGAGCTCCCGTCGTTACCATGGCAACACACAACACGTTGTCAAGGACTCCCCGTGGACTACAAATTCCTCTACGCTGTTGTTGTTTAAGTTTACAACACAAATGGAGTAAATTGATGCTGACAGAAAGCTTTCGTGCTTGAAGCAGGTAATCGTGTGTTTGTTTCAGATGAATACTTTATGAACAGTTTAACTGTCACCTCGGTTCTTGATGTGTTCGACTCAGCATGCTAAAATCTAAATTTTACCGATTTATTTAATGTACGCTTGCTATGTCGGGGACAGTAATAATGATCAAGTAATAATTTAGCGTGTAAAGATAAGAGTTAGCGAGAATGTTAACCGGCTTTTTAGCTTGTACAGTACTGTACTTTACTTCCTTAGCGAGCTCTTAGCACGCAATTATTTTCTTTTGAGCTTATTTTACAAGGCTGAAGTGTACTTTTTTCAGGTACTTTGATGTTATTAACTCATGAAAACACGTGACCGCATTTTAAGTGCAAACGTGTCGAATGCGTGGACGTTAATTTACTTGAACTTTTAAAACCGATGTAACTATTAATAACTACTTTTTTCTGTTCATTTATGCTCGCTTGTCTGAAAATACAAACATCTGCAATCCACTCAAATATGAAATATAAAAGCACGCCTCATTTTCCTTTTCTGCAGTCATGTCGCTTGAATCTGAGGGTCCAAAGCCAATTGGTTCAGAAGCACTGTGGAAGTCCTCCATTAATGTGACCAACTCCAAAGTAAGCGTCTCCTTAAATTATTTTTATCTTGTGCTGTGGGGAAATACAAGTTTATGGAGATGATGATGTTTTTGTGATTGTTTATGTTTCCTCCCTCTCCAGAATCCGGGGTCTCAGCAGAAGCACCAGCGGCGCACACCGACTCAAAGAAGCTATTTCCACGGTCTGGAAACTAAGTCCGATCTTCTTTGGGAGGACTGGGATGAAGGCAGGGAATTCACCAAGTCGCTAACGTTGAAGAACATTACCCTCAAAATTCAAAAATTCCAGTTAAGGTCAGCCAGGCTTTTCTGATGGCAACAAACAATTAATTATTTGCTAGATCCAAATGAGATTTCAGTCTTTGTTCCCTGTCAGACCTCCATCGAGCAAATTCTTCATCGTCTCCAGTCCCCGGATCATTGCTGTGAGCCCAGGGACGACTTTGTCCATACCAGTCACTTTTAAACCAGCAGAGAAGGTAATTTTTTAGTCATACGAGAAGTATGAGTAGTCATATGAGAAAATTTTTCACAAACTGTTGTTTGGGATTGGGAAACGTCTTCTGTGTTGGACAGTGTAACTACGAAGACAGCATTGGGTTTCTCGGCAAAGATGGCAGCTTCCAAGTCTCGCTTCGGGCTGTGGTTCCATCTCCGGCCTTGGAACTGCCAGATGCTGTGGTCCTTCCACTCTGTGCGGTACAACAGTCTGCGTCTACTACTTTTCTGCTGAAGAATCTCAGGTGAAATGCATCATTTACAATGGACAAGATGGGTAGATGTCAACGAGCCCATGTTCCAATTAGTTTGCTCTTCATTTGAAAAGGAAAAATGTACAGTTCCTGTCATCATTGTCCAACATGAAACACTAATACTAACTATTTTTTCAAGTGCTCACCTAAATAATAAAAAAAGGCTGGTATTTAATCAGTTAAGCACTAATGTAATCAATTACTTTTGTACTTAAGTAAGAAAAGCAATTGATTGCTTTAGGTACCTACTTAATGTAATATGGTGAGTAATTGATTATGTACTTGTGCTAAATTAATTGATTACATAAGTACTTTAGTAGCTAATGCAATTGATCACTTTTAGTTCTTTCGTACATAAAAGAATCAATTATTAACCATAAAGTAAGCAAGTACTCCAGTACCTTAAGTAATTATTTTTGTACATCATTAAAATAATCATTTTGTTTCTTACATTATTACCTATGAGGACACATTTTTACATTTTTTACATTTATTTATATGCGTTATGTTTGGCGAAAGGAGAGTCTAAAATGGCTGTTGAATTAAGGATTAAATAATTACTTAAGTACCAGTAATCTTTGGTACAAAAAGTAAAGTACTTGATTATTTTAGGTACTAAAATACTAAATTTTACTTTAAGTAATTAAGTACGAAGGTATTTAATTACTTTATGTAATAAGCACTAAAGTAATTGATTAAGTCGTCAAACACCTAAAGCAATTGATTATTTTAGTACATAAATACCTAAGTACGTAAAGTAATTTATTACTGAATAGTACGTAATTTTTGGAACCCTATCCTTTCACATTATTAACATGAATTTTAGATCATCATATCATCTTTGAAATTCACTCAATTATGTTACTTTCTCCGACACAAAAATGTGAGTATTCATATCGAACTTGTCTTCCCGTTTGCTGTGCCTCACAGCAAACTCCACACGTACTTCCTGTGGGAGTGTCCAGAACCTTTTCAAGTGAGTCCAGATGAAGGGGTGCTGAAGCCCAGCCAGGAGATCCAGCTCATGGTCCTGTTCCAACCGCAGCAGGCGCTCTTGTACAACAAACCGGCCACTTGTTGGTTCGGGGAGGAAGGAGAGAAAGTGGAGTCCTGCGCCACGGTGTTTCTTCAGGGAGTGGGTACGGTCATAGGTCATAGGAAAAAAGTTCTAATGTATTGTTGGATGAGGGTTTCATAGTTAATCATGTGTCTACTCCCGTTGCAAGCCAAGTATCCGTGTCTTCAATTGAGAAGCTCGAGTTTGAAAGCCGAGCAACAACGCGGGGATCCCGTGCTCAACTTTGGTTCTGTCGCGGTTGGACAAAGTTTACAGAAATGTTTTGACATCTGGAATCCCTCTTGTGTGAGTAAGGCTGGATTTTATACCGCGGGGCCAAGTCGGTAATTGTGATTAAATGCTAAAGTATGATTCTTGTTTACTCCGGAACCGGCAACACCCGGCAGTGACAAAACGCAACGATAATTCATAAATAATGCAAGGACTGATGTTTACATGCCATTTATTTTTTTTGGGATGATTTAAATGAAAGTAACCTAGGCTGCCCTTGGCAATTAATTTCAATGTTTATACAATAGACATTTATATCATAATCAATAGTCTAAAACAGTGGTTCTCAAATGGATGCAACATGAAGGAAGTACTTTAGATTTCTAACGGGGTTTTTGCACATATCAGTAAATCTAATTTGCTCAGACTGGAATGGTGCACTTTCCTTTCGAATTAAGAGCAAATTTATTGGAACATGAAGCAACTTCTTGCTGAAAAGTTTACTTGCGACTCCCTTGCAAAATATTGCATGCCTATATTTTGTGAAGTGACAGTATTACTTAATTGGGGCTATGATTACCCCTGGAGGTTCGTGAAGGCACTTAAGAGGGTATGTAAGAGTTGAATATTTTCTTCAGGTCTGAGCAAACCATTTTAATGTATTTTAATGTCATAATAGAGCTACTTGGCTAAAAAAGTATTTCACAGGGTACATTTTGGATCACTAACTCATTATAACCGATGCATCTCAAAATCATCGACAGTAAAATGTATCCACGTTTGAAAAATCCCAAATTACAATGCCAAGTCCGTTTTGAATTTGTCTTAAATGTATTTTTACTTCTCTCCCCTGCTTTCTTCCAGGTCACTGCATTTTTCTCCCTCACCCGACTTTGTGGAGGGGTGCCTCTGTTGGGGACCGAATTCATCTGTGACGTGAGCAGCGGTCGTGTGGCCCCGGGCGGAAGCGTGACGACCAAAGTCACCTTTGCGCCAACTCTGGCTGAATCGGTCTCTGTTGAGTATTTGACTGTAGAATGCAAAGGGGCACTCAGCAAAACCGTGCTGAAGCTGATGGGAAACTCCACGGGTACGGCACGCGGATGCGGTGAAATGCCGCAAGTCGCTGTTTTGATTCTTATCGTCGTTTTGTTACCAGGTCCCAAGCTGTCTTTTTCCTCATCCGTGGTTCACTTTGGCTGTGTTGAAGCGGGAGCCACGGCCTCGCAGACCGTTGAGATGATGAATCGTTCGAGCGTTCAGGCCATCTATCAATGGGACCTCGACTGCGCCGGGCACAGCGTGTTCAGCATCCAGCCACAATGCGGCACCCTCGCCCCCAAAAGTTCTGTCACGCTCACTATCAGCTACCTCCCTACCGTGCCTTTTGCCCATCACAGAAGCGTGCCGTGTTTTATACTGCATGGGGTAAGGAACTCGTTTATTGCTGGTTATGTTTGAAAATATATCTGCAAGAAGTAAATCAGCCAAGTCAGAGGTTGATTTCTTTTTTTACCCTTCTATTATACAGTTTTTTTTGTTTATTATATATGTATAAATATATATATATATATATATATATATATATAAATATATATTTATTTATTTATTTATTAATTTTCTGTAGGTTTTTATTATAGATTCTGTTTATGTTTTTATTCCTTCATTGTTATTTACTACTTATAGAGTATACGTTTTGTATTTACACTGTTCTTTTCGTTTTTTTGTTTTTGTTTATTATATTATTACAGTAGAGTGTGTTTTTGTTTATTATAAATGATTTTTTTTCTCTGTCTTAAATGTTTTTCTATGATCATACTGTATATATTTTTTCCATTTGTAGTATTTTTCTAATGTATTTTTCTGGTTTTCTTTTACTATGTACATTTTTCGTTTGTTTTAAAACCCATCTCCACATGGTCTATAAATTTCTCAGACTTGAGCGTTTTTTCTCCAATATCTCTCATTTAAATACACTAGCACAATTTAAAACACAGATCTTGAAATGTCAGTACACTTTTATACATTTAATTTAGACATAAAAATGTAAGCACCCATATATACTGTATGTATGTGTAAATATTATTATACATAAGTAGGAAGCAAAACACCTGTTCGACCAATATAAAATAAAATGCATGAAAAAAATCTGCAAAACAGATGGTTTTTTTTCTGTATTATGATAAGAAAGATTCTGATCGCAAACTAAAACGCGACCATGACAAACGCCTAAAATCTTAAAAGCAGTGCAATTAGTGATGGAAAAAAGAACCATCCAATTCTTTGCCTTTTAATGAACTCAGATCCTCCATTTTTTTCATAGGAGCCTCTGTTCCTCGACCTGGTCGGTACATGTAAATTAGCCAACCAGAAACCAGGTGTCCTGACGTCAGAACATTTAGCGGAGAGTAAAGATGATCGGTCGGATATCATTGGATTCCTGCTCCCAAGTCATAGCACCCAACTGGATCCGCAAGCATTCTGCTTAGTCAATGAGGTGAAACGAGTTCCCTCCAGCACACAATATCACAGGGAACATCTCTCGCAGTTTTGTTTTTTGTCACGTTCTAGATATCGAGCCGACAATCGGACGTCTCGACTGCTCGTTCGATGACGCCCAAGGAAGACGGCGAGCAACCGGGCCCGGCGGAGGTGGAGCCACCGAGCTCGTCCACACCCTGCACACGCATATCAGTGTCGCCCAGCGAGCTGCTCTTCAATCACTTCACATGCTCTTGCTCGCCGTTGTCTACTTCCTTTGCACCTTCTCAGGGGGTGGCCGTCACCAATAACTCCACCGTGAAAGTCACGTAATTTTTTTTTCTGTTTTCTTCGGGACACGGGGCGGACATATCGATTGTTTTCGAAAGCCCAATTTTGATTTTGTTACGTTTCGTTGTCTTGCAGCCTGGTGTGGACCAAGGCCCCAGACTCACCGTTTATGGTCTCGCCTTCAACAGGTGACCTGCCCCCACTGAAATCCACCTCGTTCCGAGTGACTTACAATCCCAAGGAACAAAACGCACTGCATGCTGCTCAACTTGAGTGCCTTGCTTTTAAAGTAGGTAGGAATTCATTCGATGATTGTTATGTTTGGAAATGCGCTCGCAAGTAATTTTACCTCTGTATCGGAGACTGATCAAATGAAATACGTCACGGATAATATCTCGTGTTTTCATTCATCCTTTTCCGGCCTAATTGCAGCAAGCGGAGTCTTGTGAGAACCAGAGGCAAATCTCCCCACCCTGGTGCGTCATTGTCCGAGTCATCGGCCACTCTTTTGAGCCTGGCAAAGAGCATGTCAACCCGCACTTCTCTCTCGAGCCAAATAAAGTGGTAAACTTATTTTTCTATTAAAAAACTACCATTTATGCTATTCTCATGGGGGTATATGAAGGAAGATTTTAACAGTTTCTCCATGTATCGTCAAATCTATTTTTATGGTGCTAAAGGAAGACTACGTTCTTCTTTTCAAATTAAGAGCAAAGTAATTGAAACATGAAGCGACTTGAATCAAAGTGTTGCAATCTTTTATTGCGTAAAGTTCTATAATCACGCGCATTGTCCAGGTCTTCACGGGCCTTAGCGTTCGATCCTATCAGACGTTGCTCTTGCGCAATAATGGAAAGCAGCCGCTCACTTTCTGTCGGGACCTCAACGAAAGCTACGACCCCGCCTTGGAAGCGTCGGTGTCGATCGTGCCGAGGTGCGGCCTGCTCTTGCCAAGGGCTCACCAAATCCTCACCGTCATAGCCACTCCCAAAGAAGAGTCTCCCATAGAGGGAATCCAGCTGCGTCTCCTACTCAATTCCAAATTCACAACGGTACAACACAGCTTGGCCAAAATGACAAAAATATTCACCCGCTAAGCTTTTTCAAATGAACCTGTCTGATTATCTTTGTGTTGTCCTTTAGGAAATTACAGTTTTCAGCTCAATGGAAAAAATGAATATGTCCCTTGGTGGAGGTGGTACTTTATATTTCCCGGATACGTCAGTGGGCTCACCCACCCAGCAAACCCACCTCATCAGAAACATCTGTCGCATCCCTCTCGGGTTCGTTGTTTTGCACTGTGTTCTGTTGTGTTTTCACTTCAGGGGATGCGTGAGATTTTAACAAGGTTTCTGCAAGTATCAGCAATTGTAATTCAATGCTGTGACAGAAATACTACGTTCTACTTTGAAAATTGAGAGCAAATTAATTGGAAAATGAAGCAACTCATTGCTAAATGATGTCAGTGTGACATTTTCCAGCAGATGAGCCAGAAATCCATTTTTCTTTATATATCTTTGGCTCACAAGCATTTGTCAGGAAAATATTTACTAATGGCTAACGACTACATGATGACATCCCAAATGCGGATGACTTGCCCTGGGGTTACGAGAAGGCTCTTCAGGGGGTAGGTGAGATGTTTCCGCAAGTAACAGCAAACCTTATTTTAACGTGTTATAATGCAGGACCAATACAGCTTTCTTCTCAAATCAAGAGCAAATTAATCGGAACATGAAGTAGTTTATTGCTAAATTGGGTTATAGTGACTCCTTGCATACCTTTATTTTGTTTATGGAAATGTACGCTGTTAAGTTATGCTTTGCATTGGTTAGCGGTTACTTGGCTTAACTTAATGCTCTTTGCATTTCTAAATGATCAACTTGTTTTCTCTGAACATGATGTCATAGCTTCCGATGGATCGTCCGTTCCTCGGATCGGGATCTCATCTCTGTTGAACCAGAAACTGGTGAACTTCAAGCCAACGAGAGCACAGTAAGGGACACTTTGCTAGTACAGTATGGAATATTATTTATGGAGGTGCGTTTTTTTTTAAAACACAACTTTATTGGACTGTTTTGACGTTCACAGCAGCAGAAATGGTCTTTCAATCCAATGGATGAGAAAATCTATGTTTTTGAACCTTCTCTCACCTTCTGGCCAATTCAAAGCCCCGATGAGAGCAAGTCTAGCCTGACTCTCAAAATAGTGGGAAAAGGCGCCAAAGGCTTCATCGAAGTATGAGCGTTTATATTTTGATCCGTCGTTACAAGTGTTTACAAACTTTTCATTGCCACTAGAAAACGAGCACGGACGAAGGTTGATCATTTCACATTTTCTTCGTAGGTGGTTAAAGATGTTTTGGAAATTGATGACACGCTGGTTGGACAGTCTCGCTCAATTGATGTTCCCCTGGTGAACAACAGTAGTTGCTCCATATCCGTCAGTGTTTCTATTGAGCAGACCATACAAGATGAGCAAATTCATCAGGACTTCCAACCTCCTGCAATTGGTATTCTTTACTACCTTTGTTCTTACCGTTTTAACTCATATACCCCCAGAGAAAAAAAACAATTTTCAGCAAAATACCCTTCAGCTAGCGCAAAGTGTTTTCGGATTAAAAAAAAAACCCAACTCAAAACAACTGTTTTGGCTGTGCTTTATCTAGTAATTTTTTTCAATTACATTTATAGTGATAGCTCAGGTACCGTAGAAAATATCAGGTATATATCATCTGTTTTATATTTGGTCCTTCTGCTGAAAATTTGCATTTATATAAATCTTAACAAAATGAAGGAATACCATGTGTTTAAGATGAGTTACTATAACACTATTTGGCTATAAGCTGCTTCATATTCCAGCTCATTTGCTTTTAATTTGAAAACAAAAAGCTTTGTGATTGTCATTACATTAAAAAGCATTTAGTGAGATTTGCAACTGCAGTGTGTTTTTCAGAAAGAGTGGATTTATTATTCTAATCCACGTGATTACAATAATATGAATATTAGGAGCATAGTCAGAATTTTTTTTTCTGTAGGGCGGCCACGGTGACATCACTGAGGCGCGGCCAAAGGTGATTGCACGCATGTGTGTGTCATTCCTGATCATGCCATGTATAGTTAGGGTTTCATAAAAACGATAATTTACCATACAAATCTTAATATGCCGTTTATATAAATAGATTGTGACCGAGTACCAAGATTTTAAGAATACTACAGGCATGTACAAATGGCAGAAAATTCACAGAAATCAAATTTTGCTCTCAGTATAGAAATGGCCTAAAAGGGGGCCAAGAATTCGCATCCTGTTGATCTCACATGAAAAATATTTGCCAATACGCCCATCTTATATGGCCGAATGATTCAATTATCCCAAGTAGAACGAGACATAACACCGTTTCGAATTGGATTTGTTTTTCCAGCGCTGCAACTGGACTGCGGAAAGGCAACCGTGGCCTCACACTCTACCTTTTGGCTCCGAGCCACGTTTCGGCCGGACCGACAAGCCCACTACAAGTGGACCGTCAGCTACCGGACGCTGAGCGGCTCGACGGGCGACCCCACGTCGCCCGGGCAAGCGGTGTGCGAAGTGCGCGCCAAGGGTGTGTTCCCCACCGTGCAGGTGACGGATGTGGGAAGCGGCGGCGTGGCGGCGTGGCTCAGCAAGACGTACGTGTGGATGCTCCTGTCCGTGGACAGCATCAATGCGCAGCTTCTCGCCATCCCCTCCGCCGTGGAGCACCAGTACAGAAGCCCGCGGAGGCACAGGTTGCACCTTCTTCAAGTCGGAATATCTTTTTTTTTTGCATTGTCACAAGGAAGTTTTGTTTCGGTAGTATGCGCACGTACCCGACCATCTTGATCAAAGCCATGCTGGACGTTAATTTCGGCGCTGCGCCCCTGAATTCGGAGCCTTCCATTTTCGCCCTGGTGTTTTACAACCCTGGCAACATCCCTGTAGAGTGGTAAGTTGCAAAGGCGAGACTTGTGTTGTGGAATTTTTGGGATTTAGGCAAGAACGGTAAAATAGTCTAAAATAGCTTCTTTAGGGTCGCTTTAATTTGAAGCTTCAAAGTCTTCAAACAGCAGTATGGTGGTCTGGAAGAGAGTGTGGAGGGACAAGCGAAAGAAAAGGAATGCAAAAAAATCGAATCTTTAAGATACCATATGCAGGACGCAACCAGAATTTTGTCTTCGTTTTTGCGAGAAAAAAAAAAAGTCTGTCTTATTTTTGGGGATTTATGGTAATACTCACTGCAGTAACATCTAGTTGTCTGCAGGAGGCACCGGTGAGAAAAATTGACACCTTACTTTGTGCGGGCGTCTCTAAAGAGAGAATTTTACATGATAGAAAATGGACAATCAGGGGACCTCTAAGCAAGTACAGTCATGAGACCTCGATTTTATGAAATGATAACAATGCATCGCTTTTATATAGCGCTTTTCTGGACACTCAGTGACGCTTTACAATGGATGCATTATTCATGCATTCAAATGTTATATTTATTAAAAAAAATGTACAGTAGATTATAAATGTAGTTTTGTCATGACAACATTGGTATCTGCTGTAAATATGTCAAGGAAAACTGCCTTTATTTTAGATATTAAAATTCATTTCTTAAGTCTAGAAAGGCTGTCTTTTCATGTCATTTCCAATGCAAAACAAGTAGCAAATTTGCAAAGTGAAAAAACGCTTTTTAGTTCAAATACTTGAGACAAAAACAAGCATGTGTCCTTGTGCATCCCTAATTACACTTCCAATAAAACGGCAAAACCAGATGTCATTTTTACGTGAACCAGGATGCTCGCGTTCTGTGCGAATGAAACTCAAAGTAACTTGTCATCTAGTTGTTACTTTCCTTACTGTCTTTTTCTGAGCATTTTTTTTATTTGTCATGGTGTCCACTGGGTTTACCGAATTCCCTCATCCGTCAATTTAGGACATTCTTGTTTCCGGATGACCAACAAGTTGACTTCAAGCAGTGGAGCCAAGGAGAAGACATATGTCACAGTGAGCTGGAGCAGATGAAGGCACGCCATCATTCTTCCTGCTAGCATATGAAGTCAATTGATGTCGTATTCATTTGAAATGTATATTTCTGATATTTACAGGTTGTGGAACTTTTCAGTGTTTTCCCACTTTCAGGGACTCTGCTTTCCGGACAGCAGGAATCGGTACAGCTCAGCTACAGGTCAGATCTTATCGCGCAAGGCAGCGTTTGTTCTTCAAAGAAATTTGGCATTTATTTATGATGGTCAAACATTTAAAAGTGCACACTTAAATATGGGACAGGGAGGATTAGCACGCTGAAAAATAAAAATATGGAACCTATTACAGTACTACCTTAGTTAGCGCAGGTCCAATTTAAAGCTCGAGTGCTTTTGAGACACATTATTTAAATATGACATATTGGCATGATTTTTTTTCTCACAAATTTTGTATAATTTTCTAGAAACACTTCTTTTTTTAAATGACGTAACCCTTGAGAAAAAAAATTCGCCCAAAAAAAACAACAAACACACTTAAAACATTACAGATTTATTAAACAATTTGTGGTGATGTCTCTAGAACTCTAAAAATCTGTTTTATTTATGACTTATCTGCCAGAGAAATGCATCGCTAATGACAATGTGAGTCCGTAGAAAAATGAACAAAAAAATTCATATAACAACGTCATAATTTGGCAAACAGTTGCTTGGTTTATTTGCTCTTAAAAAGTACTCATTCAATTAGATTTTGCTGCTACTTCAAGAAAGCCTGTAAAAATCTCAACCTACTTCCGACATGCCCTCAAATTCTTTTTTCAAAGGATTCATCAGCGTTAGAATTACAAAGGGGTCCTAAGGGAAAAATAATGGACATATTTTGACATGTTGATATTTCGATTATGCAGTCAGTAAAGCGAATGAGAGTTATGTGATCGGATGTTTAAATGCTGAACCTTTTACAGTCATGTCGCTGCTGGGACTCATCAATTGCCAATCATATTGAAAATCTCACATGGCAGAGAGATCTTGGTAAGTGGAAGCTCCAAAATATTTTTTTTTGTCTTGTATTTACGCAGGACAACAATGTAAATACAACAAGATAGCTTGCCAAATAATGAGCTGGTAAAAAATGGCCTTTTTGTTCCTGACAGCTGCACTTCCAAGGAGTGACGGTGGAGCTTGAGAGACCACATTTGTACTTTTTATCCACGCATCATGTTTTCACTCCCATAATGACCGGGGGTTTGTCCCCTCCAATGCAGGTGGGACTTTTCAAATTTGCAGCTTGTGATCTTGTAGCGCCGAAGGAATGCCAGGAAGCACGCCCACGCAGAAGCTGTTGTCGACCACGGCTCACACTCCTACTAACGGAATCTGGGTTTGTTTGTGACGTAGACATACGACCTTTACAACGGCGGCGATGTTCCCGTCCATTACGAAGTGGACGCCGGCGTGCTGTCGCAGCTACAAGAGGACAATTTTAACCATCCGCTGCTGTGTTGCCTCAACCCGGTGGGGGTGGTGCTTCCCGGGAAGATGTCCAAGTTGGAATTCATTTTTTCCCCGATGGAGGCCAAAATGTACATTGTATGCATCCACTACATGTGAATGTGTTCAGCCATGTTTATTTTGAATTGTCTCTCAGCTTTCTATGAAGAGTCTGCCTTTCGTCTACTGTTCATCCCCAGATGGATATTCCTATTCACGTCCGACAAGGGGAAACTACCGTCGTGAGGTTCGAGGGCTGCGGCTTGGGGACGAAAAGAGATGTGTTCCCAAGCGCTGTTAATAAGCGTGCGACCCGTGTCAAGAGGATACCTATTACCGGGCAGGTGAGATAGGACAAATTGTACTCACTGTGCATTGGTTTTTGAAAAAACAAAAAGCAAAACAAACAAACAAAAAAAAAACAATGCAATTTGACCTGGACAAATTTTACTCACTGCAGTGTACACTCTACAGTGACATGATTTTTTAAATATAAAAAATAGTCATTTAACCGTACTCTTTACTAGTGACTTTTAACATTTTACAAAATTATTTTTTCAGTCAGTCCCTCCCTCTTTTTGGTTTATTAAATAATAATAATTAAAAATAAAGACAAAAACTACAATAAAAACACGTGACAGACAAAAACGAAAAACATCAAAAGAATGTATGAAAAACATACATTAAAATGTAGGACAGCGAATGAAAAAAAACCAAATGAAAAATGTATGATATGTAAAAAAGATACAGTATAATAAATATAAAAATATAACAAACAATAATAATGAATGGAAACAAAAGCATGCACTTAAAAACAATAAATAAAAAAACATGATAAATGAAAATGCAGTATAATAAAACCAAAAAACAAACCATATACAATAAATGAAAAAAAAATGAAGAAATGCAGCATCATAAAATTAAAAAACAAAAAACAATGACTGGAAAACAAAATAAAGGTTAAAAAAACATGCACAAAAAAACTAAAAAATAAAGCCAATGAATGACAAACATAATAAATGAAAATTGCAGTATACTGAAGATGAAAATACAATGGATAATTAATCACTATAAGTTGCTTCATGTTCCAATTCATTTACTCTTAACTTGAAAGGAAAACTCTTCTTTTTCTGTCACCGCATTAAAAATCATTTTATACATATCCCTATACCAGCAAAAACCTGTCTAAAATCTCACATACCTCCTGAATGCGTTCACATGCTCCTCATGTGTACTACACTACAAAACTATACAAAATTACTGTACGCTTTTTTTTGTATGGTTTCCGTCTAAATTCATTTCGCAATTTGATGCACTGAGGAAGTTTTCTTGATTGTGTGTGTGCAGAGTGTGTTCCTATCCGAGGATAGTATCTCACTGGGTGAGGTCCCGGTGTGCTCCCAGTCCTCCAGAGTCTTCTTCCTCACAAACGTGACCCTCAAAGAAATCTTCTATAAATGGTGCTTGACTCAGGTGAGCATCCCAAAGCTCCTGAAAAGACTTTGTAAAATCACAAGCATATTTTGGTTGTGCTTTCTGGTTTTGACTTTATTAGGGCAAATAGTCACATGGGTTCTGTTATGTATTGGTGCAAGGTGATCCGGATCCGGCCTAAACAAGGTCTTCTAAGACCAGGAGAGAGCGGCTGCTGTGTCCTGACCTTTACTGCAGCTGACTTCCCCATTATTTATCATCTCGACATCATCTGTCAGGTTGTATTATTATTATTATTATTATTATTATTATGAAAATAACTTGAACTGTTCCGATCGGTGGATCTGCACGTACGCCTCACAGTTCAAATATCACAGTTTTAATCCTGCTCCAGCCTTCATCTGAGTTTGCATGTTCTCCCCGTGCCCGCATGGGTTTACTTTTTTATATGCTACCTTGCCTTCCAGCTGACCGAGCAGGCCGCGCTGGTGCAGTACTCGGACTCACTCCAGCGTTGGGAGCAGGAACGAGAGCTGCAGCTACATGAATTCACCATCACAGAGCGGGACCTTGCAGAAAGTCGAAAACTTCTGACCGATAAGGTCTTAGCGCAGGCAAAACGGCATCTTCAAAGCAAATGACTGCCATGAGATCACGTTCGATTTTTTTCCCTTCGTGTACAGGTGCCTGCAGGTCCTGTTCTAACCAAAGACCCACCACTGGGAAAATACAAGGTGTACTTTTGTTTTTCATTTACATGAATATTTAATATACTGTATATATTTATACTTTGAACTGTGTTTTCCTCCAGACTCTTCCACCAATTTGTAGCAAGGTAGCACGAGCGGAGCAGCGGGCTCAGGCTGAAGCTATGAAAGTATTGAAACGGCCGACACCGCCTCAGCCTACGTTGGTCCATTTGGAGGTGACGGCGCGCTCCTATCAGTCGCAGGAATATCGCAGATTCTTCCCCGACCACTTCAATAATCGCTTTAGGTAAACCTCAATCCATAAACTGCAATGGTTCTCAAATTGGGGTACAAGAAGGCATGGAGGGCATGAGATTTGAAAAGAGTTTCTGCAGGTTTCAGGAAGTATAGCGAAATGATTTTTAAAACCATTTTTGAAAACATTTATCTATATATTTTATTGTGCTTTGCTCTGATTAGGAGTTACCTGGCTGAAAAAAAAAAAATCACAGGAGGTACATTTTGGGGGGAAAAGCGTAGAGAACTATTGACTTCGACTATTTCAAAAACTAGCTCAATTTCAAGAAGAAAACTCGTGTTGTTTAAACTACACAGACTGGAAATGTTCTATTATTTTGAGAACTGCTTACAGTTAACCAAAAAAAAAACAAAACAAGTATTTTATACCTTTACCTAACATCATGGCACTAATGGTTTCGACCTACAGGTGCTTCCAAACGATCAAGCCTTTAAGACCTAAACTGCTGTCGGACAAGCTATTCCAAGAGGGACGCCCATTGCAGACGCTGGGCCCCGAGCGACACTTCCTTGAGCAAGTTATCATTTCTCTGCTCAGGTAACGCCGTCCATTTTCAAATACAAGCAAGCCTGCTCGTTATGGATTGATTCCACCGCTAGAGGGAGCCCACATACCATTAGTGGGACCACTGTGAATGAATGTTCCTGGAAATTCCGATTCTTACTTTTAGGATGTTATATAGTGAAGTTAGCGGTAATTTGTTAGATTCCGTGTTCAGAACATGACTAAGCGTTTGTCATTCTTTCTCCCTAGGAGTATTCTGGATAACCGCACCTTTTCCCAGTCTCTACTTACTATGGCGACCAAGCCTCTTTTCTACAAACCCAAAGTCATCTTCTCCACTCCCTCGTCGATAATGCAACCTCTGATTAGGCTGGACGAGACAAATCCTGAACTTCACTTTAGCGCCGAAAGCTCAGGGATGGCGGGGGGCTCCGGGACCAGTCTTAAAATGGCGCTGCACGGTGAACGCATCCTGGTAGATGTGTTCAATGATATATTGCTCAACACCCTCCAGAATGTGATGATGGAGGCCATCAGAGGAGATCTGGACATCACACAGCCTCACAGGGTGTCCTCACCAAACGTCTCTGCCAGGTAAAGATTTACCTTTCGAGTCATTTTCACAATACGAGTTGGTTTTAAGGTCGTGGTTCGTCCCTCGCTATCCAGACTACAAACAAATAGCATTTTGCAAGTGCAGTATCAACAAATCAAGTTTAATGCTTTGAGTTTAATGCCGTGACGGTATTATGGTACTCTCTTTTCAAATTAAGAGCAAATTAATTGGAACATGGAGCAACAAATGCATTGTATATAGTGATCTGTAGCCTATACAGATCGTTCTCAAATGGTCTTTTCTAATTAAGAGCAAATTTACTGAAACATGAAGCAAATTACTAAAGATTTACGTTGTATTGACTCCTCTGCCAAATATATGTTTTACAGATCACAATAGTGAGGTGATTTTCCAGCAATTTTTGTTTTAAATATTTTTTGCCCTACATGTGTTTTTAATGCTAAGGGTTAGGGTTAGAAATTATGTGTGGTGTATTTTTCTTTAGATTGAGGAGACACTCTACTTCTAAACTTAAGAAGGAAGACCAGGAGACAATGCAAAACAAAGCAACACCGGCCGAGCCTCAAGCCTCGCCATCAACACGAAAGCACACAGACACTTGTTAAATATATTCACTTTTATTGAATTTTCTTCTTCTGTGGTTAATGGACATGTCTTCAAACATTCACCATAATGCAATTCTGCTCTCCTCTGTAGCCAAACTTTTTTAAAACATTTTAAGCATGTATTGCTCCTCTGTATACCTTCTTTACTGTATATTACAGTCATTTGTATTGAGACACTTGAGATTGATTTTCAAGCATGAACACAGCAGACGAGACATTGCGTATGCGGCAAATAAATGTTTCTGTCACTATAAGAAGCTAAATAAATGTAGTGCATTTGAAAGAGATTTCATTTTTACATATACGCACTTTTCAGTCATGGCAATTGAATCAGCTTGAAAAGAAATGTCCGATAACATCCGACTTTACAACATGATAAATGTGCTAAAATGTAATTGTGCAACAACGAGGAGTGGTCATAATAAATCTTTTGCTTAAGTCAGGTTAAAGCCTGGCATTTAGACCCTAACGTTAACTAAACTCTCAGTATATCGTTGAAAGGACGGAGAGGGTGCTCTAATATCGTTGTTACATTTTCCGCTTCACCGTAGCTTGTTTAGGAATGACATACATAGAAAAACAAATAATCTCCTAATATTTAGAGGGGGGTGGGGTTAAATTTAGTGGTGCCAGTGTACCCCCCAAAATAGGCTGCAAACGCATTAATAGCAATAGTTGAAGACCCTTGCATATCTGCTGTCATCTAGTGGCGACAGTGGAGCATTTCACTCAAATTTCCTACAGTACCACGAAACCCACCGTAATCTGATATTATTGGGCTATTTTTTTCATGCAATTGCATAATCTGAGGACACTGAATCTATCACCCAATCCTGATTTAAAGAGTAGGCACCTCCTTGTAAATCCGAATCAGGAGGCGCAAACAATGTGGCCCAGATACTGGGGCTCCTTTATCAATTTCGTTTCCCAAGTATTGGATATTTCTTTCGGGACACCAGCATGATGACATCATACACTTACTGATAAGGATAATAAATACCTGAGATAGTTTATGTAACAACATTCCCTTGATATTAAGCATAATCTTGTGGGACCGTCCAGAGGTCTCCAATTTGAAGTGTCCTCTTCAGTCCACTAGATAGCGCTCACTGTTCATGTTCCTAAAAATGCAGTCCAGTTTGGTCTTTTGGAGTAAGACAGACAAAAGCAGCCAGTCTGTCATTCGGGCATGCTTAGTTTGCAACATTTTATCAGGACTCGCAGTGCACCTGCCACATAATCTAACAGAGTGTTTTGCAAGCTTTATCAGACCAAGACGCATATTTTACGTGAGAAAGGTCTCACGACAGGCATGCGAACAAAAATGCCCCAAAAGTACTGAAAGAATGATGTCTTAGTGAAAAAATAATGACATAAATAAAATACGTGGCCTTGGGTGGAATAGACCAAATGGTATTGGTCCTTTTTTGAGTTTTTCACAGGTAGCCAGGTGTGTAATGAACCGCTGGGATGCCATTTCATCTTATTCCTACGATTCTATAGCCACTGCAATTTTTTTTGAAAAGCTGTGAAACGCATTGTCCCAACGGGAATGAAAGGGTTAAAACAACAACTTCACATTTATTGTTTTTTTTAATATTGTCCAAACCAGCACAATCCCAACAACACTATTTATCATAAAACATTAACATTACCATCTATCATAAAACATTTCAAGTTTTTCATTCATAAAATAAAAGTCATTTTATTTTTATACATCATTTCGCAGGGCCCGATTAAAGCAGTTTGCAGGCCAGAACCGGCCCACGGGCCATATGTTTGACACCTGTGTTCTACAAAATTCCATTTGGCTCACCTGTCCTCTGCTTATGGACATGTAACATCATGTGGCACTTTGAGTATTTTTTTTGACCCATCGTCTTGCGCACACATGCGCCATATGTTAGTTGTGGAAGGATTTCATCAGCGGATCTTTTCCCAGGGAAGACAGCGTCTGCTTTTGGGGCTGTCATGTGTTTCTGCTTCAGAACTAATTTGAGCTGTCACATAAAATATCAGCTAAGGATGGGATCCCTAATCATTTTTGATCATAATCGCTTGGGAATTTGTATTGTGGATTTGGCAGCGGAAACTTGACATTTTTTTTTCCTCCCCTTCCACCCCCTTTTTTTTTTGTGTGTGTGTAAAGCAAAGGGGCACATGTGCGATGAAGAATTCTTTGGAGATAGTGTAGGTGGTGCATTCTGGCTGACAGTAGGGATCCATTTCACGCCCAAATGAAAGCAAAGTGAGGGGAATGTGTGTCAAGCATGTGTGTGCGATAGGTGTGGTAGGACACGGGGTTCGGAGGGAGGGAGGGAGTGGACCCCCCCCGCACCCGCCCGCCGCACAGATGAGCCGGCGCGTTATTGCACATCATTACTTCATGCTTATTATTTCTGTCCGGGCGAATCAGGTCAGCGCGGACGCCATTTGTTTGTATAGCCCGATATTAGAAATCATACATTCCCAACATGTACTTGACCTCTGACCTTTGCGCATTTTCTCATGTTTAGTGTGAGAAATGATAGGGAAAAAGTTGGAGGGGAATGAAAGAGCACGACGCCCTCCTCGCGTGCAAGATGTGCACGTGGGTGTTCTCGTTTGCGTTGTCGCTAACAAATCCGGCGCTGCGGGGCCCTTACTTGCGAGCGACATTTAATGTGCTTTGACTTGCCGGTAAAAAGGAAATAAATAAAACCGCGATGCCGTATGAGTGATTCTTTGAAAACAAAGCTGTTTATCGCCACTTACAGTTCCGTCAAACAATGTAAAATAAAAGACAAATTGAATTTCAAACAACCTCACAGCTTGGCCAAAAAACTGCTAGCTTGATGCTAACGAAGAGCATAGTAAATGAATCAAGTATTAAAGGAATCGGTTAAGTCAGTAAGCAGTAAAGAAATGGATTATGTTGGGTAGTTAAATAGTAAATTATTTGATTACCACCTTTAGTCATTTAGTACTAATGTAATTGATTACATTATGGAATTAAGTACTAACATAATTGATTACTGTATGTAATTGAGTGCCAAACTAATCAATCATTATAGGCAATGAAGTACTAAAGTAATCAATTTATGTAATTAAATATGAAAGTCATTGATTACTTTAGGAACTTTTGCACCTAAAGTACACAATTTATGTCGTACTTAATGGTCATTACTTTAGTGATAAAGTACTAGAGTAGTCAATTACTTCACATAATTAAGTACTTTAATCTACTACTATGGTAATTAGGTACTCCATTACTTTATGTATTTAGGTACCTTGGTAGTCGATTACATAATTAAGTGCTAAAGTATTTGATTACTTTAGCTAAGTAAATGAAGTATCTAGACACTAAATTACCAAAGTAACTTAAGTAACTGAAGCACATACTGAAATTCTAAAGTAATCAATCAATTCAATACGTTAGTACCTAATTACTTGATGCGCTTAAGTACTAAAATGATCCTTTATTTCAGATATTAAAGTTATTGATACAATAGTCCTTTTTTAACTTATATTTATAATTTATAATTGATTTTTTGGGTAATTATTATATAATTCATTATTATATGACTGCGCATTGTCACTTGCGGTGCAATTTTTTTTCACACGTTGACAGCTGGGACTGAATGACAAAAGCCATCCCTGCTGATGTCCCGACACCGTTAATGGCGCGGTGATGGAAACGTCATGCCGCGGGTAGCTGGAGTAACGGCAAACTAGGGAAGTGAGCCGTGAGCCGCGTTGTGGAAAAGAAAGCATAGCGGCTTCGGACGTCCCATCCAAAATCAAGAACCGCGAGTCCACCTGCTCGCAGTAGGGACTCTGTCGCGGCAGCACCTCGGAGGTCATTTATTTCCGTTTGGGGTTGACTTTGGCACTGCGGCTGACAGGTGGCCAAAGTACTCAAAGTCTGTGGGCTACTTGTGTACTTAAATACACACTACGAACTTAACTCATTCACCGCCCGCCGCAATTTGACAAATCGCTCAAAACCGTCTTCCAATACTACCCATTGGAAAACACGTGACGGATATTTTTGTTAGCGGTAAGATTATGTTTGCGGCTTTATATCAAAACTGTTGTTTTCACGTACACATGCGCTATTCGCTTCCCTGTGGCATTATGGGAAAACATGCTGTTTATTTATTATGACATATGGAAGTCAATACCCATGACATTATGGGGAAAAAATGCTGTTGTTAATATTTGGCATTAAACGTACGTTCAAATGGCATTTTTTCCCATAATGCCATGGGGTATAAACTTAACATTTGGCATTATGAGGTTGTTTTTAGCATTTTTCCTACAAGTATGTTCAAAAGGCGTTTTGTCCCATAATGCCATGGGATATTAACTTCGGAATACCCTGTGGTATTATGGAGAAACATGCTGTTTCTCATTACTTAGTCAACAAAAGAGCTTCTCAAATAGTGAGGGGGGGCATGAGGTGATGCCAGGAGGGGCGCGAATGACCTCAAGCTAAAGGCTTTGTTTTTGTCAAGTGAAGTGAAATAAAAAATGAATTTTCAACAGTTATTTTTTTAATCTCAGGCACTTTGATGCACTTGGTTATTTTTTTGTGTTTTAGACTAAGCTGTAACCTGTTTAAACACTGTAAAAAAATAACAGTTGTTGAGAGTTGTTTTATACAGCTTTAGGTATACTTAGACAATTTTTACTGAGATAATCTTATTTATAGTCAGTGAGTTGATTTGGGAGGGGGGCAAGAAACTTTCCCTTTCCAACGGGGGGATTGGAAAATATAATTGAGAAGCACCGGCCTACAAGTACATTCAAATGTATTTGTGCGGAAATTTCTGAGTATTCTGTTACAATAGGAGTGATTTTTTAGCATTTAGTATACAGGTATGATCAAACCTAATTGAAAATACTAAATGATGTTTGGAACGGATTTGCCAATAAGTTTCGATGTACAGCCAGTGGGCTAATGTTAGGGTCTGCAAACGTCTTTGCAAAACACCACTGTGTAGGATATCGTTTGCCTGCGGATAACGTTTTGTGTTCTTTGACTTCCAAGCATGCAAGTCGTCCAACAAGGTGAGTTACGACGAACAAGAATGCGATCCATAGACATGATGTCCGGTATGTATCTTATGTATGTACGCTGATGATGGCCATCTGGTTGGGGCTGCTGCAGCGTCTCCTCCCAGCAGGCAAGTCAAACTATGAGCCAAGACCCCAGGCCCAACACCCTGCTGGACTTTGAAATCAGATCTTTACTGTCCATAAAGCCTGGGCCAAGGATGATGAAAATAAAATAAAAAAAAATCAACCCTCCCTTACAAAACACAACTCGTCCAGCAGAAAGGGAAACTGCCAGTGCGTAGGGGCCCGAAGACACGGCAAGAATAAAATAAAAAAATAAATAAAAAAACAGAGGTGGCCGGAGACGCGAGGGAGTACAAAAGCCCGGATGACAAGTGGAGCGCCGTCTTTTGAGAGTTTGCAAGTGGTTCCTAAGAGATAACGTTTCATGTAGAGCTAGGTTTCAAACTAGGGTGATTTAGGGTTAGCGTGGCGAACAAGGGTTTTAATCTGGAGTTAGCGTGTCAAATTAGAAAAGGTTCAAATTTCTAACTTTTTGTTTATTTTTATTGTTTGAAAACTTAATATTAATGTTGGATATTAATAATAATATTTTGTAGACCTTGCTATACACAATTTTTTAGTTTTAGTTTGTCAGATTTTCAGATTTAAAAAACAACAACACCTTTTAAAGTAAAATCGGATGTTTTACACGGTCAATTATGTGGCAAAAAACAACAATTTATGGTTCATTTTTCCAAAAACAAAAAAAAACAAAAAATGTCACAATAGTCTTTTTTTTGGGGGGGTGCCTTAATAACTTATTACACGTGGTCATTTTGTAAAAAAAAAAAAAAAAAAAAAAAAAACCTTGAACACGTACACATGTTTGTGTTACTAGTGGACTGTTTCCTGGTGGTTTTTTAAAAAAATAAAATGAAAAATAACTGCATATAAGCCACATTGGACTATAAACTGCAGGGCTCAAATCATGAGGAAAAAGTTGTGTCTTATAGTTAAAAAAAAATATGGTACATGGTAAACTATTGTGGGAAAAAAAAAAACCTCCTTACTATTGTGGTCACTATTTGCAAAATAAAATTCCTTTGCATATACATTAATTTTTGAAAGGGGGGAACCTGCCTTACTATAAAGTTGTTTACATAATAACCACCTCACCATGGTGATTTTTGCTAAATTAATTAAATCAAATAAAACATATGCCTTAAGTCTTACAGTATGTTCTCATCAAAATAGAAAAAAAATGTCTTACTAAATAGTATTTTTTTTTTGTTTATAAAATGCCTTTCTGTAAAAATCTAGTCGATTTTCAAATCCCTTACATGATCGTTAAAATGAAAAAAAACTTGTCGTTTTGAACTATATGGTCTTGATGTGGCGTTTTAAATAAAGGTAAGGTTTTCAAAACAGGGTTTCATATTTAAACCCATAACTTCTCGACGTGGGGCCACACACACATCCAGGTGAAAGCGTTTTTTTCCTATCCACTTTTCCCCCCTCAGTGAGGGCTTCACAAATATCAAAGGTATACCACACACCTGTGATGACGTCATGCGATTCCAGCAGGCTTTCTTTTTGACTACCATAAACATCGAAGTCATCGAAGCTGTGTTTTGGCCTCTTGGTGGCCTCTCCGGCCCGACCTCCGCGCATGCAGCTAATTGCAGCGCCCCCCACCCCACCCTGCCCGCCCCCTCTCCCTCTCCCCCTCCCCGCTCCGCCCGGAGCGACGTCACACCAAGGTGCGAGAAGAAGAGCGCATTTTTCCTCCCTTCATCATCCAAAGAAAACACACTGACACACAGCGTGGTCCTCCTCCGCCTCCTCTGCGCGCCTGACTCATTCCCAAAGCCGTCACAACCGAACCGAACCCGACTACAAAATCAGCGCGCTCCATCTGCCTGATCGCCATCATCGGAAGGATTCTTTGGATTGATATTTTTGGGGGGGAGGGGAGGGGGGGGGGGTGTGGAATGATGTTTCATTGAGCTCCGCCGGCGGTTCCGGAAAAAAAGCCACGTTAGGGTTCTTGGAGGCACTTTGTAAGGTGGCCGAAGAGGAGCGACGATGAGCAGGTCGGCCGCACCTTCGGATCTCTCGTCTGTCACCTCTTGACCGACTTCGCTGCGCATGAAGATGCGCCCGACGGCCGACGGGAGAGGAGCTGGATGACGAACTTTGATTGACTCGGCACTTTCTTTCCGTCATCAAAACAAGAGGAGGATTTAAAAAAAAAAAAAAAAAAAAAACACCCATAAACCTGGAAGTTGTGAAGCGCTCAAACATGACGGTTCGGCTGTCTCGGATCCAACTAGCTCTCTTCTTTATCTTGCTGTGCCCGGTCAATATCATCGGATTGTGGTGGTAAGTGATCGATATTTAGGATTTTGATTGGACTTTTGCGCACACGTGCTTGGCATATAAGCAATTAGCACAATTAGCGCAATTAGCGTCTTTTTTACGTCGATGGCATCAAAATAATAAGTCTATCAAAATATAAATCTATCTATCTATCTATCTATCTATCTATCTATCTATCTATCTATCTATCTATCGTGATTTTTTAAAATTGTATTTTTTTCCAGCTTTTTTTAAATTAGTATATTGAAAATGCAGGGTATTTTTGGCGATTTTTCTAGGTGTAGAAAAATATATTTCATTTAGAATTTTCCATGATTTATCCAGACATAAATGAATTTTTGTGAATATGGTGAATTAGTTAACTTAGAGAAGAACAAAATATTGATTATATTGATTACTATATATAGTTTATAGTATACATAGTTTGTGTGTGTTGTATGAATTCTCATTTAGGTGTTTTATGGCAAGTTATTTATCTAAAAATGGAGAATATCTTAGGGAGTATGAAATTTCTCTTTTTTTTATTGGAGAAATTTGATTTTGGAAAATTATTATATAATAATTATTCTTACTATGATTAATTATTAATCATTTATGCTTTTTTTTAGATCTAATGAAATTCTCATTTTCATGGTTAAGAGGTATTATTTATTGCTTAAAAAATTTGAAAGGGGATCTGGAATTGTTCATGATTTATTTACACAAACTGGATTTGTTTTTGCTGCTGACGATTAAGCCATTTAGAAAGCTTGGATTCGTGATGATTTATGAGAGATGTAAAGAAAAAACAGCGTTTTTGACTCTTGAATTAGAAACTGGGCTTTTATGTAAATTCTGCTCCTTGAAAGCGAGACTGAAGCTGTCATCCAGTAAGTGTCGGCCTATGAGGAACTTGCATGTTTGGAAAATACAAAATAAGAACGAAAGAAGCGGGGCGGTGATAGCTCTTCTCCTCATTGCCTGCAGTGTGTGTGTGTTGATGTGTGTGTGTTTGGGGGTCAGAGTTAGGAATGTCAGGTGGCCCTCCGGGGCACTGTGGATATGTCATCATAAAACAATCCGGGCAGGCTCAACTCGCCAAGGTGTGTGACAGGCAGACAGATTGCATCTTTTCTGTCTGTCTTTGCTTGACTTTTTGTCATGTTGCTCTTCATTTTGGCATTACACACACACGCGCACACACACACACATGAGCAGAATCTTTAGGGATTGGTTGTCAGCCAATCCTCCCATTTGTCCATTTGGGTCAAGGTCGGCGTGGGCTGTGGCGTGGCCGAGGAGGCCGCCGGGCGCCGCCGATGCGTCCCGTCCTGTCAGGGCAGGAGTGATGGCCGACTCCTTAGCACTCCTTAGCCATGCCTTTTGGAAAATGATGAAAAGGTGTTGCAACGGAGCGCCCGGGAAGTCACAATAACTTTGACCAGAGCGCCGCATTCTGTTTGGCGCGCTGATGCGGCGTGTTTGAGACATTTCAGCTATCAAATTGAAATGTACAGCCGGGAACCGAAAAGTCATTTCAGGTCATCAAGCAATATCCACATCATAAAGCCGAACTAGATCATACCAACAAACATGGCAACTTTCAAGAACACCCATTTTAAAGGAAAAAAAAAAACATTTTACAGGAAATAACTCTCGGCGTAATATTCCGTTTTATTCTATATTTCAAATAATCCAAGACAGTGGATTTAATAGAAAATATTGTGAAACATGAACCGACAACGCTTCACTGTTTTTGACATCACTTCTGTTTTCATCCTTTTTCTCGCTCACCTGTAAAATTTGCATCCATTGCGATCCCCTCTTATTGGCCTGTACCTATTTAAGCACTTTGCAGGAACAGTTCATTTTACTTTTCAAATCAAGAACAAATTAATTGGAACTCGAAGCAACTGCCAAACTGCGTTACATCGTCCACTGCTTAAGAGATACAACAGTTGACGAAGCGGCAATTCCGTGATGATCAAATCGATTGCAAATGACTTTTGATAAATGATATATTATTTTGTGGTAGGTTTTTTATTTAAGTGTGTTTACATCCTTGAAAACTAAGCCTCACAAACACGGTGTTTAAGTCGCCAACTACGTTATTTTTCCATATTAGATGATTGATGATGATTGATGATCATGATTTTTTTTTTTTTTTTTAACATTCCTGCGGGCCATTCCCTGCGGAAAACGCGGCCCCCATGTCGCTAACCCCTGGATGAAAAGAAATCGGCGGCGATAGCATCAATTTCCTTTTCATCCCCACTGACATTTGTTGTCATCTTCATCCACTCTGCGGCGCAGCCGGGTGGAAGGCACACCTGTGCGTCGGGCCACTTCCCGGCACAATGACGTCCTCTGTTTCAAAAGCGCCGGGCGATCCGCCGTACGCTTCCTAGCTTTTTTTCTGGCCCGCCGGCTCGGGAAAAAAACCTCACGGGGCGGACGCGCTGAGCGGCGGGATAAAATTCTGGCAGATAGCTGGCCGTCCTTTCAGAGCCTCTTGCTGATTGCGGCGCTCTAATCATTTGGCTTGAGAGCAGACGGGCGCAGTGACGGCGGGAGGAATGCCTTTGCTCTCCTACGCTACTTTTACATGCCCCACTTAGCCGGGACAACTTCAAGACCCTGCAAAGCTCGGGCTTCAAACCCGGGTTAGGGTTTCGAGCTCGGTTAGGGCTTCAAAATCGGGTTAGGGGTTCATACTAGGACCGGGGTTAGTTTCAAAGTCGGGTTTCAGACCAGGGTTAAGGTTTCTAACAAACGTTAGGGCTTGAAATGAGGGTTGGGGTTTCAAAGTAGGGCTTCAAACTTGGTTTTAGGTCTAAATCTCAAGTTTTGGCTTCAAACCGGGGTTAGGGTTTCATAGTAGGGTTTCAAGGTCAGGTTGTAGTTTCAAAGTAGGGCTTCAAACTAGGATTAAGGTCTAAAACTCAAGTTATGGCTTCAAAACAGGGTTAGGGCTCAAAGTAGGGTTTCAAACTAGGTGACGGTTTCCAACTCATGCTTCAAAACAGTTTCAATCTAGTGAGGGTTGCAAATTAAGTTTAGGGTTTCAACAGTACGGTTTCAAACTAGGTTTGGCTATCAAACTTGTGTTTGGTTTCAAATTAATGTTTGTGTTTTGAGCTACGATTTTCAAAGGGTCAAGGTTTCGAAGGTTGGGGCTTCATAGAGGGTTTCAACATTGGGTTTAAAAATCAGATTAAGATTTTGTACTTGGGTTAAACTTTCAGGTTAAGTTTCAGAGTACGATTTCAAAGTATGGCTTCAAAATCGGGTTAAGATTTCAAACTATGGTTAAAGTTTCAGATTAAGATTTTAAACTAGGGTTAAAGTTTCGGGTTAAGGTTTCAAAATAGAATTCCAAAGTATGGTTTCAAAATAGGGTTGAGATTTCAAACTAGGGTTAAAGTTTTGGGTTAAGGTTTCAAAGTAGAATTTCAAACGAGGTTCGGGTTTCAAACTCGAGTGATTGCTTCAAAGTAGGGTTTTAAACTAGGTTTTAGTTTCAAACTAATGGTAGGGCTTTCTAATTAGGTTCAGGGTTTCACAGTAAGGTTTCAAACTAGGTTAGGGTTTCAAATTTGTGTTGGGGTTTCAAACAAGGGTAACATTTTAAGTGTGAGTGCCTCATCGTTGTAGTCTGGAAAATCACTATGATGCGGCTTTAAGATCATTTGTATTTTCACCACTCAAAACTCAAATGTACAAACAAAATAACTCCATTTTTATTTTTTAATGCTTTAAACCCTTGTGTAGTATTTTGTCCAATCCTTTTGATATTTACATTAAAAGAATTTCACATCAAAGGGAAGGCAATGGAAAAATACACCAGGAAGCTGAAATTTCACCCAGACGGGGACAAAGTTCAACACGGTTGATTATTATACTCCCAGGCATGTGCCATCCCTCGGCAAAAATAGTGCGAGAATGATGTGGAAGAAAATGACCCAAAAGTCATAAAATGTTGCCAAGGTTTAGAAGCTCCTTTTCCTAACTTGCCTTTATTATTTTTTGAATCAGTCAATTTTGGTCTGCGTCCAGATTTGATCACATCCACTACCGGTCTCATCAGGAGCGGCGAGACGGCGACAGACCAAGCTGAAATGACAATGTGGGTGTTAGAGTCAAGGGTTTTCTTTTTGAAATCATGTTTAATATGTCCTGCGACCCTTGTGAGGAAAAGCGGCTCAAGAAAATGGATGGATGAAAAAAAAGGGTGAATTGGACCTCAGCGTTTCGCCTTTCAGGCTTTGACGCTTTGCAGAGTTTGAAAAGTCTCTAATTGGAGGCTGAAGAAATGGACTCTGGTTTTGCTTCCATTTTGACTAACCAATCGTCTTTGACAGAACACAACGGAGAGCCCATCACAAACTGTTTTTTTTTTTTTTTTTGAAAATGCATGGAACACTCTTGCTAGCAAAACCGTTCCATGAGGCTGCAGATGGAAAAAGACTGTGCGGGGCACTTAAGCCTGATGTGAGGTCAGAGTCTTGGAACGCTGATAAAATGATAGATTTTGGATTCAGGCGTAAAATATTGACAGCAACAAAAACAAAGAAAACTCTAAATAAGCTTACGATTGACCACAACTGGTAGCGCAACACATGTAGAAAGACAATATGACAGCTAACAGTCTGTTTTTTTTTTTTCATTTGCTTTTCCTCTCATTACTCTACATTTTTTGTTTAGTCTTTCAGTTGCTGTTTTTTTTTTTTTTTTTTATATTTGTTATGTTTTTATGGTTCATCATATATCTTTTAAGGCTGTGAGACCCCACTTCCTTAAAGGATAATCCACTTTTTCAGCAGTAAATCATTACTAAATGGATCGTTGACGTCTATTGCCGTCAACTGTAGTGAATGGTTTAAATTATTCACTACTAGTCATATCAAATTTGATTTTTTTCAATGGCTGTCAACTGCAGAATGGCTAAAGTGGACTAACCCTTTAATACACATTTTTGTCAGTCAGAGTTAGGCATTCACAGCCACTTGCGACTTTTGATGTAAAAATTTACATTATGGCAGTGATTTAAGTCATTTGCGGTCAATGGAAATAAAAATGTAATTTTCGATGAGAGTTCAACTCTCAAAAGTTCAAACATTTGGAGTAGGTAGGCAAAAATTACACACAAAAATCTGTGAAATAGGGAACAGAATAAAATAATAACCATGTCCTAAGTAGATCATAAAATGAGCTTAATCTACAGCTGTCACTTTCTGTAAAATGCGAGAAGATTCAATGTCTTTCTGATCAATTCATCGAAATATCTTGAAGTAATTTTCTTCTCTCTTCTTCTTTCAAATATACAGCGTTAAACATTTGTGGCTCACCAACTAGTGGCTGAAAATGACATTGCACTTAAAAAATATACAAAATTGAGTCACGATTGAACCAAAAAGTGCTTGGATCTTATCCTGGCTGCAACTTTATCACTTAAATAGTTTGCATTAAATAAATGTGATATAAAATACATACATATAGATAAGCTCGTATATGATGGAAGAGCAAATCAGCGGAGATAGTCGTGTAGCTCACATAAGGATGGAACAGTAACTTCCGCTCGTAAAAATGGAGCATGCTTGATGCCTTTGTGAACGTTGTTGTGACTTTGATTGAAAAGCACCCCCCCACCCCCCCCACCCCCAACCCTTGCCCCCGGCCTTCACTGAGGTTCTGCCCGCCTGTCAGACTTGCGTCTGTCGTAACTACCTTCAGATGCAGCTTGAGGTATTAGGCTAGGAGGGAATTCACCCATTAACGGGCGAAGCCGGAAAAAAGAGGAAAAAAAAAAGAAAAAAGAAGGAGCTTTGATCTGAATTGAAAGCGCATCTGGACTAGCGATGAAGTTCATCGCGATTTGAGGTTCATTATTTCCGGCGGAATACGAGAGGGTATCGAATCTCAAAACGAGCCAGCAGCGCAAATCATAAAACATATCAAAGGATATTCCCAAAATGTTGCACTATTTGAAATCCCACTGTCTTGCTTGACTTGCGTGGGTCTTTTTTTCTTCCTTTTTTTTCTTTTTTTGTGCCCGGCAGCTTTTCATGTGAGAAAGATTTTACTTTTAAGCCCCCACCCCTCCAATTTCAGCTTTGAAAATTCCTGGGTTGTTTCATTGTCTGCGTAGGCTTGTCATAAATGACACTCTGGAACACTGGCACTTTGTATCGGGAGGATCTGAGTGGTCTCTGACAACTGCAAGCTTATAACTAGTTGTGTGTGTGTGTGTATGTGTGTGTGTTGGGGGGGGGGGGGGGGGGGGTGAGACCTTAGTCAAAGCTGAGCTACATATAGCATTACCTATTGATGGGAAAACAAAGCCTCATGAAGTACTTGTGATATTTTTTTACTCCTCTAGATGGTGCTCCTAGTTTAAAAATAAAGGCTAGTACAGTTGAAATGTATTATGTTTACATTGCATCTTAAAACCAACGTATAGTGCCAATCAAGAGAAGCAAAAGATTCTCAACTGTTTCATGAAGCTTCATTTTCTATACAGCAAAACCTAGAAAGCAAAAAAAAACAAAAAGTCAGAAAAAGCCTATTGATTTTTTTTTTTTTTTTTTTAAGGAAAGTACTGGAAATGTTTGTAGATGTGTGAGTCCAATTTAACGTGAGCATATATATTAATGTTGCTGTGGTTAAATCTGAACAAAGTCATTCTTAGAGGTGTGTACGCTTTTGCAACCGCAGTACTTTTATGAACCATTTACAAAAGTTGAATTTTTCCATTCATTTCAAAATCATGACACCGTTCATTTGCTTTGTTGATGATTCGAGACATTGGAAATAAGAGTGTTTATTTCATTGTGCAACTTGTTAGCTCGAGAGGCGCTATGTGTTGTTAGCCCATTAAAGGTTTTATTTTCCTTGTTTTACGGTGACCTAAAGAGAGTAATATTGTTCAAATGAAGCTGACCAAAAAGAAAAGAAAGTGTGGTTATTTGAAATGTGGTTATAGCTGGCGAAAAACACGAAGCTTTGGAGTGGGCAGCATAATTAGCAATTGAAGTAGATTTCAAAAAACGCAGTCATTGACAGATGGAATGCTAGCAGCTAACGCTACTACTAACCACTGGTAACAGGCAACATATTGGACAGTCAGCTTAATTGCTTTTGTGTCGCATTGTTTTTAGCATAATTAGAAATTGAACTTGATTTCAATACAACGTAGTCGTTGACGTCGGGGACGAGTCGAGTTAGCCGTTATGCTGTGACGCGATGCCAGGATGTACTTCAAAATAAAAGCAAAACACTGATGCCCCAATGTTACACCCTTGTTGATGTCGTTAGCTTGACTTTTTTCTGAATACAAGATAAGCTGTCCCATGCAGAGAAAAAAAAATGTCGGAACTTCAACGATAAAGTAGAGTATTTTCAAGTTTTTTTTTCTTTTTTTTTAATGAGCCTCACCTTGCTTTGACGTTCCGTACCCATCTCCAAACAAGGGCAAGAATGCTTGGCCCACACTCATGCCATGATCTGACTGATACACCCCCATTTTTGGCTATACTGTATCTCCCTCTGGCAATGAACTCCTTCACCTTACTTCACTGATGTCGGTTTTACTCGTCTGTCTGCTTTTCACATCTTAAAATAAATTAAAAACAAAACAAAAAAACAGTTAAAACTTGCTATCTGGTCTCAATGAACATGTGAGCCCAGCACCAGGTTTTCAATGTAGCGCTTAACCGCAAACTTTTTTGAAAAATAAACTGACACCGCCTCACTGTTTTTGATGTTGCTTCTTTTTATTTCATTTTTTTCTCGCTAGCCTGTAAAATTTGCATTTTCCAAGCGCTCACTTCCTATTGGCCCATACTCTTATAATTACAAAAAAGAAATACATTTCTATTGTCTACTATTTACATTCCAAAATTTCAGAACATTTTCAAAATATACCATTTTTTTACATTCGACTTTGAAATACTTTCATTCTGCATCATTTCATATTATTTTGTATCACACCGTATCATCCAATTTTATGCATTAATTTCTTCATTTTTGAATTCACACACAATGTCTAGTATTTACCCTAATTTGCAATTTTAATTTCTGTTCTTTGCCTCCCATTGTGCAGCTGATTATTGGAAGCTGCTGACTGAACTCACTTTATTACGCACACACAAACATAAGTGGACACACACACATTTGTAAACACACAACAGGCACATCATGATGACAGTGTGTAGATAATAAGTGGTTGTTGAGTGGCAGTTTGTGTTGCTAAGTACTGGTCTGGCACCTGCTAATTTACACACACAGTACACACACAATCACCTTTGTACGCTCTAAACACCCTAACCCTCTAAAAACCCTAACCCAGGTCAATAATCACACAAAAAGAGGGACCAAAGTGTTTTGGAAAAAAACAAATCCGAAAAATGTTATTGTTTTTTGTTTGTTTGTTTTGTTTATTAACTCAGTACACCTCAAATAGTGAGGCTTTATTTTAGTCATGTGAGGTGTGACCGCAATAAAATAAGAATTTTCATCATCATCATCATTATTATTATTATTATTTAAGTTTCAGGCTTTTTGATGCACATGGTTATTTTTTTCAGTTTTACATTAAACTGTAACCCAAGTTGATTTATGTTGCTTTTTTTCTATTGTTAATGTTAAAAAGCATACAGTTTTAGGGATACGCATATGATTTTTATTGATATTAATCTTATTTATAGTAGCGTGTCGAGGGGGGGCGGGGCAAAAAATATGTCTTTCTTAGGAGGGGGCTTGACAAAATATAATTGAGATGCCCTGATTAAACTCAGCATTTAGAGTTAAATGTAAAAGTTGAGCTGGTTTATTTTTGACCCATTTAAGGCTCTTTTTTTTAACTAACCGGATGGCAATTAATGTGGTGAATTTGATTTTTGACCACGCTAGCTACACGAGAGTAAATCCGGACTTTCTTGTCGGTTCCTTTGCAGGGCGGTGGGCAGCCCACTACTGATGGACCCTAACAGCATCTGCAGGAAGGCAAAGCGTCTGGTGGGGAAGCAGGCCGAGCTGTGCCAGACTCAGCCGGAGATCGTCAACGAGGTTGCCAAGGGTACCAGGCTGGGCATCCGCGAGTGCCAGTACCAGTTCAAGTACCGCCGGTGGAACTGCACCAGTCACAACAAGTACTTTGGCAAAATTCTTCAGCAAGGTGAGTTTCAGCTGTAGGATAAAAACACTTTTAAAAAAAATGATTTTTTTCTCCCCTTTGACAGTCACGCCGTGTTTTTGCGGGTCATTAATAACTTACAGCGGCTAGTATGGATAAGACGAGACCCAAATCTCATAAGTGGAGATGTCTCACAAGATAAGACTGAGATGTATATGTGTATATTTGATTCAATTTACTTTATGTTGGTACCTGTCTTTTTTTTTTTTTTTTTATAAATACACTTTGGCCTCTTAAGGCGTAATAACTCTTCCTAATTTTGAATAACTTTTGGACACCCTGGCAAGCCTGATGGTTGTATAATTTGTACATGATTCGTGCTGTTACATATTCGACTATAGAATTTAAGTTTGATTTGATAAATCATTTTGTTGGCTCTGTATAATTTGAACGGAGAAAGAGAGAGGGAGAGCTGGGTAAACATGACTATTTTGAGCTTCCGAAGCTTGTATACCTTTATTTATTTGATTGCAGTGGCGCATTAAGCCGAAAAATAAGAAAAAAAACTTTGAACTCGTGCACTGCAACAATGAGTTCAATCTTGCAAGATCTCGTCAATATGAGATCTCATCCTGTCCCTACAGGCTAGCATTGTATAAAAAAATGGTTTGGTGGTTATATATTACTAACACCATCTCCAATTTTGCACCGATGCGTTGTTGACCTCTGACCTCTCGTGCCAACTGGAGGTCAGATGCCTTTCTAACGTGGGTCTACAGGACAAGGGCAACTTTTGTGCGGGACGGCACTACTCTTCATCAGACGGGGCACGCTTGAAAAGATGGGCTCATATCGCCTCTTCACATCTCTCGGCATTTTCCTGCGGCGCTTTGATGTCTGCGAAACGCTCGCAGTCCCCTTTTCTTGCCATTACGCTCACATCGAGGTCGTCGGGTGCCACTCGTTTGTGTGCGAATGGAATTTTCATGACCGACGCAAAAAGATGAGTCCGATTGCATCCCGGACTATATTTCATCATTAGCCTTTTTTTCCAATTTTGGCTATGATCGTATTGACAATAAAAAAAAAAAAAAATTTGAAAAAATAGAAACGAGTAAGACACGAAGAGGGCAAGAATGTACCGGCAGAAGACAGATGGGCAATTAATCACGCATTCCTGCCTGTCTATAAGAAAGGCCAAATTGCTCCTTTGTTTTTCAGCACTCAGTGACCTGCATCTACTTGTAAGGACTTTTGATGCGCATTCAAACAAGTCTTCCTCCTCGGAGAATGTTCGGCTAATCGAAACAAGGCGGCATCCCCTCACGCATTAGAAAACATTTACAAATGCGTCCTTAAAGGCTTTGTCAACACTTCATAAAACTTCAATAAGATCCCCCGTGTGATAAGATTGAAAGAGCGCTTGCCAAATAGTGTGCTTAGATTTTCCTCTTCTGTGTTCATTAAAGTGCAGCAGATGCTTGCCAAGCAGTAGCTCGCAGCAAACTGCAGTGCTGCCCCATAAAAAAAATCTATATATATATGTATATGATTATATCAAAAAGTAATCTAATCCATAATTGATTATTTTCTATATTTTTCTGTGTAACTTTTCATTCACTTTATTTTGATTTTTTTCCTTTGTTATACCTCTTTTTTTTAAAATCTTTTTCTCATATGTCATCATTTGTCATATGATTTTTTTTTACGGTGTCTCTTTTATTTGTTATTTATGTTTATTGGTTCTTTTTCATTCACTATGTCTTGTTTTTGTTTTAGGATTTTTACTGTATGTCATTTTGTTTGTTTTTTTGCTTGTTATACATGTTGTTTTACGATATGTTAGTTCTTTTTTTTCTGTATGTTTATTTTACTTTAATGTTTATTTGATATGGTTTTGTTAGTTATGTTGTTCTTTTATTATGTTTGTCATTTGTTTATCCTTTATTATACAGGTATGTCTTTGTTTTACTTTTGTTTTGTTTACTATTTATGATTTTTTGTTTATTATATTGTGTCTTTTCAATTTGTTTATTTTTATCATGTTTTTTTATACATTTTAGTTATGAAAAACATTTTTTTTCATTTAATAATATATTTGATGGTTTTCATTTTGTTTTCATTTTTTGGTACTGTTTTTTCGGTTGCTTTTTTATTACATTCATTACATTCGTTATATAGGTTTTTCTTTCCGACTGTTGTTTAATATATAGTTGTTCCTCGTTACATTCTTTTATTATTAATTGTCTGGGTGTGGTATACACTTACTTTACTCTCAACTTTTTTCTCAAAGTTCAAAACTGCATATATGCGCGCATATTTTGTTCCTTCCACTTGAGTTTTATTGCTGCTCAAATAACCGCTGTTTTGCTGTACTCAAGTCAAAACAAACTATCACGCCGCGTCTACTCAGCTGTGATGTTTTTCATTCATATCAAGATACTGTTTTATCGTTTGTATAATTTGTATTTGCTTTAACAAATTCTAATGTGCAAATATTTGTAATGATGCACATACTGTTTTGCTTTTTGCACCAATTTGTCTGCTGTTGCTGTTGGAGGCTTACACAAAGATGAATGATTGAAACATCACGCTAATCTCTTCCCCGTGCAAAAATATCTGCGGGCTATCTTATAAAACTCGGGTAGCGTTCGACATTTTGACAACATGCCAGCAGGCTGTTTTCACAATAACAACCATTTTAATTGATTTCACAACATTGCTTTTCGTGGCAGTCTATCATGTCTCCTTTGGACATAAAACATTGCAAAACTTTTACAGCTTTCATTATGTTCCAAGGAAGCTTTGAAAAAAAATTATTAAAAAAAAAAACTTTTGTCTGAACTAGCATAAATTCTTTGCTACGCTAATGTCCCCACTTTGCTTATTATGACATGAGCGTTTGTGTGCGTGCTGCGGTGGACGATGGCTTGGTGATGCCATTTTTGCTTTTGATGTGGATTTGCTAAGATGTTTACATTGCTCTCTCTATATACTCTATGATTTAAGCAATAAAACGTAGAGTAGTTCACACCTCAACCCATTTTGCTAATATTTTATGTGGTTTTGGGCTCGTGTTGTAATTGTTAGGTGACATTTTTTGACAAGCTGCTGTTTGTCAAAGGGCAAAGTTCATACTGCTAACTCCAATTAGCGTGCATGCTAGCCTGCACTCGTTAAAACATCATTAAAACGAACCCAATTATGGGTGATTTTTTTTTTTTTTTAAAAGACCCAATATTTGAGTCAATTTAACCATCATACAAAACAACGCAATTTTTAGGGTTTTACCAATTTGGGTCAAATTGGTGCAAACAGTGGGTCTGTCTTTTAATGACCCATGACCCTTTGTGCTCCCAACCTGGAGACTATTAAAAAAAAAAAGATCTTAAGGAGAAAAGGTTTGGTCACAACTGTCCTAACCAGATCAAAGTAGCATAAAACATCATTTGTGCCATCCATACTGATTTGTCAAATTTTAGTTGTATATCAAGGCGTATTTATTCAGCAACTATGGAAGATACTGTTGATGGCAAAACACCACCTATTTTAAAACTTCATCACGAACAATCATGCACATCCAAATCAAAGTTAACTAGATAAAGGCATAAAACGTTTCGCAAAGGAGTCATGCTAACACAATTTAACAAGAAGTTGTTTCCATGTTCCAGTTGATTTGCTCTTAATTTGTAAAGACAACTATACTGTACATTGAATTAGGTAGAGCGGTACCTGCCGAACCCCCTTCGTGTACGCCGAGGGTACCTTCATTTGTTCTAAACTCGTTTGAATCTGATTATTCGATATGAGATATGATCGGTTAGATTACGAAATATTAACAAAATGCACGGAAATTGTTGCAACAGAACATACAGATCAATGATTGTGAAAATGATTTTGGTGTCGCACGCAGTACAATGACATCATCCTACACGGGCCAATGAGCCAATATGATTCAGACGATATATCACGTCGAGAAAACATCTGCAGGGAGAGATCAATGCCTTTCCCATGCTGATATGATTTGATTTTGGCATGATTGAGATGCGCGTGGTAGGTATCGACGTGTGCATCTCCAGTCGCCATGGGAAAAGTTTCATTTGTCATCAGTTACTTTCATCAGAAATATATTAGGCACAGCTGTTGCAAGGGAATAAATCAAACATGCTTGGAAGGGCTAAAAAAAAAAAAAAATCATGGTGAGGATAAATATACCTGAGGCTAAAGTAAGAGGCCGCAATTTCCTCACACTATTAACCCAGAGAGAAATCCAATAAAAGTGGGCATTTCTTCCTGGAAACAATAAAAAGGGATCTCCGGGTGGATCCTATCTATTCTGCTGGATGCCACCCACCACGTGTCACCGAATAATTTCCCAAAGCAAAAAGCAAAAAAAAAAACGAGTTAACACATTTGTATTATGTCAGGCGCCGTAATTCATGTTTTGACATGGCAGACCTCCCGGTATCTTTGCCCAAAAGTCAGAGGATTGAAAGAATATGCGCTAATTCCTGCAGAAGGGCCCTGTGGAATTAGAAGCAGACGTGGACAGGCCCAGACACCCGCTGTGGCAGAGAAGTTGTTTGGAATTCATGTCTCCAAGGAAAATATGAAACAAGGCGCTTTGGAGCTTCCAATTTTTTGATAGCTTCCACTCAGCGCAACAACGCTCCGACAACCAAGCGCGTTATTCTTGTAACACTTGGGATGATCATTTCCTACCGCTTGCCGATAAATGACACGTAATAACCGTTATTGTTTGACTGAGATTAGTAAAGGGGTAAAAGTATTCAGAGAAGTACTCAGACTTGTGTAAAAAAATAGACACACTTTTTTTCCAAACCAGTAAACCGCCGATATCAAGGACCGATACTGCTACTATACTTTTTATTTTCATGTCCGATTTTCTTATTTCAAAGACTATCAAGCCACGTTCAGCAGTGAGAAAAAAAAATCTATAAAAATAATCTACAAAATTATTTGTCAAGTAAAAATAATACCTTTAAAATACATTTTGGCATTTGCAAACTGAAAATCACATCATGTTTGCAAGCTGTTTTCTTGCAAAATGTCTCGAAAGGTATTAATAATGCATGAAAATAATTTAGTTCTCAAATTAAATGCACACAAATTACTTTTTTTTTCTTTACTGCACCCAGGTTTTTTTTTTTCTTTGCTTTTAACAAATCGACCTGTGTCGCCAGTTCAGGGTCTGAGTTTGCGAACTTCATTCATGCTAGCATGGTGAAGTAACGACAAAGACGTTGATGCCCTGCCTGGATGGCGCTCATTAATTGATTACTTTGTAATTTACTAAAATGCTCTAGAGCTGGCAATACAACGTGAACAAAAATTTCCACCCTGACGACATGGTGATGCATTTGAGTTGAATAGGAAAATTCTGTTTTGGCACTCCTGTCCATCAGTCAATTAGATTAATTGTTGACACACTTGTTTAAGGTTTTTATGGTAAATTATCCATCCCCTAAAGAACACCAATGTGTTTTGCTGAGCTAGCTACCTAGCTAGAAATAAGCTAGCAAAAAAAAAATATTTTGGGGTCCAGTGTCATAAGTTTGTAAACTCTATTCATGCAAGCACGGTGGCATAATGACAAAGGAGGGTGACACACTGCCTATTTGGCCTTCATTTACTGATTAATTTCATAAAATGTTCATTAGCTGGCTATGTAACATGCACATACACTTGCTCACTGCTGACAATATGCTATGATGCATTTGAGTCAAATGGGGAAAGTCAAATTTGGCATTCCTTCCTAATAGCCAGTGAGCTTATTTGTTCAGTTCACATACCCGGTTAAGATTTTTTGTTGTTGTTGTTAAAATAACTGCAAAACATCAACGTATTTTGTCGTGCAAGTTAGCTAGCTAGCGCTAATCTAACAAAAATGGTTCTTTCCAACCCAGGGTCTATGTTGCCTTAATGATACCAGACACAAATGTGATTATGTTTTATTTATTTTTTTATTTTGTCACAGTAAAAAAAACACTAGTGCTTTTTTCTTTAAGAAAATTGTGAGAGGGGTTTCTAAAACTATTGAAATACGACAACTATGCTATGCGGATGATGATTAGCATAATTAGCACAGGACAAATCTTCAAGACCAAAACATTGTGTTAGATTACATTATTACAGGTTTGTTAAAGAAAATATATTGGAAAAATAATCCCTTAATAAGTTCCATTGACGGCTATGGACGTCAAGGATACATTTTTCCTGATAATTTTTCAAAATCAGAACTTTTTAGCTCTTGTTTACTCGCATTGAGTTGAACGCTGGTATTTGGCACGCACAATTCTTTTTTCCCAGACTCTGTGATGTTTTGCCTGCCTTTCAAAGTGACATCATTGGGCCTCAGCACACATCCCATTACGGTCACATCATCCTGTACAGTATGTAACCACATGTGATAGTTAAAAGTCAAACGAAAACAATGTTTTGCAAATGTATACACTAAGGCACTCTGTGCATGCAGCGACTATCATGCTGCACAGCTGGTATTGATATCGCAAGGTTTTTTTTGCTGTGTGCCGGTCTCATCGCACGCCACCCATTTTGAGTGTGTGCGTTGCCATTCCTAATGAATCCCATTCTGCGAATCATGAGATATGGAACTGGCAGCAGAGACGCTGGTGACTGCACGCTCGCCCCCGTCCAGCTTTTAGACATAAAAGTCACTTTGGCTGCACTTTGGCTGCCGTCTGGTGCGCACACACTCACACACGTGCCCTGTTCTCAACATCAGTTTGTAAACCAGCGTTACATTTCTCTAACGCCGCTATTTTGCGTTAGTTGTTAAGTGTCGCTTTCGTTTGCAAATTTACACTTGCAGAAGGGGAGCAGCGGTGTTGTTGTTTGGAATAGACTTAAGGGTTTTCATCACTTACAAAATCAACTTTGCACACAGTCAATTGAGGCATATAAAAAGTTTAAAATGAGAGGCCTAAGGTTTCTTTGTAATATGTTGTCACTCCACATTTGCTCATTCACTGTCAGCCCAGTTCAAATAAATTTTTGACATGTATAGCCATCAATGGGAACCCAGTACAAATATATCGATGCTATCGATGTCGGCGGTAGCGAATGAGTTAAGATTATGTTTTGGGAATTTGAATTTAGTAGCAACATCCATCTGTCACGATTCATTCATTCACACAGTCCCGGGGCTCAGATAACGACCAATCACGGTTCAGCTTGCAAATGTCACATGACCAAACTCAGAAAATAGATGATTGGTCGTAATGAGAGACCAAATCCAGTACAAGTACTCTTCTCTTGCGTAGTCACTGTTACGATACCAAATACTGATATCACAAGCACTTACATAAAATACATGAAATTTCTTAAAAAAAAGAGATCATTAAAAGACAGACCTTTATATTTCAATAAGGCAAAATCCCTTAAAACTGCAAGAAATTAATTGTAAAATTGATTTTAATTGCTATTTTTTAGTGCATAATCATAAAACGGACACATGTGCATGCCTGCTGAAATACAATTTCTGATACTTTAAGAGGCCATTATCGGCACAGAAGAAAAGCAGGTGGATTTTGCTACGTAGTTCATATTAATCATAATCATTAGGCTAACTGTAGTTTGCCGAGGTTTCTTATCAAGAAAATTTGATTGACTTTCCTTTAAAAAAAATTCTCATCAAGATCAATCATTAGAAAGCATTTCCCACCATTAATGATGCCTATAACCTGCACAGATCAAGTAAAAATGATATTTTTGAGGGAGGAAGTAAAAATATAGGACTGAGATGATGTAGTTGCTGAAGTGTCCACCCAGTCTGGAGATGTGGCTATGTTCATAATTAAACAATCATTCAAGCTCCTGCTCAATTGGAGTTTGTACAAACCAATGTGGATGCCTTTGATTAATCCCAGAGTTCAGCTGTTCTAGCAGGCTTTTCCTGACATTTTTGTAATGACGTCCTAAAGCAAGCACAAGCCATGATCCACAAAGAGCATGAGAAGGACCTCACGGATCACAAGGTTGCTGTTGGTGTTTGGTGCAAGGTTTCAAACAGAGCAACTAGTGAAAGAGAAATTGTTTTCTTGAACTTTTCACGCCTGAGCGGTGGAGGCAGCCATGGCTTGAGGAAGTCTTTTCTGGCTGTCCATCTGCCTCCCTGCATGCGCAGCACATTCCCTCGGCGCTATATAATGCCTTCAGGCGGGTTCTTCTTGTAATAATGTCCACTAGGATTCAAAAATGAGCCGCTTAGATTTCGGAGGTCAAAGCTCAAAGTCTTTAAATGTCATAAACTCGAGATTGCGTTTGCCGATTAGGCATCAAGGCTACAAATCATATCCCCATTTTGATTTTGAGGGGTTTTTTTTAATCCTGATCACTTGACTTCAAACTGTTCTTAATTTACAAAATCACACTATTTTTAGCCATAATGTCAAAAGGATTTTTTGGGAGATACATGAAGACAATTCAGGGGGTATGCGAGATTATAACATTACCCGAGGAGCAGTGAACGTATCTTTTCAAAGTAAGAACAAATTAATTGGAAGATGAAGCGCTGCTGATTTTTTTTTTTTAAATAAGTTTATTAGATGCGCGGTGTCGTTTGTGACACAATTTTCAAACTGATGATGCTACTCGATCTATATTCTGGATTTGGTGAATAAAATAGGTAGGGTTTTGTATCATAAATGATAGTTTCAATGTTTAATAAATGGTATAGCACACTGTTTCAAGAATGTTTTTCCCCCTTTTTTTCACAGGGGGAAAACAAGGTTGCTTCCTTTTGAAAAATTGTGCTCATCACTAGACAAAAAAATAAATAAAAAAAATGACAAGTGAGTCAGACAAAATACAATTGAGCTGCATTATTTGGCCAGCTGTGTAATTGCGTCCTCCAACTGATCCAGCGCAGGCCCATTGGCTATTTTAACCTCCTCTCAGGGAGACCAAGGCTAAAGGGCCGTCAAGAACTCGGGCCAGTTCTTCCATCACTTATCGGAACAACTTAAGGGGAATGATAACAAGAAGACTGGATGAGGGTTTGATATGAGGCACAATGTTTGGTGAGCAAGTGTTGACATGATCAAGGAGGAATCTGAGTAACTGGAGGAATGATCTTCATTTGGCGTTGCCGTCTTTCCAAACAAGAAGGCAAGCAAACGGAATTTTTGACACGTCAGCAAATTGCCGCAAAAAAAAAAAAAAAATGGTGGTGAAAATCACTGGGTTGAATGAGATTGCTTGAAGGTTGAAATTAATCGGAAAATTTTATATGCACCCTCATAAGTCTTAACGCTGCATTTGTGGAATATGAATCAAGCGGCAAAATTCGTCAATTTTTTTCTCTTCATCTCAGGAGGGCGGCCATCTTGACTGTCGCGTGAAAATGACATCACAGTTGCTCAGGGCTCACAAAACGACCATTCAAGCCTCAGCTTGAGACTGTCACATGATCAAACTCTAAACATGGTTGAGCTGTGATTGGTTGTAACTAAGGATGTAAATATCTCTTCTTCTTTTTTTCAGACCGATACGGTACAAGTTCTTGAGCTGTCCCCGATACCAAGTACCGATACTACCGGTACCTTTCAAGCCGATACCAGTATGAGAACCCAGTTCTTGAGTAGTCACTAATACCGATACCAAATACAGATACCATAACCCTACTAAAGATACTAACCCTAACGTTTAATACATAAAATTGAATACATAAAAACAGTGGACGCAAACGAATAGGCTAGCTCACAGGAAGTTGGGAGTGCTAATGTCAGAGCTTTTGAATGTAACATATTATCGGATACCCTGTAACCAAGCCAATATCTGATATATCCGATATATCAATAAATATCAGATATATTGCCAGCACATAGCGTGGATACATTAGGAAAGCGGGCGCAACCCCTCACCCAGACTCTTATGAGGAAACGTTGGGCAAAAGCAGAATATTCCAGCAATGCGGAATGGAACTTTAAATTGAAATCACATTGGGCCAGTTGTCGGATTCTTTCCACGCTCCGCACGTCAAGAGAAATGAGCACAGATAACAGTGTGTTGATGATGGCAATGCGGCTGAGGACAGACGCCACTTTGCAGTTGTCCGCGGACTTGCCTCCGCCCCGGACAGTCCAGCTCGGAACCAGAAATAAAACAGCAGCTGTGCTCTGTAAACCGAATGTGTGTGTGTGTGTGTGTGTGTGTGTGTGTGTGTGTTAAATCCTCTCAGCACTGCAAATCCAAATGATGTTGGAAAACATTGTAATGATTGCCTGAAAGGGTCTTTGAGCCACGTGTGTGTGTGTGGTATGTACAAGCACATTGATTGAACAAATTGAGAGACAGGTGCTTGGCGAAAAGGATGCGAGGATCTTTTTTTATATTTTAGTATAATATATACATGTATCATTCACAACATATATGTAAAACTTAAGGCATAGGTTTTGCATTTAGCATAGCATAAGGCTGTAAAATGACAAAATGTGGAAAAAGTGAAGCGCTGTGAATACTTCTCGTATGCACTGTGTATTATATTTTTATTTATTTTGATGCATTAAGCAGGTGGAAAGGGACCCTAAGTCAAAAATTTGGACTCGACCAATTCAATGACCAGTCGATTAAATTGACCAATTATCGAAAAATCGATCAAAAACAATCAGTCAAATGGATGATATTGGCCAATTATTTTATCTTTTTACCTTTATGTATGCTTACCAACGTATATCATGAAATTTGTTGATGATAATCTTTGAACTTGTCATTCAAAAATATGTAAATGTTCATTTTAACAAGCAATGGGTGATTGAGGGAAGGCAATCATGCATAAAATTGAAATTTTTAAATTAAATTGGCCGATAAATTTCCAGTTAAAATATCTGCAACAGCATCAAAAAAAAAAAAAAAAAAAAGACTTATGCAGATAAACTCTTACATTTTCAGAAAGTTTGAGATGATTTCACACTGGGGATGACCCCGAACGGACAGTAATAATAACGGCGCCCCGGTCTGCGTTTTAGACATCCGGGAGACCGCGTTCGTGTACGCCATCACGGCGGCCGGCGTGACCCACGCAGTGACGCAGGCCTGCAGTATGGGGGACCTGCTACAGTGCGGTTGCGAGGCCACCCGGAACAGAGCCCCCCCGAAACCCCTGTCGGCCGCCTCGGGCGACACCGCCAAGTGGGAGTGGGGCGGCTGCGGAGACGACGTGGACTTCGGCTACGACAAGTCCAAGCAGTTCATGGACGCCAAGAGGAGACGAGGCAAAAGTGACATCAGGACGCTCGTCGACCTGCACAACAACGAAGCTGGCCGACTGGTAAAAAATGCTAAATAGATACGGTGTGTGTGTGTGTGTGTGTGTGTGTGTATTTTATATTTATATATGCATACAGTATATGTCGAAAGTAATCAATTACCTCAGTTACCTATAGTAATTTAGTATTTATTTACCTAAAGTGGTTGTTATTAATTATTGCAAATTTAGTACTTTTTATCCAAAGTAATTGATTACTTAAATTCCTTAAGGCAATCTATTACTTGAAAATTTAGTAAGCTGAAGTAATGGATTACTTTATTAATCATTGTGGCTTTAGTACTTAGCTACCTTAAGTAATTGATTATTTTAGTTACACTTAGTTACCTGAAGTAATGGAGTGCTTTAGTAATCATTGTGGCTTTAGTTCTTAGTTACCTAAAGTAATCGATTATTTTACCTAGAATATTTAAGTAATATTTACTTCTTAAAGTAGTACTAAGAAAGTAGACTATTTTTTTTTTTTTAACCACGCTTAATCGAACTCGTACAGAAATTGCAAGAAAAATACATTAACTGGATGATGTCTGGACTCTTAAAAAATATAAATATTATATATAATTATATATAAAAAATATTTAAAAAATTGGGATTGAATAAGTAAATGAGGAAAAAAATGTTTTGGAATAAACGTGTGGAAATTAAAAGTTCCAATTCCGACGCATCGATAATCAATGTTCAAAGTAATTATAAGCCACAGGTCTAATATGTACAGTATCATACGGCTTTTATATATATTTTGATCAATTTAATTCTTTAAGTATCTATAATCGTGCAGCTTTGTGACAGCTTTTAACAGCCATTCCAATTTTTTGTTGCAATAAAATTCGCTGCTAATAATCGGAGTCTCACAAAGACTCCCACATCTCATTTAAATCAGCTACTTTTATATTACAGGCCCAATTTTCGATATTTTTTGTCTATTAGCCATCATTGTAAAAAAAAAAAAAATTGGTGTACCACACCAAAATGTCTGATATGCTTCATCCAAACTGCTCACAAGAGATTCACTCCTAAGGCTTTGCTTGTCCTGTGGAATGTTCCATCATTCCAGCAACAATCAAAGGAGAAACACATGGCCCCCGGCCGCGTTCGTGTAGCACCGTAAACCGATATTGGAACACGAATCGGGTTTCTGAGACACAAAGACAAGAGCGTGCCACACATTTTGTTTTCGAGCCTCCCAGGCAGGTGGCCTCTAACATTTCCACAGCTCGCCTCGGCGCCACAAAGTTCCCGCTCGCCGCCCGTATACCAGCGCCGCGTGAGTTATGGACTCGCTCGGGAAGTTATAATGCGCTTTAAAGACCGGGTTTGAACTCGCGAGCTTTTAGATCGGGTAATGGTGTTGATTTAAAGTGCGCCTTTTAACGTTTTTAGTCATCAGTGCACTTCTACGTGCACTTTGTAGCCACGACACAAGCATAATTACGGTTGACTGCAGCAGGGGTCACAGACAGGTAGTCAACAGGCGTGGTGGATTTTGGGATATTTTCCAATTGTAGCATTAGCAAAGAAACCATTTTGAACGTAAGAGGGGGTGAACGCACTTACTCAGACGCCTGGAGGTTGTGAAATAAGTGTGCTGCGATGCGTGTAAATGTCTGTTTATGTGCATTCATGCATGTGTGCATAGGCGTTTTTTGAAAGTATGTGTGTGTGCTGGTGTGTGTGTGTGTGTGATGGGTTAATTATGTGCAGTATAAGTGAATGATCTGTTGTCAAGGCTTGTTAGATGTAGGAAGGCCAGAGGCAACATGAAGGGCGAAGGGGGTTACAGAGTTAAATTCCTTCTGGAAAGCGCCTGCGTTTGTGTTACCTAGCTAGCTAGCAAGCTCTACATGCTTAAGTGTGATTAAGTACGTTTTATGTATTCCCAAACTGTACCAGTTCTTAAACCTTTCCAAGGAACCCCTCAAATGTGCATCCAGCTAGCTAACTAGCAAGCTCTTTACACGCAGGTGTAATTCAGTAGTTTTTATGTCATTTTAAAATCATTCCAGAGGTTCTTAAATGTTCCAAGGACTTCTTCATATGTGTACCTTATGTGTGATTGAGTAGTTTTTCTTTTATTCCAAAACTAATTATTTTATTCTAAAACTTTTCCAAGTACTCTCCTCATATGTATATCTAGCTAGCTTGGTAACGAGCTCTCCACGCTTAAGTGAAAAATGTTAAAAAGACAATTTGGTTACATTTTTTCTGTCTTTAAAGGAACAGTGTGTAAGATTTAGACCGTTTTTCATTACGGACAGCAGGAGGTGCTGCAGGGGCTGCAATTACCATTGTCCGTAGCTATAACAAACATGGCCGCCTTCGGGGAAGTGCCACCCCCCATGTCATATCATTTAATGATAACTAGATCTATGGTTATATTTAAAACACACTGCTGGTCATTAGGAACACATTCATTTGCAAGTTTTTGAAGTTCCACACTGTCCCATTAATGCAAAATCTTCAGCATCATGTCCATATAAACCATCCTCTTTAACAGCACTTGCAATCTTTGAACCCTTTCAACCCTTTCAACTTTGAAATAAGCAGTAAAATGCACTATAAATACGGTTTTGTAACCACTGACAGTCGAACGAAGCTTTACCGCCATTTTGAAACAAGTGAGGCCGACCAATAGCAGACCAACACTTCTATGAGGAGACGCCCACCAATAGCAGACCAGCATTGTAGTCACGCGTTGCATGGAAGCAGTTAGATGGCAATAGTAAATATGTGCAATTCCCTAAAAACGCCAGCAGATGGAGGCAAAAACACAAATACAGCCAGCCCCCTAGGGTCATGACAGTTGTTTTTGTCGCAAATCCGGGAAAATGTCATAAAGAGGGGATGAAAAAAAATCAGTATTCCAGGTCGCAACATGAAAATAACGTAAATCAGGGACATTGAAGCATGGGGTCCACTGTATAGGAATTTCAAAACAATGATGTGAATTGATGTGAATTTTTTTTTTTTTCACAGTCTGATGAATATTCTTTATTTTGTGTTTTCCACTCAACCAACGGGCATCCCAAGGCAGTGAAGCTGTACATGCGGACCGAGTGCAAGTGTCACGGACTGTCCAGCTCGTGCACGTTGCGCACCTGCTGGAAAAAGATGCCCCATTTCCGCGAGGTGGGCGACCGCCTGCTGGAGCGCTTCAACGGCGCCTCCAAAGTGATGGGCGGCAACGACGGCAAGACGCTGATACCCGTGGGCCACAACATCAAGCCCCCGGACAGGCAGGATCTGATCTACTCGGACGAGTCGCCCGACTTCTGCCTGGCCAATCGTAAAACGGGCTCGCTGGGGACGCGGGGCCGAGCGTGCAACAGCACGGCCATGGACATCAGCGGATGCGACCTGCTCTGCTGCCAGCGGGGCTACCGCCAGGAGACGCTGGTCTTCGAGGAGAACTGCCTGTGTCGTTTCCACTGGTGCTGTGTGGTCCAGTGCAAGAAGTGCTCCGTCCAAAAGAACTTAAGTCTCTGTCACTGATGAACTGGAACACCTTCTCCTAACTTGTCCTGATAATATATATATATATATATATATATATATATATATATATATATATATATATATATATATATATATATATATATATATATATATATATATATATATATATATATATATATATGTGGAGGTTTTTTTTCTGCATTGGTTTTTGGCAGTTGTAAAGTAAGTCATTCTGACTGCATTATCATTTTTGCACCTATCCTGCTTACACCATTCCTTAAAGAGATCTGCATTATCATGGCAAGATTTACAATTCCCTTGATTTCTCATGAAAGCTGAAAAATACGGTTAAGTGCTTAGTGTAATTAGATAAGTGTGGAATTGTCATTGTGGAGTAAACATTTTTGATAGGAAAATACTATCTCTATTACGGCACAGGGTATTGACTTGCGCCCATACTGCATTTACCAATTATCGGCTTCAGCATTTTTTAAAATTATTATGGCCGAGAATCGGCCTATTTCAAATTCTTAACTTCATGTGACAATTTTAAGATTATTGCTGAGCCTGGGAACTATAAGGACTTAAGTAACTGATTCCTTTGGGAAGTAAAGTACTAAAGTTATCAATTACTTTAGGTAATAAATTCATAAATTACTTCTGGCACTTAAGTACTACAGTAATCAATTACCTTAAGTACAAAATTACTTTAGTAGCTAAGTACCTATTAATGCATCTACATGGTTTAATTACTTTAATGCATAATTTACTACTTAAAGTACTAAAGTAATCAATTACTTAAGGTATTAAAATACCAAAGTCAATTATTTTTGTAATAAATTACTAGTAAATGATCACTTTACGTAATGAATACTAAAGTAATCCATTAGTTCTTTGATTTATCTATCGGTGCAGATTACCTAGTTACCTGCAATGGAATTGATTACTTTTATATATTCAGTAGTTACTTTAATGTATTAAGTAATTGAATACGTTAAGGCATACCCAAGATTTTATGTCTTGTTCTGCAAAATTATGAATTAGATTTTTTTTTTTTTGGCCTGATATATTCATTTTTACTGAAAATGATTATCAGTTTAAAATATCGGTTATTGGCCTTCTAAACCAGGGGCGGAGCTACATCAAACACATGGGTTTAATAGAGGAGAAATGCCTTTATATTAAATGTAGTTTGACGCATATAGTCTACAAGTATATTTGAAGAAGTTTGCCAAAAACATTTACTCCACATTGGCAGGTCCATGCTTCCATCCAAAACATACTGTAAATCGTCTCTTTTGCGTTTCACCTGTGATTCCCGCTCAATCTAGAAGCGTATATGTGCCCATGTACGGTGACTGCGGATTTATTAACCTGTCAAGCAAAAATATTTCATAAGAACCAAACTCTGCTTATGAGTTGACCTGTCATCACCGTAAGCACAGCTGTGGACTTCACCGACAGCGACGGTTATTCAGATCAAAAAATGATGACAAGACCACTCACTCCCATGTCGCTCTGAAGCACTTTGAAAATTGCTGCAATGGCCTTGCAGGAATATCTTTGGGGTTTGACACTTTGTCTGAAACCAAAATCTCCAATTTCGTAATGCACTTTTAGTGGTTAGCCTAAGAATTTGTATGCAGTGTGTGTGTGTGTGTGTGTGTGTGTGTGTGTGTGTGGACCTCAAGTGAGACCAAAAAGTGTCAATAATGATGTCATCAAAAATGGTGTCGCCAAAGTGCCCCAAGCTAGAAGTTTAATTATCTCAGTGAGCATACACATCTCAAATCATCTCTCCCAGTTGAACTGAATGGAAATGTTCCAGCATATCATATGCATAAAAGATTTTTGTATTTTTTTTTTATTCATTATAAGATACACTAATGTCATCGTGAAAAAGAATTAAAAAGTTGTTGCCATTTTTATGCTGTAAACAGTAGTCATTATTTGAAAACATAAAGAATATGTCAACTGTTGTAAAGCTGGTCGATATGACCAGATTTTTAATTTTTTTTTTTCTATTCTTTTCGGACCATTGCGATTTTAATCAAGTAATAAACCCAACAAGAATTTTTTGATAAAAGTTTTGATTTATTAAAAAAACAAATCCTGTGCTAAATGTTGGCTAATGTGTGCATAGTTAGCGACAACTGTAAACACAATTTGTAAACCACCCACCAAGGTTTTAGCCACTTTTGCAGAATTTGCCGCTTTAGCTTCATTTTCAAATCAATTTTCAAAAGATATACAATTTCACCCCAGCCCTAATTACAAATCACACAAAAATAAATTCAACAAATTCACTCATTCAATTTAAAATACATATATATATAGTGTAAAATGAAAAGAAGAGGCAGCAAAAGTGAAACCAGACTCAAATTAGTTGCAGTCAACAAGTTGACACAAGTTGTAATTTTTCAGGAATTTGTTTCGCAGTGACGCCCAGCATTCAGAGCGTTTTGTTTCAGCCACAAAGAGGTTAGTCAATGCGAAAAAGAGGCCCTCGGGTTCCCGTTTTTACAATGATTTTTTTACGATAAAATGTTGACTTTGAATTGTCCCCCTTTTTGTTTTTGTTTTTCTGTTTGTTTGTTTTCTTTTCGCAGCACATCATCTCAAACAACCACAACTGGAATGAATTGAGTCATTTGTCCACAAGCTCACACACAACACACAGCCGCAGTCAGCATGAATAAAAAGTTGCCGCCTCACTAAATGGATGTGCCGTTTGTCTTCTTCCTCTTATCCAGGATTCTAGGTGGTCCGCTCGTGCTATTTAGCACACGTTGACCCTAACTGAAGAATCAAGAGGAGCAAAACATAAGCAGAAGATATTAGATGATCTAAAAATGAGAAATGAGAAGGCCAGATGAGAAGATTGGGGAGGTGAGGGACAAGGGAGAGGACATGAGTGGAGGAGGAAGGCAACGAGAAAGATAACGCGAGTGAGCGAGACGCATACGAGGACCCTGCCTGAAGTAGTCACATGACACCAACACGCTCATCCATCCATGTCAACTTTTCTCAAATCATGTCCCAATCCGGCGCTGAAACGTCTAAAGACACAAAGAGCCTCTGGAGAGTTCAATTTGTAAACCACGATTTCAGAAATGGGGCCGTGGTACTTTGGCCCTCTCTAGTGGTACGATGAAGAATTGCACGTGAACGTCGACTTTTTACATTTCAGATTTCTCAATTAATTCAGTTATATTAATAATGTATGAAGACTATAAAACACTTTTTAATTCTTCAATTTAATGAGTATTTGAATTTTTTTTATTTTGCATGAAACTGTAAAACCGTATTTTCTCGATTACTGTTTATTAACCCGTTGATCAACACTGCATAATACCCTATTTTTGTACTGGGGTGACCTCTTTTTTAACAGAGTATTTTATCCAAATTGAGCCAGAATTGGGTCATTTTATTGATCCAACTGTTTTTCAGAGCGCATTTTAAAAACAAAAAAATGTAGTACTGTAATTCGAAACGTTTGTTAAAAAGTAAATAATTAGCACAAGCGTAAAATGTATCACAAAAAAAGTCCCGGGTACTTCATATATTTATTTGGACTCTATCCACAAAGATTGCCAGGCAACATTTCCGGCTACGTTTGCACAATTAGCAAAACGCAAGACATTTGTGAATCATCGGTAATGTGAGGAGGGTGTTGTTGCTTTTCGGGGTGAGCGCAGTGCTAAAGTTAGATGAATTGCTGTGCAGATAAAGCCAAGTGATGCAATTTAATAGGAAAATAGATTCTCAGATATCCTTCAAGAGTGCATGAAGACCCCTGAGAAGTCGCAACAAGAGCAAAAATTTTCAATATGTTACATTGTAATACAGTTCGGTTTAACAAAGTTATCAAGTTAAAACCTGATTAATCTTACTTCCGCTTTTGGCAGGACAAAGCAAAACAATGTTGGCGTGCGCCTTTTATTTCACTCAAGTTTTGAGTATTCAATTTTAAATCAGTGTAACAGCAGTGTATTTACAAAACACGAAATTTTGATTCAAAAGACATAAAAGGGCTCCGGCAGTGACCTTAACCAAAAGTCAAACTTATCATGTCAACATCATCAGATTTCAATGTGGAATTTTTTTTACTTTTAAAGGTCATAAAAGTAATGTTCACGCATGAACAATTACATAATAGAATGTGATATTTTACGCTTTAATGTGATGTACTTATTATGCTAATTTTGGAGGACAAATATACCATATATTGAAAAAAGCCTAAAACTAATACTAAAACTAACAGAAACTAAAACAATGGTGACAGCTGCCACCTCCAGTTTGGTACATAGCCAGGAAAAAGCAACCAAAACTCCAAAAAGCTTCATTCTGTGTTTTTTTTTTTTTTTTTCATTTATTTTCAGCAGACATTAGTCCACGTCACAGTTCAAGAATCTGAGTTCAAATCCACCTGGTTTTGGCCTTTCTGTTTGGAGTTTGCATGTTCTCCCCGAGCCTGTATGGGTTCTCTACGGGCACTCCAATTTCCTCCCACTCCTCAAAAACATGCATGGCAGGTGTGTCGGGCATATAAATTGACCTTGGTTGTGATTGAATGGACGAATCACAACTCTTTATGACACGTTCGATCCAAAGACGAATAAAATACTTCCAAGCGTGTTTTTGTCTCTCTTCATGTCTTTGTTATCTGAAGTTGTGAAAACATGGCAGCCAGCGAGACTGGTGGGAGGCGAAAAGAGCCCGCTATCTGTGACGGCTGCATTGGCTCAGGGTCACGTCTGCCTGCTTTTTTTTTTTTTTTTTTTGGCTCTTGGAACAATAAAGGGAGCTGTTTGGACTCCAGGCGTCATGGAGTTATTTGACAACTCCAATGAGGGTGTGTGCACAGCACCATTTCAATTTTTTTTTTTTTTTTCAACGATTGGTAATTATGGTCAGTTTTGCTTGGTGTAAGTGGAAACGCAAGCGCTGATGACGTACACGTGACTGAAGTGGTTCTGGCTTTTGAACACAAGGTGGCGCCCTCAGTAAAGAAAAGTCTGCCTCCTCATGAAGACGAAAATGCCTTGATACCTCAAAAATAAAATTTCTCAGTGAACCTATACAAGTAGGTTAAACTAGCAAGAAGTATAGTTATTCTTTGAATATCTTTTAATTATTATACTCAGAGCCCAGAGAACAACCAATCACGCCCCCAGCTTGTGAAAGTCACATGACCAAACCCAGTAAAAAGGTTAGACTAAAACTTTTTCACCTGATGTCATTTTCAGTCAAGTAGGAAAATGTTTTGAAGGTATTAACAGTAAGTTAAAAAATAATGTCGTTATCAAATTAACCATGCAGAAAATATGAACATTTTAGTGTTGAAAATGGCCAATTGGTAATTCTGTAACATAACCATAATTCATTGTCGTAATTGCGCATCTCAAAGGCAAAATCATTGCACAACAGTCGGGTTACTTTTATTGAGGGCTTTCTATGAACCTATTGAAATCGTACGGAACCTATTAGATGGATGGATGATGGACAGTCGGACGGACGTACATATGGACAGATTTGCCATACTTCTAACGGGTTCCGGCCTTACAGTGTGTCAATCTTATCATTCTTATATAATAACCACATTAGCTAGCTAGATAGCTAGCTAGCTAGCTAGCTAGCTAGCTAGATAGATAGATAGATAGATAGATAGATAGATAGATAGATAGATAGATAGATAGATAGATAGATAGATAGATATATAGATAGATAGATAGATAGATAGATAGATAGATAGATAGATAGATAGCCAGCCTAAGGGGGTCATTTGCATTTTTGAGCACACCTTTCACTTAGTAAGCAGACATATAGTTGTCCAACTTTTTATGTTACGTTTAAGTGTAGAGAGTAGAGAATATAAACTTTTTTTTTTTTTGCTTCTTGTTCTCTACATCTGATAAAAAAAAAAAATGGAATAGAAAAGTAGCAGGAGCTTGAACCTGACCATTCCAGACATTTCTTGTTTAAAAAGATGTTAAAATCGATTTTGCGCAGACCGTTTTTTCTCTGAGACGCCGCATGGGGATTACAAGCCAGACATTACATTTCAATCCAAAATAAACAGTGGAGTGGCATGCGTAATAAGCCAACAAATCAGCGTCGCGCCTGCGTTAGCGCGTTGCGAATCGTGAGCAATTTGGACATATTAAATGCCTCATTTATCCCCATCGCAGCTGCATGTTTCACCATGTCATTTGGAATCCCTGTGTATTGACCCCCGGGGATAAAGCAGAAGTAGTCCGCATCCAGAAAGCGGGGAAGGTTTTCGCCTTTCGCAAAAGCCGGGCGGGCCCGACGGCGGCTCGTCATTTTCTTTCCGCGCACTTGAGAGCCCCATCTAGGCAGAATGGGACCAACACAAACAGTGGCAAAGAATGGCCCGGCCTTGTAATTGCGGAACCCCCGCTCCGTGGCGCTGGCTTGTAGCGGCAGAGTCCAGAGGTGGACGAGAGAAGTGAACTTTGTCTGAACTCCTTACTTGGGGAGGCGCACGGAGCCAGGGTGTGACTGCCGAATTTAATGTATGAACACAATGTCGCCGCGTAGCAGAACGCTGTAGGGAAAGGTCAGGGCCGGCGGGAAACGCGTTTGAGTCATCTGATATTCCCCCAAAAGTCGAAGTGAAACTTTGAAATTGGGCTAACTGCAAAATTGAGCTAAGGGTCATTTGGGTTTCAGATGACGTGGTGGTCTACTTCGCAGTGCTGTTTCTACAGCTTGGATTGCAACACGTACTATTGTGTTTGTTTTTTTTGAACCAGAAAATCATGGTGGGATTGTCAAGACCGCCAGATTGTTGTGTTAAATTTTTACGGGCCAATAGAATGAGTGAGTTTTTCATTTTTTGCCGTTTTTTTGTTTTTTTGGGGGGGTCTTTTTTTGGCACATAGACAAATAATGTTGCAGAAAACACAGGGTCAAAATCATCGTTTACTTTTTTTTTCGATGAATTTTTTAACTTTATTTAGCTGGGAATCCACATTTTGGAAAAAAAAATAAAAACGCAACACAGTGTAAAATTCAATTTTATTCTGTATTTCACGCTTCAAAACTGAATTGCTTAGTAAACGGCAAAAACATTGAATTGACTCTTTCATTCTTTTAAAAATTAGTTTTTTCACAAAGTGGTCCATTCCTATTGGCCGGTCACCGTATTGAAATATCACAAAAAATTTTAGCTGTGTTCGATTTTAAATGTGAATGATTTTGATTTATTGTATTTTTGTTTGTCATTGTGCAATTTTTATTGTCCAACTTTCATGTATGTTTTATTGTTTATAACACTTCATATATAACATTTAACACATTTCATTAGGTTATTTTTCATTTATTACATTTCTATCATGCAACTCCTTTCCCTCTGTTACATACCACCCATATATATATATATATATATATATATATTTTTTTTTTTTTTTTTTTTTTTTTTTTTTTAATTTTTTAATATTTTTTTTCTTGTCACCTCACTTGCACAGATTTTTTTTTTTTTTTTCTGCTGTGAGCCACAATAATAATGACTTAGCAGGATATCCAACACCTGACGGCTGAGGTAAGTGAGGTCAAAGGTCCAATCCGTACATGCCCCTTCCTCCCAGTCACAGTTCTCAACTGATCTTTCAGGGATGATTTCTCTTTGTCAAAGCGAGGGCTCCTCTGGTCAGAAGGATATCTGATGCCAGATGTTCAAGGTAGCTGCGGTCAAAGGTCATACTTGGTCTTTTGGCAGCATCACCCAGAAAAATAACCGGCTGTTACTTTAACAAATGAAGCGTGACCGTCGCTAAAACGGGGTACGTGTACATCGGGATGAATTTGAGAGCATTTTTTTTCTCTCCTGTCTGACTACGAAAAGGCCCGCAATTTGGATGTTTCAAAATAAAAATCTGGATTAGACTTGAAGCGTGTTATAAGTGTGGAACACTGCCATCAAATGGTCACAGTTGTCATTGCAATGCTTAATTGGCTCCTATTATGTAAACATTAGTCAAGGGTGACTGCTCCTCTCCATAAAAAAGCATATTTGACCGGAATTATTATGTATTATTGTTGTTACTATTTTAAAGGACGAGAATTCTCGTCCATGGCACCAAATGAGTTAATTAGACGTAAAATGGGAACAGGTGGTGTTCATACAGATTTTTTTAAACAAAGCATGCTAACGCCAGCGTGATCTTTTAGCCTGGAAAGTTTGCTAGTGGTTTTTCGTTTTATGAACCACATGGGGAGATATTTTAGAGATATGTCATCAAGTGGAAATATGTTTTAACTCTTTTAGTGCCAAGCTTTAGCGGAAAAAAAATCCTCCAGATGGCCAGTTCTTTTGGCATTTTCACTCATCTTTCAATACCAACAGAATATTGTGTGCTATGTCTTTGGTATCATATGAAAGATTGATTTCCATTCCTTACTTAGAATTGCATGTAGATAATAGTTGTGTTTTAAGTGTGGAAACACTGCCATCCAATGGTCACAGTTAGCACTACAGTACTCAATTGGCTAAGGTAAGCATGAGTCAAGGCTGTCAACTGCCCTACATAAAAAGACAATTTTATTATTTATTATTGGTGTAACTGCTTTAAAAGATGATAATTCACATCCATGGCACCGAAAGAGTTCATGACCTCTGTATACATCGTATCATTTTTATTCAATAGTTAGCTGCAGTCCTAAAGGCGATTGTTTTGCAATACATGAAATTCTGTTCGGTCCGAATCCTAAATAACTGTGCCACTGTCAATATTGTAACTTATCGTCCTCCAACTGCTCCGCGTCCAATTCTGGATACGGTGACATCATTTAAGCAACGCGGCACCCACAAAATGACCTTACGTGGGGGGTCTCGCATTTGAAAAATCTTCTGGGACGTTTTAACTTGATAATTTTCACTTTTAGTTCCAGCTGGAGCTTCAGTCTAAAGTCATTTAAAGGAATATATGCATTTCCTTTCGAGATCTCTCAGCAAGTACAACCAAAAGAAACATTCACACTCGGTTTGCACAAGACTATAAACGATATGCTCATGAATACTGTATGACCTAAACTGTTTATACGGCACTTGCAACCAGACTGGGAAAACTTAGCTTGGCCGCGTCTCTCCCCGCAGGACAATTAGATTCCTATTGAAGCAAATTCGTCAATTCTAAAAAAGTACTACTGGGAAAACTCCAGTGTTTTCATTTATTATTAAATTAGATGTTGAGCCGCGTCATGTTTCACCAAGCGGGGAATGGGAACAGCGCGAGATAAAATGACCGTGTTTGCAATGGCTACATTAAAAAAAAAAAAAAAAAACGTCCAAAACAGAAAAAATCCAACTCAGAATGACAAAGTATGATGTTAACCTGGCCGCATTTTGGCATTCCAACATTTTTACGTCTCTAGGCACGGCAGTTGAGTCGAGCGGAGACTGCGACTGACGGCTTTCCCACATTTGAATTGGTGTAATGGAACGGGAACATACTTAGCGCCGGCCAATGGGAAGCAATTAAACGTGAGCCAGCGCGTGTGTGCATGTGTGCGGGGCAGGGGAAGAAATAGAATCAAAAAGACTGCAAGAGGCAGACATCTTGGCAGCATGCGTCAGGCCAGATGTTGCGTTGCGATATGTCTATAATGTGCCCCCCCCCCCCCCCCCTCAAAAAAATAAAAAAGGCTAATGTCAGCTGGGACATGTGTCTGTCAAATTCGAACTGGACGAAATTGGAGCTCAAACTAAGATAAGGTGATTTTCGCTATTTTAATACAATTGGGAAGCGGTTGTTGACAATATTTTGAGGCTTGTGAGTTTGATTTGTAGTTGGAAAAGAAAATATTTAACGTAATAAGGGGGTCATGTTTGTCTCTAGTATAACACCATTTAGCAATAGGTTGCCCCATGCTCCAATTCATTTGTTCTTAATTTGAAAACAATAATCTACTGCTTCTGTCACGGCATTAAAAAGCATTCAATTACACCTGCAGATATGCTGTTGAAATTTTCCGTATTCCCTGAAGTGTCTTCCCATACCTCCAGGAGTACTTGTAATGTGATCTTAAGTTGATTCATCTTTCAATTAGTTTGCTATTAATTTGAAAGGAAAACTGTACCGCTCCTGTCGCGGCACTGAAAAGCATAAAATTAGATTTGCTGATGCCGTCAGAAACTTTGTTAAAATTTTTACATTTTTAAAATTAAAGTCAAATTAGATTTTCCAATATTATCACACATACCCTCTGAAGTTCCTTCATGCACCTCTAGGGGTACACATAACCCTATTTAAAGTTCCCTCACGTTCCAATTCATTTCTTCTCAATTTTGAAAATATAACCCCGGTTCCTGTCAAGGCTTTAATAAGATTCAAATTAGATTTACAGATACTTGCTGCAACCCTGCTAAAATATGCCGTACCCCCTGAAGTGCATGTACCCTCATTTGAGAACTATTTCTCTATTGGGCAGGTCCTTAGTGGAGTCAGAATTGAGCTTTGACTGGATATTAACTTCAAATGTGTTACTAATTTTTATCGAACTGCATGACTAGATCGGAACGAGAACGACGGCTCACTTACGCATGTTGAGTCACATAATTCACAATTAATGAAAGCTAGTGGTCAGAATTGAAACAGTTCCCACTTGGATGCCAGCAATATATTTTCTTTGAAAATCCCCAAAGCGGAAAATCTGCCAACAAGCCCGTTTTGCTGACACGCAAGTACAGTAATTGGACACAACAATCGCTTTGCTAAATCCACAAGCCGAGCTGTTGTGATGAACACATCAGAGGGAACATTTCAACTGTTTTGGTGATCTTGCACAGTAAATTTGCGGATGGCAACTTAATTGCATCTGAACAAGGAGTCGATTTGAGGGATTTACGACATTGGTGAGTCTTTGCGGCTGCGGATTTGCTTCTTTTCGCTGGGAGGTGGTGTTGGGGGGGGTCTTTTTATTTGTGCTTCCTGTAACTTTATTACAGGCTGCTCATAAAAAAAAAAGTTGAGATAAGTGATAGAATGTGGTCTGCAACAACAGGGGCGCTTTTTTGTCACACTTGACAGTCATTTCAATAAAAAAGGTGAAAGGCAAATTGTGAGTTTTGAAGCAGTGGAAACTTTAGCTAATGGACTGAAAGAAAGCACTTAAGCGAGTAGATCAAGCAATTAGGAAACATTGTGACAGCTTATGAGAAATAAATCGATAAAAACTTGGGATTGATCCATTTATGCATTTCGACTAGGGTTCGCTGATTAATCGGAAATGTTATTGCTTGTACAATATAGCACGAATTGGCTGATTTTCATTGTTTTTGTTATTTATTTTTCACATGAACACAAAACAAGACACACTGATCCACCATAAATGTAGAAAAAGAAATGACTGGTTGTTTTTCTGTTTTGAAAGGTTAAACAAAACAAAAAGTGTCAGAAGTTCTGCCTTAACTGTTGTAACATTCGACCAACAATTAATAAACATTCATTACATATTTTATGATCATTAACAGGATTTTCAGTTGCTGTAACTAAATAATAATCCACCAAATAATAAAATGAGCATTGGCATAAAAGAAATCCATATCAAGACATTTTTTTTCATTCCAGTCCTTACAGCTTTCTTTGTTTAAACTTTATGACGAAATCATGTTCACAAGATCATATTATTTTGACTCAGGAACATCTATTTTTTTTCCACTCTCCTGTTGTTTTCTTTTTCTTGTTAACTGGAAGCTTCTAATAATCAGTGGCGCCACCAGGGGGTGGCCATGGCCACCCCTATAAATTAGCTGGCCACCCCATTGTCTTGTAGCCTACAGATTTTTTCCCAGACGTTGTCTTGTTTACAATAAATGTACATACTGTGGCTTGTGACGAGCCGTATATTGTTTGTTTTGTGTTTCTATGGTTACAGAACTGCTTTGTTTTGGAAGAGTAAGGTTTTATTATGAAAAGTAAACCAGATGTTGTCCATTATGTACTTCCTGTTTAGCGTCTTGTAAGGAACTGACTAAATCTGCTATTTTGTAAATGTGTTACGTGTTATGTCGAGTCAATATAAGTTCATGTTAATTGTGAGTTTGTATCAGAGAGAAACTAGAAAAATGTTTGCGTTTAAGATACCTTGCAATTAGCAATGATTTAGCAATTAGCATTTAAGCTTCCAATCCGCATGTTAACTTGTGAGCATTAGCATGCTCATTAGCATCGAGTTACAAATTGGCATTTAAGCTACCAATCCGCATGTTAATTTGTGAGCATTAGCATGCTAATTAGCATCGAGTTACAAATTGGCATTTAGGCTTATAATTAGCATTTAAGATACTGACCGGCATGTTAGCTCACAAACGTTAGTAGGCTAGCTAAATCATAAGTATTTATCATAGACATGTGGCTGTATTTTATTTCATAATAGCATTTCATTTGTTTTTGTCTTTTTCTGTGAATAATAGCAAATAAACTTACACAGAGGAATAATATTCTGACATGATGGCTTTTAGTTTTGCAATGCCACATCAAGATTTTAATTGCCCCCCCCCCCCCCCTTTTGAAAAAATCTAGAGGCGCCTCTGCTAATAATCTCAACCCTCCCCTTTAGTTTTGTTTTTTTTAAGTGTCAGAAATCGGCTTCGATCTCACAAAACTATTGAACACGAAAAAAAAATTCAACAAGTGGAACATATTAAAGTGCTATCAAAATCCGCTCATTGTAATTCAAGCCCAAAAAATGTTGACACTATTTCGCATTTTTGTCGAACCCTTTGCGAGTTAGTAGACCCTCTAAAGTCAATCCCCTTGAGAGAAAATATGAAAAAAAATGCTTCTCGAGTTTCACAAAGCGTTCGGATCTTTAACCGCTGTCATAAATGAGCAATTTAAAAAAAAAATAATAAACTTTGCCATGTGTTGATGAAGTGAGACTTTGAGAAGAATCATCCTTCTGGTCACCCCCCCAATAGAAATTGCGCTGCGGGCAAACATTAGGCATTGTTGCGCTTCTTTTATCCGAAACGGATCTCTATCCTCCTTGAACCGAGCACTTGACCTTCCTCGATGATCGTCTTTTGCAAGTGACGTAAAAAAAAAAAAAAAAAAGTGGGCTGCCGCAGCGCGAAGTGCAGCAGTTTGGAGGAAACATCCCTAGTGGTGCACGTTACATACTTTTTCTTTTCTTTTTTTTTCTTTTTGCTGGTGCGTGCGTGCTTGCCGCCTCTCTCTTTCGTCGCTCTCTGTGGGATGTTACTTGCATGACAAGCCGTTTTGGACTCGCGCGTGGGCACGCAGGTGTGTGACAGGCAGCGACTTTTCTTTTTTTTCTTCTTCAAACGTCAGAGATTTTGATGACTTTCCCGCCGCTGCTCGCCACGTGTGGACCGCAGGACCACTCTTAACTTTGTGCACGGAATATTGGACTACCTCGTCTTCACACCCTTGTCGCTTCATCTTTTTGTTTTATTATTACTTTGAGTCTCAAACGACAAAAAAATGGAACGGTCATTCATCAGAGTAACGTGCATCTTGATGTTTTTTTGTCTGCTTGACAAAAGGTGAGTTCTGTTTAAAAGTTATTCCTAAACCACTTGTGAAGTGGTGCTCAAACTTCTTAAAGGTACTGAAAGTACTTAGCTCACAGAGTATTACGATAAGGAGCGACAGTAACATATAGTAATGTAGTAAGTATAGGTCTATGCGTTTACAGTGTTCCCTCGTTTACCATGGGAGTTATGTTCCAAAAAATACCAGCAGTAACCAAAATCAGCAATGTAGAAATTGAACTTTTGGGGGACTTTTTTTTTTTTTTGGTCTGGTCTGACTTAGTAGGAGGAAAGATATAAAACAAAAACAAAAAAGTTAAGTAAACCTCCAATATATGGTAATAAATGAAAATCCATGTAGAAGAGGTTGACTTTATTCAATAAATAGAACTGCTATTTCTTAACTGGTTTGATTTACAAAAAAAAAAAAAATGCAAGAAAACTAGCGAGGTAAACCTGCAATAGAAAAAGTTTTGGCCATGTATGAAAATATGCAATTGAGTCAAGCCGCAACAGCTGAATATTTATTTAAATCCACTGTAATTCTATTGATTAACATTGCTGACATAAAACATATAAATAAGTGGACTTCATGATGCAAATCAAATTGGTGCTTAATGATTAGGGTAATAAAATACATATATGCAATTTTTGCATGATCCAATGCAAATGTATTGTATTGAAAGTTAAATACAACAGACCTGAACTTGTCCAGATAGTATAAATGTGCACCCCATAATTTATCACTGTCTCAATTAACCTGCAGGTGTTAATTTGACCCAATTTGGGTCTTTGATCTTGATACATCAAAGACAAAACACAACAAAGTTAAACACTAGGAGGCTAAAAATGACTATACTGTAGATTGTCAAAATAGGTAGAGGTCCAAAATGGCACCATGCGTTTAATTGTAGTTTTGCTGTAATTATTCAATCCGGAAGACATATTTTTAGTTCTTGTGTGGTTGTTGTTGTTCTTTTTGTTTTGTTTTGTTTTTTAAAATCCAGACATTCAATCCTAGGAATATGCTTATATTTTGTGTGTTGGGCTAAAGATTGATGGTCTAAAAATGGCTGGTAGCAAATTAATGAAGTATTAAAGCAATTTCAGAAAGCAATTTAGTGTGAGTAATCAAGTGTGCATGTAATTGATTACTTCAGGTAATCGAGTGGTAAAGTAGATGTACGATTGAAGTAAATAAATATGAGGTAATTAAGTACTAAAGTGATTATTTGAGGTACTAAAGTATTACTTCAGAGTTTTAACTGATTACTTTAGGTACTAAAAGTAATTCACTACTTAAGTACTTGATAGCCTAAAGAAATGAATTCAAGTAGTTCAATTAGTTAAGTACTCAACCAATCATTGACTTTGAGGCTTATTCTTTAAGACCAATCACTAGAAAAAAGGAGAGAAAATTAAACGTTTTCAACATTTTCAATGGCAATTTTACTCTTTTTTTTTTTCACTGTATTGAGAATCACTGCACTCAAGTCACTCTTGATGGGTCTCATTTACGCCCTAAATACATCTCCATTTAAGGTAATTATGGGTTTTTACAACATATTGATATCAGCTCATGTCATTGAAAAATAAGCAACCGTGTGAAACTGAAGTGTGCAGTCAAGCAGAAAATGTGTAACAAGAAAATAATGAAATAATGATGATGCCTATTTACACCGTCGTTTATCATTTTTGGCCAATTACGCGGTGGGCCATGAACCCCTCCTTCTTAAACAATGTTTTTCTTAATTAGACGTTTGTCCTTGGTAAAGAGCTGTTCAAACAGGCCTCAAACTCAAAGCAGGAAACCCAACAGGTAGTAACAGACGCACGCCCAAACGGAATTACAGCTGAGGGCGCACAATGCCACCATCGCGGATCATCGACATGCAACGCGCTTTGATTCGCCGCCAAGCTTCCTGTTTTTTTAATTTCCCAGAAAACACTAAAGACGTTTGTTCTCTAATTGGCCGGCGCGGCCACGGTGATGAAATATGGAGAGAGCGTGCGCAAAACTTCCAGCTGCATGTCAAGTCCCAGTCAAGCGCGTCCAGATGTGCGCGCGCGCCTCGTGCGTCCGGACCAAAACGCCGGGGAGCCTTTTGCCTCTCGACCGGCCGGCCGAGCTCTCTCATCACGAGGGCGGCCAGTGTTTTCCTTGTTACGCTTTTTGACGGTCTGTCTATGATGTGGAAAAGCGCTCTCTCTTTAGCTGCTGTCATCTCAATGACTGTGCTTTGCAAGATTGATCGGCAGCAGTCGAGCTTCCAGCGACAACCCGCACCTTGGGCTTTATTTTACCGTGGCATGATGGGAAAAAAAATACGAGACTAAACCTTGGTATTTCGTGGACTGCGCTTTTTAAAAAGGGGGCGTTGCGCCGCGGTGGTGGTGGACACAGCTGACCTCATTCGCAGCCAATCAAAGCGGCTCCTCTAATTCCATTTAAAATCGGCGTCGGTGACTCGGCGGAATAAAAATCGGATTTGTAAGTGACTTGCAGGTTGAGGCGCGCAGAGAACGTTTATAAGAAACTGGCGGCAGATCATAGATTTGTGAAGTAAGCACTTGAAAGGCACTTGGTTCATGTGCGATGCCTCCGCCCCCGAAGTTGCGCTGAAAGCCAGTGGGAGGTTTTCATAAATATACAACCAAACAGGGCTGCAGCTAGCAATTATTTTAATCATCAAGTCATCTTGATTATTTTCATGGACTGGTTAATTGGATTTAAAAAAAACATGTTTTCATTTCCATCACTATTTTTATTTTTTTCGATTGACAAGGTAAAAAAATAATAATTTAAGATTTTTGGTCCGTAACATCAGAAAATGTCGTCCAAAGTAAATGCTAATGTTTGCAAAATGTTTTGTTTTTGATTCGACCCAGCTATCATTCCGCTTTCCTTAAGGACCAAGGAATTCTGCGAATATTTCTAAGCGAGAGACTTTTTTATCAAGTTTTTATCCGGGTAAACTGGTCACCAAAAAGAATTATTGATGAGTTGACAATAATAATATAATAATCATCATAATTAATGCATTTACTGAGCTTATATATGCAATCAATTAGAGCAGTGGTTGTCAAATTAGGGTACACGTTTTCCTGGGGGTACATGAAATTATTACAGCGTTTTAGATATCAACGAATGTAATGATTTTTTAAGCCTTATTTAATGTATCCTAAAACAAACAACTAAACAAATACACCCATATCTAACTGAATATACATATGTTGCATGTTGGTACCACAAGATTTTTCTTTTTCAATTAAGAGAACATTAATTGGAACATGAAGCAACTGGTGAACTCCAGCCCATTTTTAATATGTCATTCAGCACACGTCTACAAACCCCAGAATCTGTTCATAAATTTTGATGTAAATCACCGCGTTATTCAACCTGTGCCTACAGTTAGACATGGCTCAAGTAGGTGTAAATTTTAGTTGACTTTCTGGAATAAAATTGTCAGGTGTGCCACGCACTTTGACAGGAAACAACGTCTGTATGTCCCACCAGGCACAGAGAGATAAACCAATTTCCAACAAAAGTGCATCAAGGCTTGCATATTGCATATTTATTTACTATTTAACTCATTCACTGCCATTAACAGCTATAGACGTCAAAGATCCATTTGACTTTGAAGGCAGTTAAAATGGATCTCTGACATCCGTCGTCATCGATGGCAGTGAATGAGGGAATCACAAAAGAGTCTCAGTGGGTTTCGCAGGTCCATAAATGGCAAGGCCAAGAAAAACTGACAATACCCATAGAGGTGTTAAAAAATGGTGGTTAAAATAGAATGAAAGTGCCCCGAGGAAGTGGTTCCTCTCACGATCTCGACACCTCAGACGAACGTTGCTCCTCAGATCTCATCGCAATGCCGATTCTTTACAGAAATGAGTTCACCTCTAAGTTCCTCCTCTAAGCAGGATTGAGGGGAAGCGGCAGTAAAACAGGCCAAAATCCAGAAGCCTGTTGAACATTCAATGATAGTGCTTAAATTGTCACTGAATGACCTTATAACTGACCAAAAATAGATCGTTAAGCAATAAAAGTTTTAAATAATTGTTCCATTCCTTGAAGGGACACTTTATGCTCAAACAGTTGGAAGAGTGTTTGTCTTATCACATGACCTGTCTTCCCATGCAGGGTAGACTCCAATGAAATCTTGGGCCTGAAGCTCCCCAACATCGACCCGATCCTGAACGCCAACACGGTGTGCCTGACGCTACCGGGCCTGACCCGGCGCCAGCTGGAGGTGTGCATGCGCAACCCGGACGTGACGGCCTCCGCCATACAGGGAATCCAGATCGCCATCCACGAGTGCCAGCACCAATTCCGGGGGCACCGCTGGAACTGTTCCAGCCTGGAGACCAGGAACAAAATCCCGTACGACAGCATCGTCTTCAAAAGAGGTGAGACTTACAAATGCATCCGCTGATAGCGATTTTCAAAGCAGCGTTCAAAAATACAGATCACGTGAACAAAAATGATTATTTTGAGATTCCTCCTAAGCTACCCTCATTAATGTCAACTTTCATTTCCCAGGACCCAAAAGTTTAAAACGGTAGTCAAAGTGTATACGATGTTTAATAATAAGACGATTGCTAATATGCTATCCGTCAAGCTGTCAACAGGTTAGCCGAAAATTCACGCCCCAAAAATGTCTTGATATGAATATAAATTGAAAACAGACCACAATGTTTCCATTAAACTCAAACAGAAGACTGACTTAGATACGGCTGATTACAATGTTGTCATCAAGATAGCTAGACATTCGCGAATGTGATATATTATCCGAACTGCTTACCCTCACGAAATATGGTTCGTCATCTTTTCGGCATCTAAAATCTGTTTATGGAATGAGTTTATTTACATTTTTGGAGACCAAAAGGGCATGTGTGTCTTTTGGGGCACAAACATTATTTCCTTTTACAACACACAGTGCATCAGAGCGTGGTGAGAGGCCGCTAACTCTACCTGCGGCCCGGAGCGCTACCCCCACCCCCTCACCCATCCCCATAATGTAACTTTGCTTAAAGGCCCAGTCTCAGTATGTGCTGTAATTCCCGCATGCATCCAATAACACACCCCACGTACATCTCCGCACGCTTCTATCACTCACAGCCACAAGCGCACCGCATGTAAGAGTTGTGAAGAGTTGCTGTCAAAACGTCCTAATATAATGCCGCGATTCCGTCATTTCCGCTCTTGTGCAATCGAAACGTTAGCGTCATTCCGCGGCGGGGAATGAGTTTAATTAAAATATTCCCGAGACAAAGCCAAGTGTGGTCCTTCGACATATTTGTCTCGTCACGCTTGCTTTACTTCCATTTTAAAGACACGGTGTGAAGCAATGCGTTGCGCTCGGAGGTTAGCGCAAACTTTACAAGGCGCAGACAGGGGCAAAAGTACAGAGGCATCAATCCAAGGTTTGATGTTCAAACAGGTTGTGGTTTTCACACTCCACTGCACATTAGCGCAATTCCTCGAAATGAGACGCTCATGGGACAGATCAGCTGCCACGGCGACACGCGTGGATGCACAGACTGGATGTTAGTGTAATCTATTTCTCCACTGTCAAAGGAGATCATGTTTTCTCTTGTTTTGGACTGCGAGCGCGCAAAACTAAATTATACACGCGCTTACCTCTGCTGACTTCTTCCTACTTTGGAACCGCCCAGCGCACATCACTGTCCGGTCGGGGCTTCAGACAAAAGATGAGCGGGGTTCAAAAATTGGTCACCTGCAGATTACCAAACTTGGTGCAGATCAGTTTCCTCGGGCGCCGTTTGAAGTGGTCCGAGCTTTACATGTTAGCTACAAAAGATGAAAGAGGAGATTCGACCCAAGTTACTGACGGGAAAGGGCATCTGGTTCTTCTGGGCCACAGAGATTGATGTGGACTCTTTTTATTGAAGTCACTTTCACCTAATGAGGAAGACAAGCAGGCAGGAATTGTTTTTTTTTTGTGTTTTTTTTCCACCCGTGGCCTAACTTTGAATTGGAACTAATGACAAAGGCAATTATATTTAGTGACTGAAGCTTCATGAGCCATTTTGATGTCAATGTTTTTGCTCCTCTCGATGGCATTGTTAGTTTGAAAACACAATAGAGATTTAATACATTTCTATCTGCCAAGAGTACCACCTAGAGGTGTAAAAATATCACATGTGCTTCTATCCATCTAATATTTCATGGTTAAGCAATTTAAAAATAAGATTTTAATAGATTAATTAATTAGATATGCAAGTAACTGATCTAATTAATCTCTTTTTTAAGTCTTTTTTGTGTTTTTGAGGGCAAAATAAAAGTTTGCATATTATATATATATATATATATATATATATATATATATATATATATATATATATATATATATATATATATATATATATATAAAATTATGCAAGTAACTGATCTAATTAATCTCCTTTTTAAGTCTGTTTTTGTGTTTTTGAGGGCAAAATAAAAGTTTGCATATATATATATATATATATATATATATATATATATATATATATATATATATATATATATATATATATATATATATATATATATACTACAGTGATTGATTGGCTTAAGAGGAGCGCTGGCCACGAGTGTCATCTATCCATTCATTTAAAAAAAAACAAACATGTAATTGTAGTCTTTTCACTGGCATAAAACCAAAGTATTTTACATTATTCTTGTCCGTGGCACTGAAGGAGTTCATCTCATCCTAAATATTTTTTTAAAAAATGCAACTTTATTGAAAGTAAAAATCGCTTGAGGGTACGTCATTGAAAATTACACTCTACATCGTATTAAAAGCGCATATAACTATGCATTATTGATATTGTGAGCTATACAAAACGCCTTGGATATTTATGCTATTGGGCTAACATGCCTGAATCATCTTTGATTTGAGTTTGAACCTCCGAATCAGGCAATGTTACAGATGAAAACCGCGCAGATAAAAGGCCTCACCTTTGATCCGACTTTCCTTAACCGAGCACCTAATTTAAAACTTGTTTGTCAATATTAAAAGACAGTTGCTTGTTCAAAATCGTTGCCTTGCCCGGGGTGCAGAAAACGCCAAACCACCGACATAAACAACCCGTTTGAAAGTGATGATTCATACGATACATGTTGACTTCATCCGTTCCGCAAAAACTACAAAGTGGCTCAAGTTAACAGGCTACAACCGGTATCGCGTGCAGCCTCTACTACCGTTTGCTACTGGAAAAGAGACGGATTTACAATCCTGGCGCCAGATTGATCAAGATTGATTTCATTCTTGGCGGATCGCAAACGGGCCCGGTTCACAAAGGTACAGTACGTCGAAGCGCTTGTGTCATTTTACAAGACGAGAAAGGCTCAGATCCTCTGCCACGTATCGTTGCCTTGATGGATTTCATCAAATTTACGAGGCCATATTCAGCGGTATTTACCTTGCATTAAAAGCCGCCTCCAGAGGCGAGACATGAATAGACAGAAATAGGGGAATACCTCTCATTCGGCGACTTTTCCCGTTGCCTTCTTCCCGCGCATCTAATGCTTTTACTTCTCTCGCCAGCTCGCAAATTTGCTCTCAGCACTTTCCCAACTCTCGGCGGCCAAAGCGTAAAGCAGTTCCGCTGGTTTCTGTAACACAAAGTGACAGTTTCCCTTGAATCTTTCATTCATTTTGCCACTTCCTCTGCCATCAGCTCAGCCGGGCATGCCGCAGCCGGTGAATTATTTGTTAGATTGATTTGTTCCCCCGTCTTCCGGGGGCCTGCATTACAGCGAGCCCGGCTCGGTGCAGGGAAAGACCTAAAAACGGGGTTTCTATGCGGGAGGCAGAGTCTAAGTGCAATCCAAATCTCGAGAGGTGCTGTGCGTTTGGCTGTACAGTAGAGATCACTAAATAAAACAATTTGACAAATACTGTATCGCAAACCTTAAAAGTTGACTCGATTGAAGCACCGTTTTTTTATTCCGAGCGTAGAAGAGACTTTTAAAAAAACATTCGAGCATTTATTTTCGATTATTCATTATTTTTGGGCTGTTTCTTGAGCTACCCAACTAAGTCCTGGCGTGCTCAGTCGAGGACATCCCGGCCTTTCCCATTAGGTGTTTGAGTGGGATGCACTTTACTCTGTTGAGACAAAATGGACGCGACAGTGGACGAAAATAAATAGCGTGCCTCTTAAGCGGATATATTGCTGCTAGTATCGTCGTCACCTCATCCATAGGCTGACACCTTCACCAGATATCTTTTCACCCCTGCAGTTGGCAATGAATCCATCATTAGCACAACTGAAACGTAAAACTGAAGCTTTTATTATAGTTGAGGATGCTACTGAGCCAGTTTTTTAAACCATACAATAAACTAATTAAATGTTGATTATTGCTGTGAGTTGAGTGTAAAGTTTCATATTTTTCCCAATGTTGAGACCATCGCAATCTGTGTCAGTTTTTTTTTTTAAGTCAAACAGCAACTACAACCTTTGCTTTTACTTATCATCTTGATCATCTCTAGATCTTAAAACATAACCTCAAAAATGGCAGACTTCCTGTTAGAATTAGCGTTTTACTTTCAAATATCACATTTTTCAAGTGGATGGCTGGATGGATATCACATTTTTCACCCGACTCACCCGAAATTTGGTGAGTTTTCATGCATGTTTAGATCCCCAAAAACCTTATTAGTTTAGTAGGGGAAAAAGTGATAATAATAATACTAATTATTTCTACAAAAACAAAAACTGCTCCCTAATAAAGGGCCAGTGGATCTTTGTAAAGATAAAGAATAAATCTTGTCAAGGGATTGATGGATGGTCATCAGGACACTTTAGGAGCACATGTAAACAGCTGGCCGGTGATTATGAAAAGGATACCCAGACGGAACAATGTGCGTTTCTTCTGCTTTGGCGGGAGTGCTGGAGGTCTGCTCAAACTTAGTTGCTCTTCAGGGACAAAGCAACACTTAATTGCTGTTGTCCCAGATGTTTTCCTGTTTTTTGCGTGTTGATTTTAGACCTAATGGGCAAATCAAACCATCTGCGTCTCCTTAGCCAAACACAGGAATGTTTGCTTGTTTTGGATCATTTGCTAAAAATCTCCATAAGCCTTGTATGAGTTCATCAATAGCGGAAACATGTTGTCCTTCTCAATCCTGGCCGAGTACGCTTTTGTAGGTATCTTGACTTCCTGTAGCAGCTCAGAAACATATAAATAATCTTAAAGCCTTGCCTGTTAGTGTGAACGTGAGGGGGTATCTGCCTCAATTTGTCAGTTCTGAAATTGAACCGAAATTATCAGGGATTAGGCTCAGTTTACTCGCAACCCGCCGCAGGATTAGCGCTCAAGCAAAGCAATCACTTTGAGGCTAGCCGACTAAGCAACATTTGCTTCTGCCTTCGCGTTCTCACAGGTTTCCGAGAGAGCGCCTTCGCCTACGCCATCGCGGCGGCGGGCGTGGTGCACGCCGTGGCCAACGCCTGCTCCATGGGCAAACTGAAGGCCTGCAGCTGCGACGAGAAGCGGCGCGGAGACGAGGAAGCCTTTCGCATTAAACTGCACCGCTTGCAACTGGAGGCCATCAATCGGGGGAAGGGGATGGTACACGGCGTCATGGAGCACTTCCCCGCCGAGCTGCCGGGACCGCAGGACTCATGGGAGTGGGGCGGATGCAGCCCCGATGTGGAGTTCGGGGAAAAATTCTCACGGGACTTCCTGGATGCCCGCGAGACCTACCGGGACATCCACGCTCGGATGAGGCTTCATAACAACAGGGTCGGCAGACAGGTCAGTCCAAAACAATGGAAAATGTCTTTCCTGCATTGTAATCATTAAATAAGTGTATTAGAATACTCTAAAGACAGTACAAATTGGGTAAAAGACAACTTTTGGGGTTATTCATTTCATCCAAATCATCAGGTCAAATGAATACCTAATTCTAAAAACAGTGGTCAAAAATAGCCCAAATTGGGTCAAAACAGAAACAACTCAACTTTTATTTTTTTGTATATGTTTAAATAAAAAAAGTTGAGTCATGGGGATAAAACAATAAACAAAACATTATTTTAATTTCTTTTAAACAATCTCATTTGATGTCTAGCAACCCCATTTTAGGTCAATTTTTCATCCAGCCTTAAAGGTTGGATCAAAACGAATAACTCACAAAACAAACCACAAAGTCCAATTGTTCATTCGGCCCTAAAAATTTGCAGTCGTTTCACTTTTACCATTTACCATTTGTATTATTGTTTGGATACAGTTTGTTTTTTCTTTTCTACACAAAGTACATGCTATTAGAAACACTCCTCAAAATTACTGGATTAAGTCCCACTAAAAAGAAAACTTTATTGAGGCTGTACAAGTGTACATAAAGCTTAGACTAGTAATTCAGGTATTGTATGTGTTTAGAGAAAAGTTATCTGCACGTAGCGTAGTGTAAATGAGGCCAAAAAAGGCAGACGGAATTCTCCATGATTCCTCTGTCATTCATTCCGCTCGAAATGCCATGCCCCGGGCTTCACCTGTCATGTCGGGTCATAACTTCTCCTTACATGGATTTCAAAACAAGGCAAACAGTAACGCTCACTGAAAAAATGGGTGCCTGGTTACAATGTTGAGGTATAGTGAATATAATAAGTCAAAACACTCTTGATCATGTTCTACTGGCTTTTTGTGTATTTGTGTTGTGCTAGCAGTAAACATTAAATTTCATTTCATTTCCTCCAACGTAATAAAGTTCAAAAGGAAGTAAAACTGAAATAAGTAGTGTCACGGTCCTCAACCTTTTTCACCCCTGTGAAAGTTTTTTTTTTTTTTTTTCAGCCAAGTATCCCCGAAGCAAAACCAAGTGCTGCGACATTTATGTCTAATTTATCCAACTATACACCTACATTAGTTGTGGTAGCTCTAGTTGTATTTTAAATCTGGAAGATAGATCAATTATCATCTGTTTTATTTCTGGCTTCACCATTAACACAGTTTAGCAATGAGTTGCTGCATGTTCCAATTCGTTTGCTCTCGATTTGAAAACAAACTGAACTTTCATGGCATTCGGAGTGAAAGGTGTCAGAATGCCCAAATATTTACATGCACGCTGCCAGGAAGAAGTCTTGCTTAATTTGCTCTTCGTTTGAAAATGAAAATGCACTGTCCTGGCAGTAAAAAAAAGCATTAAATTAGATTTGCTGAAACCTGCAGAAACCCATTTGTTTTCATGGGACCATAACAAAATCACATGTAGGAAAATTACGTTTCAAAAGGGGTGTGTAGACGTTTTATGTGCACTGCAGATGACAGACTTACACACTGTACATCCGCACCTAAATACTTTCTATGCTTTGCACAAACATGTCTTTTGGGTTTTGTGCAATGATTGACAGTACTTATTGACAGGTCGCCTGTAAAGGTTAAGGTGCAGAACACCTGAAGCACATCATTCCAAGATAAATGAAGGCTATAAACTATCACACGAAATCAAGCAACCTCATTTTGTAAAACAGGGCATCACAAACATTTTGGCATGGCCACCAGCTCCATTTCAGAATTATTATTTGTTATGTCTATTCAATAAAGAAGATTTCACCCAAATTGAGTAAAAATAATATTGAAGCCAGGTTAGGCTCCCCTGAGGGTTGGGGAGGGGGACCCACAGGAAGTGGTTCAACAACGTCTCTTCAGATGCTTTACGAGCTCTTTGATATCAGACGCCTTCTTGTGGTTTATTTGATCATTTTCCTTTTCAGCAATATGAACCGCCTTGGACGGATATTCAGCTATAAGCTTTTTTTTCACAAATTAAGTTGCTCAGCTTTTGGGAACGTTCTAAAACGATGCAACATGATGCACTTCAGAGTACGGCGCATGTCATACCTCCTCAGCTACGGTGATATAAAAACGTGAGTGCTTCTGTTTGCATCAGCAGTTAACTGTTACAATTGCGATGAAAGTTTAGCTAGCTAGCGAGCACGCTGACCCTCAAGCTGACTTGATGATTTGTCTTTAATATAATTATTCACTCACTCAGACATTATTGCATTTCATTTTTGTAATTTCATACTAGTAGCTAATACTTGTATTTTGCCCATTTTGATATCGTTAATAAGTCATATTATCTGTATTCAACTTAACAGACGTTTCACTGTGGTGTGTTCATAACGCTATCCGCCCATCCAATTTCTTTAGCCGCTTCTCCTCACAAGGGACGCAGGCTTGCTGGTGCCTATCCCCGCTGACTTTGTGCAGTAGGCGGGGGACACCCTTTCCGTTTATAACTCTAATTTCCTTTTATATGTGTTCCTTTTATATGTGTTCTTATGTGTTCTTTAGCAGTTATAATTGAAGTATACCTTAATAAACTTTCTCATCGGTTTGGTACCTTGGGCGTTGCAAATGACGGAGATAAGCAGTGATGATCTAAAACGCTACCACAAAGAAAAGAATTGTCTGTCCGTGGCACATTGTTCCCTACTTCCTGCCGAATCATTCGGGCCTGAATCTTTCCATCAGTTGACTTCTGGTCCCCTTGATTATGCAGACAAAACACAACATTGCAGTGAAACAACATCAGGTCTCCCAGCGGTGGCTGGAATAGTAGAAATATCTTGTTTCTTAAAAGGTGACTTCAGTTCCAAGCAGCCCTGTGGACAGGGTGTCAGTAACATGTAGTCATGTCCTCACGAGCCAAGCAAGAGAATAATTTGTCTTCCGGGGCCGACGATGTGTAATGTTATGAAACTCGCAGGTCAGTAGAGCTCATGTCAGCCGGGCCGCCTAAGGCTAATTGCGTCTGAACATTTCAGTCCTTTGTGTATTCTTTTCTGGTTAAAGAGATTTGATTTTGAGTGTGGAGTTGGAAGCAGCTCCAAAATATCTCAACGTTATGACCATAACTTTGCATATGAGGTGGGAAATATTCCATTCCTGGAGATTGCTCAATTATTTGACCGCCACAGAGAATCAAAGAAACGGAATCAATTGTCAGTAATGTTTCTGCATTTTTAACTAGGAAAGTGACAACTAGGTTGTGAATTAATTTTTTAACGATAAGGTTTTTTTTTTTTTTTTTAGTCAAGTCATAGTCTATTCATCAATGACATCATTACCACAATCAAGAATTAATGTACAATATAACATGCAACTGTTCCAGAAGAACGATTCATTGGATGAAATCGCATAACGCGATTTGTTTTATTTTTATTTTTTTAAAGCTTCTAGCAACACAACCAGAAGCAACAAGTGGTGCGACTAGCACTACAAGCTAGCATCAGCACTACAAGCTAGCATCAGCATCCATTGATTTTGAAATAAGTTGATGTATCGCTATTTACGTGCAAGCTGACTTCTTGTTTGATCGTTTGATAAGAATTGTGTAATTTTTGACGGTATTTTGAAGCCATCACGAAAGAAACTGCCGGTACTCATTGATTTTATCGTACAGCAACTCAGTCAGTCACTATCATCTACAAACATACACTGAGAAAACATGTGCACCTAAGAATGACTAAAAATGTCAAACTATGCCCCATAGTTATCACTTTTAGATGTAAGTATTACAAATATTCCGATAAAAACTATGACAAAACAAAAGGAGTCAGGAAACCAACTGACGACAACTGCGTACTCAGAGTAGTGATGTTAGCATGCTAGCTGAGTGTCCGCTCCAGTTTTTGATGTGTGATTAAGATGTGATTTAATGATAAGCATGAGTACACCTGAAAGCGTACTCTTTCTCTTCATCAGACAACAACTTTATACTCAAACTCTTTGTGAGCTATATTTCTAACACATATGGTAAAGTTACATAACTGTTAATAATTGATGTGAGCCAAAATGAAACTAAGCATGCGTTACATGGAGAAATAAGTTAAAAACTGATATTGTTGTACTAAATCCCACCCATTAAGCGTTATATAATAAATGATGTTTCCATATGAGCGCGACGTCATGCCCAGCGGGTCAACTTCTGAAGCTTTGTGCGGCTTTACAAGCATATTGGTCGAATATTGACTTTTGGGGGTGGTCAAAGTTGGATGCTCCACTCTACTGTTTAGTTTGGTAAAGAACATTGGAAGAAATACCTTCGAGACCTCATACACAAACACACTCAGCTTCTTGATTTAGAGAAAAATACTACCAGGTGAGTAAATAAAAAGAATGCCCTTGGTATGTCTTTCCCCCCCCTCAACCCATGACTACCACCTTTCCCCACTCCCCTTTGGAGAGAAGTTGTGTGTAGGCAAAGGAATGCGCTGGTTCTTTCAGCGGGGGCGTGCATGTCCCCTCATGCCCACCCCAGGGTTCTCACGATGTCCCGTCTTGTTTTTAGTCCTAATTAGTGGCTGCTTGCAGTTTTGAGGCAGATGTTTAGAATCCTGCAAAAAGATTTGGGACTTCAAACACCGGGGTGGAAAGTAGAAAGCGTTCCTTCCCCTCCACTGGAACTACCGTTTCACACATATGTTAAGAAATGAATAATTGGGTTGAGTAAACTTTTTTTTAAAGGATGTCAGAATATCATTAACGCCACTTGGCTTAAATAATTGCTACATCTACTATATTGCGGTGCCTCCTGGTGTGCAACTTGGCCACCAGTGGGCGGTATAGTACAGTCATGCGTATGCAAACAAAGATGAGTTTCACAACTACTGTTAGGTACTCAATATCCTGCAGGAACAGCCATTTTTTATTGTCAGGCTCAATTTCTGATTAGTATGTTAATTTAACGATGCTTTAAAAAGACTTCAATGCGCTAACATTTTGTACTCAATAACCCCATTTAAACTGTGAGAACCGTCAGATTATTTTTCAAAGCAGTTTAATGGTTGTGAATGACTCAATGGACACAGTCGCTGTTCCTACTGATCACTTTTTAACATAGCAAAAAGTGTTGTTTTAGCTAGCAAAAACTGACCCAACCATTTCATAAACAAAATGGGAAAGTCTGCTGCTATGCACAGTTGTATTCTGTATCCGTATTTTTTTAACTAGTATATAGGTTATTATGGAGAATTTTCAGTAGGAAGTCCAAATAGCAAAATACTCAATATCTGCAGCCTCCGAAAACAGTTATGTTTCTTAAAACCGGATTACATGTGGCTGCTCATAGCAAGTAACCGCTTAGCCATGGCTATAAAATTCACAGCCAAGTGAACTATTTAATTTTTCACGGGCTCACCTCAACCATTCAGCAACAGGCCTTGGAACTAAATGTTTGGGAAGCGTCACCTTGTGCACTAGGTGTAGGGCATCTTTTTGAGCCATGCCCGGTGTTTTGTCGAGTCCTGTCTGCCCATTAAGCAAGTGGGGAAGGTGAAGCTTTATTACTGGCAAACATCTCCTGGTAATTACTATTCATCATCAGTGCTTGACTGCTGGCCAAGAGCAAGAGATGTTATGGCCTTTTACAAGAGGGAACCACGCGCCTCTTGCGCAACGCCTTTGCGAGTGACGACGCGTATGGAAAAATTGTGTTTTTGACACACCTCTTGATCAGTCAAGTCATCAAGGCTTGCGCATGACCCTTTTGTTCCACTTGAATCAGAATGTGTCATGTTCACAAGGCAGGATTGTCATCGCAGAGCTCAAAGGACATATTCCAATTTATGATTTACATTTCCTCAATATATTTTCTGACACGTAATTCCAACTTGAGATAGCTACAAATTGATTCTGTCTAGTCTTAAATCCATCCAGGACAACCCGGCCTTTTCAATGATGGGACAAAATGGACACAATAGTGGACACAACCCGAATCGGGCGTTTACTGACATTGAAATGCAAAACAGTCAGTGTCTATCGATAGGACACACTGACACACGTTTCTCCTATCAAATCGGTCCCCGTGGGAACACAGTATTCATAACAACAGTTCCGCTTGCAGGTAACAAACATTGAATGCTCCCAAACACACATTTTTGCTACTTCAGCATTTTCTACAGGAAAATGTTATAACTAATAAATTAAACCTTTACTTGGCTGACTCGGTGCAAAATCTCTCCTCCTCAAATCAAGAAAAAAAATCAACTAAAAGACGTGGATCAGCTCGGCGTATATTTCCTCTTACATGGGTGGCGTAGAGGAGGTACAAACTTCTTTTGTTATCATAAGCTTTTCTCAAGTCACGTTTACCTGTGGGAGCGCAGAATAGCCAAGAAATGCTTAGATATGAATCAGTGACTGAAAATAATACTTTGGTGGTGTTTACGATGATATTGTAACCTATCTGATTGCAGCAATACTAAGCTGAGCGGTGATTAGTCGCATTCATTAATTGACTCATCAAATCTTGAATCCATTGCAGCAATACTTAACTGAGTGGCGATTAGTCACAATCATTAATTGACTCATCAGGTGCTAGCCAAATGCTATTAAAAACAAATTATTGTGAGACAAAGTCTTTTTTTTTCTTGATTCAACAGAGCATTTGATGTGACTCAGCACACACACACACACAGACACACACTCCACCTTTCGGACTGCACCTTCTTACTCACACGTGTGTTGACATGAGCGCTTCATGGTAAACTCTCAACAGGTGGAAGTGCTTATGCTGGCAATAACATTTTATTACAGTCTCCAAATGAGAGCGGTGGACACCGAGCGGGCAAACGCTCGGCACACACGAACCCGCTGCACTCCAGGACGTGCAGTCGGATGTGCGTGACTATTTGCTCCAGATGCCGTTGAGCTCGCGAGAGCGTGCGCGCTTGTCTGTGTCGCTTCTTTTCGCAGCAAGTTGTTTGCTCGCTTTCAAGTGACGCTTGCGCTTAATGTGCTGCTGCGGGATTGTTTGTGTGCTTTGCTATCATCACGGATCTCTGCTCGGCTTTAAAGCTACTTGGCTTTGAAGTGACAAACACTCGGTTAGCAGACGCGGTTTCCCTTAACTACTTAGTCACGATGACACAGGGATTGACTGCATTTGAAACACGCTACTGTACGTCAAGCTAAAAGCGGAAGGCAAGTGTCCTATGCGGCCCGATTACAACAAAATAGGATTCAGATTCATATGAATTAGGTAGCAAAATCTACGCGTTTTTATTCATCTCAGAGGGCGGCCATTTTGTCACTTGCTGTTGACTGTAAATGACATCACAGTTGCAATGACCAATCACGGCTAAGCTTGCTAAGGTCACATGGCCTTACACAAAACACAGGTGAACTGCGACAGGTCGTTTCCTGAGCAACTGTGGTGTGATTTGAATGATCATTCAAAATGGCTTTAGAAATTACGCTACCAGGCTAACGATATCATGATACTACTCGGATGAAATAAAAGACCCAAAAAAAGGTGTCGATCCCTTTTTTAGTCTCCATTGAGTTATTTTAGACGCAACTGTTTTTACAGTGTAACAATACTTCCTCCATCATTGTAGTCATTTCGAGCCAATGAAAAAGGTGAGATAAAAAGGAATGTGGCAATACTTCACCTTGGGCATTCTGCCGTCCATCACACACTTGGCCTAGCATAGAACACTAACAGGCACCCGCATGTTGAAAACAGCCTCCTTGTGTTTGCTTGTTGGACAAATAATCGCTGCAATTACTCAATGCTGCTAACGGGCATATATAATTGACGTGCAAATGCGCAACGCTGATAAATTCTTGCCAAATGTGTTCCAAAAACAAAACTAAAAGTGACATGTGGCATACGCTCGCTTGAGCCGTGAAGCATCCAAATGCTTTTTTGACTCGAGGTTGGCTTTCGAATCCCCGTTACGCAATATACAAAAAACTTACAATAACATGTCAGGCACGAATTGAAGAAGCATTTTGAAGTCATCGGACTTTTATAAACAACTCGGATGGCACGTTTGAGTCTACTTAGCTAACTTGAGTCCCTTCTTGTTGCACAGTAGCGCCAGCCGGCAGCCAGACCAACGCATCCTGCATCCTGCAGTTGGAATCTGCTCCCAGCATGTTGCGTTTCATCTCAGTCTGGCCTCATTTTATAGACGCCTCTGTCTCACTCCGCGAGCCAATTAAAACTTGCCAGATGTTTGTCTACAACTGCGGTCTACGAGGAGAAGTGATATGCATCACAGACCTAATATATGGTAACAAGGGGTGAAACGAGTCCCTGAGTAATTCGAGTACCTCGGTTAGTACCTCGGCATCCACCCCCGAGGTACCTGTATATTTAGTGTACGGTGTGAGGAAGAAGCCAAGCTAACGGCAGCAGCAAGTGTTCACGCTATGCATGACAGTAGCATGCCGTCAACGTGGTGACAAGGCCAATTAGTGGTGGCTCCAACGTTAGCTCATACTGTAGCAGCGCTCAACTGACTCATGTAGGTGTCACATAACGTTTCATTGGCAGTTTAATAGTAGTAAATGACTTAACTGAATGAATTAACTGCCATGAAATCAGGTTCTATTGCATACCATGCTAAGGATGCTTAACAAGATTTAATTGACAGAAGTTAGCAACAAGCCAGATGAAATTTTAATTGTCTGTTCGTCTGGGTATTTCTGCCACCGCTAGAGGGTAACATTTGTTTTGTTTTTTTTTCTGGTCCGTCATTCGTCAGGCGCTGGTCTACCTTTGTCTCCACTCATACTAATACATATGTCTGTTTTACTATTTACACTTAAAGTTAGCACCATGTCTGTGGTTCTACAGTTACACTGCAATTGAAACACAACACAGGGTTAAATTTAAGTTAAAAAAAAGTTAATAAAAAAATAAAGGAAATTTTAAATATTATTAAAGGGAAATGGGTTAAATCATCTCCTGTATTCCTCATTGTTCATGTTGTTTAACCAAGCAAAACATATACTCTTTATTTTTATCTGAATACCCAATGTTATGAAATACATTTCGGTAGAATATCCAAACACCAAAATATTCCATAGCTGCAGCCCTCAAAGTTTCACTTTTGTTCTGGTTCATCAAAATAGCGAATGTCTTCACAGGACCTCAATATTAGACTGACTAATCGACTTTGACTCGACTTTCATTATATTATAGCTGTCCACAAAATATCTTTAGTTGCTCAACACCTAACACTCACACACTTGCACCCACACTCCAAAGAGATCTACCCTAAAATCATCTCCTCCTCCTCCTGTCATCTCCTCTTCCTCTTCCATTTCCTCCCCCCGCCCATCTTTCAGCTCCACCAGCCACTCCTTCACAAAAGCTGCAAGACCAATAATCATTGCCGATTGTTGAGTCAGATGCTGTAGTTGCAGAAAAGGAGAAAGATTTATCTATTTTGTGCGAAAGACAAAAATACATCCAGAAAATGATGATCTCCCATGTTACATTTGGAATATGTGAAGGAATATTAGGGTGTAGGTTAATTTTAGCAGGGTTTCTGAGGATATAAGTAATCTCAATATAATGCTGTGGATTTTTTTTCAAATTAGGAGCAAATTAATTGGAACATGAAGAAATATATTGCTAATCTGTGACTCCTATTGTGACTCCTTTGTGAAACTTTGTTTGCCTTTTTGTTGTTGTTTTTATACGAATACACATTGTTATTTGTGGTTCAGTTTTACGACGTACATAAATTGGAAATTAAACAGATGATGTTACACGATCTAGCTCTGGGATTTGCCCCCTTTCAAAAGTAGCATCACACGAAACCTAATTTGTGTTGTTTTAACCTGAACAAAATGTTCCCAGCGAGCATTTGCGAAGTGGATGAGCACTTCACATAACATCCTGACAGAACACTTGTGGAGCAAGCGCAGACAGCGTCCTGATTTCGTGCTACCTCTTATACAGTATGTCTCATGCCTTCCCTTTCAACTTCATGCCAATGGATCACTCCAAATCTCACCAGAGCTTATTTGGAGGGGCGGAGATCCCGTGCGGTGTGTATCGAGCGTTTGCCGCATACCTGGTGCGTGATGAATAGATAATGTAATATATATATCCTAAACTCACATTTTAATGAAATGTTGACATTTTTTCATTGCTAGAAACCAAATGCAAACTGGCCCGAGTGTCACACGAGTTTTCTTTGCTTTAACCCCACAACAACAATTCTTGTTTTCATTGTGTTCAAACGCATACCATCAGGCAGTAGAAATATGGATGCAATTATGACTGCGACAGCGGGTCAGTCGGACTTTTTCGAATTGAAGTGGGCTGGAGAATTTTTATGATTACAGACTGCCGTGTGTTTAATTCCAATGTGTTTGGGATTCTCGGGTTGAGTATGCCCCTGAAAAACTCCACCGAATTCTGCAATTTGAACGCTGCCAGTACTGTACTGCAAAAGTCATTACGCCGTTGTTTACAAAAAAGGCTTTCAGTCGCAAAGATCACAATGTCTTTTCAACACTCCCAATAAGAAATGTTTATTTAAAAGGCCATGCTGGTTACTCGTTGTTATCTTGAGACACATTTTCCATTCCGTTTGTTTATTGGCTGGGTTGCTTGCAGCTCATTTTTGCAGTGGTCTCACATTTCTGACCAGTTCGATGAGTGATAGCAGTCAAAATACATGCTGAAGCCACGCTTACCCACCATGCCAACAAGCTGACATATTGTGCACTTTGCACAAAAACAACCTCCTTAAAAAAAACAACCTCCACTTTCAAATGGCACTGTCCATGTATAGTTTTGCATCACATGCAATGATAACTGAATTGGACCTTCTCCTGTGGAGATATACACACGCCAAATAGATAAATATACATACAGATAGATGACAGCTAGCCCGATAGATCATTAACAAACTAGCTAGCTATATAGATAGCTTGGAAGCTTGAGATATTGCTAGATCGCAAGCTGGATAGAAAGTTAGCAAGATAGCTAGCTAGGCAGACAGACAGCGAGCAAGATTGGGTGGGTGGATGGATGGATGGATGGATGGATGGATGGATGGATGGAGGGCTTACTAGGAATATAGCTAGCTAGCAGCATTGATAGATAGATGAATAGTTGGACAGACAGACAGACAGACAGACAGACAGACAGACAGACAGACAGACAGACAGACAGACAGACAGACAGATAGATAGATAGATAGATAGATAGATAGATAGATAGATAGATAGATAGATAGATAGATAGATAGATAGATAGACAGACAGACAGACAGACAGACAGACAGACAGACAGACAGACAGACAGACAGACAGACAGACAGACAGACAGACAGACAGATAGATAGATAGATAGATAGATAGATAGATAGATAGATAGCTTGCCAGCAAGATAGCTAGCAAGCTAGATAGCTTGTTAGCAAGACAGCTAGCAAAAATAAAAAATAACCAGCAAGACAGTTGGCAAGCTAGATGGATATAGATTACAGATAGATATTTGTATCTGAGTAGTTCTGAAGTATACTCTCTCTTCTCTCCAGGTGGTTCTGGATCACATGAGGAGGAAATGCAAGTGTCACGGGACGTCGGGAAGCTGCCAGCTGAAGACTTGCTGGCAAGTCACTCCCGAGTTCCGGGTGGTGGGTTCCATCCTCAAAGAGCGCTTCCACATCGCCACTCTGATCAAGGCCCACAACCGCAACACGGGCCAGCTGGATCACTCGCACCACAACAACAACAACAACCACAACAATCACGGCAACCACCACCATCACCACCATCATCACCATCACCACCACCACCACGCGCACCGCAGGAGGCCCGGCATCAACGACCTGGTCTACTTTGAGAAGTCGCCCGATTTCTGCGAGCGGGACCTGGGCTCGGACTCGGCGGGGACTCAGGGCCGCATCTGCAACAAGACCAGTCCGGGCATGGACAATTGTGAGAGTCTGTGCTGCGGCCGAGGCCACAACATCCTGCAGCAGACCCGCAGCGAGCGCTGCAACTGCAAGTTCCACTGGTGCTGCTACGTGGTGTGCGAGGAGTGCCGCGTCACCGAGTGGGTCAGCGTTTGCAAATGAAGAAGGGGGAAACTGCGCCCCAAAGAAAACTATCAAAACCACACTTCCAAAGACCCTGATTATAGCGAGAGAGGGGCCGAGACCGTCTTCTGCGCACCCCACTCCCCTTCACTGCTGGCTCCGTCTCCCGTTTGGCTTGGCGAGGACCGAGGAGGAGAAATGTGTGAAGAGAGCCGAGATCTTCCGGCAGAAAGATACATTTGCGTGGCGGAATAGAGCGTGCACTTGCCCGAAGCTGTCACAACCGTGCGAGTTTTTGCATTTACGATGATACGATCGGGTATCTCAAAGCTATGAATGCAAAAAAAAAAAAAATAATGCACCGCACTAATGATAAAATAATGCAGTTGTTCGATTGAACATTGCCTCACAGGCAGTATTTACATGATAGACACAACGTTACTTAATATTTCAACAAACAGATATGAATTTGTTGGAGCATGCCCAGAGCACAAAAATGTCAGGGCCCGCTTAAGGGCACTTCAATCATCAATGTCACGTTTTTGTGTGTTTATGGATTAGACTCGGATTTGGTCATTTTAGCAATGCAAGACACCGTGTTGTACGTGTTTATGTACATCTCAGTTGGGAAAGCACACTGCTAAGCAAAAAGAGACCAAAGCAAGAATGTACTACTTGGACGTCGGGACTGGAAAAAGGACGTTTACGAATACGAGATTAGCCAAGATGAAATTTAAAAACCCTGTAAAGTGACGAGGGATTTCTTTTGAAAAACAACCACGACAAATTTGAATGATTCAAAAAGTATATAAAATGAGCACTGGCATTTCCAGACAGTTCGAGGTGGGGTGGCGAGGGGGGCTGAATTCTGAACACACGCTTTACATACGCTAAGTAAGGAACAGTTCTCATCACATTTAGAATTACTATTGAAATATCAATTGCCAACTGAGGTGGCAAGGCGTTTGATAAAGATGGCACTCTTTGCTACCCTTGAAAACCGCTAAAATTTGCCATTCTTTCCGCTCTCAAATGTGAGTTCGCAAAATGTGCTAAAAAGTCAAAAACATTTCTTCTCATAAACACTTGTACGTATTTGTGTCACAAAACTGGCTTGAAGCCTTCACATCAAATCCTGGTGGCCCAGTCGGATTTTTTCCCTCTTCTTGGCCCACGCAACTCTGTCCACACTTAAAACGCAACACCATCAAGGAAAAAATCATATTCAATTTCTGATTCAACTCATTTAATCCCAGAGGCCTATTTTGTGTTTTTTTTTTTGTGTGTTTGTTTCAAAAGTACTCAAGTTTTTGGCCAAAAGGAGGAGGGTCTATATATATATATATATATATATATATATATATATATATATATATATATATATATATATATATATATATATGCGTTCAAATGCAGTCGGACATTTCCCAATGAAACAGGAAGAAGGTATCTATGCATTAAATAATAATAATGCAAAATATTTGAACAAAGACGGCTCCTATTAAGATATAAAAGCATACATATATCAAGAAGAATGATATTTTTTTATATTTACACTCTCATACGATACAGTCTCCAGCGTGAGCGCTAACTGCTAATTCTGCGTTGCATTCAAATGCAGTCGGACAATTCCAACTCAAACAGGAAATAGGTATCTATGCATTAAAAGCTAATAGCGGAAAATATCTGAACAACGACAGCTCCTATCAGGATAGAAAAGCCTACATATATCAAGAAAAATGATATTTTTGATATTTTATTTATTAGGATTTGGTCCATCAAGTCACGTGTTTACAATAAGTTATCAAGCCATTCTAGTGGTTGTTATGTCAAAGAATAGAGTAGCAGTTGTGGTCCACGCAAACTTTTATGTCTTAAATTATAATGTCACCAAATGTCCTTCTGTCTCGCAAAGCGAACTGAACGAGATGGTGACCATTCTTTGCACATCTTCAAATCGAAGCAGTAATCATCACAAAGGTCCCAAAACCTGAATCGAATCATGAGACTTTCCACCCCTAAAAAAAAGAAAGAAAAGTAAAATGTCAGAAAACATCTTGCGCAAGAAATCTGAGAATTGACTTTACAGGGTCTTTATAAGAACCGTGAGCCAGATCTGATAATCTGATTGCTGCTGCCGCCGCTTCCTGGGATGGCTTCTATCGGGTCCACACAACTGGAACGGTTTCCTCCTTTCTTCATGAAAATCAAAGCGGTGTTAATTAGCGGCAGATAGAACCAGGGCTAGTCACGCTTTGTTGTACGATGCGCCGCATAAGGTCCACTCACATTTCCAGCATTACCAAAGCAGCGTTGTAAATAAAGTGGAGGGATGCTGTCTTATCAACACGCTTCAATATCACGCACTAAAAAGTGCTTCCTGTTTTGTGTGTAACGCCTTGTAAGTGTAGCCCACTCGCACCTGTGGATATTCCGAGGTCAGGTTCTATGCAACTATGTTGACGGAAATGTTGATGTGGTTTCAACATAATCGAGAAAAAAAAAAGTGCATGTGTTGACTGGCTTCTGCTCAGAAAATAAGCAAAAAAAAATTAATAAATCAGGAATCTTCATTTTACGTCGGTTTGCACAAGTACAAGTGTATCCAAGAGAACTCTGGGACTAATATGTATTTTGTCTTAAATGTACAGTATGTATATTTTCAAATGTGTGTGATCTAAGTTATTTTATTTTTGTGGGTAACTTAATATTTGTAAAACAATAAAGATTGTCCTAGGTCAAATTTGTATTGAATGACATGAAATAATAAAATGGATGTCACAAGTTAGCTGCTGCTTATATAGAGTACAAATAATCAGGAATTAAGATATGATATTTTACAAAAAAATAAAATAAAAGTGTATGGTTCACGTCACAAATGTGGTGGCTTTAACATTTACTACATTCCGTGTTTGACCGTTTCACTTGTGTCTTTCACTTAACACGTTCAAACCGATCCATTTTCAGTACACCACTATTTTTCCTACTGTGAGAAAAGTACAAATGGAAAGCAAACTTCCTCTCTGTGTATGCTATGTAAAGTTTTGTCCATGAAGTATTTAAGAATATTTTTATTTTCCTACTTTTGCATTTCAGTGTGTACATAGAAAAATGAAATGGTGAAACCAAAATTGTTGAATTGAAACAGCTTTATGGTTGCTTGTTAGCCTCCTGATATGGGAACATACTGTACGTATTGGTGTATATAGTGCCTCTCGGAAAGCTGAATTAATAAATGTCAAATCTGCTGTTGAAAAATGTTGTTGTGGGTTTTGTTGTGTTGCTGTACCGCCAACAAATAATCATGGATGGAGTTGCATGTCAAAAATCGGGGGAATAAATTATAACAAGGAAGGAGAATAACATAATTAAACATTTGTCAATCGCCATATCTGTTAGCATGATAGCCTAGCATACCTGGTCAAGTATCAACTCTCTTGTACCAGTTGCTGCTTGCACTGACCATTGAAATGAATGGCAGCTAATGTGGCCTCATTAGAAATAAATAGAGAAATATGGGTAAAATAGTTTGAATTTTGAGAAAAGTAGACGCACGCCTTGCTTGAATTTTTGAAATACGTTGAATTTGCAATCTTGAGAAGCAGTCAAAAAGAAGTAGCACGTAAAAAATAAGGAATAAAATTTAATTACTGTATTTTCCGCACTATAAGGCGCACCTAAAAGCCTTTTTTTTTTTTTTTAAAGCTGATGGTGCGCCTTATAATCAAGTGCACCTCATATATGGATCAATATTGAGATTGGGATTTGTAGATGGGGAATAAGTAAGCTTTACCTGTTTCTTTTGTGTGTTTACAGTTGAACAAGGTTGGTCATATTGACATTGAGTTATTATGCTATTGAGAGTGTAGAGTTATTATTATTGTTATTATTACTTTGATTATTACTATATTGTGATGAAGAAAGTTTTAAAATATGTCATCAACTGAGGGTGCGCCTTATAATCCTGTGCGCCTTATATATGGAAAAAGTATTCAAATATATCATTTATTGAGGGTGCGCCTTATAATCCGGTGCGCCTTATATATGGAAAAAGATTTTGAATATGGGATTAATTGGGGGTGTGCCTTATAGTCCGGAAGATATGGTGACAAGACAGGAGAATAACATAATGAAACATTAGTCAACCACCTTGGCTGACCTTGCTTCTTTTTTTTTTTTTTTTTTTTTTTTGGGGGGGGGGGGGGTGATGGCATGACTACATGGTCAAATATCAACTATCTTGTACTAGTTGCTGCTTGCGTGCAGAGAAGAATCCTGTTGAGCATCCCTGACTCATTTATATCTCTTGCACCCTGAGGGAAGCGATGAAGTCACTGAATGAAGCGTAGCAATCCTCGAGATACCCTTTCAAAGCAAACAGATAAAAAAAACCAAACAATTTTGGAGTCAGGCAATTCTATTCTTATCCAAACATACTGTTGAGTGTCAGGGAAGGGAAAAAGCTTCCCTTTCCCCGCACCTCCGGCTCTCGGCTCCTCTCTGCGGCACCATCTGTACATCGAGTGTAGCATGCGTCGTGCATCTTTCAGTGGGATGAAACTTTGATAGAAGCGAACACGCTCCTCGTCTCATCGTGCTGAATAGTTTATGCGAATATGAAGGTGTGCTGACAACCCTGTGCGTGATTGTTTATACGAGATTTTGTGTTTCGCTGGCGTCGGAGCAAAATCACAGTTACGTTTTGGTGATTTTCATGTTTTTTTTTTGTTTTCTTTTTGGGGTTGTTTTCTGTTCTTTTTTTTTTCAAATGCAATCCTCATTTTGTCCTACAACTTTGAACTCAAAGCTCTGCTAATCCTCCCATACTATATAGTATCAATTTTCTCTTTTCCTGTTGTCTCGTGATTATATTGACATCCTGAATGGATTACGACAAGTACCTGAAGATTTCTGTTGGAAAAATTAATTGTTCATCCTCACCAGAGTAGTTTATACTCATAACTGGTAGTAGAGCACCAGGCCTGAACATGCGTGTTAAATCTTTTTTGGAGCAGTTGCTCCAAGAGAGACTAACGACTTAAGCTGCAATAATATTTTTCTCTGTTTTAATGCCTTAGCATGATCAGGCTGGAAAAATGGTCTCTTATAAACTCAAGCCTCACTGTAACATATATACATTTTATTTTGGGGGGTTTGGGTCTATCACACCAAACTGTCAACAAATATGTTAATTAATTGTAACCTCAACAATATGATCACGCTGTTAGCTGGAGTTTTGGACATTGAGTAACCCACACGTAATAAAAAAAGACATAATATTTGATGATGCCTCCAAGCGGCATGACCACAAGTCTAATCATCGGTACGTTTGTAACCGCGGGCACGTTCAAATGACGCAACAAGCAGCAGGAAAGCAGACAGCAGTTTGGTAAGGCTGGCGAAGAACCGATGTAATCAAAGCAAAGCAATCAAGGTAAACATGGAAGTTACCTACACACATTTATATACATGGAAGCACAAGCAATGAAATTGAGAGAGACACACAGAAAGGGAATTCAATTTCCGCTCTTGGTGTGTGTAACTTGACCACGAGGGACAGTGTGATACAAATACAAAAATGATGAGTGTTACAATGCTAAATGAGTCAGGGAGACGCATAAATTATATATTGTTTTCTGCAGAGGATAAAGAAAACATGCCTGTCCTCAAATGTTGATTTGCATTTGCATTGTTTGTGAGCAATTAGCTGAGCCATAAAGTAGCGATACTGTTGTTTGAATAAACGTCTTAAAACTTAAACTTTTAGAGAATTTTCTCAAGGATTTTTTCTGCTTGTTTTGAAGTGAGATGAATCGAGTTCGATGCCATCATGAATAGAGTGAGCCGGTCCCAGTTTTGAGCTTTGTGTCCCGAGTCGCTATGGAACCGCGAATTTGGGCTGAAACAACTCCTCAAGTAATTTGAGTACCTCGGTTATTGTCTCGGCTACCCAATTCTTTTGTAGACATGAAAAAAAAAGATATCAAGCTAACTGCAGCAACAGTTGTTAATAGACATAAATGACTGTGCACACTTTGAGGCTAACAGCCTGACAAAGTGTTTGTTCCTGCTGATCAGTTTTTAACAAACCACGCTGACTCAAATGTGCTGTTTCAGGAGAAAATTCGTGTATAAAATCTAAAGTTTCTAGAGAGATGAGTGTATAAAAGTTGGTCACTCATAATTAAGTCGAAATGTCTGATTTGGTTTTCTGCGTTGATTTTTTTTTCACTAAGCAATATGATCAATATCCAAATATCCCAATTTTTATTATAATTGTGATTTATTATAATATCCCAATTTTTATTCTAATTATGATTTATTATAATTCATTGCTTGTGCAAAAAAATGCTACTCATAGTTCGTGCATAGCTTGCTTGAATGACAGAATTAAATAGCTGATTTATTACGAATTTAGCTAATTCAGCTGATATAGCAAATTTTTTACCGATGTCAATTTCTGAAAAAGGATCACTAATTATAATGATTATAATAACAATAATCCAAAAGGACGGCTTGTTTCCGGGAGAAATGTCAGCTAATTTGACAACACACCCATATCATGCGGTTATTATGTAAATGAGCTGCAGTTCTGTAACAGTAACTCACGGGCATTATATTTAGCAAAAAAGATGATTCAAGATTCGGACAGGTGGACAGGCACAAACAAACAATTCTCCAAAAAGTTTTCAGAAATTGACCACGTGGCTTCACGCCACGTGAGATGGCCCGATCATCCCTTGCACTTTTTGGTTGACAAGCGGCGTACGGCGGTCGAAACATAGTCGCGGCTTGTCGAAACTTTCCGCTAAGACTCGTGTCTAAAGATAGGCAGCGTGCGTGGATGACTAATTCATCGCTGTTATACCTCGCGGAGTCGCTTGGCTCTCCTATTAAAATTCAATGCGGCAGGGAGCGGGAACATGCAAAGCAGGTTCACATTATCTCATAGGGCCTCTCTCCAAGCACGGCGAGTGCTTTCAGCTTCTTTACAAATACTTGATCCGCGCTAACACTACAGTTTGATCCATGTTACTAATTCATGGCCTCTCCCACCAGGGAAGAATCGAAGAGGAAACAGGGATCATTTTTTTGGTGCCGGTTCTCGAATGAATTATTGACAAGAGAGGCCAACAAGTACATGCTTTTAACACCATTTGCAACATGTTCTGCTTGACCTAAGACGACATTTGCTCCACGAGATCCGAGTTCTACTTTTTTTCGAGCCGGGCAGGGAATATTGCGCTGGAGAGGAAATGCTTTTCTAAAATATTGATCAACGTAGGTCAAAGCTATAAATGGAATTGGGCACTCTGTCCAAGAAGTACTACTTATCCATGCGATGGAAAGGAAGGACTCGACATGCTGCCGAGGTGGGGCTCATTTGGCCACTGGATCTGCTGTTTCTCAATCCAATATCCTCCTAAGAGCCAGTCTATTCATTTGTGTCCACTAAGTCCCTTGTGCTCGGTACAGGACATTCGGGCCTTCTCGCGGGATGCAATTTACTTTACTCGGACAAAATTGACACAACGGTGGACGCAAATGAATAAGATGGGTCTCTGGAGCATATAGTGGAGTACATTGTCCTCCTGAGAGCCATGCTATTCATTTGTGTCCCCTAGGAGAGGATATTTGTTTTTGGTCAATAGGATTAGGGTGGATGGACTTTCATTTACACAAACTAGTCGTTTACCTGCATCAGGACTGACTCAAGGACACTTGGACATGGTCTTGATGGTCGGGGGATCGAACCCGCAGCCTCTCAGCTGGGAGACGACCACTCTACCACCCAGCCATGCCGCCCAATGGCAGGGTTAGGGTTAGGGTTAGTTTTTGACTCATCGGAGCTAGTCTGCTCAATAGAGGACATCCTGGACTTTCTACTCCTGTCTGATGTGTGTGGGTGGGATGCAATTCATTTTCCTGAGACAAAATGGACAGAAAAGTGGTCACAAATGAAGAGACTGGCTCTCAGGAGGGTATACTGCAGTACATCATCCTCTTGAGGGCAAGCATATTGTTCATTGTCCACTATTCTGTCCATTTTGTCTCAGTAAAGTGAATTATATTCATTGAAGTTCGCAGTGGACATATGTATATCTTTTGACACATCGGAGATAGTCTCCTGAGTTTGCTCAATAGAAGGCGTCCATTCTGTATGTGGATTAATTAAAATTTGATGGATGGGACGTAAAATGTCCTCCAATTGGGGAGTGACCCTGATATCTTGAGATAAAGTATTGCCCCAAAAACGATACCTTGTATCGGTACGCTGGCATCCCCAAATTTAAATCTGTGTTATCAAACATCAATAGCATTACGGGGTTTTTTTTTTCATCCATGAACGCTGTGTTATGCCTGTGACCATCTTCCAAAAATATGTATCCAAAGGCATATTGCACATGCACGCAAACGTCTTTGGTATGCGTCGTCGTCTACATGACTTGGTTGACTTACAGACAAATGCCTTTTGTAAGCAACAATGATGAGGGTGCACTCACTTTACCCCCCCCCCCCCCCCACACACACACACACACACGCTTCTGTCAGCACAATCGTTCAGTCATAAAACAATATTTGTCAGATGATACTTGACATTTCATTAAGTTTCCATCATACGATCATAAAGTCAATTTGTAGCGTTATCTTTCTCGCCACCCGTTTTCTGCAAGTATTTTTGCCTGCGGAAAAGTGTAGTCTGGATCACCCATGGAAACGCCCATACCGACACCTTCAATTGCCATCATTATTATAATAATTATAATTATCGCTATTATTGTTTTATCCCATAACTTTTTTTCTGCTGACTTGTCTTTATCATTGTGGACCGGCGGAGGCAAATGGCCGCCCACATCGCGTTCCAACTAATGTGTTCATGCACTTTAAAATGAGTCTTTTTTTTTTTTTTTTTTTTGCAGAGTTGCTCTTGGGGGAAAATTGTTACATGAGAATATGGTCTGGACTTGCTGTATATGCTGCGTGCCCTGAAAAGAACTTTTTTTATGATTTGGGACACTCCATTGACTTGATTTAACTTGACTTGACTATAGAGCAGGAATGGTTCCAAATAACTGTAACATTAAAGATATATGAGTACTGTTCCAACAGGAAACATCCATCCGACTGGAGAGATATGCTACATTTCAGCTCCCATGACTAATTTTGCAAAGTCACGAAGCAAAACGTGATAACAATTTATCCGTGACGGAAATGAAACTTCAGAACACATTTCTAAACGTGTTGGAAATGACTGTCTAAGAAGATATTAGCTGACGTGAGCAATTGAAGCCTATTGGGCGTGTGAGTGAGGCTATTAGCTTTAATTTCATCAGTAGCAAGATTTTTGTGCAGATACTGTAGATGTGGCCCCGGGCCCTTTCTGCTCCCTCACCTTGAGTTCATTGCTGATGCCGCCTTTGCACAGACCTGCCATCTTGAGCTTACTTGTCATTCCTCGCATACTTTACCCCTTTCCTTTCCTCCTCTCCCGCTTCCCCGGAGCCCGCAGGGCCACGCCGTCTACGCTTTTCCAAAAGGGGCCTCGTGACAAAACCGAACGGTCGTCAAAAGGCCAAGCCGGGCCTGGAGTTGACCCGTTTGGAGGGCGGCGGAAATACTCGGCGGGCTTCCAAGAAGCTGCGAGGACTGCAGAATCTTTCATACCCTGCGTTATTCCCGCTTTGATCTCGGAAGTCTCGCTTTGTCCTCGGTTTCACTTTGAAAATCAGAATCCTCAATTTAAAGTCAGCGTTCTGACATTGTAGTTAGAAATCTAAGAATAAAGTCAGAATGCTGGACTTTAAACTCAGAATTATGAGAATAAAGTTCGGATTTTGTTCATAAAGTCAATATTCTGACTTTAAAGTGACAATTCTGACTAAAGTCAGAGTTATGAGACAAAAGTCAGAATTCTGAGAGAATGGAAAGGTTATCAAAAGGCCGAGATGTCAGATTTATGACTTTTATCAGAAATCTGACTTGCCTTAATGCTTGGAATTCTGAGATTAGTGTCAGAATTTACTTTACGATCAGAAATCCAAAAATAAAAGTCACAATTCCGAAAAAAAAAGCCTGCATTCTGGATTTTGAAAAATGAATATGAGAATAAAGTCAGAAATCTGACTTTAAAGTCAGAATTCTGACTATTCTCAGAACTTTGCCTTTATTCTTGGAATTCTGAGAAAGATTCTGACTGATTCTGAGTCAGAATTCTGACTATAGAGGTAGAATTCTGAAAATAAAAGTCAGAATTCTGACTTTACAGTTGGAAATCCAAAATAATCGTCACAATTCTGAAAAAAAAGTCAGAATTATTGAGTCCAAAATATGAACATGAGAATAGACTCTGTGAATTCAAAAATCTGACTTTAAAGTCAGAATTTTGACTATTCTCAGATATCTGAGAATACTGTGAGATACTGTGATGTCATTTTCAGTTGACAGCAAGTGGCAAAATGGCCGTTCCATAACATGGATAAAAATGGTTAGATTTTGCCACTTAATTCATATTTCATAAACGTGATTTTAATCAATTAAGACTAGTGAGGCTCTATAAAACATTTAATGGTTGGATTCCACTTAAAGGAGAAATACATATTTCTTTTCGAATTAAAAGCAGATTAATAGGAACATTTTATTTTCTAAAGTTTTATACGGCTGGGCATTGTCATTTCAGACACAATTTTTTGGCGGATTAGCCATAACTCAAACTGATGATTTTACAACAACTAGCACGCCACAAATATAGTTGTAAAGTTTATTGAAGACATAAACTGCGTAACATTTGGTTTTAAGTCTTTTTTTTCCATCCAAAATGTGATTGTTAGCAGATACTTGGCTGAAAAAAAAACATTTACAGAGGTTATTTCAGTAACCTACTAATTGAAGTACATAGAGTAAATTCATTCCTGGCATTGCTCTTATCTTTGCATAGCATTGTAATGAATTGGCCAATCAGAGACAAGAACAAATTTCAACTTGTTACTTGGGGAGCGTGACTGCTGCCACAGTGTTCAAACATGTCCCATGCTGAATGCATGTATGTGCGTATTTCATTTGCAACTTTTTATTTGTTGGAAACAAAACCTTTACACTCATAGGTTTGGTTAGAATTTAACATTTTGACTGTAAAAAAAAAAATATGTTTTTATATTTTAATTGTTTTCAATTGCTAGTTTGTTCTGTAATATGTCAGAAAATAGGCTAAATTATTGATCATTGATTTCCAAAATAAAAGCAGATGATTGTCTTTTTATTGCTTTTTAATGCCGTGACAAGAAAAGTATATTTTTCTTTTCAAATGAACTCATTCACTGCCGTTGACGGCTGTAGACGTCAAAGATGCTTATTTTATTTTTTTTATTGTTATAAGAGTAAAAGTAGGATTTTATATGAAAAATGAAGCAATTAATTGCCAAATTATTTTATTGTGACTACTTTACAACATCTTGTTTTTATTTTCGTACTTTTAACAAGGATGCACATTGTCCTCAGTCACGCAATTTTCCGGCTGAGGAAACAGGAAAAAAAAAAATCACGTTACACAATTTATATTCTGGTGTTGCTGAACAAAGAGATGCCACTGCAAATATAAATCCATCCGTTCACAGCCCAACATGGGTGTTGAAGTATGCGCACACAACTGCTGTTTGGGGCATAAGCGCAAACTACAAGTTGCCTAACCCAAAATTGCAGGGAAATTATCCTCTCGCTCACCAAGGATGACTAATAAGCCCACACATGCTCCCCGTCTTTTCCCTGTGGCGATGCCACTGTGTAAAATAGTCCAACCCCAAAATGGAGGCAAGTTTCAGTCAACGTTGTATTTCTCAGAAACGCCAACTATCCACCAGTGGGCCGCAAAAAAAATTGATTTGCAACTTCTCTGACAGATGTTTTTTGATTTACCTTCAAAATGAAGCTTCAGTGCAACAATCACATTGTCATTTTCTTCCATGTTGCGCCATGTTGGACTTTGACATGTGTCACCCTCTGGGTGGAATTTCAGCTCCTTGGTATCTCCTTTCAATGTTTTCCCTTTCATGTGAAGTGCCTTTGATGTAACGATTAAAAGGTCGGAGAAAATGGTGCATATGGGCTGAATTTTTTGGTCTTAACAGTTAAGTGGATGGAAAAGTGTGAAAATTTAAATTAATTTCTGATTGGATCCACTCAAAACATAGTCGGGTTAAAAATAACCCAATCATAGGCCAAAAAAGGACTGAGGCAACTTTCTGGTTCAACCCCCAGAGTTGTTTTGTACAAGACGACCTCAAAAATCATGCTGTTAAATTGTGTAAAAATTACCACTCTCAGACATCTTTTTTTGTTTTATGAAATCTATTTAACAATTTTAAAAAGCAATTAATTTTGAGACATATTAGTGCGTCCATTTTACATCGAAAACAGGCAGGATTGCGGCCCTCCAGGACCTACGCGTACTTCTTCATGAAAAGTGTTTATCTTTTGTGTTTAATCACACTAAGACATATGAGTTTACTCCGGGAAAACGATGAACTGACTGAATCACTTTCATAAAGTGAGGGGAGCACTATTTCAATCCTGTGATATTGCTACATCATTTAATTGTTTATCACAAAAAATAAAAAATAAAAAAACAATGATTGGGAAATAAACACAAAAATTAGGAAATATGGTTCTGTAAAACCAAAATAAAATTCCAGCCAATAATTCAATTATTAGAGAAACTAATGGATAGATTTAATCAATCTAAAAAAAAATGATGTAGATTTAAAAACGTTTTGTCTGAGATCACAATTTCAGTCCTAAAACAATAGAATTGCTCAGCCCTACTATAAAGGATGGTCCCATGCGGCATGTTGGACCCTACCCCACCCCCCCGGCAAAAAACATCTCGCCGTCATGTATAGGAATGATCGCTATGAGGTCTCGTCGCCGTCAGTCATTTTCGAGCTATTAACATGTGTTGTTTTATTTAAAGGCATCTTTTTCGACTGTAGCGACAAGCTATGATTACTGTTCACTTTTCCACTCAAGCACACAAACTGTAATTACAGTCCATCACTAAAACTGCGAAAGTCAGACTTGGAAATGATCCTCATCGGGGCAATTATGCTTTTTTGGCATATGTTCAAATGCTAACACAGTTTACCTGTGTCAATGGAATTTCATATATATATGTATATATACCGCAGTGAGTGATTGTCATTTTATTCTTAGCTTTTGCTTCCACTGGAGAAAAGATGTTCTTGTACTAGTTATTTATTCAGAAAAATCACAGTGCGGTTTAGGGAAGTGAAGCCCTCTTACATCTCTCGGATGTCTTCAAACCACATTAAAGTGAAACGCGGTTGCCATCTGTACGAGGAATAGCGTCAAGATGTTGATGTGGAGTGACTTTACCCACCTTTGCATAAAACACATAGTGTACAATTTCCATTTCAACAACGGCTGCCAGGAACGGGCCAAAGAGGTTTCCCTCTTGAAGTTTGTGTTGTGGTTTCTCTTGGTGAGATAATGGAGAGTGCCAAATGCTCCCACTTTGTGTCTCATTCCAGAGAGAAAATCCAATTTGCATTCAAGCAACGCGATTTGCTTTGTTCTAAACTTTTTTTTCTCAACACGAAGCTTTTTTGGATGAAAAAAAAAAGACTTAAAAGAGTGCTGGACCAATCCTGTATCTCCAATTCGATTTTATTCAACAACTTCTGAAAATAGATGGTGTGATATGATGTTTTGCATATTATGTCACACGTGTTCCAATTATTTTGCTCATAATTTGAAAAGAAAACTACGTTCTTCCTGGCATAGTATTAAAAGTTTGCTGATACCTGCAGAAACTCTGTTAAAATCTTAAGTACCCCATAAAGTGCCTTCACATACCTCTGAGAAATTATTTTAAAACTGTTTTTTTTTTTTGTATTTTATGCAAAGAATTGACTAAGGCCCCAGTTCCGGGTATAGAAAACCCCAACACAGAAACGAGACGATCCTGTGGTGAGCCAAAATTACATTTTCACCAGGTAAACCTGCTCAAATGATATCAATAGTTTTTTTTGTGGGTTTAATAAATTGATTGAAATTGATTCAAATCATCCAAAGTGACTGAAAAAACAAAATCAAGAATTTATTTTTGGGCCATATCACAAAGCCCTACATTGACTCTACTGGTGGAAGTTAGCCAGCAACCGATTGAGTTTCATGACCGGAGCAAATCCAGTCCAGAAGAGTGTAAGATGGCACCCCCCCCCCCCCCCCCCCCCACCAAAAAAAAAGTGAAATAAATACATTTGCAAAAAATCATGTTAGACAGCCTATGCCATTGGAGGTGTGAGGACAGGTGAATTGAATACATCAGATCCTGCATGTGTCATTTATAATGTAACATGTTTTTTAGACTGATACCAGTATGAGTACTCAACTCTCGAGTAGTCACGATACGGATACCAAAGTACCTCTAGTACTTTTGATAGACAAAATTTCCCCAACAAAGCACTGTCAAATGTTTAAAAGGACCTTTTTATTCCAATATTTTGCTCAAAATGTAATGAAATAAATTGCAGTTTCCTATTCTCATTTTTTAGCTTGTAATCATCAAGAGAGCAGCCGATTCTAGTATCGGCTTCCACGGATAAAACGATACCTTGAAACAAGGCCAGGTATCGGCATCTAATTTATTTTATGCCATGGACGTCTATAAAGATCCATTTTTACAGGACTAGCAATAACCAAGTCATCTCATTCACTGCCATTGACGCCTATAGACGTCAAAGATCCATTTTTAATGCGGTGGCAATAGATAAGTTAACTCAATCGCTGCTGACAAAATTAAGTACAAAAAATGTATTTGAACTCGGCCGGCAGCGACTGAGTTAAAACACCGGATCAGCAGCTAGTGACAACGAAAGGCAAAGTCGGACCACAGCTACTCTCGCCATCAAAAGAACTCCTGAGGAAAGTTGGTCCTGATGGACTTCGTACACAATTGCAACTAAAGTACTCCCCGAGCTGCTTGCGTGAATGACGTTAGCTCAAACTTTGCTAGACTGTAACTCTTGGCAGGTGTATTGAAAATGTTTGAAAGGAAGGCCCCAGTGAGCCACCACTTTTCAGTCCCCCTTCCCCATCCATCTGTTGATTCCTCCATCCATCTGAGCACTCAGTTGGACCATCCAGAGCAGCACAAGCCTCTAATCTGCAAGCCTTTGCAGCTGCTGCTTTGCGGTCTACAGGCAGCAGGGCACTTATTATTGTACACACATGCGCACACACACAAGTGAGCACACATTGGGGGAAAAAGTCCTCTAATGTGGTAGGCCAGCTGCCAGTAGCGTGCCTTCCCCTCACCAGTGTGACCCAAACACTGTCGAGGCTCCCGGTGCTGCTCCTTCACTTTGGGGACTTTCCAGTGGACGCGTGAGAAAGGAGCTACACAAGGTAGCCATAATGGAAGGACGCTGGAGTATGTAGAGAAAGGCATCCAGAGAAATTGAGGCAAAATGGAGCTAAGGTATTAGCAAAAGGGAACACGGATGAGTAGCCCTTTAACCTTAAAGGGGACGTCGACCCTAAAATTGTCCTTACAACGGTGGGTTCCATGCTGACCCACTTAACATGGCATTCTGAATAACTTTGCATGTCTTTGATAAAAATAATAATAATAATAAATACATTAGATATAACAACAACTCAGAACTGGAGTAGTTTCTTTTTTTTTTTTTAATCACAGTTCCTATTACTGTCATTTATTTTATTATTTTTATGACGGTAATTTGTTATTACTATTAATATTGGGTTTAAGAGAACCCAAAAACCGAAACACTACGAAGACCAATCTTCTCAATCGAGCGGGCTTTTTGTCAGAAAATTAAGTGTGTGCCAGTATGCTATATTTTCTGGTGGTTGAAGATGGTCATGGTGCCTTCTACGCATCAACTTTGATTGAAGGGGAGATTAAGTAGGCTCTGATGAGGGCTGACACCAAATGACAGGGTGAGGCAGACTCCCATCAAATGAATGGATAGTTGTCACCTTTGAGGACTTCCATGAAACGATTAGTCCAACGGCCAAGCCTATCGTTTCATATTATGTATTCAGGTATGAAAAAATACTTTTAAGGATATATTATTCTCTATATTCTGTTCTCTTTGTGTTATTTTATGTTCATTTGGTTACGCTCCTTCCGGTGTTGTAGTTTTAGGTTAGGGTTTTTATCCAATCAGAATTCAGCTTCAACTTGTGTCGCCAGGCTGTATGAAATCTGCCCAAGCCTTTGGAATCAACAAACAGTATAGTTGATAGATAGTTGCGATAGCCAATCAGATCACGAGTTGGAGACAGTAAGGCCTTCTAGAAGGCCCCTCGTTGAATGTGACATGTATGTGCCCTGTCATTGGATGGATTGGATGGGAGGGAGTTTAAGTGATGAGTTTTAATTGTTGATGGGGGTCTATTGATGTTTAAATCTACTGGAAAATAGCCAGTGTAATACACGAGTGTACATGTACATGTGCGTGTGTATTAGGTATCACAGTGTGTTATCATAAAGAGTTATTTATAATCCACGCTAGGTTGTTTTGTGCAGGCTCGGCCGTTTTTTTTCCCTTTCAAAACCCCCTGCAGCTGTTGACATTCTCAAAGCCTTTCACTTGATTTGAAAAGTTACTGGAACAAGAGCATTGACTTACGGTAAGGGTCTGTGGGGTGTTTGTGTTGAGTCACCGTTGTTGGGCTATAGTAGTCACAAAGTGAGGTCAAAGGTCAAATGCGGTCCCAATTGCCTTGACAAGGACGACCTTACTTCCTGCAGTTGTAAGCGCCCTGTGTGGTGCGAAAGGAAAACGGCCTTTTCAGCTTGAGAGACGGAGAAAAGATAAGCTCATTTGGACTATTTAACAGGCGGGACGTGGACGTAATGACACAATTGTATCCAGATGATGTTGATGGAAGCGGGGATCCTTTCTCACAGGAAAGTTTACACGCTCAGTCACCGAGCTGACAAATTGGCCTAAAGATGTTGTTTGAGATCTTGACTCAATATTGCCCTTTTGTTAACGTAACAAATCTCTGCAACTTTATCTGGGTGTCCAACAGGTTCTCAGCACAGTGACTAATACGACCTCTGCTTCTATGGGATTTGGATCCACTGCCAACTTTAAGTATAGTGCAGGTTGTATTTTGAACTTTCCACAAAATCCTATTAAGGAATTGGGGCTGTAAAAAAATAAGATGAGGAAAGAGTGATCCTGTTATAAGAAAAAAATTCAGATCGCTCGTTCCTCTGAAAATTGAAATTTCTCTTTTGAAAATGGTGTTTTTCTCATTTTGATGTTCTGACTGGATTTCTTTTGCCATTTGGTGTGTTTTTCAAAAGGTGGTGTCTCAGCGGGATGTTATTGGCTGCATCAAGCCCCAATTAACACCCTGTCACAGTCATTAGGTCATTTATCGCTGAAATTACAGAGGGGAAAGAATACCAGTTACTAGTTTATAACCTCTCAAATAGGTATGACCCCTCGCAAGGTCAAAAGGTGTCATCATCACTCTTTAGAAAATGACTTCAGGGTTTGGGAAACCCCAAACTGGCTCCAACACCACTCAAATTTAGACCTTGCTTTACAGGAAATGGAATATCAGAATAAATACAGGTCAAAGTAGGTAGGTAAAGGTAAATCTAATTTTATTCCTGTGGAACAAAATCTATTTTAAGAAAAGCAAAATATTGAATACTAGGCACAGCAAAATGTGCCCCATGTTAAATTTAAATACATTCATGTTAACGTTCATTTTTCCTGTCGAATTCTTCTTGATAAGTCTCATCACCGGTCAGTTATTTTTAGAAGACCTGTGGACTGCTCATGTTGTGCTTGGGCCTAGCTAGTACCAGTTTTCTAAGAACAATTCAGATTAAACATCTAAGCAAAAATGTGTTGGTGTTGCTACCTTCCTCCGTAATGTGTAACTGCTCGCCCCTCCCCTTTGTACCTCCCAGAATCAGTTCATCTTTAATGACGGGTAATAAAAACAATCAAATTTACTAGTAGCACTTGTGTGACTTTAAGCTTTAAGTGGGCCTGTATGGAGAAGTACAGCGTACCAACACTTCTCAATTTTAGCATTCAGCATACCATGACTTTTTACAACATACCGGGACTTCACATGAGCCCATTACATGTTACATTTCTCATTTTGTGATACACATACGACTCCCTCAGGAATTCGGGTAGCCCTAATTAAAAAGTCATCTTCACCGTGCTCACACAAACTTGGACACTGACCCAGAGAAACCCTCATTTGTTGACTTAAGCTAGCTCGGTAGCACAACATGAGCGACATGGATGTTTTTTTTTAAGTTTTTTTAAAGTGAAAACCAACCTGGGTACTGTATGGTAGGTTAAGTGAAATATAACAGCATTAGCCGCTGTTGGTTTCCAGATATTCAAAGTATTCGAGACTCTGCATTAAAATGGTAAACGCTAAGTGAACAGCGATTGCTGATTTCGGGTAGTAATCAGGTAGACGAACCGAAAGTTCTCATGGCTCCCAAACGGTATTTTTGTTCAAAGGCTAACTGCATTCTTTCTGTGCATTCTTTAACATTTCATATGTTCCAACGATGAACCACAACCACAAAAACATCAACCAGGATGAACGGACAAAATATCATAGTTAAAAAGGCATTACTGGTTTGATTCCATATGCTTACGGTCAGCCTTAGAATGCAACTGCTTGTGCGGTTGCTGAGTGTATTTGCATATAGTGCCAAGCATATTTGACTTAGTTCGTTCGATGCTTGAGTCGATGTGTTTGCGTGCTGACTGAATCGGGGGGGTGAGCAGGGTGGGGTCCGAGACCCTGATGTGGTCGCCTGAGTGCTACTTGGTGGCAGAAGCGCCAGGCTCCACGCATCATCAACAATGTCTGGGAATCCTCAGCGCGCGTGCATGTGAGCGCGCGAGTTGGTACAACGCGGGCCCGAGCGGCCATACTGATCATTATGGATTTGGGTGTCATGGCCATAGCCTGGGAATGTTTGCCTCAGATACGAGAAACAGCTGCTAGCTTCACCCAAAATGGTACACCGCTATCACGAGCGATACCTCTGGGAATGTCGACTATTTCACATCTGATGTTTGGGTGACTTTCTATTAGCAGGGTGTACAATGTACAGCACGTTTGTTAGCTTAATATGAGGTAGCTGCCATGAAATGGTCAAAACGGATGAATTTAAAAGTTTAGTAAAAGCAACAAACTACCTGGGTGCTCGGTCAGAGCTGCCAAAACTCCGGAATGTCAATTCAATTTAGCTTCAAGTACATTATAAATGTTTGAATGAAAATTGCTAAAAATGTGGGAAAAAAAATAAGACTGGAGATGTTTCACTGTTTCACTGTTTCTGTTTTCCTCGCTAACACAATACAAAGTGACAAATTTATTTTATGCTTATTGAGGACCCAACTTTTAACATTATTTAATAACTTCAGCACCTTCATTTACTTTAGTGGTTATCGGGAGCAATTTTGCGTTATTTGGTTAGAATGCTAGTTACCTAGCTAGCCATGCTTACAACTTGAAAACGCACATTACTTTTTTACATAATAGTTCAATGTCGTGATTTCAATTCTTCAAACCTTGGTTGAAGTTGATCAAACTTTGCTTTCATTGAGTAAAACAGATTTATATGGGAAATGAGGAAGGCATATTACATTTTTTTTTTTTTTTTTGCCGGTCCATAATTTTACAATTCATGGACCCCATTTCTTCATCATCATCAGTTTACCAGAACTGTAACTGTCAATCCTTCAGGCAAGTATTAACGGCACTTCCGTCATCACTTCCTGCATTTCTGTCCTCACCTGCGTCACCACAATCCACCCGCCCCCACGAAAAAAAAAAACTTGCCCAAGAAAAAAAACAATCAAACCGCCACCATTTTAAACCAAAAGCTAAACATTACAGTCTTCCCTGCAATTACTCAACTATCCAAAGAAAGTAGAGTAGCTTATAACAAAAATCACTAAACTCACACCACAATGCCTAGCTCGCATGCATCTACACATATGCTGTACATTGGTTTAATGCAGTGCTCAATATTTTGCAGACCCCAGAAAAGAGAAAATCTCAGGCCCCCCCACTCACTGCACCAACTATAAATAAGATTATTAGCTATAAAAATGGTATAAGTGTACCCAAATCATCCTTAAAAAAAGTTTTTTACAGTTATAGCAAAAACTTAAACGGCATAAGGATTTTGTGTAGAGGAATGTACATATACATTTATGAAGTAATGCAAAATAAAGGTAATATGATCAAAATCTTATTATATAATTTATAAAAAGTAACGTGAAAAACAGAATTCAAGTTAGTCATGAAAAACTCTACGACTAGTTTCTTTTTCTAGAGATGGCGCAAGCAGGCTAACGTCCTAACGTGAGAATATGAGTCACCGCGAAACAGAAGGATACATGCCAAGTGAGATCATGAATTCCCGCACAATCGTAAAAACCTGGCCAGATTTGTTTCTAATGTTGTAAACGGGAAACGGCTGGGGGAAAGCGAATCACCGTTGCGCTGACAAACGTTAGCAAAATATGGCCTATAGCATTAAGCTAGGGGACTTTTGATAGTCCGATTTACCTTTTCGCCTAGCTCATTGAGAAGGCCAACTTCAAAATGTGGCTTACCTTCTGAAGTATATTGAAATCCCTACTTTTATTTTGAAGTCGATCCCGGCATGTCAGAGAGTAATGGCTGACTCGACACATCACTCTCACACATCACCAATTAAAAAAAAAAAAAAAGATTTAATTACACTGACACTTCCCAGAGATTAGCGACGGCTAAAACATTCGCAACATTATTGAGCAGCACTTGATAGTAGCCGCGTTAGCGACTAGCAGCCCTCAGCTGCTCCATATAGGCTGGCGAGAACTGTCAGGTTTTACAGTATTTGTGAAGGCAGTTCAACCCTTGTCGCATTATGTTACAAATGATGGAAATCACTGTAATTTTTTCAGGATATAATCAAAGATTCAATGGGGGGGACACAAGGGCGCTACAATTTCCAGCGGCTCCATAGTTTTCCAATGTAAATCCTTTACGAGATGACACGCAAACGCGTGAGAAACGGTTTTCCAGGCAGTTCATGACTTAACTGGCCGCTGGCTCCGGTAGAGTTCACACCCTTGCATGTACAGTTTCCAAAATAACTTACTATCTGATATCTATTTCACAACACGCAGCTCTGTAAATTGTGGCTAGAGCACATGTCGCGGTTCTCCGCGCAGTTCCGTGGCCGTTCCCCCAGCGATCCCTTGAGCGGGTCTCGCGGCGGTTTGCGCCCAAGCAGCTGCGCGCGGTCACCGCCAAACTTCTGGCCGCTCGATTGTTCCGCTTCCAAAACTCAACCAACCTCGGCAAATAGTGCGCAGCTTTTCCAGGGATCCCAGGCTCTCGGGATCAAACATCCTCACTTGCTAGCAGGCAGGCGAGCAGGCAGGCAGGCAGGCAGGCAGGCAGCGGTCACCACAGATCTGGCCCCGGGGCCAGAGGAAACACCCTCCCTGTGGCTTCCCTCTCCTGACAAATATTAAAGACCTGGCTTTTTCCCCTTGAGCCGTTCCTTCTCACTACACGCTCGCTACTATGGACAGATGCTAATAAAAGTCAAAGCTCTTCAATGCATTGTTTTCTCCTTTGTCTCTGGCCCGCCAGCCGCCTCGCCTGCGTCCCCCTGGCAGGCTAACAGGATTAGTGGACATGTCTTCAAAGGCGAGGCCACATGCTTATTACAAACGCGGGGATAATTGCACCGAGGGCAAAGGACGAAGACCTAACAAGCTCAAATCACAGGACGCTTTGCCGACCGACCCATCGCTTCATTGTTACCTTTAGTCGAAGCCTTTAGTTTTCTCCAAAACATTACACGGCCCATAAAACACTTGTGTGGAAAGCGCTCCCACCTTTTCTTCTTGCTGCAGCAGAAACATACAAATTACATATTTCGGTTACGGAACACTTTGGTGAAGAAGTGTATAAACATATTTTAGGGAGAAAAAAAATGAGCCTTTGGGTCATTTGTCTATAATTGACCAGAAGGAAGGGTGACGTAAAAAGGTTCCTTCATGATTTCGGCATTACAGTACGTCCAATAAATGTGATCTAACTACATCACCAATGAATCTTTTTCAAATCGACTTTTTTATCGATTCCATCGACCCCGTCACCCCCCGATAATTTTCTTTTTTTTAAATGATCTTCTAGAGTTGAACATGAGTTGAAATTACTGGATATATTCATGACATATTATTTCTATACATATGATTTTTTAGATATCAAGGAGTGCTAACCAGTAAGCATTCACTGTTAGCATTAGCGCACTAGTGATTGCCTCAAGATAACCTGGAGGTGGAGGTGCCTGTAAGCTACTACGAGGTCATTTACTTCCTATACTTCTTTGTTGTCTTATTGTTTTTCAAGCAGACTGGGCAAGTTTCATGTTAACTGCCCTCCTATGGGTTAAAATTTTAACACTTAAAACTGAGCCGGATAGTACTAATCTAGTGCTTTTGGGAAAGTTTTTTCCTTTCTTTTGGAAAGCTCCAAGTGCTAATGGTGTTTGTAGTTAAATCATGCTAAGTACTGGAGTAATAAGTCCTTTGATTACACAAATAGCAACATCCATTCGGCCACTAGGTGGTGCACTACGGCAAGCAATGGAGATGAATGTCAATTTAAAGTTTAAGTTTAAAGTCAATTTACCAGACTTGGTCAACTTTCATTTTCAATAAAGGAAGTATCATTTTCATTTTTGAAAAAACTAACGTGAATATCTCACTCCTCTTTTAGCCAACATTTTAGGCCTACAGAAAGCTATATTACTGATTATTGCAGATACTGATTGAGTTACTGTAATATAACTGCTAAAATGACTTGTGAAATGATATTTAAAAAGCAAGCAATTTGTTGAGGTGTAAAAATACTACGTACAAATGCAATTCATGCATGTTATTTTCCTATCATCATGTAAACCGTAGTGCAGACTACCTATCCCAATGGCAAGAGACTGAGTACTATTGCACAACTTAAAGGAATAATATTGCTCAACTTTGTTATTAAAGTCTTATCCAGTCACTTGAGAATGATTATGGTCTCCCAGGAGCAATGATTAATATAAATTCTGGCTTCTGCTGAAAGAGGACCCTTTTACACACTTGAGGTGCAGCAGGGAGGATCGGACAAGATTTGATTGTGTCACACAGTTTGTGAGGTCAAGGGTCACTGATGTTGAATGCTATTGGTCATCCCAAAGACTTTTTGCAAAGTCGGATGCTAATTCAAACCTTGATGGTTTGCAAACTTGGGTTGATTCACGGAGCCCCTAAATGAAAGCAAACATGGTGAAGCGTCATTTACCTGTTGTGCTGCACACAAATGGAAGAAGCTATCAACAGAAATGAACTGTGTGTGGGCATTTTAAATAAAGTTGCCCTGTCTTTGTAAGAGTACGTGAAAGGGTCATAAAACATGCTAAATTTTATATGTATGAATAATAAAATAAACGCATGGTGCAACAGAACATTATGTTGCTGAAACAGGGTTTATATGCACAGTCCTTGATCACAGTGAGCTACGGTTAGCTTCCTAAACACACTATACGCCACAGCACAGTAAAATCTGATCCCGTAGTATTTACTTTTACTAGAAATGAGCTGAGGAAGAGGGAGGCCGAGAGAGGGAGCGAGTGAATGAGACTGAAAAGGACACCGCAAAGTTTGAAAATTGAGCTCATGTTCTCCTCTTGTGGGGAGAACACATCTGGAGAGCAGGTGGTGACGCCAGAGTGCGTTCAGAAGGAGATGGCAAATTGCGCCCTCCTTAGGTCATTGTGAAGAAGTGCACCTCAAAATTGATTTTAAAAAAATCTAAAGAAAGGTGCTTTTATAAAACAAGATTTAAATACGTTTAAGAGTGGATAGAAAGAAATGTACGCACTTTTTCACACCAATGATATGATCAAATCTGCACTAAACTGAAAAAAAAACGAGTGTAATCTTTTTGAGAGTTTAAGTAAGCATCTTAAATGGTGTGGCTGCACAAGTGTACACCATGAGTTATAACTGGGACTTGGCTGTGTTCAGGGTTAATTCATCACATTCAAACTCTACTGTAAAATGGCACACACTTACCACCGTTTTGAGAACCTCTAGCTTCAAATAAACTTCAGGTTTTAGAGTATGCATTTCCTGATTTTTTTATTTTTTTTAACTTTCAAAGAGAAAAACGTTCCATAGTAATGTGGCTATAGATGATGCATGCATACATATTGACCCAAGTATAGACTCCAGTCCGCGAGGGACGATTTCTCTCATGTTTTCAATCCATCTCTTACAAATTGATTATTAGAATCAATTAGAACATGAAACGCTAACTGTGGACAATCAAACAAGGCCAATCTTTTTCTTTTCTTTCACTTGATAACTCTAATTTTCATTCTTCCTACATTGAGCTTCAGTTAAAACAAGAAAGCATAAATGATCAGCATGTTAACCTGCGCTGTCCATGCAAGACCTCACCGCTTGCATATGAGCGCGTGTGTTTCTACGGCTGCTGCTTTTTGTCCTAAAAAGGCTTTAAGACTGACTGTTTTCATTGCACATCACAGGGATTATCTCAAACGGCGTCATCTTAGCACCAATTACGTGAATCTCGTCTCGGTCTTTGTGCTCGAATAAAATGTTTGTGCTGCTACTTGAATAGTAGGAGCCCAAGTTATTGCTGGTGTTTGTTTGTGCATTACTTACAATAGAACAACTGTTTACTAGAAGATTTATGTGACATTGCCCTGAATAATTTGGCCTTTTGACCCGTCTGTGGTTGGCTAAAACCAGAAGTGATTGTCTACTCCTGCTCATCCGACCACAGTTTCTCTCAGTATTCGGCTTTCTCCAGGTAAGCTGTTTCACATGACTCCAAACAAGGCCGCGTGCAACAACGTAGGGTTAAAGACTTAAAGAAGAAAAGTCAACCTGGCACTCTGTATAATCCATAAAAAGATCCCATTAACACTTTCCACAAAATTCAATACATACATGGTTGAAAAAGCATACATTTCTGTAAGCAATTGGACCAACACAAGAAGATAAATGATTATTTTAGTTGTATTAAACTAAAACGGACAGAATCACGTTATATAATAAAACAATCACAAAACTTGAAGTCAGCTAGCTTAATGCTAGGACAAAAATGCTATTGACGGGCTAATGCAAACCATCTAGCAGTGCGTTGTAAAGAGATCCAGTGTTCTCTCATGTTTCGCATTTAAATCCCACGTGAAAAGTGAATCCCGCAAAGTGCACTTTTTGGGCACAAACTTTTTCTTTTCAACACATAACAGAGTGCATCAGTGAGTGAGGAGCACAGGTCACTAACTCGCTACTCTCACAGTAGCACGGAGCGCTACCGCTACACCCCCCCCATTCCCAAATTGCATTGCAGCTGTTCTTAAAGGGCCAGCCTCAGTCTGTGTGGTCACTTTGTTTAATCTGCCCCCAAAGTTGAAAGTCGCAACAACATCTTCAAAATGTCCTTGCAACACTAAAACTAATTTTAGCCCCTATCCCACATAGAGGGGAATGTTGGTGACTGTTGGCAAAGCTCGCAAACGTGCATTCAGGTCAAAGAATAGTCAGGGTTTGTTCAAGGTCGCGATTGCTTTTCAAAGGACTACATCATGCGATCTTTACAGATATATGCTTCTAAATTACATTTGGCACATTCGCCCAGTATTTCTAACCAGGATGTATAACACCTCCTTTGCAGAGGTTGCACCTCTTACCGTGCTGCTGCCTCACCCCTTCATGACGTTCAATGCCAGCCGGCCACGAAATTTCCATCCCTCCATCGCCTTGACTGCTCATCCTCACGAGGTTCACGGGTGACGGAGACTATAACAGGGCCAAAAACAGGAAATTTACTGACATTAAAATACAAAACCACACCAATACATTGCTCTAAATAGCACCCGTTCCTCCTATCAAATCAATGCCTGTAAGAACCTCGAATTTATAACAATAATTCCACCCACTGGTGAATCATTTACTACTGATGTTGATTGTCTGACTCCGTGCTTTCATGTCATGGGGGTACGCCATTATTTTTTTTTTTTTAAGCCAGACTCAAAATCTTGTGTCGCTAAACGTATCGACCTTCAGCATGTTGCAGAAATCTCATGATTGGTCATGGCCGCGCCCCCATCTTCCTCCTATTCCCCGTTCCACACACACATGCGCCAGTACTCAGAGAGATGAAGGGTCACGATTGAGCCGCTTAACCAAAGATGACTTGACAACACGACACAACTTAACCCAGAAACCACGGCGAGCATGATAATTAGCCTTGACGTGGCCTGATATTATCATATTGCTGCCTCATTCGCTCATTACCGATGATCAAAAAAAAATGGCGAGCTTTACGAAAGGTAATGTTTGGGTTCACTGGAGGACAAATGTGACCCATGAAAGCTGAGGGTCATGGGAAGTTGCAGCTCTTGGCTTGAGCCAATAGGAAGGCGGCAAACAGGTCCAGAGAGGAGGATGTTTGTCAAATAGCCGTTACCGCCAAGACCGCAGCAAAGAGCGCCACTCAGCCGCCACCACGTCGTACGAGGCCATGGCGAGCCTTCGGGAGGGAAGCAAAAAAACATGCGCCCTGATGTTGGTGGCTTGATTACATTTGAAGATGGCAATCAACTCGGCCGCACTCTCGGCTTTATTGCCTTTGATGTCTGATAAGGCTACATGTTTTTCAAAATACTGTACGCTAGCAAGGAACTAGTAGGACTAAGGCCTGTGCCATTGTGGAAGAATCGTGAGCATTTTTGGCATATTTTGAAATCACAATGAAATGAAAATAAACAAAACCTTCAAGGTGTTATAACATCACAGCATTATGAATAAGGCATGCTATTAACATGAAAACAAAGGCTAAAATCAACTTGTTGTCACTGGCTACAAGTCCCCTAAGGGTATATGAAGACAGTATGATTGTAAACGACAGTCTTTGCAGGTATACGTAAATCTTTTGTGTGAGTGTGTGTGTGTGAAAGGAACAGTCCTTTTAAAATCAAACTACTCCAAACCATCATGATAGCATATGCATAAGACTAGCAAATACAAGCAGAATGTTTGTTTCAGAAGCAACTCAAAATCAGCAACATTCACATCCAACAGGTATATTGACCAGACACTTTTGTTTTTATTTAAAATTAAAAATAAAAACTTTAAGTCAATGTTAGAACAAAACTCCTTAATGAACTCCTTTAACATAGCAGTAGAGGCTAAACTGATCTTGTTTCAGCACAAAACAAACACGTATTAAGCTAGCATTAGCACTATCATCTGGGTTTTTTCCTATCATCTTATCTTCTATTTATTTGCATATTTTAGACTGCCTTGTAGTGATCTAGGTGAAAATGTATTTCATTAAGTCATTCTTAAATGGCTTTTTCAATCAATTACAGCAATAGTTTTCAAATAGGTGTACGTGAAGTTAGACTAAAAGGGTTTCTGCAGGTATCAACAAATCAAATTGAAGGCTTTTTATTAATGCTGTGATAGGAACAGTATACAGTCTTTTCAAATTAATAGCAAATTAATTAGAACATGAAGTGACTTGCTAAATTGTGGTGTAGTGATTCCTTTGGAGAAAACTGTATGCCTTCATTTTGTTGAGTTTTACACTGATGCATATTCACATTAGTGAAGCAGTTGTTGCTGAATAAAACGTGCTGACAGATCTCACTAAACAACAGTTTTGTTTTTGTCTTGTTTTTTTTTTTTAACATCCAGGCATCTCTTAGTGCAAAAGCTTGAAAATCAACTTCAATCCAAATATCTATAGTCTCCGACGCTGCTTTCTAGACGTCAAGTTTGTCTTTGAGTTTTAATGGTTCGCACGTAGGTGGCGAGCAAACATGTGGAAGTGCTCGGCGATAGATTTTCCATGTACTACTAACTGTGAGCGATTGCGGCAAGTCGCACACATGGCGCGGGGACGCATACGCGTTCCACGCATGCAAATGTTTGACTCAATACCGTGGAAACGGCCCATGTTTGGCGGCCATCATTGCCCTCGCTCTTTAATTGTGGCCCCAATGCCTCTCAGATGTTTCTGATCACTCGGGGCCCCACTCGGCCCCATCGTGTCGTCCCAGACCGCATCATATGTGTGTGTGTGTGTGTGTGTGTCTGTGTGTGTGTGTGTTGCAAACACTGTAGCTGCTTTGTTACTTGTTGGGAAATACAAAAAGGACATTTTTTTTTTCAACTGTGGTGGCGTTTAATATTGCACATTTTGTTGGTTTCGTTATTGGGCACCAAGTACAGATTTGAAAACCCTTATTAAATTACAAAGTATTGATTTGAGAGATTTTTTTATTCAATTGAATATTATGGGAAAAAATCCCCATTTCACTTTTTTTCATTTCGATTTGTTATTCATAAATTTGTATCATTTCAAAGTCCTACTTTCAGTCACTGATCATTTGATATTCATTTTATTTAACATTTATTGATATATTTATTTATCTATTACTATACAGTGTGGACCATTAATTATTGGTGTTCTAGGTTTAACCATGAATTTATTCGTCTATAAAAACCATTTGATTTTCTAACACGAAAAATTGATTTTTTATTTTTATGCATTTTATATACACCAAATACTGTATATATACGTGATACATTCGTATGGATTATTTAATAATAGTAGTAGCGATGTAGGTATAATAATTAATACTGATGCAAAAGATTTCCTGCTATTAATTTTATTTTCATCCAAAATGCATAATTGATTTTCCTTCGCGGCAAAAAGTAAAACGTTATCGTTTTCTTTGCCATGCTTCGATCTGTGCCGAGCCTTATGAAATCACCACTCTGGCAACTGCTTAATCTCCCTAATGAAAAGTGTCCAGCGGCACATCTTCTCGGCACCTGTGGAAGCGGCGAGAGGCTATATAATGTGGGCGTAGCAAAGCCGCATTCCAGTAATAGAGCCTTTTTGGTCGCTTTGATTTGTTTGCCTTGGCTGCCTTTGCGCCCCCTGGGTGAGCACATGGCAGCCCGCAGGCTTGCTGTCATGTCTTCCAAAGAGGGGGGCATTTGGGGCTACTGCGCTGCCCTCTGCCGCAGGGAAATTGATGTTAGTTTACATTGGCAAAGATGGGGAGCCTCTGAAGTAGTGGTGTCAAACTTAAGGCCGGTGGGCTGAAATAGAAACAGGAGACCACGAAACAGTGTTTGAAACGTGATCGAAATGGAGTAGGTGTTCCACAAGCGAAGACAATAGCACCCTCTTGTGGTAGTATAAGGAAAAAGCTTAAGCCTGCAAAACAAAACAGGCTTTATTCATTCAATTCAAATTAAACTTCTATTTGAATGGCAATATACGATCACAACATTTTACCCACCTAGAGCCTGTCTATTCATGTGTGTCCAACGTTTTTGTCCATTTTGTCTCAGCAAAGTGACTTGCATCCCAGCAAAACACATGAGACATAATTGGAAAGGACAGCGTGTCCTTGACTGTGCACACCAGGGCTTGGTTGAGTAACCCCAAGGAGTCAGAATCTAGAGACCAAAAAACAAATGTCCACTCGCGGACACTAACAAATAGGCTGGCTCTCAGGAGGGCATTATTTGTAAATGCTTTTTCTAAACATAAATATCAAAATATTTGAGGCCATTTACAAAGAGATTAAAAAAGTAAGGTTCAAGTCACTTTAATGTTATTCTCCGACAATAACAAAAACAGTGGGAGTTCATGTGTGCACATGCGTCCAGGTGAGCGTGAGATGATGTCTGCTTGTGTGTGTCCGTATGCCTTGGGGCAGCTCCAGATAGGCGCATCAAAGCTTTACAATGCTTATCAACCCTTGTTCTAATTATAGCAGTGAATCAGGACAGGACAGGACAGGACAAGACTGCTGTAACATGAGAGGAAGGACCTGCTTCCACCCACTACGCTGTGTATGAAAGAGCACAGCATTGCTTTGATCAGATGCCTGATGAATTGAATGTGTTTGAAGCCCTGCTTTTGTTTTCAAGACTTGCTTTCTCCTTGGCACCTTTGTTCAATAAGTGTCGTATTGGAAGCAGCAGGTGGGCTTGTTTTTAACATGTTGTTTTGTGATGTTGCTTTGTTGGCGGGCAATACAAAGGAGAATTCGTAAACGCAATTTGTCGGTAAGTTAAAGATGTAATTTTAAAAAAAAAATGTCATACAAATTTGCTTAAAAAATTGAGTCACCGTAAAGTCATTCAGTCATCAATTTGGCAGTATGTTGCTTCATGTTCCAATGCTTTTGCTCTTAATTTGAAAAGAAAAATGTTCCTGCATGGTATGACAAAGCATTAATTTTGATTTGCCAATATCTAAGGAGGCTCTGTAAAATAAATAAAATTAATTCCCCCTGCACATACTCCCATTTGAGATCAGTTGTGCTACTACTAACATTGTTGTAAATAATTTATAAAGTTGTTCAATATAAAGTGTCTGGGGGGAGGGAAGTGATGGATGGATGGATGGATGGATGGATGGATGGATGGATGGATGGATGGATTTTTTTGGGGGTGGAAGATATTATTGCAATTATTTGTTAAAATATTAAATTCCAACAAAATACATTGTGTTAATACACCTCTTTAGTTTGTTTAGAAAGGAAATATACAAATTAAAATAACCTTCCAAATAACACATTTAACTTTAGGGTTCATGATATTCAATTTAGTGATGCTCCAGCACCCCAAAAATCGGGCTAGAAATTCTCCTGCAAGAACGCATTAATTTCCATATAAAATTACAAACGATAGAAACTAAGAAGCTTAAATCAGTTGACAAAAAACGGCCACCGTGAGGCAGCATTGCTACAGCAAAGACAGAAGGCCGGAGCTGCTAAATCGCCTCCAGGATGTCACACGTATCGGAGCGTGTATATGCACAGCACAGCTAAAACCGGCATCACTCTTCCATTTGCATTCAGCGCTGTCAGCAACTCGTGTGGATAATGCAGACATTATCATGAAGATGAGAAGACTGGCTTGTCAGCATGTGCTGAAATGTCCGCACGCTTTCATTACTTCAATTGTGCGCCGCATGCAATATGTCTGAAATGGATATTTTTACGTTTCTATTTATTAAAGTAGATTTATCAGTTGGTCTCGCTATGATTCATTAGTAAGACAAAAAGGCACTTGGACGCTTAAATCCCTCAAGGAGTTGTTTTATTCACGTGAACTAATCAGACCATTACAATGTAGTCCAGCAGCGTATACGTCATCAAAGGTTCAACTCCTACCCCAAATTAAAGGGATAGTGTGTAAGATTTAGACCGTTTTTCATTACGGACAGCAGGAGGTGCTGCATTTACCATTGTCCGTAGCTATAACATACATTGAAGCCTCCGGAAAAGTTCCACCCCCCATGTAATATCATTTAAAGATAACTAGACCTATGATTATATATAAAACATACTGCTGGTCATTAAGAACACACTCATTTGCAGCTTTTCGAAATTTACAACGTTAACCATTTTGATGAAAAATGCTCGATATCTTACACACTGCGCCTTTAAGTTCAGAACTAATTTGATCATCCCACAGCTGTTCCCACAAAGCCTATGTCCACGCTCTTCTTAGAAATCTTATAAAGAAGCAAATACTGGCCTCTGCTGGTCGGATTTAGACACTGCCCCTATCACTCATGACGTTTCTTTCTTTCTACATGTGAGGTCAATTCATGTTTTTTGTTGACAGTACATATCAAAATGTTTTATGTAGGGTTGGTGTTACATAGGAGTTAGGGGATGCGATAAGAGGGGTGATCTAAGCCAATATTGATAAAAAAAAAAGTAAATTAGTCTAAAAATCTTCTATATTAGCACTCGTGTCCTCTGAGACCATTTGTGTCTATTATCGTGTCTATTGTCTCAGCAAGACAGTAAAAGAGCATTGCATCACATGCAAACACGTGAGACATCGCTGAAAAGGCCAGGATGTCCTCAACTGAGGACATTAGGCGACAGTAAGGTAGCTCCATCAAAAGGTATAGGCCTAACAACAATGTCCACTGCAGTGGACACAAATGAAAAGGCTGGCTCTTGGGAGGATATTGATTGGTTTCCTGTTTGTTCATTTGTTACCATTTTCGAACGAACAAAAAGCATCCGTTGCATCCTACTTCCTCTCAAGCTTTTTTTTTTTTTTTTTAAATCGTGATATTTGAATACTCTGCCTTGAAGCTTTATCTCGGCGGTCACATCCCTCTGTTGTCTTTTGTCCAAGTGCGATGAAAGAGTCGTTTGTCCTCTGTTGCCGGCTTGGTGCGTGTTTGATGTGGGAACGCGTGTGATCCAATCAAATGGTTTTGTGCCAAACAGAAGGGACATTTACACTACATATGTTGTGTTATTCCAGCTGTATTTTTAAAGCTAAATTGTATGCCTAAAGTTCAACTCAAAACTTTTCTTTGTACCGAATTTGTGGAATATAAATTATGAGGCAAAATCCCCCTGCTTAGTGTAAAAGCTCAACCAATCACAGCTCACTTGTTTTCTAAATTGGATCATGTGACATTTGTAAACTGAGCTATGACTGGTCCTTAGCAACTGAGATGTATATTTCAGTCACCAGCAAGGAACAAAATGGCTGCCCTGATATGGACAAAAACGAGTGGATTTTGCTGCTTATGTCATTTTCTAAAAACACAAAATGGCCTATTTTTCCCTTTTTTTTTTAACAGTCGAGACATTCAATCCCAGGTAGTAGTAGCTTTTTTTTCAAGTGTTTGGCTAAAGGAGTGTCTGAAAATAGCTAAATTTAAATAACTAAAATAATATATTACCTTATATGTTAATCAATTGCTTTAGTACAATTAAAGTAATCAATTACGTGAAGTAATTAAGTACTAAGGTAATTTTAGGACTTTATTACCTAAAGAAGTAAAATAATCTCCTCAGTACCTTTAGTACCTGAAGTATCCATTTATAGTACTTAAAGTACTGGATTATTTAAGGCATTATCATACAAAGTAATTAATTACTTTAGGATTTAATTACCTGAAGTAATTGATTACTTTAGTGCCTAAAATAATCACATCAGTAGTTTTAGTACCTAAAGTAATCAATTTTGGTACCTAAGAAGCTAAAGTAACTGATTACTTTAGGACGAATTTCATCATCCAAGTACAATGTCTGGATTCTTAAAAAAAACGTAGAAATTCGTCTTTGGGACTGAATGAGTTCATCAGAATATTATGTTTGGATTAGAGGGGTTTTGGAGAACATGATTGTAAAAAAAAAAAAAAAAAAATTTGAGGGTTGCCTTCAGTACTCAAGCTGGTAGTGATGTCAACAAGGTAGACAAGTCTGATGATGTCAGCAACTATGCAGCCGTGATGTCAGCGGTTGCCGCAAAACAAGCTGAGCTTTGACCAAAAGCATGGAAGAAAATTTAAGAGAGCTTGATCGGACAAATAATTAAATTGCCTTCAGAATCCAAGCCGATGTCCTTTGCATGAATATCCAAGCTGCTGATCTCACGTCTTCAAATGTCTGATCCCAACAGGCTGGCGTCAACGTCCAACATATGGGACGTAATCTTCAAACCGAGGCAGTTTGCCTCCAATGTCAAGAATAAAGTCAACAGCATTCCAGTCATGTCCAATGTCAAGCAGATCGAATTCATTTACCAACCCAAGCGTTTTACCGCAAACGTGAAGTCGAAGGTGAAGAAAGTCGCCCTGTTTTCCTACCTGACTGAGAATATATCCATTTATAGGACAAACATGTGGAACTGGCTTCAGTTTCTACACAAAAGAATCTGAGCATGGAGAAATGACCATCTTACTCTTAAAGGGACTGTTTAATAAATATATTTTAACCCTTATGGGGCATTTTGTCCTTCTTTTGTCCAAAGGATTTTCACATCAAAGAGAAAGCATTGAAATCAGACAGGGAGCTGAAATTTCACCCGGATGTTCACAACATGTCAAAGTTCAAAATGGCACGGCCACGTAGTTATCACACTACCGGGAATGTTCCATCCCTTGGCTTAAATTACTGTGAGAATGATGTGGAAGAAAATGACCCAAAAATGGTCAAAGTAGTGCAAAAGGGTTAAGATCCTGAAATGTTTTTATAAGACAGAATGGACACGGTGAGTGCAATTCTAATTCAAGCTCCCGCACATTGTTTTTGTAGATTAACTTTTAAGCAGCGTGTATAAAAAGAGTGAAATGAGTGAGGTTGCTTACAAGGTGAACTATGACATGGTGGACATTTTTTGGCTAATTTTAGCATTTTATGGGCACATGGTGGACATTCATCAAGCAATGTGAGGGTACTGTTTAATACAGTGGTTCTCAAATGGGGTAGTAGTACACCCGGGGGTACTTGAAGGAATTTTGGAGTGTACAAATGAGCAAAAATCCTTGGCATGTTTTAAGTATTTATGTTTTGTTTTTTGTTGGGTTTTTTTTTGCACTGAATAAAGGAGAACTTGGCTGAAAAGATATTTCACAGGGGGTACATAACTTGAAAAAGGTTGAGAAGCTCTGGTTTTATAAATATATATTAAGATGAACTGTTTTTATATGACAGAGTTTATATGACAAATGAAATTGCTCTTTAGATGCTGTGTTTAGTTCCAATTTATCTCAATGGAAAGTGTCAGTGAGTGACGACATAACCTTGGAGAGGGATGCCAGTTTTTCCCGAGGTAATTGGATTGGCCCTGGACTTCCCTGAGACACGCATCCACTCCCGCTGTAATCTGCGCGTCAGATTAGACACCCTACTACACGGAATCCTCAATGGAGCAAACCATTGAAGATTTTCATCGAAACGAATGTCTCGACAGCATTGTGTAACTTGCCGTAATTGTACACTTTTGTTTTTAAATTAAGAGCAAATTAAATGGAACATGCACACACTTATTTTTAAATCGTATTATTTTGACTGCTCCTGTGCGTTGCCTGCTTTTATTTTATTTTGTTTTGCAGGGGGGGAGGTCATTGTCATCAATGACATCATTTCCGGCAGCTCAGACAGAAATAAAGCAAATGATGTCACACCATCTATCTTCTGGAGTTCCTGAATAAAATGAACTGAGGTTTATTAAATCAAATATTGATGTTGCAGCAATTTGTTTTAAAACTTTTTTCAGTCCCATCCTAAAATGTTTTGGGCTGATGAGGGGGTTCATGGCTGGAAAATAATATTTCACAGCAGGGTAAAGGTTGAGAACCACGACTCTACATTGACTAAAGAGGGAACATATAAAAAATAAAAAAAATAAGAGGTGATAAGTTTAAGTTGAAGGTTGGTTTCAGCACACCTAAACAAACATGCTAGAAGCGCCTACAGAGCCAACCATTAATTATAATACACAGCAAAAAATGTTTTAGGCACCAATGTGTGTTATTTAGGACCCAGGAGCGCAAAAAAATAGTGCATCTTAATTTGTTTTTCCATGCGCGCAGTTAACTGGCATGTTCACACCATTATCTTTCTTTAGTCATCCCATAATGGGAGAGGAGCTCAAATAGCCAGGTAATTAGCCCGAGGGAAAAGATAGAACAAGAGCTAAAAATGCGCAGGTCACGTCTACATACGTATGTAGGCTATCAATGGCACTTGAGTCCACTGGGTGATTGGATCAGTCGGCGGCTTTCTGATTGGCCGATTCGCCACGTCAATCAAAAAGCCGCGCGAGGCGATTGGCGAGAGCGCAGACTAATCTCGACGGGCGCCCGCATCCGACGCAGTCTTCCTCCGACGTCCTCAAGTGGACTTGGCTTGAGGAACCGAGGCGCAACGCGTTCATGGATTCAATCACGTCGTCGTGATTCGTCTGCTCGAGCTTGATTTTGTGCGCCTCCGCAGTCATCATGGGCACCGTGCTCTCCATCTCCCCCGCCACCAAAAAGGCTATCGACGCCGACGACAAGGGCGACAAGAGCCTGAAGCGGCCTTCCATGTTCGTGTCACTGTCGTGGAAGAAGCTCGTGGCCAGCTCGGCCAAGAAGAGCGCCAAGAAGGTGACCCCCAACCCGAACCCGAACCCGAATCCGCCGTGCGGCGCTCAGGTGGCCCTGCGCAACAGCGAGAACATCCGCAAAAGCCTTCAAAGCGAGGAGCGCAAGCAGCGAGCCCCCATCCCGGTGCCGGTTCCCACGGTGCCCACGCAGAAGCAGAACCCCAAGCAAGACAGCCCGCCCGCGGTGTCCCCGCGGCGCATCGTCATCCAGGCGTCCACCGGGGAGCTGCTGCGCTGCCTCGGGGACTTCGTGTGCCGCCGCTGCTCCAAGATGAAAGAGCTCAACAGCGGCGAGGTGATCCTGTGGTTCCGCAACATCGACCGGACTCTGCTGCTGCAAGGCTGGCAGGACCAGGGCTTCATCACGCCGGCCAACGTGGTCTTCGTCTACCTGCTGTGCGAGGCCACGCTGCAGGAGGAGAGCGTGGCCAGCCTGGCCGAGCTGCAGGGCACCTTCCAGACCTGCTTGTACCTGGCCTACTCCTACATGGGCAACGAGATCTCCTACCCGCTCAAGCCCTTCATGATGGAGGCCAACAAGGACGTGTTTTGGGAGACCTCGCTGGGCATCATCGACAAGCTCAGCGGAAAAATGCTGCAGCTCAACGCGGACCCGCACTTTTTCACCGAGGTCTTCCAGGACCTCAAGAGCCAGCGGGACTGCGGCGAGGCCAACCTGGACCGCTGACGCTCCGCAACGAAGGACGCGGAGAAGAAGGAAAAGAAACATCGCAAACGGGCGACTTTGAATGTAAAGGCCGAATGCTGACGGCTGGATCTCGCTAAAGACAGCAATGCGGCATTCGTGTGTTTAGACAACAGGAGAATTAACAACTCATGCATGCCATCAATGCTGTATTGTCCTCCATTTTTTTTCTTTGCTAATGCTAATTTGATTCACAATTAGCTCGCGTTCTGCCGCCGAGTGCGCGAGCAGCAACCGGAATAGATGATTGCGATTAAGCGCACAAAGCTGAGCTGTCCAAGGTTCTGACCTCTGCACTTCCTCAAACACAAACACCACACACACGCACGCACACGCCGCAGTGGGGCCTTGAAATACAAGCTCAGCACGCGTCAATACGTTCCTAACTCAAAACACTCGCAATCTATTGAGATAAACGCACAAATTAGGGATGTCCGATACCATTTTTTCAGGCAGATACTAGTACAAGGAGTCAACCTTTGATTAGATATACCAAGTACCGACACCACTTATACATTTGACACACAACCTCAAAAGACAGATCATTTTAAAGAAATGTGTTTTTCAATTTACAATTTAGCAGAAAAAAATTGCCCCAAATATTGAGTTGGTCCACTTTTGACCCATAAATGTTGTGTGTGTGTGTGTTTTAAATTGAGTACGATCCTTGATATTTCTTGAAAACGACAGTTTTCTGTTTTGCATCTTCGTGATTGTTAAACTGTGCCAAGAAAGCAGCCAAACCTAAAATTGGTATGATCTAGTATCTGCCTGATACTGATAGCGTGGTTCTCTTCTTGCCCCCCCATTATATGCACCCAGCAGGGGGCAGCATAATACAGGCACGCAGGCACAAATTAAGTATCCATCAGACACTAAGCCGCTGTATTATCAGTCATTTTTGCAGAGGATAAAGAATACATGCCTGAGAGTATTGTGCTGTTGTTCGTTTACATGTGTTGCTCCACTGTTTGTGTTCAGTTATCTGTTGTTTAACTCATTCACTGCCACTGACGGGTATACTTGCCAATTATTTTACACAGGATGACAGGGGGAATGTTTGATGCTACTTCCTGTAAGTAGCAATCATGAAAACAATTTGACTGATGTGCAATCACCATTAGATGGCATCGACACCCCAGTGGCTGGCGGTGAATTGAAATGTTGAAACTTCAAAGATCGATGCTAAGCGTTAGCCAAGCAGTGACATTTTTCAGTAGGCGTTAGCGTTAACGGGCGCATTTTCATTCAACTGAGTTTACTGGCAGCTGAGGCAATTTTGGGGGAAAAATGTGAATCGTGTCGCTTGTATCTCAAGGCAGCCTTCACCCTTGGCACAGCATGCTTATTAAATTTTCCGTCTGGAGGACAATATTGCTATTTCTTTTCGGGTATTAGAATAGAATTTTAAAACACTGCTGCATGGCTAGTCTCATACATGGTAGATATTGGAAAGATGATAATTCGCATAACATCATTCAAACAAGCTGAGTCGATTATCTTTATATCCTCCTGAGACGCAGTCTATTAATTTGTGTCCTCTGTGGTGGACATTTGTTTTTGGTCTATATATTTTGACTCATTGGAGCTACCCTACTAAGTCCGACCTAGTGTCCTCAGTCAAGGACAATCTGGCCTTTCCGATGATGGCTCGTGTTTGGCCGGGATGCACTTGGCTGTTTTGCGGGGACAAAATGGACACAACTGTGGAGACAGGAGGATATATATAGGTGCCTTGAGATGCAGGTTGAATTTCTTCCATGACCCCAAAAAAACGCTGTACCTAAGGTTTTGCTTCGGATCTTTACTGCCGCCATCTAGTGGTGGGGGTCTGAAACCCAGTTACATTTTTTTTTTTTTGCTTGAATCTCAAAAAAAACTATCATAAAAAACTTGCAAGTCAAGACGCTTGCATTTTAAGGCGCCACTGTATCGCGAAGAATGTACTTTTGGTGTTTTCCAAGAAAATTTCATATGTGCCAACTGTTTCATTGTCTTTGCCTGCTACACTATTGTTTACATCGCTCATATTTGACGTTAAGTTGTGGGCCAAGCGGAACAAAAACAGACAGGAATCATATTGTAAATAGTGAATGTGTATCTTGTATCATTTGCACATTTGTGCGTGTTTATACAGTTTGAACTCAATTATCAGGTGCCTCCGAAAACAACGGAAAACGAACGGTCGCCTGGTATCATCGTTTGTGTTTTAGGCTCATCACGGATTTTAATGCTGTCGGGTTGTGACGCCGTTGCTCGGAGTGCAATGTCATGCTGCTATTTTTTTGCACACGCCATTCATGGCCATGTACCAAAAAAACAAAAAAAGAAATCCTCCTAAATGCTAGATTATTTGCCATTCATTTATGAAATTTGCAGCTATGAATTGAGGACCTGTGAACGCCACATTTTGTACAGCTCATTTTCCAGTCTGACCGAAAGGCGTAAATTCCCGTATAGTCACGCGCAAGTCAAGTCATTCCCGCTACATGTTTCTACAGTAAATGGTCAGTGCAGTTCTCGTTTATGGTGACCAGGGTGAAATAAAAAGCTTTCAAAGATCGTCTCTGGCACGTTTCTTGCGCGGCTGTCGCGCGGCACGCGTACATGGTCGGACAACCGTTGACTCTCACATTCACAAATATGAACAATTTCAACGTTTAACTCGTTCAATGCCAACTTGTTAGCCTCTTTTAATATTTGGGAAACATACTGTCTCAACAGAATTAAGACAAAATGGATGCCACTTTTACCATTAGAATAATAAAATCTTCAAGCTTATCAGTCAAGGGGAAATAAAACACACTACTGTAACAGTTAAATATATTGAATATGTACATTGAATGATTATATTTCTGAATACACAGCTGAGAGTACTAGTGCGTGTGAGAGCATTTCAGTTCTGAGCATGTGTTTCACCATTTTGAGAGCTTTTTTAGTTGCGCGAGTTTCAGTCATGTATGTAAGAATAATACATTTTCGTGTGTGTGTGTGTGTGCACAAAACAAAGAGGGAGAGAAAGAGAAAGAGAGTAAGAGTCTGAATGAAAGAATTTGTTAGCCTGATTGTGAAATTTCGTAGTGTGAGAGTTTTTCGCAAGTCAACGAGTGAAAAAAAGTATACTGTAATGTGAGTGACTTATTCATCAGGGCGTACAAGTGAGAGTACAAGTGAGAAGCAATGATTAGTTTGTGAGAGTGTTTTAGTTGTGTGTATTGAAACATTTCAATCATTGAGTAGTGCGTGAGGGCATTTCAGTCGTGACCGTGAGAGCATTTCAATTGTGGGGGAAATCAGTTGTGGGTGATAGTGTCTTCGAGAATTTTAGTAGAGAAATTTTGAGTATGTGAGGGCATTTCAGTAGTATGTAAGAGCTTTTCAGTAGTGTTTGAGCAAAGAAATTCTGTAGCGTGTTTTGAAGTTGGGTGAAAGAGCCTTTCAGTTGTGTATGTGAGAGCATCAGTTGTTAAGGGATAAATAACAGTAGTGTGAAAGGGAGTCAGTTGTAAGAGAGCATTTTAATGCAGTAGTGTATCAGAGAAATTCAAATAAGTGTGTGAGAGAGTGGTGTATGAGCAATGAAAATCTGTAGTGTGAGTTTTTCACTCATGTAAAAGCATTTCAGTAGTACATGTGAGATAGCATTTTAAAGTACTGTATTGCATGTGTTAGAGCATTTCAGTACTGGTAAGAGAATGGCATGGAGTATATGAGCAAAACAAGTTTTAAGTAGCGTGTGAGAGGAAAATGAACGAATGAACGAATGAATGAATGAATGCATTTTTTTCGTGTGTGTGTGAGTGTTTTGGTAGCTTGTGTGTGGTTTTGTTAGCCTTATGATAGCACTTCAGTCGCGCGTGTTCAGGTGCGAGAGAAGAAATGCGCTTTGAGAAGACAAAATTTGCATGTGAGAGCATTTAAAGAGTTATGAGAGTGTGAATGAATTGAGGTCAGCGTCGGCGTGAATGAGGCGCTCTCGCCCGTGTGGGCCGGCAGCTTCCTTCATCTGATTGGCTCTTTTCTGCTGCAGTCTCAAAACTCACTCACGCCCCCTCTCTCGCACATTTTTGTTCACAGGGACTTGCGGTGTCTATTTTCAGGGCAAAACGGAAGCTGCGACGACTGATGAAAAAAATTCATTGAGAAAGTGGAGCACGGGCTTGGCCAGACCAAATAATGTCATTTTCCAAGTGTGCGTGATGAAAATCCAATTTTTGCACCTGAGACATATGGAAATGCGCGTTGAGCACTTGTGGAAAGCTGCAGCTCTTCTAAGCCTTGCGCTGTGACTTCATCGCAGATCCTGCAGCAGGCTTATGTAACAGGCTGCCTCCATTATTAGCATTCAGCCCAGGTTCTTGTCTGCCTGTCCATCTGTCTCTCCGCATTCTTCCTCTGCTGCGTCGCTATAGTAACGGCGACAAGTGAATGAGTAGAAGCGGCTCAGAGTTGATCCGGCGCGCAACCCGCGCATCCATAAACACCTCCACATAAACATTCGGGACGCCGCAGTTGCATGACCTGTTACGTCACGCGGCCGGACCGAATATTGCGTAAAAAGACGCCAGCGTTTTGCTGACGCTAACAAAAGCGAGGGAAAGAAGGTCACCTCCAGGACCAATTCCAATACAAGCACATCAGTTGCCGGATTAGAGAGGCGTAAATAGTACAGATACCAGGTATCGGTATTTTATGATATCAAACAAACAAGGCAGTTTAATAGACGTAAATGACTCAACTGATTCAGTGGATGATTTTTGAATAAATCAGGCTTACTTAAACTTGCTAGGTAGGAAAAAATGGCTGCTGTGGTGTTGAAATCACTTCCTTTCACAAAACAAGATATTTGAGTACAGGCTAGGTGGTGGGACAGCTTGGGGAAAATGTAAATTTCATATCGTATTTTCTGTGAAATTCACTGCTTTGTAGTGTGAAATACAGAATCGAAATTATGCTGAGGAAATTTGTTTTGCTTTTCCTGGAGCTATGGAGTTCAACATTTAGTAGGGGGAAAAAAACGAAATGAAATTTCAACCTGAGCACACAAATTTTCAATTTTGGTGGGGAGTGAGAAAAGGAAAAAGCAAGAAGTGACGTCAAAGAAAGCGCAGTGTGGTCCCTTCATTTTTCATTCTATTTTCAACCAAATGCACTGTTCTGAAGCATGAAATAGAGAGTAAAATAGAATATATGTTGTGCTGTGAAAGTCTGTTTTGCATTTTTCTTAAAATAAGGGTTCTCAGAAAAAAAATTGTGAAAAAAAAATTAAACAAGATTTCTTTATGTACAAAGACCTTAAAAAATCATTTTTTATTGCCAATATTGTACACGTCTGTATAGAATCTCACTAAAAGAGAGTAAAACATTCTGCTGCTATGCACAATTTAAGTCTGAGTTGAAAAAAAACGTTTTTTTGAAAAACTAAATCATTCGCTACCATTGACGGCAATAGACGTCAATGATCAATTTTCCGATAACTGATTATTCTATAGAATTTTCAATGGGATATTTGAATCTGGCCTCATTTGCGAGTTAAATAAAGGTAAAAAAAATGAAGCACAAACTTTTGAAATATTAATAAAATGTTCCAAATAAAAAAGTTCAAACAGGAAGTAAAAGCTGTAAGCATTGTATCTATATGTCAATTTCCACTAAGGCTAAATGTACTTCATCACAAGAGTGGAAAAAAAAACCGTAAACAAATTAATAGGACACCTGAGGGATTATTTCTATTTTGCTGTCCTGCCCGTTAATCTCTTCAACACGATTACGGCAGCCTTGACACGCTTGTTTGAAAGTACGGCGCAGAAGTGGGGCTTCACCCAGCAACTTCACATCCATGCCACGCTAAAGTTCTTTCATTTGTCCGCATATTGCTTATGTTACATAACTTCCGTTTCATTGGCATGGAGACTTATAGTGTATACGTTACGCAACACGCTCGAATTTGTCTCATTCAAGCGCACACCTACAAAGCGTCCTTTCCTGTCGTTTCGTTTGCCGATGAATCATTCCGTGGCGCATCAATCTGCATCCCTTTTATTGTTTTTTTTTTTTTTTTGTTTTGTTTTTTTGGGAGGGTGGGTCTTATGTAACCACCTAATTCCAGTCATGGATTTGCTCAAACAAGAGGGGTGGCTTTCCATTTTGGAAGTTGACCATAGAGGTGCAACAATTAATCGACGACTCATCGATTATCAAATTAATTCTTATTATGTTGACGACGAATGAATTGTTGAGACAAGAGGTCAGAGGGTTAATTGACAGCTAATTATTGTATAAATTTACAGTGTAGTGATGATTCAGTTTAACATTTCATTCATTTGTGCTTTGTTTGGCTTGATCTTTGTTTTTTGGCGCCCCCTCTGGCCGCTGTTGATATTACATTTCGTAGTGAGAAGGATGATGTGGTTTTGAGAGCAGGCAGTCGGTGACGCACACGTTGTTTTGTCTCTCTCCCACGACTGTAAGTTGTACTTTCTTTGTAAGAAAGTTGATGTATGATATAATGGCCACAATGTATTTGTTTGCCGATCCAACAATTTGTGACTGTGGATAACATGCTAGCTAATATTAGTTTTTATCTTCATCATGTTGTGTTTAGCTCGTTTACATTTTCGTTTGTGCCAGGTATTTCCCTTGAAATTATTAGCGTTTTTAATTCAATTTAATGATTGACTTCATGTCATTTGCATACTTTTGTTTTTGTTGCCTACCTTATTATTTGCTCTATTATGGAATGTAGTCTGATGGGAATGTGAACAGAGTAAGAATTTCATTATGTGGTATTACTGTGCATATGACAATAAAACTTTTGAATCTTGAATTTTGTACATTTTGAGCCAACACCCTCCCCCTTTACTGGCCTAAAACACAGGTTTAGGTTTAACGTTTTCAAATCAGTGCAGATGTCATGATTTTTTTTTTCTCTCAAACAGGAACTTGCCCTACATTTACAAAACACTGGTTTGCTTTCACGCTCTTTTTTTGTCTTCCTCCCTGGTGTTCACACGTCTATTTCGGTAGCGTCTCGACGTGGCGTTCAAGTGAGTCGGCATTGTCTCCACATGGGCGAACGAGTGACTCATTGACTGCAGTGTTGACTTAACACGCAGCCGCGCAAAAGCCCACTGAGCCCCTTTCACACACACAGACACACTTTTGCTTTCACGTAAGGTGTGAATCATGATTAGTTGGAGGTGGTAATGGGAATAAAAATGACACCATTATTCTACCATTGGCGTCCAAAGGCAGCCATTGCAAATATGTGTGTGTATGTGTGTGTGTGTGTGTGTGTAGGATGGATCCATCTTGAAGCAGAGTGCACCTGGGTTGTCTCTATTTTTTTTTACAATCAAATGTTCTATCAATTATTTCAGCGATTAATCGAGTAATAGAGGAAATTTGTTGGGGGGGTTCCCATTAAAGTGTATTGCGAAACCATTTTTCACCAATTACTGTTTTTCAACCAGTGCTGTTTATTTAGTAGGGCTAGGATGAGACACAAATGCTACATTTTTAGGTCTCTCATGAAATGGAGTCCACAAAAATGAGACAAGATGAGATTTTGTCCAAATTTGTCATATAAGATAATGCCCTGTACACATTTTTTAGTTTGCAAACGTTTCTTTGCATTTGAGAAGACTGAAAGAATATGAAGTTATGAAGAATGTGAAGTTATCATGAAATTATATTACATAGGGGGGGTGGTACTTTTACCGTAATGCTCCTAAAACACCCACAGGCACATACAAAAAATTACACATACTCCCTTTGAGTTTAAACTGAAATTTTAGAAAGCGCTTTCACATTTTTTTCAATCTTGTCACCACTTTTGTGAATACATGTATTAATAGATATGAAGAACTTACCAAACAGCCAAGCAAAGCAGGTTTTTGTTCCCAGGGTCTCCAAAGTCCAAGTTTTAGTTTCAGGGTTCAACGGGCAAACCATGAATTTGCTAAACCAAGGTGTTTATAGAAAAAGTAATCAGGGTTGTACCATGTTTTTGCAAAGCGCAGGGGTGTTTTGTTAAGCTTTGCATAAATGGTATAAAATAGTGTACATTTGCTTTGTGATAATTTTAAAATTTGACATTGTTATCAAAATTCTTCCAAAGGTTTATTATGATTGCTTTGGATGACTTTTTTTTTTTCAAATCAATTTAAAGGAGGTTTCTCCAAAGTGATGTGATGGTGGTGACCAGGGGTGTGAAATCTGCGGCCCGAGGGCCGGTTCTGGCCCGCAAATGGGTTTAATCCCGCTCCTGAGATGATTTGCCTATGTAAAGTATAAAAATGAGTTGATATCTTTCAATGAATGAAAAATTTGAAATATTTTATGATAAACAGTAATGCAAATGTTTTATGATTAATAGTGATGTTGTGCTTGTACTAATTTTAATTATTAAAAAAGAATAAAAGGTTATGACAGTTATTGATGCCGTAAAGCGTGGGAATATGGCGTAAAGAGGGTACAAAAAAACTTAGTATCCCACTTCGTAACGTGAAAAAAACGTAAGCCAGGGACTCCGTAACCAGGGGGCCCACTGTACGTGTTCAGTGCAACAGGACACGAAACGTGACGCAAGACAGCTAGTCAGTTTCGGGAAGTCCTAGTTCTTTCCATGAAAATAAAAAGCTAACAACCTTAGCTAACACAAACACCACTCAAAGCTAAATGACGAGCAGAGAACGTAAACAGGAAATACAGTGTGGCCTTGCATATTAAAAGCAGATATTGCAAAATAAGAACACAGGTCAGAAAACAATACCAATTGGAGCACTTGATGAATTCCTAACACTGAATAAATCTCGTCTTAATGCCCCTGTTTGTGAATGCGAATGGATTCAGACGTTGGTTCAATTTGCTTGCTTCTTTTAATGAAAATAATGTGGTAAAATTATATATATACACACACATACAGTATATATATATATATATATATATATATATATATATATATATATATATATATATATATATATATATATATATATATATATATATATATATATATATATATATATATATATATATATATATATATATATATATATATATATACTGTATGTGTGTGTGTGTGTGTGTCTTGAATTTCCGTCTCGCCAGCTGTCTTGGGAGCTCACACTCGCTCTTCTTGCTGAGTCTGGAAAGGAAAACACCAGCAAGTGTTATGCAAGCAAAGCTACCGATGATGACGAGATGACGAGAGTTGCTTAGCAGCAACAGTTTAGGTGAGATTAGCGACAGGAGTGTTTGAGCCCTTGCAAGAAGGTTTGCCACTTTGCTATTATTAGCTTATGATAAGCCTCCACTATAGTTTAGTTGGGATGGATTTATGACCAATTTCATTCGTGTTATTTCATTGGCGTCTTTTCATTATGTGTGTGTGTTAATATGAAAGTGTGGGATGTGCACTGCGGACATTTTGTGGTTAATCTGTAAATTGCAGACGAAGGCTCTATATTTGTCCTAGGGGCACCTTGTTATGTAAAACAATTTCTAGTGAAGTTACAGCGACACCAACTGGTTGCAAGATAGGAATTGCAAATCTCTCCAATGCATTGTCAGTACATTAAAAAAAAAAAAGAAAAAACGGCATATCAGGTGAATGAACATGAGGCTAAAAGTAAAAAGGCAATTTTGAAAATGTATTTGAAAATGTTAAAAGCAATAATAAAGCACCATTCGGACAAACAATAACATTGCGCAATGACAATCAAACGACGAAAATGATGAATAAATTGATGAAAAATCAAAAAACAAAAAGTACAAATATAAATACATGTTAAACAACAAAAATCTAAAAACCAGAGTTTAAAAATCTGAATAAAGTTGACAATAATAGAGGAAAAATAAAGGTGAAAAAATAAACGTTTTTTTTTTTTACTATTCTAATAATAAAACATAATAATAAACAAAATATTTTTGGTGGCATAATTACTTTTCGGAGAAAAAAAAGATTATTATTCAGAAAATCTCCATTTTCTTTTCAAGTTACGCACATCTTACACAAAGTCCTCGTTGGTAAAGAGTTGACATATGATATTTCGAGTTTTGAATGGAAAGGTAATCGGAAAAAAAAAAAAACAGTTTCGCATGTCCTGCTAAGAAATGTTATACGTCCACATTCGTGTTACGTCGTCACAGTAAGTACGGAAATCCATCGTAAACAAATGTTGCCCGTGTTTGTTATAATTGGCCGCAAGATGGCGCCAGTGGTCAACTAATGCAGCATAGTCTTTCATTAGCTTTTCAGTTACACTCAAAAACATGCAGATGCGGGTATTGAATAACAAAAAATAACATTTTATTTACCTTTCAAATCATTGTATAGCATATTTGAAAGAAAAACAAAATCCTATTTGTGATATGGTCCAGTTGTGACATGAATCCTTCAAGAATTTCCTCAGGATATGTTAATCCATTCACAGCTTCTTTTTTTTTAAATAAAGTACTAAAATAAGGCATAGCTCATCCAATACCTCAAGAGTGTACAGTGCTTGACAAGTTCATTCTTTAAAGTGGAATGCATTTGCAGTTCAATCATTTTGAACTTTTTGTTGTAAATTCATGAAAGATGGAGTAGACCATTATCAACAGTTAGCAAGATGTGAATGTAGCCCGTTTTACTGCCCAAAATATTGCCCCAAAAATTGGAGATATAGTGCAGCAGGCATTCAGAAGAGCAACAAGTGCTTTTCATAAACTGCAAACACCACCTCACCCAAAAGTGGACCAGCACCTAAATGGATAAGTTGTATCACATTTTTGGACCCAAATAGTTCGTTTCCCCTTTTAACACCTTTTTTTTAACCCAACTGTGTTTAGAGTGTACAGAATTTTTTCTCACAATATGAAAAAAAAAAAACACAATACAAGAAGTCAATAAATATACCCCCAAACAGTTGGGTTCAAAATAACTCAATTAATTAAGTCAATATTTGGCTCACTTTAAATCATATTTATGGATTGTTTTGCACAAAAAAATGGATCGTTGTGTACAAGAAGCTCCACAAAATGAGTTGTTTTGTAGTTTAAAAACAAATAAGTATGGTGAAATCGACCCAAATATTGACTCGGTCCTTTTTTAACTCATAATCGGGTTATTTCTTTTAAGTCAATTGATTTTACTGATTAGCCTCAAAATTGCATTTTTTTAATAATTTGTGGCAGGAATTTAGTACAAAGACGGGTTGAAAATGGTCGGATCAAAAAGGAATCAACACGACATTTGGGTAGTTCATTTAAACCAAAATGTTAGGTTAAACCTAAAATCGCAAACATAACAAGTTGGGTTGAATTTGATTCAAAAAGGTGGTCAAATTGACCCAAACAATGGTGGTCCTCTTTTTGACCAAGAACTTATTTTAAGGCAACCGATTTTACAGTGTGTTTTCATTAAAAACGTTATAGCGAATCCGATTAAGTAAAATAGGACTGAGACCGTATTTGGGTCAGTTTGACCCACATTTATGGTTTTCTCTTTTGGAAGGGGGGAGAACGTTAGATCAAATTAACCCAAAATGTTGGTCCTCTTTGTGTTTTGCTTTTGTTTAAACAGAAATGTTTTGGAGAGCATCCCCCTTAAAAATCGAAAGAACCAATCTTTTGTTTGTTTTTTTCTGTCTCCAACATCCCCATCTTCCCCTTGCACATCGGATCGATGAAATGGATGAAATAAGACGGAAAGGTGCGTCGGTCCCTCTTTGTCGGGTTGTTTTGAGCGCTGCTAATCACCGTTAAGGGCGGGTGGAATATTTATGAAGCAGTTTCCGGCGTTTCCTCGCGTGACGTCACCCGCGTCAGTTGTAATGATTATTGATGTTGCCGAGCGCGTTGATGTTGTTGACGCATCCGATGTGGCCGGGGGACACGGTGGCGAAGGGGCCGGCGGGCTGCAGGTTGGCGCCGGGGTGGTGGTGGTGGTGGTGGTGGTGAGGGTGAGCGTGATGGTGGTGGTAGAGTGCGGCGGAGGGCGAGCCGGCGGCGGCCCAGTAGGAGAAGCCCGACGGGCCGACGGCTGGCGCCACGTGCAGGTTGAGTTTGGAGATGCCCGAGAAAGGCAGCGGCGAGAAGTTGCCCTGGAACTTGTAGAGGGCCTGCTCGGTGGACGAGGGCTGGCACAGCTGGGCCAGGCCGTGGAAGTCGAACTTGTAGGCGTAGCGCTTGCCGTGCACCTTGGTCATGATGTTCTTGTCGTAGTAGTAGCGCAGGGCCCGGCTCAGCTTGTCGTAGTTCATGTTGGGCTTGCTCTTGCGCTCGCCCCAGCGGCGCGCCACCTCGTCCGGGTCCATCAGCTTGAACTCGCCGTTGGTGCCCTCCCAGGCGATGCATGACGCGTTGCTGCCGTCCGACAGCAGCTCCAGCAGGAACTGCCACAGCTGGATCTGGCCGCTGCCTGCGCGCGGGCGTGCGGGCGTGCGTGTGTGCGTCCGGCCCACGCAGAGAACCCCGGAACGTGCGGGGGCAAAAGCAAGCGGGGGAAATCAGGCCAGAGCGACTTGTTGGCAAAATCCAAGTTGTCATGATATATTGCTAAAAGTTAATTATCCAATAATAATAAAAATGACGATGAAAAAAAGGAACAATAACAACGGCGATATTAGAGGAGATCATTTTAAATTGATGAGTACGAAGGACAAAATTAGGGATGCTGAAGATTACTATGATAACAAAATAATAATAAAAATAACAATAATAATGTTGAAATAATAAAGATAAAGTATCACAACGATTATGATAATGTTAAATAAAATTAAAAATGACGATCGGGATGTTAATGACAACAATAACTCAACATTTATAACGATGATGATGTTCATGATGATGATGTGATGATGGTCATAAAATAAGGCTAATATTAATCATTATAACCGCAAACTGATGTTGTATGAACAAAATATAACATTTAAAAATACGACAATGAAGATTATGATGACTATGATGGTGATTATATAAAAACTATGAATTGTATATGTTCTTTTATCGCTATACGGACTGTATCAATTTAATTATCAATTTTATTTGAACCCAAACGTCTTCAACTAACTTTTTGATTCCAAATTAAATTTATATCGTTCATATTCAGTACTTATTCATTTTCTTTTCATTTACTTTTTATATGGCCGTGTTAAATTAATCACAATTTACGAATTATATATAGCAGTTGTTTTGTATTTAACCCCAAATAAATTAAATCTGAAATCATTGTTAATTCATAGAATACCATTAAAATATTATACTTTTCTTTTCCTCCATTTCTATTGTTTCCATTCGCTTTTTTCTAAAAGCTAGATCCAAAAGAAATATCAACTCGTTGAATAATAGATTTTGGCTGTAGCATTCATATTCATGTCTAAAAAAATATTAATCAAAAGTTGTTGTATTATTAGAATTAATAATAATAATAATATTAAAAATCGTAGTTTTTCTGACCTTTATTTAATACGATTAGGATTATATGATCTTTGCTTCTCACACGATGACAAAAAAATAATTGTAACATATGTGAATCTAACCGATTGTTTTTTTATTTTCTGCATATGCCAATATCATTGTCATTTTTTGCCACATTCTAAAATGGAAATCAAACAGGACAGACTTCGACGAGTAATGCAAGAGATGCCAAATATTTGAAACATATTTGTAAAAGGCAGTATATTTTTGCTGATATTTATGTCTGATACCTTACCTTTTTGTGCTCCGGTATTAATCGCACCCCAGGCTGCTCCTTTGTTGTCTTTCAACAGATTTTCTGTCGGATCTGAAATCAGAAATGGAGAAAAAAGTCAATTCCGTTAAATCATCATCAAAATATTTTCGCTTTCACTCGTGGCAACAAATGTCCCGCAACTTGAGACTTCGGCGATTTAGGGCTATACAAATAAAATGTGATCGAATTTGATTGAATGCAAAAAAAACATATTATAGATAAAAAAAATCAAAATAAATGAAATGTCTAGTAACAAATTGCTGTATTTGTCCTGAAATGTGCTAGCAGCGAAGCGCCACTGCCGAGTGATGTGTGGCGCTGGTCCGGGCGGGTTCGGTTGTGAGCAGCCAGGAAACGCGTCCAGGAAGACGGATTTCCGATTTCCGACAAAAGAGCGGACGAGCTCGCGGATTGGAAAGAAGACTAAGAAGAAGAAGACGGCGACGATTCTGCGCGGAACGCCGCACAATGGACACGCGGATATTTCACACAGAAAAAAAACCAAAAACTTTTCGGGCCCGCACCTGAGAGATACATGTTGAAGACGAGCTTTCCTCCGCACTCCCTTCTCATTGTGCTGACTTGTGCACAAAAGGGCTCGCCTTTCATTTGCTTGCTGCAGCAGGCGGAGGAAAAGCGGATTTTTTTTTTTATTAAACTTTATCTCTCAACTGTGATCTGGAATAAACGCGAGTGGACAGATTGAAGTTTCCAGGCAACTGTCAGCGAGCCCCCCATCTCTGAGACAATATTCAGACAGCAATTTCCTCTGCTGCATTGCTTTAATTAAAAGAGCAATTTACCTCTGTCAGCCCGCCTTGGCGCCCGCAATAAAAAAGAAAGAAAAAATGAGGGAAGGAGGGGAGGGGTGATAGAAATTGGGCCCTTATCAATCCGCCATCGCAGTTTAATAAAGTCGCCGCGTTAAGATCTGAGTTTCTATGGTGAATTGAAGTGTTTGACATGGAAACCAGTTCACGTCTTTGCTTGATTTTACGCCTCTTTTGCTCTCTGCAAACACATATAGGCGATGCGCTTCGCTCGCCTTTCTTGGAGACCGACAATGTTTAGTACTTGCATGTTTGCCTTGAAAAACACGCTCGGATGCGCGTCACACAACAAGCGAACCTTCTGCTACCTCATGCCACGAGAGAATTTAAAAATAATGCACACACGTATGAGTTGAATGGAAGAGGACGGTGAAAAAAGTGGCGCGTAAATGAACAATATTTGATTTATTAGGTCAAGCGTGAGCAACCGTTAAAATACAACGAAAATAACAAAAAAACAACGTCTCAGGCAGCATTTATTAACCTAACGTACTTTCGGTAAACTGTTTTTATTTTTGGGATAAAAAGAAATGAATGGAAAACAAAAGTGGCGTGTCATTCGTGTATTATTTATTAAACTTTGGAAGGATGTTTTTAGAGGTATCTTTCTGTGTATTTTAGATCATCGGCTTTATTCCTGTCACTCCTCTTCCAGGAAATTGCGTCATGAATGAAAATGTGCACAGAACTTAACAAAATAAAAGCGTACAGCATTTTGCAAAAGAATCACTATTTCACAGTTAAAAACTACAATGCTATATATTACAGAAAATACAACAATTCTCAAAGCATAATCTTCTTTATCCCACACAAAGAATTAATGCTATGCTGTGACTTGCAGAGGATTTAAAAATTATTTGCATCTAGTTGCAGTTAACTTGCTCTTAAGTTGCAAATAAGAAACGTGCTGTCGCCATGAAACAGTATGAAATGAGAGGTGCAGATTCCCGCACAAACCCTGTTAAGATATCATTTAAGAACAATTGCAAAAAGTATGCGTAAAGCAGTGCATTATTTTGCACAACTGAAACAAAAAAACATAAACAAGTATTCCGATTTTATAAATATACTTTCAGGGGTGTTCCAATCCAATATTGATATCAAGACGGATATCATTGGGGGGGGCATTGGATTGTATCAGTCTACATCCAAAATGTCCATATTAGAGCCAGTATCTGCTCTTCTTTTTAGCTGCGTTATGCATGTTTTAAATTTGCATATTGAATTTTCTCATAGCTTTAGTCTCGTCTGACAACTCACGTTAAAAAGTAAAAGTATGCTTCATTCTTAATGATTCCAGCTGGATTTATATTGATTTGGGACCTAGTCTAGACTGCAATATCGGTATCATTCCGGATGTGAAAAAGTTGGATCGGGACACCTCAAATTATCCTCCAAGATGTATGCTACGTGCCTGTTTAAACACAAACAATTGAAAAAAACTGAATTGCCGTTGGAAGTATCATGCAGTGTAACCACAGTATAGTCAAAATGTATTTTAGTGGATTAAAAAAATTGAAGCCTACTAACAATTCATTGAAATGGGTGATTCTTCTGCTATCCACTAGAGGGAGTTCACATACGTGGTGCAACCTTATTTCAGTTGCTGTATTTACACACATTAAAGTGCAACATTTTCGTGTTTAAATGTGATAACATAACACATGCAGTTATGTCATTTTGACTTAAAGTATATAACTCAAAAATATCTCCACAAGGAAAAACTCACCACATTAAAACGTGAGAATGATCACGTGAAATGTGATCATTTTTCTCATGATACCATGAAACTTTTAGCACGTGAAATTTATTAACATTCTCACTTGTTTATCTGGACAGTCAAGTTGGTCCTGGATTCATATCCTTTTGTCGGTAGAGTCAGTCAAAATGGCGGCTTGGTATTTGAAACAATATTAAGTATATCCATGTTTTTGGAAAACACAAACGGACAAAATCTTAGCCCACTTCCTGGGAGCTACAGTACCTACGCTGAAATTACCGCTGTTTAAGCGTGCTGATGAGCGATGTCTGTCCCCCTGCGGTGAGCACTGATATTACATGCCAATAGCTCAGCCCTCAACATGAAATCGATCACGTTATTATTATCTCGTGTGTGTGAACGTTTTTTTTTCTTTCGTGGCAGCGACACACTTCCACTGTAGCGCATCCCACACACACGCTCTCTCACATACACGCACGCGTATAACAAAAGCGTAATCATCCATCTGTACGTAATCGGAAGACTAAAACCGAGTGATCTGCCAATCATTTATCAAGTGAACAAACACATTCATTCTACATCAACATTGAACAAACAGCCTTTATGTTTTTCTCCGTTCCGTCCACACCCCCACAAAAAAAAAAAAAAAAAAAGTCCTGGACGACGTCCTCTCCTTTCCAGCCTGCTGACGAGTGTCTCGAGCATCCCAGACTTGCTTTAGCTGCCTGTGTCCAAGTACAAGTCGCAGGCAACTTAAAACAAGCCTCGAAAGCTGGACTGCAAACTTTCCAACTTTCCGCTCCGGAAAGAACCGAACCACCGACCCAATTCCCTTCTCCTAAAAATAAACACGAGTTAGCTTGGAAGTAGCTCCTACGCTGCAGATCCTTCAGTTTGGCGCGAGTCTCTTCAGCCTACCTTTTGGACCTTTGCGGCCCAAGTGGCACCGCACCCGGATTCGAACAAGCATGCGAGCGTCAGTCCTTGCAAAGTGACAGCACAGCGGCTTTAATCCGACTGCGGAGGAATGTATATTTGACAAAGGTGTGCACTAGGCACACAGTTACACATTTATTAAAATATCCTGTTTTTTGGGTGTGGGACTGTGAGTTGATGCATGCAGGCTCGTGGGTGTGGAACAAGGAGTTGCAGGTAGACTGCGGGAGGGGTGTGTGCATGTGGAAGCAAACACACTCCAGGATCCAAGTGTGTGACTGTAAAATAAATAGGGTTCTGGTACATTTGAATAGGCAAACAAAGGCTAAACTCTCCATTCCAGTTTCTGTTTTAAATTTGAGGAATTAAAACCACAGGGTGATATTAAAAAGAACTCAATTTGGGTCCAAAAAGGTCTAGAATTAGTGTGAAATGGACCCAAAGGGGAGGGGGGGATTTGCATAATTTTTCACCAGCTATTTTGAGTAGTAGTTTTAGTAGTAGTACTGTACTTAGGTCAATTTGACATAGTTGTTTGAGTTGTTTTGCACAAATTTAAAATACAATCTAGAAAGTTTGGTGAATTCAAGTGCGTGGGCCAGCCGATTTTTGATTTTTTGGGGGTAAAACTTGGGTGAGTTTCCTTTTGATCGAAATTAGTTCTTGTCAACCCGGCTATTTTTTACCAGTTGTTTTACAGATTTTTTTTTTTTTTTTTTTTGACAAAAGTGAGTTATTTTTTTCTAACTAGTTTTAGAGAATACCTAGATCATTTTGACCAAATCTTGGTTGTCTTACACAAAAAAAACAAAATGCTTTTTTAAACAATCTAAAAAATTGGGAGAGATTTACCCAGTTTTTTTTAAACAATCCAAAAAGTGAAACTTCTTCACTATGATGGTAATTAACATAATATGTTAGCATTAATAATTCTAATGCATCCAAAGTAGGTCTCCCTCTAGTGGTACACAAAGGAATCATTACCTAAATATAGTTCTGTTGTTTAAACAGTGAAGCTATTTCTTTAATCTTTTGTGTGCGATACATTTTTTAATTACATCATTAGGGATATATTTTGTTTTTCCTATTCAGCACAGTGTTAAATGTACACATTGCATTTTTATCGTAATTTTGTAAATGCTTTGAAAGGCGTAATAAAGTTATTTATGATTTTTTTTTCCTTCAACCTCTCAAAAGTGTTCGATGTCATCAGTTCCATCTATATATATGAAGATTACGTTTATTAACACCAAAAATTAATTTGAAAAATGGTATGATCACTCTTCGTAGTCTGTAAGACATATCCATTAACCGGTCTCTACTGCCACCTACTGTCTCAAGGTGAAACACAAGACGAATTTTCTGTTTGCTGACATAGTTTGACGGCCGCTCAACGGAATGTTACAAAAATAGCGGAAAATCAATGTCATAAATCCTATTGAAATGCAAATATGGTCCAAAATGTGGACAATGGTTCTTGTTGTACACAAAATCTCACACATCCATCTGCAATCACATAGAATGTCAGAATCGCTGCATTTTGAAATGTTACATGTTTTAATAATCTCCTGGAAATTTCAGCTCCCTAAGTCTTTTTTTTTTCATTGCCTCTTTTATGACATCATAAAAAAATCAAAAGAATTTCCATAATTTGTAACAAAATGCCACAAGGGTTACTGTGAATTGTGATGTGAGAGATACAGCGATACGAGCAGGTTCACATGTCAAAAGAACATTTGGAGCAACCTCCTTTGGAAGAAAAGACTTTATTTCCTATTTCCATAAACATGCTTGAGCATGGTGAAAGAAGCAGGCACTCAGATATCCACACGTGTGAAGCCACAGTGAGATACAAAGACCGAGTCCATCGATTGCCGGGCGTCGCTGCTCGGTCCGGGTCGGAGATGAGGAAAAGAATCAGTTTTTCGGCTCCTGTCAAGTCTAGTGCTGGATCCTCCGGATGGACTGCACCTGGTTGGTGTGAGCCTGGGTGCTGTACTCGTTGTAGTTTCTGTACTCGCCTTGGTGTCTGTCTCGCTCCAGGATGTACTGGTAGCCGCGGTAACCGGGGAATTGGTACGCCACCCAGCTGTCATGGACACATTATAGGTCGGCTGTTATAAAATGACACCTCTGGCACTGATATTAGCGGACGGGCGGTGCCGGGCCCGTGAGATAGCTGTGGTGAAAAAAAATCTCATATTGTAAGTTTTTATGATTTCTTTACACTCAGTTTACCACTTAACTTAATCCCTCATGATTGTTTTGAGCAACCACCCCATGTAATGGACTAGTCCAATGATTCTCAAATGGGGGTAAGTGTACCCCTGGGGGTACATGAAGGTACTTTAGAGTATATGTGAGATATTAACATGGTTTCTGCAAATCAATGCTTTTTAAGGGAATGGACAGTATTTTTTCATTTCAATTTGAGAGCAAATTAATTGGAACATGCAGAAACATCGCTAAACTGCGTTAGAGTGACGCCTTTGGAAAAACCTTAAGTTTTATACAAATGCATATTTGTCATAAGTCAAGTAATTTTCCAGCTCATTAGTGAAGCAATTTTCACGGAGGAGTGTCTGTGTGTGCCACTGCTCTAGTGTACTTAGCTGAAACAATCAACTGTATTAAAGTTGCGTGATGACTTACGCTCCGGAATTCACTTTGATGGAAGGCACCTCTTTGGTGCACCAGCCCATGGCCTGTAGGGAGGGGTAGTCGTCGCACATTTCAAATTTGCGGCCCTGGAAGTCTTCACTGTCATACAGGGTCACCTTGCTGTCGCTGTGGTTCTGCCAGAGTCAAAATTTCCAGAATCGGGATATATATAAATATATATATATATATATATATAGTGTGTGTGTGTGTGTGTGTGTACACACACTCTATACACACTAAACACACACATATATTTACATATACATATATATACATGCATATTTATTGTATATACATAAACATATACATATATATGCACATATGTATCACGAGGTGATGCCAGGGGGAGGAAAATGTTTTGTTTTTGCATATGAAGTTTGATTGCAATAAACTAGAAATTGGCATCATTTGTTTTTCAGGCACTTTGATGCACATGCTTTTTTCTGTTTCAGACTAACGTGTAACCTGTATAAATGGTTTGAAATGCAGTTGTCCGTTGTTTTATATTGTTTTTCTTCTTAGCTAGCGCGCTAGCCGGCGTAGAAAGACTACGACTACCTGTATGTCTCCTAAAAGTTCAAACTGAGCTAAATCTAAGCGTCTTACAGTACGATGTGATTGAGAAGATTCAATGAGGGTCATTGGAATATCCAAGTCACGGAAAGCACAAGAGCACTCACGGCGCATTTGATGGGTCTGAAGGAAAGAATGTGCTCGGTTCTGTAGCTGCTGTTTCCGCTCCAGGCCTCGTAGCGAGGGTAGTCGCCCTTCTCCAGGATAAACTGCTGGCCCTGGAACTCGGGGTACTCGTAACCCACCCAGCTGCAAGCGAACCCGGAGATGACGGAAGGCTATTAGAACGTAACTTCACGTTTGCGTCCATAATAGGGCGCAGAATGAATAGAGCATGCAGCTGCTTTTGGTGAAAGGAGCCACAAAGCAAACATTTCATAGCGCCGCAGCTGAAGGCGCGTTATCTGATCGGCAGTCACTCAGCCATTATGGCTCCCGGCCAGCAGATGCGGGCGCCCCGCTTCATATAACGCAGCCTGGTCACACTTGATGCATGCTAACCAAAAACGCAATAATAAGCAATTGTAATTGCCACCACGCCAGGGAATAAAAAAGGCGCTCGATGTTATGTTAGAAATGACATGTTTTTGAGGTGCTAAGTCATTAGCATCCAAATTACATTCAAAGAAAAATCTGACATTTCACTATGTGGATTCGCTGTGTACTCACTCTTTTAATTGGACATTATGTAGAGTAAGTTTAAAAATTCTACACACAATTCAAATGCCACATTTATGTGACCTAAAAATGAGATCATAATACACTTTAGGATATGCCAGATGTTAACAGGGTTTCTACTAGTATCAGTAAATCTAATTTCAATCTTTTTAATGCCTTAAAGGGACAGGGTGTAAGATTTAGAGCGCTTTTCATTAAAAAGAAATAAATGATTATAAATTTCAAAAACATGCAAATAAATGTGTACTTAATGACCAACAGTATGTTTTAAATATAATCGTAGGTTTAGTTATCATTCAATTATATTACATGGGGGGGGGGAGGCGGACATGTTTGTTATAGCTACGGACAATGGAAAATGCAGCACCCCCTGCTGACCAGAATGAAAAACTGTCAAATCTTACACAGTGTCCCTTTAAGAGGATGAGTATATTTTGTTTTTCACATTAAGAACAAATTAATTGGAACATGAAGAGACCGGTTCCTAAATTGTTATAGCAATGCCTTTGCAAAATGCTCTACGCTTTTATTTATTTACTTTTTACGTTTTACACGGATGCGCAGTGTCATTAATGACTTAATTTTCTGGCAGACCAGCCTGAAAAAAAACATTGCACAATTTATTTTCAGGCACTCAATAAAATACAAAAAGGGATATCAGTATATGTGAAATAAATTTTCTATGTGCTCCTTGATATTTTCTTTTCTAGAACAATCCTGAAAGAATTTGTACATGGTTATCCAGTGAAGTAGTGTTCTGAAACAGGGGTGTGTAGACTTTTGTCATCACTGTTCACTCATGTGTCGTTGTGTTGTTACTCACGGTCCATTCTCGACCTTGATGGAGCGGATCTTGTTGAAGCCACGCTCCATGATGTTCTGGCACTCCAGCATGAACTCGCAGCGCTTGCCCTGGAAATTCTCCTCCTCCCAAACGGTGATCTTGAACTGGCCCATCTGCTCCAGCTGCTGAGTGTTCATGGTTGCTCCCGCTGCCGTCGCGCGTTAACTTTCTGAATGAGGAACATCGTGTGTGAGACTTGAACCGAGCCGTCGACTCCATTAACACTCTTACTTTCGAGATATTTAAGACTAAAAAAAAAAAAAACTGCATGCTTTAGCACCAAAATAAAAGCCTCCTAAGGGTCACAGGCTTGCTGGTGCCTATCCCAGCAGACTTTGGGCAGTAAGCGGGTGACACCCTCAACTGGTTGATAGCGGAGATGAACAGCCATTCATGTAACCAATCATATCTAAGGACAATTTAGTTTGTTCCGTTCATTTCTATCACTACACAAAAGAAATGTGAAAATCGAAACTAAATTTGAAAGAACATGATAAATAAAAGGTTTATTCACCCTCAAAATAAAAATTCAATTCTTTTGTTACACTTTTAAGTGGGCCAATTTGATCCACTGTATAATTGTCAGTGTCAACCCTACTTTTTAAAAGTATGTATGTCACCTTTTCTTTTAATTATTTACACTTTTAAACTGGTATATTTGAAGGTATTTGACTCCTAGCAATTTTTATTCTCTTTAAAAAAAAAAGCAACAAAAATTGAAAAAGAAATTACACAATGAATAATACTTATGATAAATGATACCAGTTTAGACCCACCCCAAAATAAAAGTCCAACGTTTTTGTCACACCTTGAAATGGGCTTTTTGACCCACGAGAAGTCTCAAGGTACAATCATGATTATTTCTTCTATAATAGTAATAATAGTATAATAGTCTATAATAATTTCTTCTATAATAGATGGAAATTGATCAATGAAAGGTGCTCGTGATAGACAAATAAAATAAAATAAAATAGCTGTATAGACAGCATGGCTTGTCAGGTTCAATAATTGAAGGATTTAAAAGAAAATGTGTTCCAATTTTTCCACGGTAAAAAAATCGATTGCAACTTTGTTGGATATTTATTTTGACTTTGAGCGATGACCCTGATTGATCAGAAACCGTATTTTTGTTGACGTTTGCGTGGAAAAAAAAAAAATCAGATCCTCATTTTGACAAGAAACTGCTGGATTAGCACTAGGAGAATTCCCAAAGCTGACCTCTGATCTCAGTTGCTAGTCAAATCATATATTGACATACTTACAGACGGTATTGAGGTGGGACAGATCCAGGATCATCAATGACGGGGTAGAGACCCTCTCCTGCGCCTATATAGGGCCGGGCCCCCCTCCGACCCGTCGACCCGGCGGCCTTGCGCACTCAGCAGCTCGGCGGGGCTGGCTGAAAGGGCGGCATTAGCCGAGTGCTTTGTGGAGGCTTCGCGCCGCCATTGTCCTCAGAGCCTACCGCCCACTTAGTCATCACTATGTCGGCGGACGCCTGACAACAGTAACGCACTGACGTGACACTTTGGTTACTGCCAAAGGATAATAGACACATTCTGGGGGCTGATCCTCTCTGGCTTTTTCTCTGGCAAACACAGCACGCACGCACACGCACACGCACACACACACACACACACACACACACACACACACACATACAAGGGTTTTTTTCTATCGTAGTAGGATGCATTTCCTGGTCCCTCACACAAAATGTTACAACAGATTGCCAGCCCTAACTTAAACCAAAATTCAATTCAAACGTATTTTTTAAAAGCAAATCGTGACCCTCAAAAAAGATCTGAAGTTGTGGGGTCTCCAAAATGGCCCCCATAAGTGCAAAATGTCCCCACAAAGACAGTAAAAAACGGGATATGCACCCTCCCAATGTGGCAAAAAAAAAAACACACAATGGCACACATACAAACACACACACACACACACACACACAATACACAGGGGCAGTGCTTTTTAATACAGTGGGGGGGGGCAGTTACTTATGTAACAGTGGTTCTGTGAGGGGCTAAATAGAACTGTATTTTAATAATATAAGAGACAGAAGGGAAAAGGATAAGGGAAAATTAAAAAAAGCACGTACATTTAGAAAAAGGGAGACAAAAGAAAAAGAAAAAACAAACAGGTAAAACAAAGAAAAAATTGACAAATATGACAGAAGAAAACAAAAGAAATAAAATAGAAGAAAAAAACAAACAAAGGTAAAATAAAACAGAAGAAAAAAGAAAGAAAAATTCTAAAAGAATAAGAAAAAAGAAAAGAAAAAGAAATGAACAAAAGAAAAGCAAATGGATCAAAACAAGAAAAAAAACTGAAAAAGAAAAGGTAAAACAAAACAACTAAAAGAAAAATGTAGGAAAAAAATGAAAATTATGCCAGACAAAAACAAAAGAAAAAGGAGAATCAAACAAAAGAAAAAAAATGAAACAACAGTAAAAGAAAACAGAAGAAAAAAGGAAGGCAAACCAAAAAGGAACAATAAGAAAAAAAAGAAAAGAAAAAAGAAACGAACAAAATAAAAGCAAAAAATAAGAGACAAAAGGAAAAGGAACAACAATAATAGTAATAAGAAACAACAATAGTAAAAATGATTGCTTTACAATCTGTTGAACACAATGGTGCACTAAGAACATGCACCTAACATAAAAACACGACGATCACCACAAAGGCAATTAGTCAGCATCATTTTATGTCTCATAATTAAATGCGCTCGAGTATTCTAGTGTTTAGCACATCTGCCTCACATTTAGAAGACCTGAGTTCGGCTCCCTAAACTTCTTTGCTTTACCCTTCGTTAGTGCGACATCTAGCGGTCAAACTGATATCGCAGTCACGGTCAACACAGATTTGGAAGCGAAATCCGTGTGGCGAGCATCTCCCTAAAGCAGCCATTGTTGGCCATGTTTTGTGTGTGCAGCAGATGAGAGTGAGACAGGTGAAGCTTACGTGTACGCAGATGTCACACGCGTGTGTTCCAAAGTGGAAAGCAAGGAACGGCCTTTGTGCTTACCGCACAATGAGCGAGCACTTTCATAATTAAAAAGGATTCGCATTCTAAACTACTTGTATTTAGAATTAACCAAATGGAAAATAAATACATAATCGCTGGCATAATCGGGCCAAAAGCTCATCAAGTCCCATTTGGGCGAATGTCAAGAATTTACTATTGTTCGGCTGTTATTTTTAAACTAGTAGTTTAATCTAAAGTGTTGGTAAGTACGAGCAAATGAATGCACCGACAGTGGACGACCATCTTTGCTGTACATCAACACACTTCTTTTTTTTGTTTTGTTTTGGCTATTTTTAGTATTTAGGAGGAAAAACAATCTCAGTTCCATGTTATGATGTTATTACTGAGGCTAACGTTATTGCGCACACTGCGGCGGAGGATGTGTGTGTGTGTGTGTACCAACAGTGCCGAGCAAGCTCTTGTTTCCGAATCACTATGAACACAACCATTTGAATAGTCAGTGAACGCACCTGCACACACACACACCAGAGTGTTTGCATACACACATCGCACACACACGTGACTTTATGTGACCGCACTGAATGGCCTTCTTCAGGTGGAAGGTTGCCATGGAAACTAATCCAGGTAAGGGTGATGTGAGTGGGACATCTGCTCCTCTGACATCCGAGCGTGGACGTCCCGAAAAGCAGCTGGACGGCAATTAGTCACCTTTTCGCTGCCTCGTTTATTCCCCGGATGACATGTGCAATGCGATATTTATTATTATATGTATTATTGAATTGTGTTGAAAGGTACATCCACACACACACATGGAAATGTCAGTGCAGTATGCAAACACACACACAGGGAAGGAAGGAGGGAACACACCCAGTGACCTAGTGGCATTATTAATTTTGCTGCTGTAACACCTGACTAACAAACAATGTGTTGCTAATGTATTTTTGGGGTCTTTGACTATGGAATTATACTGCATATACACATACTGTATGTAGTATGTATGTATCACTACTACAGTAGTTGGGTCATGGTACGTTAAATAATATATTTCTAAATAATTCTCTAAATTTGCAACTAAACTACGTAAATTCGACTAATAACACTTCCATAGATGTATGGCATGTTAGGGTTGTAATTGCAAATGAAAATGGTGCATATACTGACATAAAATGTACAAGTAAACATACGATAATTGCAACAATATGTTTGATTATATAAACCATCGGCTCAAACGTTTTTCAACTACCCCCCCCCCCTTTAAATTAAAAAGAAGAAAGCACATTTTGCAAAGGACTAACACAATCGAGCAAAAGGTTGGTTCATGTTCCAGTTCATTTGCTCTCAATTTGAAAGTACGAACATACTGTTCCTGCCATGCGTGCAAAAACATAGATTTGTTGATACCTGCAGAAATACTTATAATTTAGCATACACCCTGATACATCCTTCTGACATAAACAATCATTAAATACTAAAATGTGTAATCAACATACAGTAACATACTGTAACTTGTCTTCTAATAAACATTGCAAACTAAAGTTTAAAGTCCAATTACATTTTCATGAAGTCCAAATGATGGCTCCAAAGTACACGACTAGTGTCCAATTATAGTTATCATCTTTATCTGAAATAAAAGCAGCTTTGCGCTCGTTTTAGCAGCTGCGCGCGGCACAATAGAAAAGCGACTAGTTGGACAACCTAAAGAGGGAACAAGCCTCGGGCATTTGCATGACTCTTGATTATCAGTAACTGTCAGAGAAACAACACACACACACACACACACACACACACACACAGCCTCTGGGAGCTACTCAGCCAAGCATTTCGAGATAGCGCGGCCGTTTGGCAGGCTCCACAAATGCAATCATGTCGCCGGTGTCCAGAAACAGACATCGCAGTCCCAATGCCACGGAGACAAAAGACCAACTCAACATGCAGCAGAGTTCACAAGGTGACCCGAGTCGACTGGGGGTTGGTTTCAGTCCTTTATCGGGGTCACAGTAAGTTAGTGCATTCATGATGGGAATGATTATGCTCCCTTTGAAAGGCCCAAAGTTGAGGACGTGAGGTCCGCGAACGCTGAAGAGTTTGTTGAGTTTGGTGCTTCTCAATTTTTCTCCAATGATGACATCTGAAGAAAAAAATAATAAAGATTCAGCCAAAGAACCCTTACTAACCACTGCAAAGCATTTTTGGATAAGAAAAAAAAAAACAGACGTAAAAACCAGTGCTGTGTTTGATTTAATACTCTTAATGCATTTTATTCTGCAATTTCAGAACATCATCTGATGAAAATCGCGTCTCGAATGACCACGTACGCTCACATGAAATGCATTGCACGAAAAGTACACAACGTTTTGCAAAAAAGTTATTACAAAACAATGTGGCAATCATTCTGCAATTAATTTGCTCTTAATTTGAAAAGACATTTGCTTATAAACCTGTTCAAATCTTTCAATCTTTCGTACCTTTATGTACCCCGAGGGGTAGCAATTTCCCCCATTTGAGAACCAATGGTTTATCTCAGTGGCTCTCAAATTGGAGTACTTGTAAACAGCAAAATTCAGCCACTTTTATCCACCTTAAGGGGCGACAATTTGACCACTTGCTGTCGACTAAAAGCGACATCACAGTTGGTCAGTGCTCAGGTAACGACTAATCACGCCTCAGCTGGCCAGTGTCACATGACCAAATTCATGAAACAGGTGAGACGTTACCTAAGCAACTGTGATGTCCATTTAGTCAACAGCTGAAGGATGAATTTTGCTGATTAAATCAAATTCCACAAACACAATTAATAATACAGTAAAAGGAGCGAGATGTTGACGGTTTAGGTGGTATGAAGAGAAGAGGAAGAGAGTATATACTCTATAAAGAGAAGTGATGGATATTAAAGATTTGATTAAAAAAAAGGCTTTAAAAGTTCATATGTACATGTGGCTGAAAAGCAAAGCGTGGAGAGTCTCTGTCACATTTGCTTCTTCCATAACAAAATGTGAGCGGACGAAAAATCGGGCTGCATAACGGCAGGTGCTCGAGCACCCCCTGGTTATCGAGTGTTACAAAAAAAAAAGCCACGTTGTTGAATAGGATGATTTCTGTTTGGAGTTGGGCGTGGCCAAACATCCACGTGTAGACAAAATGGCTGCAAGCTACTCCAGCTTTTTGGGAAGGGTGTTAGCGATAGCGGCGGTGGCAGCAGGACCAGTTGGGACTGTCGGTTGCAAGGTAACCACGCAAGGTAACCAGGATACTGACGAGTGCGCGCTTTGCCTTCTTCTCTGTTTAAACAAATATTGACTTGCCGAAGCAAATAAGCTCTCAGGTAAAGAAGGACAGGGAAGATGGGCTTTCTAATAATATGCCGGTTAAAAGTGATTAATTTTCATGAGAAAATTACCATTGCGAAAGAGTTGGAGGTCGTAAACTGAGTGAAACGAAGTTATCGCTTGTTTTTGTAACGTATGCTAACGTTACGCAAACACCGCAGAAATGGACTTTTAGGGTTATGTAGGAGAATGGGGCACAAGTAGGACTCTTCAACTACTTTGGAGTCAAACAGTCCTCTCGCAAATGTCTCCAGTTGGTCCAAAACACTGCCACACGCTCCTTAATCGGAACACGCAAGAGGGAGCATATACCCACTTATTATTGCACCGATGGACCAAAATTTCGTTTTCAAATTGCATGAAAGGCAATTGGGGTGGGAGTGAACATTTGCAAAACTCTGCAATGCTTCAAAAAAGCATTTTTTTTTCACACGTGTTGTGCAACTGCAAGTATCGTTTGTTGAAGTTGTGCTACTTTGAGTTAATGTTTGGATTGCCATGCAAATGTTCCATATTTGCCCCCTTTTTCACAAGAAAACATAACTTAATCACTTTTTTTAGGGTGGGGTGTTAGAAGTTTGAGTTCAGTGCAAATCAAATGTAAAAAAAAACATTCTGCAAGTGTATGTTACACTACAGAAGCTCCCCACTGATGTTTCTTCAGTTTATCCAAGTTTTTAATGCTATCGGTGCATTTAGATGTCAAATGGAAGAATCTGAATTGTGAGCCTCTGAGCTCAAACATTTTTTGAAAGTCATAGACGATCACGCAACAGGTTAATAAAGACCGCAAGGCATTGTGGTCTTGTGTGGCCTGAACGCTAAGTGATACTTCCTCAATCACCACGAAAATAAATAATTTGGTTTTATTTGTTTGAAAATATGTGCAGCAAATGAAGTAACATTCTTTAAACGTATTTTTCATTCACAATACCAAAAAAATCGTACGCAGCTCACATTGCGCAAATTGTGTGGTCACGTGACACGCGAATCCTCGAAGAAAATGAAAGAACATTTGTTGTGCCACTTATATTGCGGGACTGTATTGTGGATGAGGGGTTGGGGGATAAGGCTGCATATTCAGACACGGCCATTTATTTATTTATTTATTTTTTTTTTGCCATACTTTCCTTCTACTCGTCAGGTTTTCGTTTGACCAATTCAGGAAGTAGGTTGAAGCCACTGATCTTTTGCTTCAAACAATAGTAGTTTTGTTTTGGGATCTGGCAATTGTCACTTGACTTTATTTCATCCGTAAGGTAAACTAATAGTGGGATAACAATTCAAAATGATAAAACTGTACGTTGTGGTCAATATCATTTGGTGCATAGGATACTTACTGCATCAGTCCAAATGACAGATGGCCAAAGCAAATGTGCATCTCTGTGTGTGTGTGTGTTCGTCTATGCGTAATGTTTAGTTAACCATTAACATTAACCGCCATTAAGTCCATCTCCGAGTTCTGCGGCGCTCGCCTGCATGTAGCCTCGGGTGATGACGTACGAAGTGGACTGTGATGGAAAAAAAAGCCACCGTGAATGTGGAAAATGATTATCCAAAAGGCGTGAAGGGTGGCGGACCTTACCCAGATTAGCATCCCTGCTTTGGGAAATGTCAATTTTTTCATATTATATTCCCAGACACACGAGATTAAGTATTATATATTCAGATATTGCGGTTTAGGTTTTATTTTATATTGAGAACGTGTGGACTAGATTTTATTGTTAGTCGAATGGCATGAATGACGAAGTCAAGAGATTTTAAAAACATTTTTGGGTGGTTACCTTGCCATTTTTCAATTTTTGACATAATGAAATAACTGTTTTCATTGTTTTTTTAATAATCTGACAATGAGTTAAAATGAGTCACATCCAATAAACTGACAATATTTCCCGTCGTTAAGACTTTATAAACTTTCACATATAAATATATATATGCATATATAGATGCCTTTCCCACGTGACTTTGGGCAGCTGTTCACCCCGAAATTCACAGAAAAGAATGACATTAAAACCCAGAACTCCGGACTGTGAGGCCTACGTCCCATAACCACTTGCACACTATACTGCCTTTATTAATTTACGATGTAATAGAGATTTTTTTTCTAGACTGCACGTTGACTACACTTTCTTTTAAAAAAAATCAGCATGTCAGTCAATAAAATGCATTTGTATTTTTTTTATTTATTAGAACATTGCCAAAAGTTTACAATTGTATGAGTACATGCAAATAACAAACTTGCTCGGGTAAAAATTATGATCAACTTGTCCTGAAGGTTAATAGCAACTTGTGAATCTCGTGGATTCCAATGGTTTATTCTGAAGGGGGGGGGGGGGGGGGGGTGTACAGTCCAAAAGACATACTTTGCATCTCCAGTCGTCAATCCGTACCTGCGTAACGCGAGCCGAACGAACAAAACATCACCCTTCAGGTATTGTACGTGGGGCTCAACGTGAAGCAAATACAGAAAAGTTTCCGAGTGGGACTTCCAAATTGCGAACGATGCTCCGCAACAGCTGGCGTGCAACGCTGGACCTTTTGAAGGGCGCACATTTGGACAAGTTAGAACCAAAAACAAAGGCGGTAGAAATGAGCCGATTGGACATCAGCGATATCAAACTTACCTTTCAAAAAGGAGAAGAGGAAGGAGAAGAAGTTGAGCGCGATGGTGGGCTCGGCCTTGTTTTGACTTCACCTTTTACGCGCACTGATCATTTGTCAGTAACAGGTATAAGCTTTTATACTTCTACTCTCTCTCTCGTTTGGCCCCTCCCCTCTTTTTCTCCCCTCCCATCACCGGGGATGCAGAGAAGCTCCTCCGGGCGCGCACAGACACCTGTCGCACGGTGCGTTGCTCTGATCCAATATTGACACAAAAAAAAAGGGGGGGGGGGGGGGGGGGGGGTGAAATGAACACACACGAACACGCGAAAAGAGTTGGCCCTCTCCTCTGCACCAGGCAACGTGTGTGGACCTTTGTGACTATTCGGGGGTCTCGTTGGAATAAAATCGTGAAGTGACATTTATGGAGGGATTCGTAGTTTATTCACATTTGTGTTGATTTAAATGGTTCAAAACGCTGGGAGATTTTGAAGAACTTTACGCAACTGAATCGACAACTTTGGCATCTGTGTTGTACGTTTTGTTTTTTCACTAACTTCCATTACTTTGTTAGATCTCAAGATAGATGTTTCATAAGAAAAAATGTTTTATTTGCAATGCGATCTACATGATGTTTGCTTTGGGTGGGCGGCACTTCTCAGTTTTAGCCTGGTTAGCCTTCACCGGAGCACATAGTACCCGTTTTTGTTACATTCCTCTCTTGAAGTTTCTGATACTACACGACTTCTTCATGCCATAAAAAAAGAAAAATGAATTACAGTTCCTGTGTGTTGAAGACTCGCAACTTGCAGGACGAGAGGTGCATTCAAAGGCAAATGGAATTTCAAACTCAGGCAGAAATTTCTATTTGACTTATAGATGTACAGTATATACTGTATTTAATTAACGATCTGCTTTTGTAGCCCAATGATACCCTATAATTCACATAACACTCACATAAGGACAGTACTAGAATTTTTTTTCCCATTTAAAACACTGCAGCCAACCTCCATTTGGATGAGAAAAGAAAAGTCAAACAGAGTGCTGCGCCATCTGTGTCTGTTTGATTCAATTACATTTGTATTAGGATCTCCAGGCATATTTTGTTTGGCAACTCCGGAAAATAAATTGTGCATATTTCATTTCTGGTTGATCTACTGGAAAATTCCCTCACTAATGAGAATGTACATCTCTATAAAACAACAAAAAAAGGTCAAACAAGTCACTATAATTGAGAAATGTTTCTTCATTCTACAATTAATTTGCTCTTAATTTGAAAATAAAAAAGTAGTATGTCAGGAAAAACCTTTAAAGACATAGATTTGCAGTTATCTGCAGGAAACCATGTTAAAAATCTCACATACCCCAGAGGTACAAATAACCAATTTGTGAACCGCTAACATAGTCTTTTTGACAATTCTGAGGTCTTGGATTTGAATTTTGGCTCGGGTCTCTCCACATTTGTGTTTGCTTCCTGTAATATTTCCAAAACAAGCATAATGGCTTCATCAAGACCTCAAAATTAGTCAATGTTGCAAACGGTAGTAGTCTATGCATCTTGATTGGCTGGTGAACAAACACTGAATCAGTAACAGCATGTTTTAATCAACATTTTTTTTTTTTTTAATTTGAGGTTGACAACGTGAACGACAAAAATATTCACACTCAAATGAGTACAATTGCCTCATCTCATCCGCAGTAGTATATCTTTGGAATGGTTGCCTAGCTTGCATTAAAAAAATACCCTCGTTATTCTGATTAAACAAAGACATTTCTGCATATAAAAAAAAAAATCCCTCTGAATGAATGAAACGACTGGTATTTAAAGGGAGTGATTGAGAAGTACAATACAGTACAGATGAATAGTGTTCTCTCGCATTTTCACACTTTTGTTTTTTTTGTTCCCCTTAACCGCAAAAAAACGAGGGAACACTGTACTGCCAAAGTAGAGTCAAATAATGTTCCAACAGGATAAAAAAAAGCACCTATGTTGTTTGAGTGTGTATGCTATGTGGGGGGAAAAAAAAAAGTATCTGCAGTTCCCCTATTGGTCACTTCCCCCCATCCTCTGTTTATACGCCTCCCAGCCTGACTTCCTATAAACCTCGGCAGCATGCAGCCTATCAGAGGCCTCCAGGATGCCGCGTCCAACGATGATGACATCAGAGCCCTTCTTGTAGATGACCTCCTCCGGGGTGGTGTACTGCTGGCCCAAAGCATCTCCTGTGGGGTTGGGGTCAAGGGGAAAAAAAAAAAAAAAAAAAAGATGAGCCAGTGGGATCCCAATGACCAATCAAAACATTTTTAGACCACAGCACCACCTTTTGTTTAAAATCCATTGTTACATCTCAGAAAATAATTACCGTATTTCCCCAAATATAGGACACACCTGTGTGTAGGATGCACCCGTAATTTTAGGGTCAAATATTTTCTTGTGTTCATATCCATAAAGTATACATTGCAGGTTAAATTAGGTTAAATTTAGATTTCCCACAATGTGAATAAGGCATACCATTGATTTTGAAGAAGAAAAAAAACGAGAAAAAGAAAAAATAGTGCATCTTATAGTCCCCAAAAAAATCCGATTTAAAAAAAACACAAGCAACTGGTATTAAAAGTGAGTACACAGTTAAGTAAAAACACACCTCCAGCCTGCATTCGCACCCCAGGGGTCATGTGGACGAACTCCGGCCTCTTTGTGACGTTCGAACTACAGATAAAGCCCATGACAAAGTCGGAATGCTCCTCGGCCATTTTAACCTGTGAAGAACCACAACTTCAAACACTCATGCGGTTCTCAAACGGGGCTAGAAGACCAGAAGGCACTTCAAGGTTTGGTAGGAACAGTCATTTTTATTTTCAAATTAAGAGCAAATTAATTGTAAAATGAAGAAATGTATGGCTACATTTTGTTAAAACTCACTTAAACGGATAGTGTGTAAGATTTAGACCGTTTTTCGTTACGGACAGCTAGGAGTTGCTGCAGGTACTGCACCATTGTCCGTAGCTATAATAAACATGGCCGCCACCAGGGAAGTGCCACCCCCCCTTGTAATACAATTTAATGACAACTAAACCTATGATTATATTTAAAACATACTGTTGGTTATTAAGAATACATTCATTTGCAAGTTTTATTTAATTTGATCATTTCATTTATTTCTTTTTAATGAAAAACGGTCTAATCTTACACACTGTGCCTTTAAGATGCAGTGATATCATTTATTCCTAGTTGAAGATAAAGAAAATATGCATTTGAGAACTGTTGTACCGTCTGTCTACATGTGTTGCTCCACAAAATAACGCTGAATAAAGCGTCATAACACAGAAGCTATTTTGTTAGCATGAAGCTAAAAGGATTTCTAAGTGGGGGCCACATGAGTTAGCCATGCTTACCGTAGCCTCAGTGTACTCCCCGGTTGCCAGCGAGCCCTGCGAGCTCATCTGAGCAACTAGCAGACAGCCTCGGCCCAGAGGCCGCCCCACGGACGCCAGGCCGCTCACAACGCCGGACCCTGGCACCGGGTGAGCATTAACTATGTGGGACCATGAGGCTATCTGGTACAAACCACCTACAGAGCACATCATTATTATAAAGCGGATTTAAATAAGTTTCCACATGAGTTTCTTGGAGAGCATTTTGCACTTTTCACCTTCATACTGATGCTTGACCGTGTTGCCAATGTCGGCGAACTTGCGATCTTCGAAGATGAGGAAGTTGTGCTTCTCGGCGAGGGCCTGCAGCTTCTGGCTGAAAGCCGCGGTGAAGTCCTGGCACAGCGCACCACCAATAAACGTCATTATTCTCTTGGTTTTGGTTCTCCCAATACAAAAGCTTGCTGAAAGTCTGGGAGACTACCGTCAAGATATCAACATGGGTCTTGAGTAAGCAAATCTTGGGCCCCAGAGCGTCCGCAAGCTGGAGTAGATCCTCGCAGCCGGTGACGTCGGCAGACACGCAAAGGTTGGACTGCTTCTCTGCCATCAGCATCAGCAGCTTTGACGCCAGAGGGTGAATGTCTGCCAACGCGACAAAAACATAGCTTTGACCTTGTGGCGGGGTGGGGCGATATCGTAAAAAACAAACAAAACAACAATAACAACAAAAAAATCCCAGCACAAATAAATAAATCATAGAAAAGTGTACTAACCATTTATTCTATGCTACTTATAGTACTAATGTCTAATGAAGCAATAAAATGTAAGTACGCAAATGTAAAGATACATCTAATAAATGTACAGTGTCAAAGAGTTAGAAAAATATGTATTTTTATTTTATTTATTTATTTTAAACCCACCAAAATTCTTCTCCCCCCAAAAATTTAAATTTTAAATACATAAAAAATAAACAATTAATGAATACATAAATAAGTAAATCCAATATACCTCCAGTATACATTTACTACAGAAAATGGGACTTAGTTAAGCCTAAAAAATATTTTTTTTTAAATATAAAAACGCTCCAATATGCATTTTCCAAGAACAACGGGAGCTGCCTACCCTAAAACAAAATCTGTGAATAAATAAATCCACGGATGCTGAACAACTGTTGCCGAAGAAAAGTGGATAATTGTGCACCCGACACACCCCATTTTTAAAAAATAAATAATGGGAGGCCACTCAGAGTGGAGTGTGGCTGCGAACCATACAGCCAGCCATTTGTCCTAGTTTTTTGGAGGTTGCAATTTCTAAAACCGACCAGCAGAGGACAGAAAACCAAATCAGACTGGCATGCCAATCATTTTCCAGACTCGTGCTCTGTCTTGTGTGTCATACTTGGCAGTTTGGCTCTGGCTTCATAGCTCAGCTTCAAGTTGTGCTCCACACGTTGCTTCTTGGATGCCGGGACATCATTTCCGTTCTCCTCCTTGCGGCTGACAAACAATGACACCACACAAATTGGTACAAATGGCCGACAGAAAGGAGAAGAGAGGCGTGAATTGTTTGCGGCCGGACGGTACCTGAAGGTGTTATTGTCCAGGATGAATTTACGTACGGTCTGGGCCGTTTGTGCATCGATGCGCTGGGCGGCTTTCAGCACGTCTAGCAGCTTGAACATGGAGATGATGGGATGGAGCTTGATGCCCTTGGAGGCCAGCATGTCCACCGCGCCTTGCTCTCGGTCCATCAGGACGATGGCGTCGGTCACCTGTCACATACAAAGTACAGTGAGCCCCCCAATGTAGCCGCAATTCGGCATTCCATACCGATAACTGGCTCCAATGTTAGCAACTAGCAGCGCTAGCAGCGGCAACCAGCGGTAGATGCAAGTTTCCACGCAAAAATATATTTTTTTATTTTACACAAATGCCTAATTATTTGATAGCTTGAGCCCTAATGTGTAAAATTCGTAAATACATTTTTGGATCCGAGCGTATTCACTGAAATCCTTGCCCATTGTCTGGTTCTCTGCTCAGGTCAAAGCAATAAAAGTGATACTCTGGCACCATCTAGTGGAAGCATCTCACCTTTCAACGTGAACCTGAAATGATCACCTGAGGAGGTGGTTCGTTTTTTGTTGTGTAACTTAATTTGTAAATCCATTCGTTTATGCAACATGGGTTTATGACGGTGTTTATGATGATGTTAATGATTAATGATTTATGATCCTCCCCATGATATGCGCTTTGCCGCCATCTTGTCTTCATGCAATTACGAATAACCCAACAAGACTATTTTTGTGGAAGAACTTTCCTCCTACTGCACCTTCAGTCCTTCTTTGTGCAGCACCTCAGCTGTTTCCAAGATGCTAGAGCCACTAGTCACCGTATCTTCAATGATGAGGCATGTATCTCCCTCTTTAAAAGAGCCCTCCACCAGACGCTTGGTTCCTAACACAGACAGATGGTTGGGACTTTTTTTTTTGCTCTCAAGGTTGAAAAGCACGCCTCCTTACCATAGTCCTTGGCCTCCTTGCGTCTGATGAGCATGGGCAGCTCGTGAGTGGAGCAAATAATGGTGGCCATGGGTAAGGCCGTGTATGGGACGCCGCACACAGTGTCAAACTGGAGATGCTCATCTTGAGCTCTCTGGTACATTAGCTTTGCCACCTGAAAAGGTCAACAAATAAAGGCACATACACATCTGTACATACTAGTGCATACCAGTACTAGTGACACTAGTTGCTAGTGTTTGTCCGTTTGTCAGTGAATCTTGTTGAGCAAGAACGATCGAAACAGTATTGCTTGGAATGGAAACGGAAGCTGACACGTTGTCATCATAGATTTGGATGTCTGCAGTAGGCACAGTGCTTGCAAAAAATACTTCATGCAAAAATACTTCATGCAATTTCGGCGTAACTCTACTCTTCCGGCATAAATTATACGGAATGAAAAAAAAAAGCATGTCACCACAGTGGATTACTTTGCAGTCTCAATAAACATGTAGCAATATTCTTAGTCGTTATATATCATCTCGTCTGCTATCGTGCAACAATTGTAGTATTTCAATTTTCCTTTTATTGGGACTAATGTAGTAGGGCGATTCTCATTGGCCAAGGAAGATAACGCCGTTTTAACGTAATTTCTGATTTGCTAGGCCGCTCAGATCATTTATAACGCGAAATACGAAACGCTGCAAAGATTTCCGACGTGTAAAAGGTCATTTTAGTAATAATTCCACCCCTTTAACGAGACATCACTCGGCAAGATACAACTTTCGGGCCCAGGAACTAAAAAGTACATCGTAAGCGATACTTTGGAAAAAAATTGATTTTCCTTGTATCGATCCGCCCGGTTACAATATGGAAACTTCACGTGCCAAAAGTAAACATGCTCAAAATGTAAAGGTATGTTGTAGACACGATAACGATGATATTTCCGTATCCTTCCGAATAAAATTTAAAGACATTAGCATTGAAACGACGGTTAATCGTAAAGTACGTGTAGAATTGCACACGTGTTTACCTGATTCAAGAGAGCCGGGTGAGACACGAGAACCCTCAAGTCGATATAGATAGGCGTCATCAAGCCACTCTTGAGCTTATACTCGCCAAACTTCACCGCGTTGACATCTTGAAGCTTCAGTATAAATGCGTCCATGCAAAATTTGGCCATGTTTGTTTGGAGTTGTGCTGTTCGTACAAGGGTAACTTCAGACGTCAATACTACTTCCGTGAAGTTTACGTAGAGGAGCTGGCATGTCCGCTTGTGGTCTTTCAAAGTAAGAGCATCCAGCTCAAATAAGTTTTCTCCAACCTTTTTATTTTATTTTATTATTATTATTTTTTTTAATGAAGCGCAAGTAGTGTACTCTAAATTCTCTTTCTTGTTGGTGGTGTACTTCTCAGAAAAGACTAAAATAGCTAATTACGCATTGTATCAGTTGTAGCACCAAAACTGACCAGTGAGGGGAAGCATGGTGCTATATCTCCCATAGAATAAAAAGAAACAGAAAGTTTAATTTGTCAGTTTATTAAAAAGATCCACAGTAGTTCAGTACGGCACCAACCATTTAAAAAACAAAGTGTACAACCCTGAAACAGCATTGAGCAAAATACATGAATAAAAAGGGATAAATAAAAGAAAACAAAGACAAAAAAGGAAAATAAACACGTTACCTCAAAATATTGATGACTTTTTCAAACGATTAAGCATTTGTCTTTTTGGTCAGTCAACTTTTACTTAACATGACAGGCACAAAAGTGTGCTGCCTGCCAATTTGCAAGCTTTTTTTTTTTGGAAAGAAAGTTTGTTCTTGGGTTTTCTTGTATATTTACCACAGTTAGACATTCCTATTCCCCGCAATGCAAAACAAACAAAGTTCATGTCCAATTTGACTAACTGGAACATTTTGTGACTTGAAGATATGAAAACAAATATAGTAGAAAAGGACGGTATCATGCGTTTGTGTCTATTTACAGCAAGTTTGAATGCAGTTTTCTGTCAAAGAGGATTCAGATGCAAATATGTCTGGTTTGACTGAAGATCCAGCAGAAAATTTTGTACTAGATCTTTTTAAACGCACACAGAGGTTTGCTGTGAAAAAGTCTTATGGCACAGTTGTGGTGAAGGCACAGAAGTAGAAAAAAACGTCCTAATTTAGTGACAAGAGGTGTCCTTCCTGAAGTGGTAGCGATGCTGTAAGGTGTCTGATTTCTTCATTTTCTTCTTCTCTACTTTGAAGGGCTTTGGGCATCGGCAAGCAGTTCCGGACTCAAACATTCAATCGGACACTGGATGTTCTGAAACAGGAGAAGAAAGAGAATGTAGGTTCATTTTGTAAGAACAATCTTGTACATTACAAACATGTCACAAAAAGTAATATTACTGAAACAATTCTGTTCCTAATTCTCTTCATCATGTCTGAGGCCCAAGGTCCAGCTGGAGAAGAAGCGTTTCATAAATTTCAAATGTTCAGGTCATTTCATGAATCTTTAATGTTTGCTTCCGAGCAGAATCCTGAAGTTTTCTTGCTAGCGTAGTCTAAAGTTTGAACTGTTCATAATTCCCCCTACATTTAATCTGACCCCTAGTTCCATCTGAAGATAAACAACCCTGAAATGAGTTTAGCTGATCAGTAGTTTTTTCCTGACATTTTTTTTCTACAGGAATCTGAAAAATGTATGCTAACATTATATTTTGAACACTCTAGTTCCAACTGAAGAAAATCAATCCAAAATAGTTTAGCTGTGTACTAGTAGGCTTTTCTTTCTTACCAGAAGTCTTTCATAACTCAAGCACAAAAACTTTATAAGCGAGGTCTACGAAACTTTCCTTCAATATTACTAATGTCTACGGAACTCAAACTTGAGGTACTGACCAGTTTGCGTCGAGCATTTTCCCTGTAGCGGTCGAAGACATCGGAATGGACAGGCTGAAGCAGATCGACCTCCATGTTGGTCTGCCCGCCTGGCCTTCTGCAGTTGTCACATCGCCAGCCCTGAGATTGTTCAAATGTATTAGCAAGGCTTCAGTTTCTATATACACACAGGAAGACACACTAGGTTTAATTCAAGCGAGCCCCTCGGAATCCCACCTGTTGACCACCGTAGCAAGTGCAGGTGCAAATGGCTCCGAGGTATTCTTTCTGCCACTGGTTTCCAACATGGTACATTTTGCCGTCATCGTAACATGTGGAGTCATCTGAAAAAAAATAAAAAAAATTGTTGTTTACATTTAGGCTGGGTTTCTATGGTAATGGTCTATGTCTTAGACCAGCGGTTCTCAACTTTTTTTTTTATTATCAACCAATTTGGCAATAGGTTGCTTCATGTTCCAATACATTTGCTCTAAATTTGAAAAGAAAATTTACTGTTTCCCTCAGAGCATTAAAAACCTATAAACTAGGTTTGCTGTTACTTGCAGAAACAGTTAAAATCTCATGTACCCCCCCGAAGTGCCTCCAAGTACCCCTAAGCGTACTTGTAATGCCATCTGAGAACCCCTGTTTTAGACCAATCAAGCTAAAATTACAAAATACCGGCAGTGCAATATAGAAGGCTGGATGCTATGTAAGAAAATATAGGTTGATAAATTTGAAAACACAACATTATGTTTGTGCATGTGCTTGCAAGTCTTTGTCCACACTCACGGGGTTCACATTTAAATTCGCCTTTGCCATTGCCCAGGCAAGTGCAGCTCATCATGTGACCGTTCTCGGCGTGGCGATCCCATTTCTCGCCGATGCGGTAGTTGTTGCCACTGTCGTGGCACCACTCTGAAGGCGAGAGAAGTAAAGATGGAGCCAGACGAGATGATTAAAATATACATTAAGTGATGATGGCAGAGATGGTGCTGCATAGTTAAAAATACAAGAAGATGAAAAGTACAGACATGAATTTTCATTGCGGGGAATACACTGACATGTTTTTCTGTTTCCGACTAGATTGCAGATTTGAAAATGTTATGCTAGCTAGCTGTTTGGACAATACAAACAACTGAAGTAAGGTTGTTTGTGGCTGGGTTGACATAGTTTTGATTTCTGCTCTTTTTCATTAAAATGTCATTTTTAGTAGATAGAGCAGATACGTCAACATGGGCAGATAGACACGGCTGTAAAAATATTTGAATTCATAAGCCGTCCAAGCTTGAATGGCGCCCACGTGCTGCATATGTCAAAATTTGACATAGCTTGAATTGAATGAACAACTTGCTGTACATAATATTCATAAAGGTACCCAATGTACGAAATATCTTCTGAAAACCGTCCATACTGCCCATGTTGGGAACTCAAAACCGCAGCGCATAGAATTGTGGAATTTTATGGCTTCATTTAACACATAGCTTTTAGGAATTTATATGGGAGCAACACGACTAAACCAAAATCAATAAAAATGATCAGAATGAAATATAATGCTTTCTCAATCCTGTTGTCATTGATGGGAGCTCTTTTTATAAATTCCTGATTGGTAAAACCACATAGAATTGTCTAATTCCATGGAGTGCTGCCCGTTAGCAATGCAGGCTGGGATGCGTGTTAATAAGCCACTCACTGGATGAATCACACCTAAAATGGCCGCTGCCCAAACCCAGACAGCGGCACCACAGCTTGAAGCCTGTCTCCGAGAGGCGCTCCCATTCTGAGCCCACCTCGTGGTACTTTTGCGTGAACGTGTCATAGCACACGTCGCGGTTGGAGGAAATGGGAATGTCTCCTGGAACTAAGAGGGAAAGAAAAATGAACACGGGATTGATGGAATTCAATTGGTCACTTAATTCATGAATTCATTCACTGCCAGTTAATAGGTATTAATATAAACTGAAGACGTATATAGCTGTCAATGGCAGTGAATGATTTAACAAAGATTTTTTATGGACTTAAGTATTGTACCTGCATTGCCAACGGTTACAACTTCCTCCAGAACTTTCTCTTTAGCTCCGCCCCTCATGGCCTCCACAACCACATTATAGGAGGCACCAGATGTCAGTCCAATCAGAGTGGCGCTGTTTGAGGTGCCAGGAAGACGCATCTATTGAATATCCAGTTGAAACAGAACATTTGAGTCAGCATGGTTTGTTAAAAAGTGATCAGTAGCAACAAAACTGTCTGGCTGTCAGCAACAAAGTGTGCACAAACATTTACATTTATCACGCTAGCCTACGTGGAACATTCAAACATTGCTAGCTAGTGAATATATTATGCTAGCTCAAGCTACCGGTAAGTACTGGCAACGGGTGTCGTATGTCAATGTCACTGTAATGACGCCATTTTATTAGCGTGCTGAATTGGCGATTAATCGTGATTTCACAACAACGTTGTCTTGTTTGTCTTGTCAGGAGCAGTAGTTGCAGTAGAAGGATTCAACAAGAAGTTATCCTGCAACAGGCTCCTAGGCAAAATTTTTGCTAAGCTTTATTTGAGTAAAACTAAGCTTTATTTGGAAGTTGGCCTCACAGCGTTTCCTCCGCATTTTACTATCATGCAGAGCATGAAAAATTGGTGCGATAATCGGTTTGGCATTGGAAAAAGTCCAATATTGAATTTTGTTACCTGAAAGCCTCTTTCCTCCATGTGTGTAATAGGATTGCATGACACTTCATATTCTGAGGTGTGTGGGATGGGCTGCCAAGAGATGGTTGTGATGGTCTGCGCCTCTTGGGGCAAGTCGGTCTCGTTGTCAGGGAAACCAAACGCAAGACCTGGCAAAGGTGTTTCGCTCACCTGCCCAATGAAAGGAACATCCAATGCATAGATTGCGGTCAGCGCGATTGGATAGAAGAATTAAACGCTGTTGTTTAGTTTGGTAAATCGCACACCTTAACTAAGGGCACTCTGTTTCCATCAGGGCCCGCCACGGGAATGTAGACCAGAGGTTCTCTGAGAATTGGTCTTTGGCCTTCTTTGGGTCCACCATGGGGGCCGTGAAGTCCATTGTTGGGACTGAGGTTCTGATACTCAGTGTAGATGTGCTGCCCCTGCTGTCCTGGCCGGGTGTGGCCACTTGTACCAGCCAAGTGGACATGGTTGGAGTCAAAGCTAAAATGCAGAAAAAAAGTGTTTTGCGAGAGCTAAGCATGATTCTATCTTTTGGACATCACCGTTCGATATAGACATTCTTACATCTTGTCATTGAAGGACTCTGGAACGTCCAAGATGTCAGTGGTGGGCCGGTGAGAAACAGGAAGCTGAGGCAGCTCAGGGACCAGTATAGAATGCGTAAGAGCGGGCTCTGGTTGAGCACAATAAAAAGTCAAGTCAATAGAGCAAATAAAAATGTCCATCCGACACAATGTTATTGCAGGCACGGTTTGCGTAGTGCTTCCTTTCACACAACGGGAAATCCAACACTTAATAGAGTTGGGAACTGCAGAGATCCACACCATGCCTAGCTATTTTATTTAACTTTTTAAGATGCATAGTTGAACTAATTCATTACAAGCCCAGTTAAAATGGAATTTTGTCTTGTATAGCTGTCAATAGCAGTGAGTTTGCATGCATCATGGAATGTGTACTCACGAGTTCTGGCTTTGCCCATAAGAGGTATGCTTCTCAAAGTATTTTGCAGAGCAACAATTTTGATGACGTACTCTGTTGCTGGTTTCAGACCTGTGAGCGAACATTTAATACAATATTAGTCTTTCATTTTATAATCATCCTGTGAACGTTCGATTGCAATCACTCACTGTTGATGAAGGCGTAGGTCTGGCTTGCATGGGGTCTGGGGAGCACTTCTTGAGGCAATCCCCCGGCCTGCTCATAGGTTACATAATAGCCGGTAACACCCGGGCTGCGGGATCGCTCCCATGAGAAGGAAATGCTGGTGGGTTTCAGGGAGGTGAACTGGATATTGGTGGGAGGGCTGACCACGGGTTTGGCTGAAGAAGACAATGATAATTAGATGCTCAAGTCAAACGCCATTCTTGAATGAAGCTGCAGAATGTGGTGTGGTGCTTACTGGTGGACGCGGTGAGTGTCAGAGGTGCACTGCGGCCATTTCCCTTCAGTGTATAGATGTTGATCTTATAAGTGGTACCAGGTTCCAGCCCTGTATTGCATAGATAGGCCAAGTCATATGAAGAACCAATCAATGTAGTTTTAATGATGCTGTTATGGATTAGAGGTGGATGTAACGGAGTACTAGGTGGATATCCAACTACCTGTGATAGTGTATGAACGGGAATCGCCGGCGATGGTCCTCTGAATGGGTGTGAAGCTTGTGGAGGAAGTGGGTGTGGCCTCAACCAGGAAGCCCGAGATTACATCCGTCTTGGAGCGCCAGGTTAGTGTAATGGAGGAGTCATTGACATCGGTGATGCGCACACGACGAGGAGGGCTGATATCTGAAATACAGAGAAAATATAAGGTTAAAGAAATAAAGTATGTTGTTTTTTTTAACCCTCGGCTAAACAATATATTTTTAAGAATAGTTAGAATTCTGTGATTCAGATTTTTTTTTTTCTCCAGCTTTAAAAACGTGTTTGTTTATGTTTGAAACAAGTTCCAAAGAAAACTCACTCTCCAGTGTAGTAACTTCTCCTTGGACTGGACGACTGGTCAGGGAGTTTTTCAAGGCGTACACATGTACATCATAAGTAGTTGCAACCTAGAAGAAAAGAGTAGTAACAGTAAGATCATATTTGATGCAATAATGGGTGGACCATAACTGCAGTTTTGCATTTGGAAGCTATTGGTTATGCTTCAATAGGAATTTCCACTCTTTAAATTTCCATATAGTAGACATTTACCATGAGTCCCGTGATGTGGGCTTTTGTTGTGTCTGGGGCCAGATTCATCTCTTTGGTGGGTCCGCTCTTATTTTTCGGGTTCACAACAACACGGTAGCCCGTGAGGCCAGTCTGGCCGGTGACTCGGTTTTCTTGACCTGGCACCGCCCAGTGCATGGTGAATGACGTGGGGCCAACCTGGGAGAACTGGAGGTTGGTTGGGGGTGAGATCCCTGTGTTGAAAGAGTGTGAAAACAATGTGAGATCCAGCGAAAAGAGACATTTGATCCTAAATTTCTTTCTAAAACGGGTCAGCAAAAGTTCCAAGTCTCAAACCTGTAGCTTGAGTTCCAACCAGTGCTGTGCTGGCCGTGTCATCATGCAGGGCGATGACCTTCACCGTGTACTCCGTGCCGGGCTGCAGGCCATAGATAACAGCCGACTCCGCATCTCCTTGAGGAGAAGGGCGCAGCTCTCGTTCGCCCTCCTCAGAGCTGGAATACAACACCCGGTAAGCGGTGACAATTCCATCAGGACTGTCCCAGCTAATCCGCAAAGAAGTGGAGTCGATGTCTGAGAAGGTCAGGTCCTTGGGACGGTCCACATCTAAAAATGAGGGAAAGTGTTCAAATAGGCATATGCTGCGAAAAAGAAAGAAAATGGTAGTTCTTTAGCTAGGAAAAGCCTTACTTGTTAAAGCATTCACCACCAGAGGTGAACTCTCTCCATCTTGTCCCAGAGCATAAACACTAAACGTGTACTCAGCTGTTGGCATCAGGCCGGAGAAAGTCATCTCTGTTTGGTCTGGATGAGCAAAAGTTAGAAAGAAATGATGAGCAGGAAAAAAGACACAATTTTAGAGCTAGTCAAAGCCACCCCCAAAAAAACACACCAAAAAAAAAACAAAAACAAAAGTTGTTACCTGGAGCCACCACCTCAGTAAAAGATGAACCTTGTCCATTTCTGGGGACCCCGGTCACCCTATAACCCTTGATTGGGCCCTGAGCGGGGCTCCACCTCACTGTGACACTGTTGTCATCAACGTCCATCACCTTCATATCGGAAGGCGAGTCAATTCCTGAAATGACACACGAAAGGAGGCAAGAGAAATGAGGGCATGAGGAACATGTTTTGTGTGTGTGTGTGTGTGTTGCTGGTATACCTGTCTTGTGCGTGACATAGATGGGAATGCTGGATGCAGGGCTGTCTCCTCTACCAGTTACAGCATAGACGGTGATAGTGTAGTCGGTACCAGGCTTCAGGTTGGAGATTGTTGTAGTGGACTGAGAGCCAGGCACTGTGAACTCCTTTGGATTACTGTGACCTCCTGAATAAAGTGACAGAAATGGTGATGAGAGGATTGATAAGGAAGTCACATACATTTAGACTTTTTGACAGCATTTGCAAACTTAAAGTTTAGTTAAAGGTCAGCTTACAAAGATTTCTATGAAAAAGTCATTTTAATCGTTAATGTTTTACAAGCCAGCGAGCAACGGTTTTAAAGTCAAGGAGGAGTTTTTGATACCTAGGAGACAACATGTGCCAGGTGCTGAGCAGAAATAATAAACATATAGTACCGACCAACAAATATCACATTTTAATAATACAGCTTCCTTTATTATTTTTATGTATTATTGCCAAACTACTTTTTCAAGCCAGAAATGATCTACCTGTCTCGCCATGAGTAATCCTGTAGTAGCGCACAGTGACAGGAGGGGAGTCCCATCGGACAGTGATGCTGGTGGGAGTGGAGTCAAGAACTTCCAAGTCTGTAGGGGCATCAGAAACTGGAGACAAAGCAGAGAAAAGGATCAAATCAAATCACTCATCACTACAATCTTGGTGTTGGTGTGATGAGAACAGAAGGTTTCATACTTGTCTTCTGACGGCCACTAAGCGGCAGGCTCTCCTTTGTGCCGCTAATGGCAAAGACGTTAACCAGGTAATCGGTATCTGGAACCAGTCCTGTCAGAGTGAAGTGGTTTCTGGAAGGAGGCAGCCGCTCTTCCTTGGTTCTCCCTCCGCTGGCCATCTGGTAACGAATGCGATAGCCCGTGATTTTGCTCTGGGGAGCCAGCCAATGAATTGTGAAGGAAGTGGTGAAGATCTCAGAGAAACGCAGGGCGACTGGCGAATCCAGAGCTGAGAAAAATTGGGGAGACACAATGAGATCAAATCAAAATTATATCAATTACTTACTTGATGCCTAAATTTATTTATACAATCTGGGAAAATACGACTACGAACTACTAAGGGGCAATACATTGAACTGATTAGTCAGTTTAAAATTCGACTTTTTGAAAACAAGCTAAATTGTGGAAATGTGAATGGGTGATTTTCAAGACATCTCTACAAAGTTACCAATGATATCACTGTGGCACTTAAGCGAGTTATATACTATGAAAAGTTATGTTTTGCACAAGCTATGAATGTTAAATTGACGTCATAAACTGATATCAAAACAGTACACATTTTTGTTGTCTGCACATTTTGCAAAGGATTTACTTTTGCACGTTACTTCAAAAAGCCACTGTGGCCGACCATCCCCAATTTACATCAAACCTGTCAACTGTCTACCTCTTTATGTAACCGACAAGTTTTCATACCAAAAACGTTGTGGTAACGCGAGTTGATTTTAAAGTTTAAAAAACAGGATGTAGTTTCCCAATCCGTGGAAAACCAGGAAAACCAGGGAAACTCACAATTGCAAAAGGCTCCTCGGTAAGTGTTGGTAATGTAGCAACAGACAGAGGAGGAATACAAGCTTTATTTTTGGCTGTAATTGGAGTGTGATGGTTTTGATGCAAATATGCAAAAATCAACTTCAAAGCGTTAAATGAAATTGTGAGTCAACTTTAAAGAATACTGTGACTGAATGACATCCCAAAAGCTGGACTCACTTGTTTTGTGTGTACCCACAAGGGGCGAGCTCTCTCTCTGCTCGTAAACACACACTACGCTCACCAGATACTCTGTGTTTGGCAGCAAATCTGTACAAAAGGAAAAACGTTGTTGAAAAAATACTTTCCAAGTTGCTATGTAAATATTGCTTTTGTAGCAACTCACTCCTCAGCACAACATTGTTCATTGTGCCATCTACGCTGGTTTCTGTAAGGTCATCATCATTGTCGATGGGATGGTATCTAGAGAAAGAAGATAATCAGTAATGATACCTTTAGGAAACTGTGGAAAAGAAGTGTTTAAAACTGCGCACAACTTCGCTTTCAGACCTGGCAGACTTGGAACAAATCTCTGAATTAACTTTTGAGTTATCAAGTTAAAAATGAGTCACGTTGAGCGTCTCATGTTCAAACCTAATAAGGAAGTTGTTGATGTCAGCCTTGTTGGGGACGCGTGGTGAGACCCATGTGACTTCCATAAGGTCCGGCCCTACCTTGCCAAAGCCCAGATCAGTCGGGGCAGGCACAGCTAGGGAAAAAAGTGAATACAGATTTTATTTTGGCTCTTGTGAAAGTTAAAGGATTAATAAGTATTGTGAATGCTTTTGCCTACAAGTCTGTTGTGTGACCGTGGTGGGTTCACTCTCTCCATGATCTGTCACGGTGATCACGCTGATGTCGTAGTCAATACCGGGTTCCAACCCGTAAACGGTATAATGTCCGGTGGTTGGCATGACAATGTCTTGGAAGATGGGCACGCTCTCGCCCGCCGCCATCACCGTGATTCTGTAACCAGTGATGGCTGTGGTGTTGAGCGGAGACCAGCGAAGACTGATCGTGGTGTCGCTAACATCATCGAAGCTTAAGTCTGTTAACTGTGGGACCTCTGTGGGGTGATGGTTGGAGGGACGGGGAGAGAACAAAACACCACAAAAAGAGCACGAGACAAACAGAAGACGAGAGTCCAAAGAAAGGGAAGTGGTTGATCACGAAGGACAGAAAGTGGATGAGTAAAAAGACAGAGACAAAAAGAGGCAATGGTCAAGATGAATGCCAATATCAACTTCCAGTATCGTGAAATATGTATTCAACATATCACACCAATGGAAGATATTTGTTGTAGCTTTTTATATAATATACTGTGATTAAATTGATTAGACCACTTTATACATTATTGACTGCTTTAATCCAGGCTCTTTCAATTTTTAGTGCTCAGAATTATATTTAAAAAAAGATCTATCAGTAGATGGTGGTCTAATAAATTCCCCAGTCACTGTATATCATATTCACAGATCATTAAAACATTCTCCGGGAAGTTTATCCACTGAAAATGTTTAATCCATAATAAGAATTAGTGAAACAATACAGTTGCTACTGTTTGGTATTGTTGTCATGGCGACGTTGGTTAGTTTGAAACAGCATCATAACTAGTATCTGTGAATTGTTGAAAGGTAATGCCAAACATAAACTTTCAACTTTATAGCATGAAAGCTTTGCTTAACAAAAAGGGAAGAAACAGAAATGACGTCTAGCTCACTGTACAAACTATGCTTCATAGGGTTACCCAGATCCAAATATTAAAGGGATATTAAACGTTTTTAGCCTAATATTTTGTTGATAATTAATTTGATAATAAATTATTTTAATTTACAATAAATACCTATAGAAACACTTTTTTTCCCAACTGCTGACGTAATGCGTGCTCAAGCCTCAAGTAATAACCAATCATGGCTAAGCATGTGCTGACATCAAAAGACCAAACCCGGTAAACAGGTCTGCTGCAATTGGTCATTACCTGTGCCTTGAGCTTGTAATGCCATTTTCAGTAGACAGCAATTGGTACAATTTGTTTTTGAAGGCATTGATTGTATATGAAAAATCATTTACTTATCAAATAAATTATAGACAAAATTTGAACTTACTTCTAAAAATGGCTGCATAAATTTAGTATCCCTTTTCATAGCAACGAAAACTCACCTGGAGTGATGGTTGTTGAAATTGGAACACTCTCCATGTCGTCCTTCACTGTAAAAACGCTGATATTGTACTCCACTCCCGGACTGAGGTTTTCAAGGGTGCAAGAGTTCTCTCCAGCCTGGACAAATTCTTCCACGCTGTTTCCTTGCTGTCCATTGGTGGGAGCACATGTTACTCGATAGCCAGTGATATCTGAGGGTGGAGATAGTTGGAAGATAAGAAGCAGGTGATTAACATTTTTGGAAGCTATATCAGTGTAAAACATGTGGTGCTTGTGTGTACCTGGTGTATTCGCTCCATTCCACTGGACTGTAATATCGCCAGTTCCAGAGTTCGAGTCCAGGTGGAGGTCAGTGGGAGGTGACAGAGCTGGTGAGAAAAGTAAAATAAATCATACAGTAAAGGAGGAACAGGGGATATAATATTTAGTAGTTTGCACTCACGTGTGACGACACGCCGTGTGATGGGGGCTCCTTGTTCTTCTCCGTTAATAACTGGTTGCACACTGTACGTATATTCCACTCCAGGAGTTAGACCGGATACGTATATGCTTCCTGAGTCTGAGGTCACGTCCCGAGGGGCTTCCCCGCCCTGACTGGGGCGCACTGTCAGCTGAGATAAATGAACGCCCAGTCAGCACGGCGCAGAAAAGCCGCAGACATGCGTTAGGATACAGGAGGCAAAGGTCAGAGGCCAATGTTTTCCCAAGAATACGGATGAAGTGCAGAGCATTCTCATCACTGGTGTGACAGAATTGGACCAATCCAATCATTCCCAGAGGTCTGTAGTTCCCGTGTTACTCAGGGACAGCTTCTCTATTTAACTGTCCCTACTAGAAGAGCTTTAAATAAAGCTTTCAATAAAGATTTGTTTTGAGTTACAAGTGTAGTTACAAATGAACACTTGTAAGCCAAGGTGGCTTAAAAAAAACAAACTCAAAACAAATCTTTATTTATTAATAGTCCTACTAGGTATGGACTATTGTAATTACAAGAAGTCAAAGTTTCAAAAACAAGTAGGAAGACAATCTGTCACTAACAATGAACTCCTTTTCTTATATGTACCCAATAGGATTGGCTGCTTGCAGAGTTTAGTCAATAAGCTGCCCCTTTGAAGTTCATAAGACGCCAGTCGCTGTTTTTGTTTTTTTTAATCTTTCTCGGCAGGCATGGAGGAGGGAGGAAGAGTATGTTCTAAAAATAGATCACCTGCTACAAGACACGTGATTGGTCAATGAGGGCAGGAGTGGGTTACAACTCCTGGGCTCATTGGTCAATGTCGCACCAGGAAACAATCAAGAATCTTGGAGGATTGCCCGTAAATTGATTGATGGATTGGCTGACCAAACTTGCCCTTGTTTTTGATCCCCATTAACCGCGAAAAACAAGGAAACATTGAATTCCTTAATTTTTGCTGTCATTCATGGAAACAGGCTGTTTTACTAACCCAAATATAAAAAAGACATTTTGGAACTGTAAATCAGTCATACAGTTTGATATGATGCTAGTATGCTTACCTTGTAGCTGACACGTGGCATAGGAGTCCAAGAGATGATAATAGAAGTGTCAGTAACATCAGTACTGAAGTGGGGAGCGTTACCCATTGGTGGGTCTACAAACAAAAAAGTAATTTTGGGCCTTTTTTAAGTTTGTCCCTTTAGTGAAGCATTTTGAAAAATAAATATGCCAAGAGCGGTCATAGTACTCACTGGTGGTAAACACAGCTGTCTCTCCTTCGCTCAGTGTGTTGTCTTGCTCTGAATGCAGCGTAGCAGTGTACATTGTTTCTGGTTTCAGGTTGAGGAGGGTGTACTGGGTAAGCCGGGCCGGCAGGCGTAGCTGCTTCGGACTCGAGCCCTCCACGGTGAGGAAGAGCCTGTACCCGCTAATTTTGGCCCGTGGGGCGAACCACAGAATCACTGCACTGTCCTCTGTCACGTTGGCAAAATGGATATCTGTTGGGGCGTCAGGTTCTGAAAAAAGAAGCCAATGAGTTAAGGTTTTGAGAATGATTGATAAATGAGTGACAAATTGGACCGATATTTGTCAAACTGACTTGTGGTGTGCTCCCCAATAAGTGGTATGCTCTCATCTCCATTGTTAATTGTGTAGACGTTGAAGCGGTACAGAGTTCCAGGCTGGAGGTGGGTCAGTTCAATGTACGAGTTTTGGCTGACGGGTAGCGTCATCTCTCTCTGAGGGGAGCCGGACTCGTCCACCGGGACCACAGTGACCCGGTAACCTGAGACGTCGCCAGCTGGTCCTGACCAGGTCAGAACTATTTTCTTATCAGACACCTCGTAAAACTGCAGGTCTGTTGGGGAGGCTACTTCCTCTGTGGAAAAGGACAAAGACACCTGGTGTCAGGTTTTCTTGCTTTGACAAGACAAAATAAAAATGAACCTCCTTCGAGGTTGTAAAACAAATCTGATAGCCTTCCAAACCTTAATAAAATCGAATTTATAATATTGGTGAAGCAAACGCAAAAATAACAATTTAAATGAACAAGTTGAACAAAATTAAATCAGAATAACAGATGTAATAACAGATTGAGATTCTACACGCGGCAGTGCACTCAAAACCAGGTCCCACATCTTTATTCCATCATACAGGTTATGCAAACACATTCATGCATACGCATTTCCAGCATCTGCTTGAGTGAGCCAACCACATGTTGGACCTGGCAGAGTGGAAAACGTTACATGCTTCTGGTCAATCAAAAGTGCACCGACTGTGAAGTAAGTGACGTCACTTTCCATTGGATAACTATTTTAATTTACTCTATTAGGTAAAGAAAACATAAAGGTAGAGGACAGTTTTCCAAACTCAAACAAATATAGGTCATAAGATTAAAACCACCAGTAATTAGACACTGGCAAGTTACCTGGCAGAGGATCTCCAGCAGTGTTGACCTGCACGAAAATGGGCTCACTCTCCAAGCTGTCCTCCACCGCGTAGATGCTAATGTTGTACAACTTTCCGGGACGTAGGTCACTCAGTGTTACGGACGTTGCTGTATCGGGTAGAGTCAGCTCAGTGCTTTCGCCTTCGACGGATGGCGTGTACACGACTCGGTAGCCTGTATGCAGAGAAAAAGCATAAGGTGTAATTATAATGCAAAGAGATTGATCATGTGCATGTTAGTTAGCATGTCATACCAGTAATGGGAGCCAGTGGTTTATCCCAGCTAATCACAATAGAAGTTTCTCCAACATCCTCCACTTCATGTTCAGCAGGGGCATCAGGAGCTGGGACATGGGAGAAATATACTCTAAGGTATTTTCCTTACTTTTAGGTGTATTCAACTCAATACAGTAAAAAAAAAAAAAAGATGCATTGAGATATTGTACTTGTATGTCAAATTATACACTGACCAGTGGTTTGTGAAGTGGAAAGAATGAGGTTGTCCTCTCCACCATCCGTCACCTCATAGACGTTAACTGTGTACTTCCTCCCTGGTAGCAGCTCATTAATGTTGACTGATGTTGCTGTACGGGGCAGGTCTGACCAGAATATAGACATATGTGTTATAAATTTAATGAACAAACAAAATCTTTGTATATATTTTCCAAGGACACAGAGAATTGCTGTTCTTACCTAGAACCACTGGTTCTCCAGTGCTCTGTCCCTGTTCATTGAGTTCATACTCAACTCTAAAGCCAGAGATGGTGTCGGAGGCCGAGACCCAAGAGATGACGAAGCTACTGGAGGTAATTTCTGTCACTGACTCGGAGGTGTCCACCACAGGTGGAGGTTGGGTGGTCTCACCCTGTGTTGTAGCCACTGTGACAGGCAAATATGTTGATATTAACATTTTTGAATCCAAACGCTGAAATAAGTATACAAACATATTTTTAAAATAATTTTCTCTATACATAATTCCCACTGAAGACCTGAACTCAGGTAAACTCACATGATCCATAATGTGTGGTGAAGTCAAAATGTGTAACCTCCTGCCGTCCAAACCGCAACACGCTGATCAGCTGACCTTCGTAGGTTATGCCTGGTTTCAGTCCAGAAATGGTGTAGGAGTTCAGATGACCAGGAATCATCACCTCCATCCATGCATTGTTGCTATTTTTCTTTGAAAAGAAAAAGAAAGGGCTATCAGTGTTGGCTCAACCTCAATGATGCAAGAAATTCAATCTGATTGTCAAACTCACCACTCTCCATTTGAGGACGTATTGGCTAATGTGAGCAGAGGGCGGGGCATTCCATTGAATAGGGTGGGAGTTGGGCTGGTTGCCAGATTCTGTTATGATCACCTGGACAGGACGCTGACCACCTAGAGAGATGGCAGGAATAAAAAAGACAGAGGACAGGCCTGTTCAAATTTGATAACATGACAGTAATTCAAAGGGCGGGATCAGCTTTTCTTCATTCTTTTCTTTTCAGTATTCCACAATAAAACATCACTTTACTCGTTTGCATAAGAGCGCACTCATATCTTCTGCAAAAAAGGTATGCAGGAAGAATTTCTTCCAGGAAAAAATAGCGGGAAGCTGTCAGATTCCAGCTTGCACCTCAGCAGCCATATGGGACTTTTTTCCTGCTATCTCTCTCTGCTATTTACCCGGCCTTACCATCTACTCAATGACTAGGGACTAAAAACAAATATCTACCGATCAGCTGTTCTCACATTTACACTATTGGTCACGTCAGTGATTCTCTAATGGAGGAACCGGTGCCTCTGTGGGGTACTTGAAAGCACTTCTTGAAACTTAGGGTAAGGTATCAATAAATGCTTTTTAAATTCATGAGAAAAAGAGTACAGATTTCTTTTGAAATAAAGAGCAAATTGAAACTTACGCTTTTGCAAAATGTTGCATGCCTCGATGTTTTTTTAGGTTTGTATTTTCAACATGCATTTTCAAAATGTAGGAATGTGCCTTTTTAATACTGATACATTACTCAAATTTTGAGTAACCACGGATACTGATACCACATTTGAAATGCCCCTCCCCCCAAAAAAATGAATGGGTCATGTTTACTCGTACCTACTATTGCTGGTGATTGTTACAGTATTTGTTTAAATCAAGTCATCTGATTGGTGCAACATTTCTGTATCTGATCGATATCAGTATCGGAGAATACTCTCCGCTACATAATCAGTATCATATCAAAAGTGAAAAAGTGGTATAGGGAGACTCCAAATTCCGATTAAAAACCATATGGTAAGAAAAATGGTTCTACGATTTGAAGATGGTTCAAACAGCATTTGAGAGTGATCCTATTATGAGTATGTCAAGATTCCACATCAAAATCCCATATAGCAAGTGATTATTTTATCTGTTGGGTGTTGAAAGGACACACCCAATATAAGTATGTGTATGTGCATTGATACGAAACGCTTTCAACCCACTGAGGTTTGGTGCAAGCTGCCGAAAATCATTGAGCATCTGCCTCACATCTGTGCAAACAAGGTCCTGATCGCCTGGAATACTGTGAAATAACGTAGTTTTTTTAGTGGCTGGCAGGAGTTCCGATTTAAAAGTCTGTTATCACTGACAAAATCATTCAAATCACATCTGTGATTTACACTACATTAGAGTAGCCCAAGTAGTAAGTACATAAAAAGCATATAAACAGAAGAAACCTAATGTGTTTCCTGTTAGGGAAACTACAAGAAAAGAAGGTATCAAAATCTTACAACATGTGGAGAGCAGACCTGACATAAGCTCTGTTGATAGAAGCTGGTAGTTTCTACAAAAAAGTGAGGCTGCTAACCACTTTTCCAAACAGCAGACCTGTAATCAAGGTTTCCGAGCAAGTGGCTCGGTTAACCAGACATCCTAGCAGATATACGGACCTCAAAAACAATCTGGGACCAATTAAGGACTGTTGCAGAGCCACAGGCCACTGACGAGTGGAAGGCGGCTTCCACACCATCCATAAGTTACACACATCACATGCTATTTACATTGAATGTCATGTATGTACATACACACACATACGCCTTTTGTTGAACAGTGCTATATAACTGTTACTGTATTTGTTTTACCTTTATAATACAGTAAACAGCATGCTCCATTTACTTGTAATAAAATGTAATTGCTTTATTGAACTCCTAAAAAAGGTAAGGCTGCAAAAAAGGGCTGAGTTCCATTACAGTCAAAAGAGCAATTAAAGCAAATAACCCTTTTAAAGGATCTTATGATAATGGAGCTTAGTGCACATTCCCAATGGGCTTTCGCATTTTTATTTCTTTTTTTTACCTTTTATGGTTTTGACTTGAAGGCCAGGCTGCACTCTCACTTTTAAACTCTCCCGGTAACACACACACACACCCCAGCTGGTTGCTATTACACCCAGTTAACAGCTGAAAGGTGTCCTACATTTTTTTATCCCTCGTCGACCTGCTTAACTAAGAGTAAATGTTCCTTACAGGTTTACTTACAAAAATTTTCTTGGCTAATGTTTAATTTCACAGCAAAGAGTGTGTGATGTAATCAGATCTAACACTTATTATGGAAATCTATGAATGTGTCAATTTTATTGTGTGTGCAAGCATTTCGTACAGCTGTGGTAATGGCAAGCGGAAGTGCCACATGTTTGCTGGAACAAAGGCTCCAAATGTGTGCGTGTGTGTGTGCGTGTGTGTGTGGGAGGGGGTATTTGCAGTGGAGTAACTTCCCACCAATCTCATTCTGTCACACATCAAAGTCAAGGGCCTCCGTTTTAGATGTGATTGATGATACTTCTCAATTCTAATGGTAGTATTTCAGAAATATTACTATTACTAAAATATAATGCTCATTTTTGAATGTCGAATTTTTGAATGAGAGAGACAATTTTATGGCGAGAATGGATCTAGCACCATTTAACTACACAAGTTACTTAAGAAATACCTCTCCGAATAAGGCAGTACAATTCACAGCAATAAATGGAAATAAGATAGCACCTCTATGTGTCAGTCATGAATGAACATTAGCGATCATACATACATACTAATACTCTATCTTACCAGGATAAGACTGCTGGGGCTCACAGCTCAGTTCTCCGATGCCATTACCATAGCAATAACACTTGTACATGATTCCATGGATGACTTTGTCCCAAGACTCGCCAATCTGGTAGAAGGCTCGTGTCTCTGGCTCCTGGCACTGGTCTGCAGATTGATAACAGTGTTGTAAAAATGATTTGCAATTGTGAATGTACATTCCATTTATGTATGGAGTTCAAGTGTACCCTGTCTTCTCTTTCCTGGGGGGGCTTTGCAAAATATAATTGAGAAGCACTGAGGCACATACAAACACACACACACATACATGCTTTGGCTGTCTGGACTGGTAAAAAAGTGCAAGAGATCTTCAACCCACCAATAGCATCACACTTCCAGCGGCCACGCCCCTGTCCAAAGCAGGTGCAATTCATCGTGTAGCCTTCTTCATGTTGCTTGGTGAAGGTCTGGTTCACCTCATAGGTCAACGTATCCACAATACACTGGTCTGGAAGAAACAAAGAACTGCTGTCAAAAAGACAGGCAAGGATATTGAGCAAAGGACAAATGAAATGTCTTTCATGGTTTGTGAACATCTGCTATGTGTGTGCTCAAGTGTGTGTGTGTGTACTGCAGGTGCAACTGGAAACTCGTAAAGCACAGGTGTGAGTACTCGGCTTTAACCTCGTGACATGCAGCTCATTATACGTCACCCACGACCTTTCAACTTGTCACTCATGTGATATCAATATTGCAGGCAGAGGCCAAATTTCCAGGCCCAAACGGCATACCTTTAAGCTGGGAGTAGGCAACACAGCTCCATTCTCCTCTGCCGTTGCCCACACAGGTACAGCGCATCATATGACCCAAAACATCGTGGCGTTTGTCCCATTGGTCCCCCACGCGGTACATAACACCTTCGGTGGTCGTGCACACTTCTTCATGGGCTGCAAGAGACAAGCGAAAAGCAAGATCCTGATTGGGCGAGTAGGGACCAAAAAACATCTGCCTTCTAATGACCAAACAAAACAGAAACATCTGTCCTGTGTGGCTGCTTGGGAATGATTGTGTGTGTTCAACATGTGGTCAACATTAAAAAGAAGATAGTTAGAGAGTAGGTTGGACTACACAAATGTGATGAAGCTGTTTTGAAACTTAAATACTCTATTATGGTCCTTATCTTTCACGCCGCGTCACATGCCATGAAAACAATTTGCTTTAGTTTCGAATTAATGTTGTTACACTTCGTGTCATTGTTAAGATGAATCAATATTCGGCATTATGACAAATATCCTCATTAACCTTTTTTTGATTTGATGGTGGATGATGGATCATTTTAAAATTGTGTTTGTCGCGTTTTACCAACAGGTACATATAATTAAAAATATGGTTAAGTTTTAGTATAAAAAATGTATTACCCGCTTCATACCTGTAACTTTATTCCTATCATAGCTCAAGCAGTAAGATGTGACATTTTTTATTACATCATCAAAGCTACAGCCCTCTACAGCCAGCCACATTAAAATTATCGGCAAAACCCTGCACACACTGAGACAGTTCAATTGTGTTCCGTCGCATTTCTTGAATGCAGGATGCTGGCGTGCTATCTAAAAAGCATACCTTTGCGCCAGAATTGCTTGGTTCAGTCTAAACAACCAAAGCTATAGTATAACGTAAGCAAGAGGAGATAGTGCATCTGCTGTGTAGGAATGCAGCCATGAGATGGACCTGCACCGAGTATGGACCACCTGGCCTCTAAAGGGGCCATTAAAGTGAGTTTTGAACTAAAAATGGCCGGGGTTTTGGTTTGTTTTTCTTTTAAATGTTTCTCCAGAAAAGAGCCCATTTACTGCACCACCACGTCACTTTAGGTATAAATTCAATTTCTCAGGGCATGTCAAGGTATACCTCCCCCCGTGGTGAAAATAACTGACTTGAAGGCTATGTTTAAGAATATGTAACATCATAGCACCAATGTCCAAGATTTGAGAAGGGATTAAAAATGCAGTTCATTCATCATGGGGTTCTGTTTTCATGTATTGACTTTAATGAGGGAGTATTTGACGCAAATTGCTCCTGATGGCTACAAACTGTTTCCAAAAGACCACATGGCTGACACTAACGTTAACCTTTTCAACAACTACCTCAGCAAAAAAAAAAAAAAAAAAGGGGGGGGGGGTGTTGAGACTCTTTTTAGCATCCACCATTAACATCTCAATTACAATGTTTACTTTGACAGTCCTTGTGAAGTCATTAAAATCGGATTCAAAGGCCCCCTGGCGAGCAAAGGCAACCAACTCCCCCCTTTTTTAAAACCTTGACAGGCCGTTTTCTTAACAACTAGGCGTTGGCCAAACTTGGGCCCCTAGAATTAAGGAAAAAAAAATCGTAAGAAAATAAAACACTCAATTGAATTATCTTATCCAGTTGAGATGAGGATATGTTTCTTGGTTGGCTGTGCCACAACAAAATAAGATTATTGCAAAAGGAAGGTATTATATAACACAAAATGCTCCACAAAGTTACCTCACTGTTGCAGATGTTCCCAGTGTCTTAACCATTTTACAATCTGCCGCCAGACTATTTTATCTCCAATCTGCCAAGTTTGAAGTCCAAGGAGCTTTTGATGTAGGCTCGTTTTCCAAAGATTTGTTGCAGGATAACGCACGAAAGATTTGTTTGGGATTCACTCTCTTTGCTATCTGGGGATTTAGTTTCACCAAGACGCAACATCCAACTTTTTAGTCATGGGACTCGTGTTGAGAGCTTGGTTGGGAGCTTTGATTTTCCGCGCCGCGCGCCTCATCGGTACTATTTCATTAGTGCTTCACAGACGCTAACGTCAACAACGCCCCCCCGCCCCCACTGTTTGATCGCCTTCAGCTCCTTTTGTTGTCTGCAGAGGTCTAACTGACACCAATTCAACAAAACAACACTTCCCTTACAAGCCAAATGACCTCACTTTGCCTCGGGCAAGGTGTCAGAGCTGAAAACAAGATTCAGCCTTTTAACTCTACCCTGTTACGAGCTTACATGCTAATTGAGTTCGCCGTCACCTTTTTCAGACAGGGAGGAGAAATGTTTACCGTCTGGGAGCATGACGGGAGTTATATCTATTCCCTGGTTCCGTGGCAAACAAAGTGAATTGTTAAGAATGTTCTGTACATTTTCTGGATCAGCAGTTATTATTTGAGGGGACGGGAAAGCACTTTAAGGAGTACATGAGAATTTAACAAGATTTTTACAGGTATCAGTAAATCTAATTTAATGCTTTTTAATGCTCTAACAGGAGCAGTACAGTTTTCTTTTTCAAATTCATGGCAAAATGACTGGAATATGAAGTAAATGTTAAATTGTGTTATAATGACTCTTTTGCAGAACCTGTATGCCTTTACTGCAATTGGCTGTCAACCCAAAGAAGGTTGGGATAGGCAGCAGCAAGCCTACAACCCTTGTGATAAGCGGCTATATAGAATGGATTGATAGATGGATGGCTTTATTTCAATTTTATACAGATTTGCATTGTCGTTGTTGACACAACTTTACCGCAGTTGAGTCCGAAATTAAACAGATGTTGCGTGAGCTAACTTCTGGAGTTGCTGAATAAAAGACGCATATAGATAAGACTTCAAATTTAGTTCCAAAGTTTTATAAATCAGACACGGATAGCACAGCGCTCTATATTTTTTTTTTCATTCAAACAAATTCTCTTTGGTACTTGGCTGAAAAAATATTTCGCATCAATGAAAAGTTTGAGAACCACTAGTTTACGTGAACTAACAATAACCACGATAACAAGTGGTGTGTTTATGCATTTAAGAAACATATCTGGCTTGCAGATATTGCAAAACATTTGGGAAAATGCTAATTTATGATCATCTGTTGTCTGCGAGACACATTTAAATCTGTCTTTCATTGGCTTTGTTTCACGGAGATGAAGCGTTTCCAGCCCAAACAGCTGGTTTTGCTTCTCTTGCAGTTCACACTCGTACTTACCAGCCATGGGGCAAAATCCAAAGCGCTGCTCCCCGTCGTAGTCTGTTGTAGTGCCACACCACTTCATGCCATCTCTGCGACCGTCTGCTGTACAGTCGGTGTAATTTCGGCCATTGTACAAATAAGGGAATTGGCACAGAGCACCGTTTGAATTGCCACCCCTGGTTGCCACGATTACTAAAAATAAGAGAACAAAATGAGTATCGAATTTCTCAATTGCTCCAAATTACTGCGTTTTTGCCTCACCATTCTTTTCTGTACAGAAGGAATATTTTTTCTCCGTCTCAAAGTCGGATGAAATGGAACACCACAGCTGTCCATCGGCGCGCCCATCAGAGGTACAAGCGTGATAAGTCTTGCCCTTGTAGACAAAGGGGAACACGCAGGGCTGACCTCCGGAGTTGCCCCCATACACTGGAGCTGGGCCATCTGGGTAAAAACCAAATGAAAAGCTTTAAGACCCTTGAATGTGAATACATTAAACATGCTTTTAGATAATTGGTGAAAACGTCGCAGTTGTAAAGCATGAAGTGTTTTCCTTGTCTTTTTTAGGTCTTGTTGAGATGGAATGGACAAAGAGTGGACGCAAATGAATAGGCTTTGTCTCAGGAGGATATATTTGGTGTTTTTCTTTTTAAATCAACTCTGTTGCTTGATTTATATGACTAAAGAGCAAAACCTACCCCACTGTTCACAGCTGACACCATTGCCCAAACATGTACACATCATCTGTTTGCTTCCTTGAGTCTTAAGCCACCGCTGTCCAACAAAATAAGACAGTCCAGAGTCAGTGCGACAGGGTCCTTCTTGCGGAAGCTCAGGCACGGGGGCAGGATGGAAGATGGCGGGCTGGATATTAGTGATCACACGAGAGCCGGTGCCTGAAATAGAATGTGGGAATTCGGTCACAGGGCAAAGAACCATGTTAAAACTGACCTTTTATTAACTTAAATGATTGTTGGAGAGAATGCAGAGCATTTCTTTCAACATCTCGAAGCACATTTTCCTGTCTTTTTTTTTTTCACTCTCTGTTCCATGTCTGTGTTCCTCATGAGGTCATGAGGATGAGTTACAAGACATGTCTTTCTCACATCAACACTCGGCACGTCTGTATCTGTTCTACTTTATTCTCTCGGCATGGTGAGCAGGAGTAAGGCGTCAAAAAAAAAAAAAAAAAAAAGAGCATAAGGATATCATCAGTTCTCACCCAGGCCTGTAGTGTGAAGTGAGGCATGTCGCTCACACTTCCACTCCCCTCTGCCGTTTCCGGTGCACAGACATTGGAGCAGGTTGCCTCTGGCATCCGTCTTTGTCCATGTGTCTCCAATTCGGTAGGAGCTCAGAGTGTCCTGGTCATTGCAACGATCTAGCAAAGACGCAAGTAATGAATTAATTCACTGACAACGATGTTTATAAACATCAACCATTCATTTTACTGTAACTGGTATCGCTATAAACAAGTTAACTCATTCACTACCATTCAAGGCGATGAAAAAAAAATCAATATCAATTTTAAATAGGATCGCAGCCAATAACTTTATCTTAATCCAGCAGGACAAAGAAATATTTTTTAGAAATACTCAATGAAATACTTTATTCACTTTGAAATAATGGCAAAATATTGCTTTTTTTTTTTTACAGTTTTTGAGTGGACAGTAGTACATTGTTAAAGGAGATAAATGTAACAGTGCAAGTATTCATACTGAAAACATTTCATTCATGTGAGTACACAGAGAGATAGATGCTTGGTATTTAAGAGGCATGACTAGCAAAAAATATATAAATAAATAACCAGCTGTAATTGAATTTTTTTGTGCTTGTGACGCACATTCAGGCATTGGCCAATTTGTTCCTTCTGAAATTGCGAAACCTAACATGACTACAAGAGAGCTTGTGTACTCACAAAACAAAATAAGACCAGTTTGATTGCATAGCGTAAAAATATCAAACTTAATTGACAACTCATGTGAGTGTGTTCTCAAAATGCCCCAAGCTTAGGGACAAAAGTAAAAATAAAAACAGATAAAATTAAGTGATATCATTATTTATATTAAGGTTTCTTACTTCTGGACGTGCATGTAATGCGGCCACTTCCTTCTCCCAGACAGGTACAGTCCACAACCATCCATCCCTGGTAGGGCTTCTCCCACGTTTCTCCAACAACATAGGATGTTCCGGCTGTGTTGTCATAGCAACGCTCAGCTGCACAACACACACACACACACACACACTTAGAGGCCATCAAAAAATACCAATCTAATCATATGTGTGAAGACACTCTAACCTAGTTCTCAATAGTGGGCAGAGTTACCCTTGGGGTATGTAAAGGCCCTTCAGGAAGTATGTAAGATTTTAACAAGTATAAACAAATCTGTTAAAATACTTGTTGATGCCGTGACAGGAATAGTACATTATTCTTTTCAATTAGACAGCAAATTGATCAGAACATGAAACAACTTATTCCTAAACTGTGTTATGGTCATTCTGGCATAACGCTGTGTGTGTTTTATACGGATGAACATCACGATTAGTGACGGAATTTTCCAGGAGACGAGCCAGAAATAAAATACATGATCTATCTTTTGGCGTCAATGAATAAAATACACCTAGAGATAACGCAATAAATGTAGTTCCAAAGTTTAATAAATCACACACGGATGCTGTGCATGTTTTATATGGATGAACGTCAGTAGTGTTGTCAAAAACGACAACAGATGTTGTTTGACTATCTTCTGGACTTGCTGACGAAAATAGACGTGTTTGTGAGTGCGTGTGTGCGTGACTCACCAACAGGCTTGCAGGTCCATTCTCCCTTCCCGTTCCCCAGGCAGACGCACTCCAGCATGTAGCCTCCTGTCTCGTGAGGTCTCCTCCAGGTGTCTCCGATCTTGTATGAAGCGCCGTCCTCATGACAACGATCTAGTTGGACAGCGGGCGGATGCATGCAAGTGTGTCACTTCCACGAAAAAAGAAAGACTAGACGTTTCTGCCATTATTTAAACCACACAGCTAAGTGCAAGCAGCTGCACAATGGCACGCTTGTGAGACAAAGGCAGGAATAAAATGGAGTTTAGAAGTTTACTGGCATCAGTCCAGCACGCCAGGAGATGCTAAACACGCATAATGACACTCGAGCCAAATTTAAGCATTTTCCCTCCCTAGTAATCAAAGTCAGAAAGGGCTTGATTGTCGGATTTATTAGAAAGCAGCGTTGGAGTGGCGTTATCCTCATCACAGCTGTTTCTCAGCACATTGCTGGACACAATATTATGGTAACAAAAATTAATCATCACCCACTATGAAATATTTCTTGAGCCAAGGACGCCCTAACCAGCGTGAAACAATTTTGGATGAAAAAGACTTATGAGAGAGCCATATGCCATCCATGTCTGATTTATTAAACTTTGGAACTGCATTTGTAGCGTTATCTCAAGGCCTATTTTATTCAGCGACTACAGAAGATTGTGTAACAAACTGTCGTTTCTGGCTCGTCTGCCAGAAAATTACATAATGACAATATGCATCTCAAACACAATTTTGCAATGTCTCATGTTCCAATGAATTTACTCTTTATTTGAAAAGAAAAATGTACAGTTTCTGTCACTGCATTTAAAAGCATTCCATTAGGTTTGCTGATATCAGCAGAAGCCCTGCTAAAATCTCAAGTACCCCCGACATACCCCAGGGGTAGTTGTGACCCCATTTGAAAGAGGCTGGACTAGTCAACTAGTCGATTCTGGGTGAGCTTTCTTCTCCCAACCATCTAGTCGATTCGAAGTGAGTTTTCCTCTCCCGACCAGCCCACCATAAACATTAAAGTAATTTAATACTTTTGATCGCAAATCATGTTTGCTACATGATTTAAAAATCCACATTAAAAATATATATTTTACCAAAGATTAAGGTATTTAAAGCACTTTTAAAATCAGTTTTACATCAAATGCTGTTGTTGTGTTATGTTGAGAACCTTAAGTAAGCTACTTTTTTTAATTTACTGAAGTACACCGCGTTATCATAAAATGTTATACATAAATTAAGTTGGCTTACTTTGCCTTGCACTCACAGTGATTGTGTCATCTTGAGTACCCCACAAACTATAAAAGCAGCCGTAAAACTCATGATGACTTTTTTTTCATCCTGCGTGGGGTCTCTGACTATTTCAAAATCAGTCAAGATGTTAAAAACCGCCGGAATGTGTGGTTGTGTGGTGTGAACGATTCATGGCAGCGTTTCCTGTGGAAGTGTGCCAACTTACTGGCGATAGTGCAGCTGATCTTCCCCCTCCCAGATCCAATACAGGTACAATCCCAAATCATGCCATCCTTGGGTCGCTCATATGTTTCTCCCACAGTGTAGTACTGCTGGTTGATCTTATCATAGCATCTTTCTTCCGCTGAAGAGGTGGGGAGGGTATAACAGGAGAAGGTGTGTTTGTTTTGTCTCAGACAGAGAGATAAATAAAGACAGACTTGCTGATAAAATAACACAGCAGGCACACACATGCTAACTCACCTTCAGGCTTGCTTACACATTTAATGCCGGCGACTCCGTTGCAAGTGCACACCAGAGTACTGCCCAAGTACTGCCTCTCCCACTGGTCATTAATGCTATAGAAATGACCGTTCTCTATGCAGCCATCTGGCAGGACACGAGAAGAGAGCAGGTAAAACAATGCTGCTACAAGCTGGAAGCAATAAGCAGGCATCTAAAAAAAGGGAAAGGTCCAGCTCTACAGTGTGAGAGGGAAAATACTCAACCCATACACGGACAAACTGATGCTGTGGAAAGTTCATTTACAAAGATATGTGGTAATACACTTTAGTTTAGAAGGAAGACATCTGTAACCATATAGGACACTTAAGATGTATAACAATAAATCATTTGTAGCCGGAACTAGAATTCACATTTAAATGAAAAATACTTATTTTTATATCTGACTCTCCCATTGTCTGTGACCCTAGATTTGTTGACCTAACTTCAAAAGAAACCCCAGGCACGGTAATAAATCTTTTGCAGTAGGGACTACAACTTTCCCACTTTTACTCCCTTCCAGTCACTATACACCACCAGTTGCTTCTTTGTTCACAATCTCCATCTCCCATTAACACCTCAGTCGCTCATCTCTTTCCAAACATTTCACATAAAAAAAGACTACTGGTTACATTTACAACTTTTTAACTTGGTAAAGAGATAGAAGGATGCAATTAATGATCTAAGATTAAATAGAGGGGTGTTAAAATGTCAAACCCAGGCAAAAAAAAAAGAACAAAAAAATGTGAGTACACTGGACGTACTCCGAACTTACCCTGGGACACCGAGGGGACGTGATGTTGTTGCGCCTGTCTTCGATTCTTGCGGTTCCCCTTGGGCATGCAGTGCACTGCGGTCCCGATGCATAGAGCAACAAGCACACCGGCAGCTAGGCTTCTGCAGGACATACTTTGCAGATGTTCCACTTCAATGCCACCAGAGAAGGGGAAGAAAGTGGACTCGCGGTGCAACAGAATTCGGCGATCGCGGTCTGCCCCTGTCCGGTGCGCGGCCCCAGTGTGCAGGTTAGGCAGAGAGTGGGAGTGATTTATCTGACTGGGCATGGCTTGCAACCGGAGGAAGGAGGGAGGAGGTTCGACAAAGAAACCGACAACCCACGCAGTGGGCTGGTGGACGGGGGAATATTTCCATAGCGGGTTACGCAAAATTAGGCCTCGTTTTTACGATCAGACAGGGGAAAAACGTGTTGCCAGCAAAATTGACGTTTGGATACAACAATGCTTATTTACGTACCTGAAAAGTTTTGAACATTCTTTTTTTTTTTAAGGCACAAATAAACACAGATATACCCCAAATTCGTGTCTTCACCACCATGAAGTTAGTTTGATAGCGGGCGAATGATAAGACATTTGAGTCATTTCTCGTCACGTGATGCTATTAACGCGCCACTTGTTCGGTAGAAATTAGCGAATTACAGTGCATTGTGGGTAAAGTATTTTACGGGGTCCCAAACTTCAAAATGGCGGAAATGAACGAATTGGCCTATTTGCTGGAAAGCTGGAAAGTTTATGTGTTTACGTATTTTTTTGGTTTGTTTTTTTGTTTTTTGTTTTTTTTTACTCCGTATAGTGTTGGAACACAGGTAGTTTAGTTAAGTGCTTAGTGACGTTTGGCTGGACGGAGGACAAGTTGCAAGTTCAGACGCAAAACCAATGAGCGACACCGAAATGTGAAGAAGAGACAGGTTAAGTTTCGCAATTTTTTTTTTACTCCTCATCTTATCCTTTATTTCTTTTCATTTTACTTACTTTTCTTCAACCTGGCTGTCCTGTGACACACTGCTCCCCTTTACAGAACAATTTTGGTTTCAACAAAACATTTGGTATAGAAGTACAATATCTGTGATTGTCGTTATAGGTTGGTTATTTTAAGTACCCCGCACACAACAAGGGTTTCAAGGGAGAAATTGTTCTTTGTGGGGTTTCTCACATTTTACAATCTGTATGTGTGGACCTAATTTAATGGGGCAACTGATATGCTGCTTGGTTTTTGATTTTTACTATTATAAACAGCATGCTGCTACATGATATACATACCTCACTGATGCTGTGCAGATTGTTGGCTTTAAAGTTTTACAGATAGGTTATGTCATCTGCAGAAATTGGGTCAAATGGTGTCAGTATGTGGAAAGACTCCAGTAGTAGCCCAAAGTTTGAATATCTGGAAGGTGTTTGCTTATCCTGATCCAAGTCATGGGGAAGCTGGAGATCGTAACAGCTGGTTTCAGCTGGACCTAATATAAGCCAACAATATGAAATTTTATTAGATGGAGTTCATTTTGTTCAAGCAAGCCCCATACTCATCAGTTGCCGATTCAATAGGACTCGAGAATAAGGCAGTGAGAGGATACTCTTGGAATTTGTCAAATTATTATTCTTTGGACAAATTAATGGCCATTTTAGGATGCAGGAGCACAGCCAGAATGTTTTTGTGCGGTGGCCAGGGTAACGACACCTCAGTGAGTCCATTCATACATGCATCGTTCTTTATCATTCCATCCAGTCAGGTTTTCATGAAATAAAACAATTACATTTTAATACATACAATGCAAAATTGTAGTGAGTTTAAATATAAATTGTAGCGTTGCAGCTACGAGTACTTCTGGTGTTCGACACATTTCCACTGAATTATGTGCAATGTCCTTTACATCTATTAAACTGCTTTTGAAAAGTAATCCGGCTCTCCCAAGCCAATCTGAGACACAAAAGCACTAGCTAGCGGCTAACATTTGCTAGACACTGCTATTAAAGACGCAGTCACTGATTTTTTTTTTTGGCAAGCTTAATTGATGATTCATTGCACACGCATATTGTCTTAGGGTCTGTTACGTAACCCCACAAAATTCTCTCATAGTACTGTGAGCCTAGTGTCTAAGTTTGTCAAAAAGTGGATACGGAGGCCTGTTCATCACTGCTTGATTTCAGATGTACAGTATTTTTGAGGCAAGTGTGGGATCTGCTGGACGAGCAGTTTTTTTGCTTTTTGCCAGTAGACCATGAGGCGTTACGGTGCATTTATTTTTACATGCCTCATTGATAAAGCTGTCTGTTAAGTATGGGAAATAATATACGCTAACCCTTCCCTTACAGTTGTAGTCTATTAGAATCATAAACTGACTGTCATTTTAATGCTGTGTAACTAGTCAACTTAGTCATCCATACAAGGGCATGTTTCCCTGAGGATTGAAAAGGTTGAAATGGTTAAAAAGGCTTTTGGCTTTGTCACTTTGTCATGCACTTTAATGAGGAAAAACTTTTGACTTTCACTGCTGCTGCATCTCGGTCAATACCAAACACTTTTTTAGAAATGGCGTCATTTGCTCGGTCATCAATGCCAAACATTCCCTGTTTGTTATGACTATTAAACCGCTTTACTTTTGCAATTCTGAGAGACAATCAAATTAAAAATGACCATTTGAAGCCAATTTCTGGCCATTGTGTGGCTAGACGTGGAACTGAAAACACATTTTTGTGTTTGAAAAAATACATAGCTGGTTAAAACAATCAAATGAATCACACAGGATGGTGTTGTCTGGAACAATAGTGGAAATCACAGCCAGGGAAAAAGGCTTTGGAAATCTTTTGGAAATGTCAACAATGATTGCCACAAGTGCTGCCCTATTTTGATGTCTTTTGTCCTCTGGAAAACCACGGGGGCTGGATTTCACTGTCAACACAAAGTGTACCAAAAATAAATCTAGTTTCTTTCTTGTTTTTGGGTGTTTAGTAACAGAAAAAGAAACTCTCACAGGTTTCTTTATATTTTGCTACATTTTCTCTAAGAGTGCAACTAAAGATTATTTTAACAACGGATTCATCTGTTGATGATTGTATTGATTGTTTGATTCTGATCTAAAAAAAAGTCTTTAGTTTCCTTTTGCTTATTAATGGCATATTTAAAGTTCACAAAGCAAAAAGTGCAAAGCATCAATAGAATGAAATAAAATGCATTTATTGTACCATGTCAGATGGTATTTACTTTTGAGGAATTCAAATCGGACCATTTTAAATTTAGCTAGGTCTTGAAATGATTAATTATCAAAAATATTAGTATTATTCGCTCATTGATTAATTGTCGATTTAAGTGATTAATCGTTATGACTCTACTTTTTACAATGACCAGACAACCAGTAGTTCACGTAACACCAGTTGTGCCCAGTTGGGCAGGTACAGATACTAAGTATCTGTATCAGTGATGATACTGGCCTTAATACACCCTATCAGTTCTCATGATGGCAGCTAATACCAATATTGGTTATCCACTCTTGGCTGTTTTACATTCAGGAGATAGAAATGACAAGAATAGAATTTTTCTTTTTTTTTTTTTTGCCATTTTAAGGAGAATTGCTATGTAGGGATATATACTATAGATCTGTTTTTAAACTTATGTGACTTTATTTCCAGAAAAAAAGGGGTATTGAACATCCTCAGAAATACTGTAATTTTGCAATTCGTTTACGCACGTAATCATTTCATTGGTGGTCCTGGTAACAATGTAAAAACAACAAGCATATACGTGTTTGACTTATTGCTGTCCTTTTAAAACGTAACTAATAATGAGTAAAAATGGAAAAAGTTGCCAAATTTGGGCAGATCCAGTTACATTTGATGCTGACGTGGCTAAATCGCGAAATGGGTGTACTGTGTTACACAACACGCACAAAAAGTCATCTGAGAAAGTGGAGACAAGGGACAAAAGAGGTCACAGCTGTGAAAATCTCTCCACATTTGCAACACTTATTCATCCAAAATGGGTCTCTCGCCTTTTCTCTCAGCCACTGCAAATCTCACTCATGTTCTTCCCACTGTGATACAGCATCATGAAGTACTTTGCCCTTGCGCTATATAATTGCCCCAACTTTACATATTATTGTGGCTTCCCAGGAGGTTCATTGCTGGCTTGTTCCTCTACTTTTTCAATCTTGTGTTTATAGACACAAAACATGTCAAGGGGTGGTGCAAGTTTTGTTGCCAAGTAACATACGCTGACTTTTGGTACAGCAAATGAATCCCTCATTTCAATGTTATTGTTCATGCTTAAAACAAATGATACATTTTTTTCCTTTAATTTTTTTTTATTTACCCTGTAGTGCAAATAGGTTGACAACAATAGTGTATACTTTATATTAAATCACTTTTTATGTAATTGACATGCATACCATGTGCAAAGAAAATTATATTCATGGCTTTATATTCATAACTTGCTTATATGCAACAGTTAATGAGTATTCTTGCACTAAAAAAAATATCAGTTTTTGGGGCCTAGTCGATGCCGTTTTGAGTTTTGTTTACTTTATAATCTAAAGTGGCTTGTAGAAGGAACTCAACGTCTGCATCTGTCCAAAGAAAGTTATTTTTGCTTGTCGCCATTATTTGGTTTTCGAGGCGCAGATCATTGGCATAGAACACAGTGACGGAAAGTAGATTTTACGCATGTGCACGGATATGGTGGAGAAAATCAACTTATTAGTTTTCAAGCAAGGGCTAATAAGAAAAACCTGAGCACATTCGTCATTTCGGCTCATTTTGAGGAAGTGAAAGTGGGTGGAAAGGAGGAATTGTAGCAGGAGTGGGAGGACATGTTCTGTTTTTGCGTTGCTTGATAACATTTTCAAATATATCCCATTCAAATGGACCAACAGTTACACAGTCTAGCTGATGCTGACGTTTGGCGAACGTTTGATGAATTGGGCGATTTGCTTGAGCACCTGAGGAGGCGACATGAAGGTAGATGTGTGCTAAAAGGAAGATAACCAAGGGCCCTTTGACAATCTGGCAAAATTCTTTAGTAGACTGGTTGCATGGCCATTGCTCACGTCAGGTTGTGTTTCAAAAAGCCCTGACTATAACAGATTAGTTTCTGATCTGTTTCCCTCCTTCCTCCAAGCTTCCCTCCAGGGGGATGAGATCACAAAGCAAGGGAAGACAAAGTGATTAGGGTCACAGATTGTACTCTCAAAACTTTTCTGGCCTGTCTTCATTCTATCTCCACAAGTTTCTTATAGTTAACTGTAGTTACTGTGGAGTATGTTACTGTATATTGTAGTTTAAATAACCATCAACAGGAGAATAGTAGTAGTTTATTATTTTTTCCTCCGTAGCAATAAGTGCAGTAAGAAAGTTTTAGTTCATATGTTTGAGTTTGTAAATTGTTGAGAATTGGAGCAGCACTGGGAATAAAACGAGTCCTTGAGTAATTAAGAGTTCAAAACAATGCTCGGTGCATTTTAGTGGTCACCGTTAGCTAAACTAAGCTCAGAAACAAGTGTTGTTGCAATGAATGACAGTAAAATGCCAAGCACTTCAAAATAAACATTAGTTTTCCATTTTGTTTTATAAACCAAATGGAAAGATATTTTTAGAAAATCTCAGCATCAGTATTCATTATTGTTCTTCTACCTGTTTTAGTTTTTTTCTCACAAGTGACTCCCCGTTTATCGATGACAAAAATGTCAAAACGCAAACCATACGAGGCCATTTGCAGACAAAACAAACTGAACCATATGTGCATATCTTTTAGCTTCAAAGAATAATACACAGCTGTAAGCTGCATTTAATTGGAAAAGCTCTCCAGTAGACTAAGCATCAGCGTTCTCCAAGCAAACACCTTTTGGAGCCCAAAAAAAAGTGATAAAGTGGCTTGAGTTAGTTACTTAAGAATGCATTTGCACTTTACTCTACTTTACTCATTGACTCCAAATTGCAATTACTCACCCTGACACTACTGTAAACAAATAGCCAGATGATGTCATCCCCGCCACATTTTGGTTTATACGCTGATGACAGGCCATGAATGCACTCGGATGTTGCGCTCCACAGGGGACCTCACATGTGGGGAAAGTTGATGGAGGTTTGTGTGTTGTGTAGCCAACAGAACCGTGTGTCCATTGACTTATTGACCAATTTAAAAATATAACCCATGTGTATCGTACAATACATGGAGTGTTTGGGTTGTGCAACATCTGTCTTGCAGTCACACTGGATAATTGATTTTGTGACGTTAGTTTGTGTGGCGACATTTTGTGTGCAGTGGGAAATGATCTATTCATTGTCTCATGTTGAAAACATGGAGGAACGGTGGATAATGAAATTGCTGTGTGGGCCTTTTTTGCTGTTCTTTGTAGTAAATTAAGAGGAGAAAGAATTTAGGAGGTAACTTTTTGTCAGGTTGAGAAATGTGTGTTGACAGCTCAATAGACAAAGTGGTCTTTTGCGTACAAAGAGATGCACGAGCCAGACAATGATGTGGCTTTGCTGTCCTCTGTCTGACTTGGAAGTATTCATAATACTCATTTGCATTTGAATGTGCAAACTAAAAAAAACAGTTGTTGTATTCTTTTTGCGTGTGAAACAGAGGAAAACAAATTAGGTTTTATTTGATTTAGGTGGCTATTAAAGCTTTTACTTTTCCAAAAGATGAATATAATAGTTATTCATATTCTGATATAAGTTTAATATTTCACATTATTACATCTTAATAGTCAATTAATGCAATATATCTTCTATTTTTTACTGCAAAACAGTATAAATTGTATGCTTGTTTATTGGCTTGTTTTGATTCTGATCAAGGTTTCCTTGGTTACCCCATTACGCATCTAAGGAACTCTGGAGTCATGATTTAAAATGACAGCAAAGTCTCGGATGGAGAAAGAAGACAGGCATTTTTCCACATCATGCACTATTGCACACAAGTATTTAGTTGGGTTATTTTTAAAATCCTTGTTGCATTGTTTTGAATGTTTTTAAGGCAAAAGTGAAGACAAGGCTTTCTTCTGTGTGTGTGTGTGGGGGGGGGGGGGGGGCAACATTGTATTTTGTGTAGTTTTGAGTCTCTTCGCCTTGTATTGTCATTGTAAGAGGAACTTCTGGATTTGTTACATCAGAACCTGTATGAGTCAGTGTGCTCTCAGTGGAAGTGGAAATACACACACACACACACACACACATCAAAACAGCTGTATCCACTGCAGCACATGTCACTTTAGTAGTAGTGGAAAGTGGGTCTGGGCCAGTGGTTCTCAAATGGGGGTACGTGGTCCCTGGGGCTCTGTGAGATTGTAAATGGCAAAAAAGCCCCCACATTCTGTATTTTATTTTTTTTTAAATAGCTCACAAATGTTTTACATAACGGCCCGGACAATTTCCACAATGTCTGCCAGCATAAATGGATGACGCTAGAAGTAGCCATGCTTCCATGATTCCGCGAGCTGTCACCTGCATTCAAGCATGAAATTTATACTGTGATTTTACGGTCTCCCGTATCATGTTTTCATTGACCTGATTTTTTTCTTTCTTTGTGTGTGTGCTCATGTGTTCCATTGATGTCATTTTTGATAGACATAATTCAGGGGAGAATAATGGCAAGCTATTGTACTTTCTCACATGGTGACAAGTCTGAGCCTGAGGAGAGCAAATACTCGGTGAAAGAATGGAAATCTATTGAAAGGTTGAAGAGAAAATCTGAAAATTAGTCATTGGTTGTCCTTGAACATGGTCGAGCAGTTTAGATTCCAGTGCGCTTAAGTCTTTGTTGGGGGTTACGTTTCCTGTCCCGTGACAGTAATGACGCCAATGTGTGTGTTCACTAAAAAGAGGTCAAAAAAGGGGCTGTGCGCCTTTCATATATAGGAGAGGGGGTGGGGGACAACAAGATTAGAAGTTACCTGGCCAGTGACCCATCACAGATAAATCAGGTCAATTCTTTTGATGCAGCGCAGTGACCTGCCCCGTATATCTTTTCTGCTTCGAACACAGCGCAACCTGTTCCACTCAAAGCAACCGGCCACCTCTTGAGGAGCCCACCCGATAATATATTGACAAAGATGAATGTGTCATTTTAAGTGAGTCACTGGAGGGTCAAGCTATCATCATTTGTTGACATCAAACACTTTGTCGGAAATTGGTGTTCTTTCTTGTAAGATTCTCATTCGAAACTCATAATGAGTGTCCCTTCAAAGTGCAAAGAAATTCTGAATTTGGCACACCACAGAGGAGAGTGTTGTTAACAATATTTTAGATTATACAATTTTTTCCCAATTCGTCCCTGACCACCAGGCTTAGCAGGTTTTCTTGGTAAAAAACCCTTAAGACACACTAAAGCAGGCATGACAGTGCAAAGTCACAGTCATTTAATGTAGGCTTAAAATGCTTGTCTGTCCATCTGTCCTTGTCCGGTACGTCGTATTCCTTAATTTTGGATTTAATCGGGAATGGTAAATTTATGTCTGAGCAAAAGTGGGTCAGCAATTTAGCAATGGCCACAGGAAATGAAATGGTTAATCGTTTAATACTTTATACAATTGAGTACCACAAAGTTCTGTTTTGTGCATTTTTCTGCAAATATTTCAAACATGTTTAATGTATTCAAGAAGCAAAACTCTGAATTCACTTATGCATCACATCTGAGATCAAAAGAGAAAAGTTCAGACGGTCAAGCGCTCCACTTTGCTTGATTTGTGTTTGTCCTCCTTATTAAAAAGCACCTTTCATCAATGTGTAGGTCCCTTTTGACTGCCCGGGACAAACATCACCCATGACATAGCAAAAATCAAGGGATTGTGTGTCAAATTAGCAATGACCCAATGAATAAAACGATGATTCACCACTTTGTAACACGTTCCATCAGACTGCTCCGGTTTTCCCACCATAGATGGATATAGTCCTCAGTGCCGGTTGTGGCTTGGAAGGGCTGAGCTGTTGGACTGCCCCCGGCTCGCAAGCGTTATCAAATTGTTTTGTCAAACAACACGTAGCCACTGTAAAATGAGCCTTTCTCCAAACAAACTACTCATTCTTCCTCCCAGCTACGGTTAATCTCTCACATGCATTTGTAGTCGTCAGTCTTTATGTTACAAACCCGCACAGTCCTGCGAACTAATCAAAATCTAATTTCCTCAATGATAGCTTCATGTGCTTTAAATAGCTTGTAATTGTAAAAAAGTCCTGTTTTGCCGGTACGGAAAGTTTCCAACATGCCGTTGTGTAAATAATTGGAAATCGTAAACACTTGTCTCTGCTTCCAGTGAAATCAAATAAATGTCAGGATGGTTGGTGAGATAATGCGGTGGTCTCAATTGTGCTTTACTGGTAACAGGGACAACATGGCTCCACTTTGTCACATCCTCTTATATTTTTCCAGTTAGGTGTGGGAATCATGAGGGGCAGAACATGTGGCAAAGAAATTTAGTAAGTCCTGGGAGCAAAATGGATATTCTGGACCTGGAAGCAATAGAGCCACACTTGTAATAGTTATCCATCGTGCTGTACAGTTTAATGTCCACTTGTGTTATTTTCGGAAAATAATGTCACAAATCTGACTTCTTCTGAGCGAGGTCCTTAATTCTACTTGAATGCCGATAAGAAAGCTGAAGGGGTCCATCGAGTGTAGAGATTGGAATGGGGGGACCCATTTTGCAGATGTAGGTTTGCTCCAGTTCTTCTGAATTTCCAAATATGTGCATGCTGGCTCACTTTAAAATTCTAAATTGTCTGTAGTCGTGAATATGAATGACATTTGTATGTATGTGTCCCATGATTGACTGGCAACTAAGCCAGGGTGTACCTCGCCTATCGCCCCAAAATCAGCAGTGACAGGCTCAAGATCCAGCAGAGATGCACATCTGGGGTCATAACTCTTCTGATTTGTGTCAACTTGTCCACATTGCTTTCCCGTCTCAGATTTCAGTTTGATGAAAACTGCTATTCAAATCGTAAACATAACCACTGAGTATATGTCCTCATCTTACATATCAGACCAGACGTAATAACTGTACTGATGAAATACTTCCACGTCAACTTTCAAGAGCGTGTAGTGGAGTACTTCAGTCACTTTTCTCTTTTGATTCCCATCTTTTTTCTTTCCTTCTTTTATCTTCTTGGTAATCTTTTTCATCCTTCCTGTTTCTCAGTTAACCTAGGTCAATGTGACAAATGCTGTTTTCCATTGTCCTGCTGTACTCTAATAAAAATGAACAGTTAATTACTCAATGAAACTAATCCATGGCCTTGCAAAAAGGTTTTAGTCTTTCATCTTCGATAAAATCAACTAAGAGTAGCAGCAGGACTAGTTTGTTCTGCATTATCAGGCTTTTTCAATCCCGCCCATCATCCAGGCTCCCCTTTGCCCTCTTGCTCTCTATCTCTCATGTAAACAAACAAAATGAAACATTTCCGCAGCCCAAATGTGATAGGATAACTTTCAGTGGACAATCGTCATTTATGCACCACAACTAAGATGACAGTTTACATTTTGCTTGACTTTGTCTTTTGCGTTTTCCAGCCACACATTCAAGGTTAACATTGTCAAACGTTGAAACATCACATTTTTACTGAAGGAAGCTTTCATGAGAGCATAATTTGAAAATGACTATTTCGAACAATAAGTATGTTTTTAATGCGAGATTTACATTTAGTCAAAATGGAAAAAAAAAAACATGTTACATACAGCAGTAGCTTAAGATGTGCACTTGTATACATAAAGAAGGTGCAGCAAATTTGCTGTAATTGCTCCTAATGAGGATAATTGACCCCAATTCTTCACAGGAAAACATCTTCAGATGCAAGCTAGCAGATTAAAAAAAAAAAAAAAAATCAACTAGTGAAGACATTTACGTAAGCATGAATGACCCACCTGAATTTTTACTACTGTCGTTGATTGTCAGGCAGTGTGTTCCCAAACACACAGTTTGGCCACTCTGTATGTTGTAGCTAATAAATGAAATGTTGCTGTTTGCTTAGCCGACTCGTTGCAAAATCTCTCATCCTCAGCTCCAGAACCAAAACAAAACTAAAACACCTAGATAAGGTCGGCGTGTGCTTTCTCTTGACCAGGCGGTAGGGGGAGGTGTTGGGGAGGTATGAATTGCTCCTATCTTGCTTCTGTCATCATAAGAGCACTTCAAACCGTTTTCAGCTGCATGGGTGTGACCGGTGTGAGAGCGCAGAATAAGCAAAGAATACTTAGAAACGCATCGGTGAAGGAAAATACTGCTTTTGAGAGTGTTTAGGGTGAGAAATCAACTTTGGAACATGATTATAAGTTCCAAAAAGCTGACTTTTCATGTTACGGCGCCTTTAAATGTTTGTGCTAATAGGCTGCAAAAAAATTTGTAGTTTAGTAGACCACATCAACCGTGACCAAAACCCTGAGATGACTACAGTAGAGAGAATTGTTCTTGATATCATGACGACTCCAACTATTATTGTTCATGCAAAAAAAATACCGCCATTTTTTTTCTTCCAGTGTCACTAACTGCCTGATTGTATTGCCATCACGCTTAGCAATGTTTTTGTATTTCCAAGATTTTAAAAAACAAAAAAAAAAAGAGAACATTGGGCTTTCCCATTTTGTCAGAACAGGAAGTTTGCCAGACAAACTGTATCACTCACACATGCACACACATTCTCCTTGCCTTATCCATCTTATTTATCTTGTGCCACATCCTTTTCTCTCACCTCCTCCATCCCTTCTCTCATTTCATGTGAAGCTCTCATATTAGACCTTTAGATTTTAATTTAGGTCTAGCAACAAAGCAGGTATGCATACTGGTCATGTCTCCACTGGTTATACATGTGAGCGTAAACTCCCACCTCTGTGCTTGAGTCCAACTTGGAAGTCAGAAAGCGAATGTGGGAGCAAGCTTGAGCCAGTCATGGTTCATTGGTGACGCGAAAGGTTTTATGAATCACAGGCCAGTAATAACAAACCAAAAGACTCTCTCACTGTGTTGCCTTAAACACTCTTATCCCAGCGTGGGTCATTACAGGGTGTACAGGGGGTTCTGTAACAGCCAGAGAGCTGAAGAGGATGGCTTTAGTGAAAAAAAGGGAAAAAAAATCCAGTACTTCCTGTGTTGGAAGAAAATGTGTTCCTAGGGAATAAATGTACAAAACAGTCCCATGCCTGTGATTATGATGCATTCTGCTTGGTTTAAAAGGGGAGCACTAAAAATACAAAACTGGAAGGATGCGCCTAACTTTCAGCCGAGAGAGAATTAGAATTCAAAGCAGGCAAATGACTACTACTGGACTAGCTCTCTGTCATTAGCTCATGCCACACCTTCTTTGATTGATCTTTGAACGGGCACGTGTTAATGGTTTTGCAGTCATCTAGCTTTGATGGAGCTTATGTATGTAAAGTCTATTTTCAGACAAATATACTGGAAATATGGTATTTTGAGGTTCGGCCATGCGTATGTGATATGTACAAGTTTGCGCACCAAAATGCGTCATAACTAGCACAGGACTTTCAGTTGTAACTCTACATGTTGTTTTTCCATTTGATTGCTTGATGGAAAAAGAGAAGAAGGCATTTGAATGTCTGCACTTTTTTGTGAGCCTAGGGCCTACCTGGGAGAAGGAGCCGGAAGAGGTGATAACCACGATGTAGTGGGTCTGGGAGATTTTTCCCTGCCCTTATTTTGGTTCTTGTTGAACTTAATCTAAAATTGTTTATTATTTTTATCATTATTATTATTATTATTACTCTCTTTTTATTAGGGCTGTCAAAGTTAGACTGTTATCTTTGTAGATTAATTTGAATTTTACAAAGCATTAGAATATCAACTCAGTTCTGTGACTTTGTAACTAAATTTAGTGGAGAGTCATCAGCACAAAGATGCATATAGGGCTGCATTATTATGGCCAAAATAATAATCACAATTATTTTGGTCAATATTGAAATCGCAATTATTGATAATGATTATTCATCATGTTTGGTCAAACATGTCTATTTATTGCCGCTTTTTAAAACAAGCAGTGTATAACATTATTAGGGCTGTCAAAGTTAGACTGTTATCTTTGTAGATTAATTTGAATTTTACAAAGCATTAGAATATCAACTCAGTTCTGTGACTTTGTAACTAAATTTAGTGGAGAGTCATCAGCACAAAGATGCATATAGGGCTGCATTATTATGGCCAAAATAATAATCACAATTATTTTGGTCAATATTGAAATCGCAATTATTGATAATGATTATTCATCATGTTTGGTCAAACATGTCTATTTATTGCCGCTTTTTAAAACAAGCAGTGTATAAACAAGGCTTCAAGGCTTGATACTTACAAATAATAAACTAAAATAAAGAAATAAAATAATAGATATGGCAACAACACACAGGGCAACACGGCTGACGTGCAAATCAATGAAAAAATGAACCCTACTTAGAACCAAGCACATGATTTACTTTTGAGCAAAATTTAATGAATTAGCAGTCAAAATGTCATTTTCGGTCATTTCTAATTTAAACCAATTTTTTGCCAATTAGATTTTTTTAAATGGGTCTCATAGCACAGTGTATATTAGGAATCCGGTGAGAAACTCAACGCCATTTCACGCTGGTAAATAACATATTTTGACATAGCTTGATTTGACATATAGCGTCGACTTTTTAAATGTTAATCTTGCAAAGGACCATTTTAATTAATCATGGCAGCGAATATCGTGAAATCCTTACTGGAAATTACGGCGAGACGACGGCTGACTTTATACCTCACAACTTATTGTGGCGGGAGAGTTGGATTTACGTTTAATGGTTGGAACAGCGCTATTTTTTTCTACAAATATTTACTGTAATTAAGACTTTACTGGTTTACCAGTTACAGCTTGCGTAAAAAAATGTGTTACATCACTAAAAGAACAGAACTGAGGACTTCCTGTTGTTTTATTGTGAATCCACCAGGTTATTTACTCTCCATACAGTTCATGCAGGCAAAACAAACACAATTTCCAAAACCACTGTACTCAGTGGTTCACAGATCAGCGTGAGACATGCTCATAAAAGCAGTGAATGAGAGTGAGATAAGGAGACATGCAGGAAGTTGGGCAAACAAATCATCCCCCCCTCATTTGACCTTGTGAGGGAATGGCAGCTGTTTTACAATGACTTCATAACAGTGGAAACCCGTTATTTGTCATGTCTGCATGTGTTCAACCCACCAAAGTGGATTTCTGGCTGGTGAGTCATGCAAAATGGAGACTGCAAAGTCAGGCAGATACAGACACACACCCCCCCCCCCATGTTCCTAAGGCCAAAATACACCCCCTTTATGTACTCACTGACACACAGGCAGACATGCAGTGGGTAAGACGTCACTTTAGTGTCTGATGCTTGATAATAGTCACGCGTGCAAAATGTGTGTGACTGTTGGTGAGCGATTTAATATGCTCTTTTAAAGCCTTTAACGTTCGTAATTAAGTCTTAACACTCTTGATGCTTACGTCAAGTAACTTCCGGTTAACAATATATTCTTTCTCTTCCCACCCAAATTGCTAATCTCTCCTTGGCACCAATATTTTGCGTTTTGACGAATATCGGCACCAATGTTTTAGCCAATAAGAGATCAATGTAAATCTGTGTTACTTAAATGTTCACCATAATTTATAAGAGATACTCTTATCATGGGAACTCTCAAATTCGATCTTGAGGATGGCGTAAGGGTTTTAACGGACACCTTTGCCTTAACATCATCGAAGCGCCAGGTCCTGAGGAGAGGGCTATCCTTTGTTAAGATCTGGATCTCTTAGAATAGGCGTAGAGCTCTAATCAAAGAAACCAGCGTTGTTGGTGTCCTGTTTGAGCACCATGGAGACGGCATGCACAAACATTCAGGTGATGCTTGATTCCTGTCGTCCCGGCACTCTAATGACAAGAGGTGAGTGCATCCTCACACACTTAAGTGAGTGTTGGCATGTGGAGGGAAGTGGATTGAGCTTACTTAAACACCCACAACCACATCAGTGTGCCGTGACACACTATACGTATACATTTGTGCATATGTGACACATAGGCACATCTGGTTTCTGTGTATTCTTTGACCTAGGGTTTTCCTTCAGTTTTCATTTTGTCAGTGGCGCATAATGAACTCACGGTTCTTATTTTAACTCATGACTTGTCGGCCAAATAGTCATTAAGTAGTGCTGTGTGACTGTTCCTGCGTAGGCTTGAACGAATCAAATATTGCGCACGTCATTTGATGCAAGAATGCCATTGTCTGCCTTTTTGCTGGCTTCAGTTTGTGATGATTTTCCTCTCATCATTCTTTTTTTTTTTAACTTTTTTTTTAAGCCAGCTGTATGTGATAAAATACATGGGGGGAGTAAGTAATTCAATCCCTGGACACGCCAGTCTTTCCCAACCTTTATTGAGCCAAGTTTTACTTAAAGGAATAGCTCACTTATTTAGGTCTTTTCAGCAGTAAAGAGTTATTTTGTCTAGAATTAATTTGATTATTTTTCAATGTGCAATTAATAATTAATACTAATTAGTACTAGAAACATGTTTTTCCACTTTGTCTCAATTGAAAATAACCACATGCACTCAAGGCTCAGGTAACGATCATTTACCGCTCAGCTTACAAAGATGACATGATCGAACCCAGAAAACAGGTGAGCCATTGGTCGTTTCCTGAGCTTTGAGCACATTTGATGCCTTTGAGTCGACAACAGCAAGTGGAAAATAGCTTCTTCTTTTTTTTCTTCCCAATGCATAACAATAGGTGTTCAGTTATATGCAGATTTTCACTACTCACGGTCATGCCTATATGGTGAAATGATGAAACAGTGCAGTCGATCTCTTGGTGCTTTCTAGTAACCCCCCCCCACACACACACACACACACACTAAGGGGGAGGGGGGCCCAAACACCACCGTGGGGGGTGGTGATCAGCATGCACAGTTGGTGGGGGGAGGAGCTTCCCACTGTGATGAAGTTGGGGGCCATGATGGGGGCCCTGCCCTCTGACACGACCTCGTCACATGGGAGCGGAAGCGCTGAAGGCCGCTGACAACACAACAGGTTAAGGTAAGACTTGCTCATTTGGGAATTTCACCTCAATGCTGACAATAAGCAGCTTCACATTTTCAAAATATTGAGGTTGTGACAGGAAACGCAGGATAATATGCACACACACACACACACACACACACATATACCTATGTATGTATGTATATATATATATATATATATATATATATATACATACACACACACACACACACATACATACATACAATTTTTTTTTAAGCTATAACAACTCTAGTAAAGGCATCTTGTTTGTAACATGGTGAAAGAGAGCAAGTATTCTAGAAATTCACCTGGACAATGTGTGGTCACCAAGCAACCATCCAGCATGTGACTGACACCTTTCACAACCCACTATCTCTTTCTCTCTCTCTCGCTCTCAAATGCACACACACATTCTCACACATGCAGCCACATGAAGATTGTATGTAATGTACAATGATGTGATCCACAGGCCTGTTATCAAACTTTTTATATTGTAATTGCAAGAAAGTGAACTCTTGGGGAAATATTGCTTGCTCTTCTATTTCTTTTTTGATCAACATGAACTGATTTTAGGGTAAAATCTTTTATAGGTTAACAACAGAACAGTGAGTTAATGTTGTTGTTATAAATATTGAATTGTCGGCTTCGTGTTTGCATTTTATAATATCAGAGCTGGCAAAATGGTGCTGGTTTTTTTTTTATTTCAGTGCTGTACTTCCCTCAAGTGTTCATAAATAGAAGTGTTCTGTTCAGATGACTTTTGAGATAATCCCACAGAGTAGGCCTATAACACAATTTTTTATAGATTTGATTGTGTTTACGTTCAGACAAAATACAGGTTTAAATACAATTATTAACTCATTCACTGCCAGCCAGCTGAGTAAAAAAAAGGATCTTTGATGTCAATGGCAATGAAAGGGTTAAGGAGTGATTATAGTTGCAGTATTTATGAAAAAATGTTGCCGTTTTTAATCAAAAATACATTCTGTCTTGTTGGCAGGTTATGACTCTGTCAGGCAGATTGAAGTTGTGCTGAGAGAAAGCCAGAATGAGCATTTGCAACCGGTGAGTGAACAAAAGTTTTTAAAATAATTTTGGACACAAGTGTCACTGTTATACTATTATTAATGTACAGCGCAATTCTGACCGAGTTTTAAACTCTAAATATGTTTTGAAGTAATTTCACTCAGCTACATTTCAAATTATATATATTTTTTCAATGGTGTTTGGATCTTCTTAGAGGTGGAATTTACTTTAAATGTGTTCATCGTTTGGCATTTTAGCAGAGCAGGGATTTAAAGGGATTAGTTTTTATTTTATGTAATTCAGGGTTGTTGTTTGTCATGTTGCACAGAGAGGGGGGTCAGTGTGCCGAGATGGCCATGGTATGCCTGACAGACTTTGAGGAGTATGCCAAGGAGCATCTCTCTAAGGCCACGTGGGACTACTACGCCGCCGGGGCCGACGAGTGCTGCACCCGAGACGACAACCTGCTGGCCTACAAGCGGTACCAAAACTTCGGCTGTGTGCCACTAAAATTCCTACTTTTGAAATATAAAATGGTTCAATCAAAGTGTATTTCACATCAAGGTAAATCTGAACTGTGCTTAAGTAGGGTACACACACCAGACTTTGAGAAAATACTTACAGTATGTTCGGGTGATTCCCAGCACAGCCCTTTTGATTTTTCTTAATGTTCTCTCCGTGTCCAGTATCCGCCTGAGACCTCGCATCCTGCGTGACGTGTCGGTGAGTGACACTCGGACGACGGTGCAGGGTGCGGAGATCAGCTTCCCGGTAGGAATCGCGCCTACTGCCTTCCATTGTCTGGCCTGGCATGAGGGCGAGATGGCCACAGCAAGAGGTGAGACGCACTTTTTTTTTTTTTTTTTTTTTAAACACATCTGAGGCCTTTCATTTACCGCACAAGTTTGCTCTTCAATTTGTTTTTTCAGCAAGGATATGCGAGGGAGCGTTTCATGCTACTCCACTATAAATTTCAAATTTATGTACACCAATCGCAGCAACAATTGTTCATGCTCAAAATTACCTTTACTTTACCAAATAATAAAATATATGGAGATAAAAGGTCCGCTTTTGTTTTCAAGTTATTCCCACGAGTGTATCATGGCATAACAAGTTGTTGCTTTTGACACCCGGTACATAACAACACAACATTGTTTTGAAATCACTTTCATTTGCCATTAACGGGCGCCATTAAGAAATTTAATGAAGCTGACTTTATTGTACACTGCCTGTTGCCGGAGTTTAGTGGTGGCCCGGTATCATCTGGTGAGAGCTGTCGGATTATTTTTCAGACTTTTTTTTTTTTTTTTTTTTACAAAACACTTACTCAGATGTGCTCGTTTGGTCAGCAAAAAACGCTTAGTGTCACAAAACAAATCATGAGATATTTGTTTAAAGAGAGGGAAACTACTGCTAAGTACTGTATGCATTTTCAATAAAAAATATAACCGATGTAATATAGATTGCTACCGCTAGATGACAGCATTTCTTTGAAATAATTACCTTTGTCAGTAGGTTCTGTTCGGTATTTTTTTTTTTTTGGTAAATCTTACACAAATCGTAATTTGAAAACCTAACCTTCATCCTAAAACACAAATTTTAAGGCCTTAACTCTGGTTAGATGCATTCAAGGGGAGTTAGGGAGTTTTAGTACTTGTAGTTTGTGGATTTTTTTTTAGTACCACTACATATAGTAATTGGGTTTTTCTTTTTTGTTATCTGCTTTGCAGCCACCGAGGCGCTTAACACTTGCTACATCACCAGCACCTACTCCACCTGCTCGGTGGAGGAGATTGTAGCTGCTGCGCCCAACGGCTACCGCTGGTTCCAGCTCTATGTGTACCGCGACCGCAAACTATCGGAACAGATTGTGCACCGCGTTGAGGCACTGGGCTTCAAGGCCCTGGTGCTCACCGTGGATGTGCCGTACACAGGCAAACGACGCAACGACATCCGCAACCAGTTCAAGCTTCCTCCGCATCTCAAAGTCAAGAACTTTGATGGTGTCTTTCAGGTAAATGTAAGTTTGACCCGAGGGCTAGCGACACCATGACATCGTGTAATCTTTCTCCGCACTTATCAGGAAGCGGCAGGACCGGAGGAGTACGGGATTCCGGCCAACACTTTGGATCCCTCCATTAGCTGGAAGGACGTCTACTGGCTGCAGTCCATCACGCGGCTGCCCATCATCATCAAGGGCATCTTGACCAAGGAGGACGCCGAGCTTGCGGTGGAACACGGCGTCCAGGGCATCATCGTTTCCAACCACGGCGGGAGACAGCTGGACGGCGGTCCAGCTTCAGTAAGTTAACTCATTCATATTTTCATATTTCATATTAAATATTGGGATTTATTTAGAAGTAGAATCTTAATCAGTATATGTCTTGCAGAATAAATCATAACAATATGTACCTGTACATCTTGTACCTCGGGTCATGCTAAATCGCTGCTCTTGAGGCTATTAAATAGCGCCTAAGTACCTAGTTGTTTGGTTGCCATGCCGACAGATTGACGCCCTTTCTGAGATTGTGGACACGGTGCAGGGCCGCATCGAGGTCTACCTGGACGGGGGCATTCGCACGGGCAGCGATGTGCTGAAAGCGTTGGCCTTGGGGGCCAAGTGCGTGTTCATCGGCCGCCCGGCAGTGTGGGGCCTTGCATACAAGGTACGCTCACGCATTGTGTGCGTGTGTGTCCTTTCAATGCGAATGAGAAATTCTTTCCTCTCATGTTATGACCCACTGAAGATAAATCGCCTGTCTCTGTGACTCATCATTTTAATGTACTGTGGATTTGTTTGCCATAGGGGCACCATATACTGTAATTTTACTATTGTAGTAGAAGACTCCTAACAATCATTTTGTGAGCTGTCCCTAATATTTAGCCTCTTATGTTTTCAGGGGGAGGAGGGAGTGAGGGAGGTGCTGCAGATTCTAAATGATGAGTTCCGCCTGTCCATGGCTTTATCGGGTGAGTGCGAACAATCGGTCTGAATGACGACATCATTGGGCGCTCCGCTTCGGAATCCCACCATTTTGTTGTTGCAGGTTGCCGGAATGTGGCGGAAATCAACAGGAACCTCATCCAGTTTTCCAAACTGTGAACTACCTGCGGAAGGCAGGGAGACATTTTTAACCAAGCCAACACTTGTTTTTACTGTTTCCAACACAAAAAGGGAGAACAACAAGCTGTACATTGAAGCTTCGCACACACAAAATAGGCTGTTTGTGTTTTAATAAATGCAAAAGTAATAACATTTCATTTCTTACTCATGATTGCTCGAGTGCATGTCCATCTATCAATTGTCTGCCAGACAATTAGAGGCGTCCAAACTATGACCTGGGGGCTGGCTATTTGTGGCCAATCATCACTTTTTAAGCGCCCCGCGGCACCTACCAAAAATGACATTTTCTGTATGTGGTCCCGAAAGAAAAAAGTTTGGACACCCCTAATTTACATCCATAGACAATACACAAAATTCAGCTCACACATGAACCTGTCCATGAGCATAGTTGTCTGTATGTAAGTTATAATTGACTCGTCATTAGTTCAGGGTGCACATATAAGTGCAATAGAAAATGTTCTGTCTTGTAGCTCGTTCAATCTCAGTCTCATCGGCAGCTCACATCTAAGTTAAAAAAAAAAAAGCATAGCGTGTGGCCTCAAAAGAGAAGTAAGACAGGAAGTGACTTGGGTCTCATCGAGGCCGCATTTAAAATCCGCTCTTGACGAGATGCATGCCACCCTCGCGGCTGGGCGGCTGACATTTTGTTGCTCGCAGCGCTTTTTTTTCACAGCGGTACACTGGAGGGAGGAGGCCTGGGGTTCAGTCTGCTCAGGAGGATTTCAGCCAGGTAAAACGAACCGATTGCTGCATGATGAAATCAAGTGTTTGATGACGCTTCCCCCTTGGTCACAATTGTGTTTGGAAATCGGAAGCATAGTTGCACAATTTGGAGTCATAAGTTAGCAGTATAAGCATTTGCATTGTGTTTTAAGTGTGTGGGTTTTTTTCTCCATCAGGTGTAAAACTTTACTCATTTGTTGTTAAAATACAAGGTGTACAATTTGCAATTCAGTTGAAGGTAGCACTTTAGTTAAATGAAAAATAATGGCTACGAATCTACAAGCAGTGGAATTTTCCCCACAAAGGTCAATATCATGTTCAATGTGGAGCTTTAAAGTTTTTTTTTTTTTTTTTTTTAATCCAGTTTTAACAGATATGCCCAACCAATTTTATGTTATCTATGAAACTGACTGCTGCACGTCCTTAATGGCAAACTTTGCTCTCAGTTTAGGGGCATGGGTCCTTAAGGCATTTTTTTGGTAACATGTAAAACAGAGCAAAATTTTGATTAATCACTATTATCAACAGCTATTTCAGTGAAATTGCTACACATATTAGCTTGATTAAAATCCGTTATTTTTAATTTATAAACATTCAAACTTTCTAGGGGTTTTACTTATCCATTTTCACTAAGCAACATGAACTTTGGTAGCCATGTCTGTCATGTGGATATTATCTGATTGCATGTATCTCGACATAATGCAATTGCAAATCATTTGGCTTTAGAGAATCATGGTGAAGATCGTAATCAAATAGCTTATTGATAAAGAAGCGAATCCTGCAGGTGTGGTACATAAACTGGACTGAACTGATCTTTATTGCATCCATTCAGAAAGTCTCACCAGTGCAGAAACAGCTTGCCGGCTCGCAGCGCCAATTACATGGGGTAAGGTGTTCATTTCATACCATATCATATTAGGGTCTTTTTAGCCGAACCGATATCCTTCCAAGATGAATTTGTCATCAATATATTGTCTGGCTGCAGTACAATTTGAACCACAAGTGTACTAGAGCAGTGGTTCTCACAACCTTTTTTCAATGATTGACGCCTCACTATAACACAATTTAACAATAAGTAGAAGCATGTTCCAAATAATTTGCTCTTACTTTGAAAAAAAATCTACCATTCTACGGTTAAAAATCATTACAGTAAATTTCCTGATACCCGCAGGGTCTCTGTTCAAATCTCACGTACCCCCTGAAGTGCCTTCAGGTACCTCCATTGTAAGTCACTTCAACTTCGGATTAATTTCGCTTGAATTGAAAATATAAATGTATCGTTCATTATATAAATGCTATTTGCTGATACCTTGAGAAACCTTGTTAAAATATTCCATGCCCCGACAAGTACTCCCTCTTGAGAACTGCTGTACTCGACCAATGGATGACCCTTTTTGCAAAACCTTTTGATCACATTTGACAAACCAGCGATTTTTGTCTTCGCAGTGTCGGAGACGACAGTGGACCAGGGAGGCTCAGCCGCCGGTTTTCCCGCTTGAGCGGTCGACGTTCCAGGGCGGCGGGTCAGCCCGACAGATCTCCTGCGCCGCTCCCGCAGCGACCAGCACAGCAAGGTCAGTGCTCATCAGTGTGGATCTTGGAGAACAGGTTTAGATTGAGGGATTTTATCCCAGAATTCAATGCCATTTTCTGTCCATTTATTGTGTTTTACATCGTTTTTTTAAGAACAAAACGTTCTGTTGCCTGAGTGAAGTTCTGTTTGGTTGCACTAGATGACAGGGTTCCTCTGCCAGACCCTCTCCCACCTCCAGCACCATTTGTACCTCGAATTCCATCCCCAGCTCCGGTTCCACTGCCCCCAACCCAGAAAATCCCTCCCAAACGGCCCGACAAAGCTACCAAGCCCAAACTGCCCCCTCGGCCCCTTTCCAAAGTGTTCAGTAGTGCAGAACACGGCTCAGCTGTCTTACAGGTGCAAACCCAAGACTCTGGTCCTGATCCTAGACTGGCCAACTACCATTTTCTGTTTCTATCCGACAGGGTTTGAATGCTTTCCGAGCAACTGACATCCTCTGTGATGTGGTGCTGGTTCCCGGAGACAGTGAGGAAACCTTTCCGGTACACAGAGTCATCATGGCATCATCTAGTGACTACTTCAAGGCCATGTTCACAGGTAAATAAAGTTTTTTGCCAAGCTGGCATCTGCGGCTGCTTCTCATAAATGTTCTCCTTCAGATCTACTATATAAATTAACCGAGTACAGACATCTGAATAAAATGTTTAAATACAATAACAAAGTATTAACGCTTCAGGGGGTATGCGCGAGACCGATATGCGGGAGATCAAGCTTCACGGGGTCACTAAGTTGGGCCTGAAGAACATTTTAGACTTCATCTATACGTCCAAAGTCAGCCTGGACATGGGCAACCTCCAGGACACGCTGGAGGCTGCTAACTTCTTACAGGTCATGCCGGTCCTAAATTTCTGCAACCAGCTTCTGAGCAGAGAGGTGAGCTTTGGGCAAATCCATCAATTTGAGCTCAATGCTAATTGTGGAACGAAACGGTCACCTGCGATTTCAAATTATTCAGATCACAGTTGATAATTGTGTGGAGGTGGAGAGCATCGCATCTGACTTACTCCTGGGGGATGTGCAGAAGAATGTCGGTAAGCGAGGAGGAAAATGCCATAGTTGGGGGTTTGTTGTACTGTGAAGGTAAAAACCTAGCACAGAAATAAACAAAGACAAAGTAGGCTATATTAAAGACAAAAATATGCATCAAGAGACTGGTTATTCAGCGCTATACAAATTTGAAATTTGATGAAAAAACAGGGTCATCTTAGGATAGTTTAGAGGGTTAAGTTAGATTTAGACAAACACTTAAAATCTCATGATGAAACGAACTGAAGTCTTCAGGGTTAGCTTTAAGGTAGAGTTTGTTTTAAAGCAATGGATCTCAAATTTGGGTACAAGGATCCCTGAGGTTACTATAAGGCACTTCAGCCAGATCATACATAACTGGGTTTCTGCAGCTATCAGCAAATCTAATGATTTTTGATGCCATGAAAGGAAGAATATTTTTTTTCTGAGCAAATTAAGAGCAAATTAACTGTAATTTGCTATTACAGGTACATTTTGTTGTAGTGTCTCCTATGCAGAATGTTGAATGCCCTTATGTTGAGATTTATGCGGATGTACATTGTCGGTACTTAAAAATAAAACAGATGATGTTCCTAATTAAAATACGATTACTCCAGGTTTTTTTTTTTTTTTTTTTTTTTTTTTTTGGTAGCTGAATTTGTGAGCCGCAACCTGTCCGCCCTGGTGCAATGCGGTCGCTATCTGCAGCTCTCCGAGAAAACCATCGCAGGAGCCCTAGCCAGCAACTCTCTGAAAGGCTTCTCTGAAACGGAGCTCTACCAGATCGCCAAAAGCTGGCTGGCCCACGACTCTGCTAAGCGCCAACATTCCGTCCACGCCTTGATGCGTCACATCCGCTTCCCCCTGATGAACCCCTCCGACCTGATCCAGATCTCCCACCAAGAAGACGACGGGGACGGGGATGGCGACTCCCTGATGCGTTCCGACGCTTCCTGCGTCAACCTCCTGCTGGAGGCCAGCAACTATCAGATGATGCCCTTCATGCAGCCGGCCCTCCAGAGCGAACGCACGCGGATCCGCTCGGACGCCACCCACATCGTGACGCTAGGCGGCGTCATGCGGCAGCAGCTGGTGGTGAGTCGGGAGCTGAGGTTGTACGATGACAAAACTGGACATTGGCGAGCCCTCAGGCCCATGGAGGTGCCTTGCTACCAACACGGCGTGGCCCTTCTGGGCGGCTTCCTCTTCATCGTCGGAGGTGAGAGCTTCAAAATGTCAAGTGCAAAGAATTTCTTTCAAATCGCTCTGTCTTCCCAGGTCAAAGTACTTACGACACCAAGGGTAAGACGGCCATCGATAGCGCCTACCGCTACGACCCGCGCTTCAACGTGTGGCTTCAGATCGCTTCACTCAAAGAGAAGAGAACCTTCTTCCATCTTAGCGCTCTGAAAGGGAAACTCTACGCCATTGGTGGCAGAAACGCAGTGGGAGAGATCGGTGAGTGGATTATATTGTCCCAGCTGCAGCTAGGCAATATTCATTTTAAAATTATTTATTAATTAAATATTAATTTGAAAAATAGCCAAATCCAGCTTTTGCACAAATGGCAGTATATTGGATGGTTGTTTTAACCCTTGTCCAATCCTTTGAGGTTTGCATCAGAGGCATTTTACATCAATTTGAAAGCAATTTCGATTTTATTTTTGGGTTCTATTGTTGCTCAGATAGTTCTAGAAAGTTGGGTAATTGTTGACATGACCACTTTGTAATTTTACAAATCAATTTGATGCAATTGAATTTTAAACCTCTCTTAGCATCTGAAAAATAGTAATGCCGGTAATGAAAAATGGTCATATCTTACACAGTGTCCCTTTAAGCAGCTACGTAAGATTTTAACAGGATTACTGCATGTATCAGTGAATCTGATGTAATGCTTTTCAATGCTCTGACAGGAACTGTGCATTTTCATTTTCAAACTAAGAGCAAATTATTTGAAACATGAAGCAACATTGCTAAATTTTTCATAGTGACTCATCTGCAAAATATTGTCTGTCTTTATTTCGTTTCGTATATGCATTGTCATTATTGACACAATTTCCGGCAGATGTCAAACGGTATATATTCACGAGTTGCTCATATAATACATAGATACCACTTACAAATGCAGTTTGAAAGTTTAACAAATCAAATATTTGCATTGGTTAGGGGGTGCTTGGCTATTACATAGTTAGAATTCGACTTTTTGGACCAACAAGCAACCAAGAAATCCCTACTTCTTGCATACAAGCTCAGTTAACGCTTAACTATTTTCTACTGAAACTTCAGACTCTGTCGAGTGCTACAACCTGAAGACTAACGAGTGGACCTTTGTGAGCAGCATGACCGAGTCTCACTATGGGCACGCCGGGACAGTTCATGGCGACTTGATGTACATCTCAGGTAATGCCAACGAAATGTAAAAATGTAGCATAGCTACATGACAAAAATGCATTTGGCTGCTAAGATTAGGAAGGAAAAGTGGTCTCAGGTGGGTGTTTAACAACAAATCATTTGCATCCAAAGAAAACTTGTTTTTTTTGTTTGTAATAACACACCAGATTAGGACAGGCTCTGCCCAGTGTTCTGTTGATTTTGGTGATACTTTTAATAATGCTTGCTCCACATTTTGAAGCTCTTTTTAAAGGTAAATATGTTTTATTGGTGTGCTTAAGATACATGACAAAAGTAACTGATAAATCTAGATAAACGAGCTGTGTTGAATTTGTCAAAAATCATCAGGTACACAAAGAAACGCACTGAAGGTTAGCATAACATGGGATTTCATGCTAACAACGGTATTCTGTAGTTTTGAGGATATGTAATTGCATTTTTTATTTTTATTTTTTACATCATCTGAAGTCTTTCTTCTTACTATGTTGCACTGTCCGACACTCGATTAATGGTCTTTTTTTGTATCCAACATTAACTGAGCATTGCTTCTTTTTTTTCAACTAAATTTTACGACTTTTCAAACCCTGCAGGCACCATACCATTCCGATTAAAACAGATCTTCCACAAGAGTGACTGTAAATTTTGGTTCCGGCAGCCTTGGCCACTTGTCCTCACAGAAAAGGCCTTCTTGTTTCCAAATAAACACAAGCGGACATTCAAGGCTGAGGAAGTGAGGATGGGCAGCAGAATCAAAGCAGAACAAGCCGGCGTTAAAAAAAAAAAAAAATGTTGAAAAGAGTCTTTTAAAGCCCTCCTGTTGCGTGACGGATCACATTGACCTACTTTCAAGCTGAAAAAGCTAACTTTGAAAAATAATATATGTTTGAAAGATAAAAAATCCATATAGTTGTTTTTTTCAAATCAGATTTTTTATACAGACTCGTAATATACTCCAAATATTTTGATCACATGTCATTTCAAGTCGCAAACAAGCTCCGGAGTTGACCTTTTCTCTCCAACCACTTCCTGTCACGGCAGCGGCTCGGCGCTCAAAGCGCGTTCGGCCTCGGCCCACACAGGAAACAGGTGTCTGCTCACGATAGCGCCCTACACAGATGGCGAAAGTTCTCATATGATGTGAGAAAGTGTGAGTACACGTACTCGTGTCGAAAAAAAAAGAATCTACCTACGTGCTGTCACAATGCACTTGTTCTAGGTCGCTTCTCATTGCTGTTTCGTGTGTTTAAAGACACGGCGAACCGTATTATGGTGTACATAAAAATCTTTCACTTCCTGAAATGGAGAGAAATTTTTAAGTCGCACTTTGGCGCCAATATTCTTTTTTTGCTTTTATGAGCGCCCAAACATTCAACAGTACTTTTCTTCTAAAACCATTTAAAAATATGAATATGGGATTTTACTGACAAAAAACAACCTACCTACAACCTATACAGGATCCACACCGTATTGTTAAAGTAAAACGCTCAAGTACATGGTGAGAGGGTTCACTAACGTGGATATTTCTTGCCAACCATCTCTAAATTCAGTCACAGCACCCTTAAAAGTTATGTCTATTTAATTTATGCTAATTTTAACCCTTTCACTCCTGTTGGGACAATACTTCTCACAACTTTCCAAAAAAATCGCAGTGGGTACACACTTTCAAGCTGACTGTTTGGCTGACTGTGACCCAAAAGTGTTATGCTTCACGTTCATAAATTACGTTCAAAATTTAAGAGATATATCTTGCCTGACCGGATGTTCAACACCCTGAATCCTTTGAACCCCCGTTCATCAACGCTAACCCATTTTTCAATCGCCATCCATACTTTTTCTTCGACAATTTGTAAAAAAAAGTTAGTGCCATCTAGTGGTGAACTAAAAGAATGCAACAATTTTGAAACCCATACAAAATAGTTATTTGAGGCCAAGCCTCCTACCCGTATTCTAAGTTAGCCAAATTATTTTTCTTTGGTTGTCCGTAGTGAATAGTTCTGGAGCTTAAACCAACAGCTCCAATCAGCTTTTATTTTTTTGTATTACATATTTCTTCTTCACTCTTCAACATCTGTTGAATGTTAATTGCTCTTGGGCGCCACGAGGCCCCGAGCAGGTGCTTAGTTAGATTCTGGCCCTTTGGTTGAATCCCGCTTTCCTATGATATCACCAAGGCGGCATCACCCACGACACCTTCCAGAAGGAGCTGTGGTGCTACGACCCGGCGGCTGACGCGTGGACACGCCGAGCGGACATGACGGAGCTGCGGGGACTCCACTGCATGTGCACGGTGGGGGACCGCCTCTTCGTCATGGGCGGCAACCACTTCCGGGGCAGCAGCGACTACGACGACGTGCTAGGCTGCGAGTATTACAGCCCCGCAGACGACCAGTGGACGGTGGTGGCGCCCATGCCTCGGGGCCAAAGCGACGTGGGCGTCACCGTCCTCCAGGGCCGCATCTATGTAGTGGGCGGGTACTCGTGGAACAGCCGCTGCATGGTGGACATCGTGCAGCGTTACGACCCCGAAAGGGACGTTTGGGACCGTGTCTTTGACATCTTGGAGCCCCTGGGAGGGATTCGGGCCTGCACCATGACGGTTCATCTACCGGAGGGGTCTGTGGATGAGGCCGAGATCCAGGAAGGACCCTTGCCCACAGGCGAAAACTGAAATTTGATAGCGATTGGACAATATCTGTATTTGAAAGACCGTGGCCATGCTCACTTTAAAGCAAAATGGCAGATCCCCTGTGCATTTTACAGTATGACCTTTTGAGACATTTTGGTGCGTCTTCTCCAAATTTCATCTGGCTGAGTGAAACTGGCTTCAGGGCCTGGAAGGGGACCTAGGTGCCAATGAATGAACTAGCAAAAAATCGTCTTTTTATGACTCTACTCATGATAGAAAAAAAAAAACAACTTTCTCATTGTTACGGGAATCTGGCCCCAGGGATTACATTTCCATCAAATTCACTTGACCAACCCAATTTTTTTACAGTCATGCTCCTAAAAGAAGAAATGAAGCCATGTTCAGTTAGTACAAGGGAGGAGCCTGAGGGAACGTCAGCACCGTAACCATCTCCCCTCATTTCTAATCACCTAAAATGAAGGTCATCCACGCACCATCGACAATGCTCTTCTCTGTGGCTCATTTCAAGAGGCTTCCATCCAAATATGAGCTCCAGTCATGAGTTTGGACCTCAAATAGCTTGTGGTCACAAAACCGGTCTTTGTGCCAATTTTTACCGTTGAGATTTTACCGTTGCGTCTCATAATCCCTTACGTTTTACTGCCACTGGTCATTCCCTCGGGGTTAGGCTTTTGATGCTATGTGGCCAGGGGCGGAGCTACGGGCTGACCAAAAAACACCCCTTGTCACTTTGTGGCCACCCCTATACCAAAGGGCAAATTTTGAAATCCTGTGATTATTTTTTTATTTAAGTGCCTTTTTTCAGTATTCTTACACCCATTAATATTCTGCCTTTATTTTTTTAACTACCTATTTAACCCTTGCCACCCCACTGAAACTTTTCCGGCTACGCCCCTATAAATGGTTAGCATCGCTTAGTAAATTAATTTTGTCACTTTTTTTGTATTTTCTATTTTTACAATTAAAATATGATGCTTTGAACATGATGCTTTATTATTTTAGCAATCTTTTTTTTCCACAATTTACACCCACACCCCTCCCCCCAACACATACACACCCCATTAGATGTTTGTGTTCATCCTTCAGTTTAAGATAAGAGACATCTGGCATGGTCAAGGACTCCAAACACAGGAACTTGACGTCTCTAGTTTTATTATATTTACTTGTTTTGGTCATGAGAAAAGGGAATTATTTTTCTGTGGGGAATGAGAAAAAAGAAATCACCCTGAAAGCCATAATTCACACAGAAATAAAATCACATGCCATCCAATCAGCACGTAAGCTCTTTATATTACTTTTTTAAGTTCATATAAGGGTATCAAAATTGGTTTCAGGCTTGAAATTCAGGTTTATAAATCGATTGTCTTCAATACTGTATATTTTTTGTGTGTATCTCCAGATTCCTGACTGGCTCACTGAGCTGGCCCCGCCCTTCTGGAATTATCCTTGACCATCCTTGGTGAAAATATAAAAGCAGACCAAGTCATCTCTGTGACGCTCATCTCTTCTTCATTTTCATCTGTACTTTTGTCATCCTGCCGAGGATCCGCGATGTCATCCCTGGACGGCGACGTGTGCGTGGTGACGGGAGCGTGCGGCTTTCTGGGAAAGACGCTGATCAGGATGCTCTTAGACCAGGAGAAAAACATCAGCGAGATACGACTGCTCGACGTCAACATCAAACAAGAGCTGCTGCAAAGTCTGGAAGGTAACTCAATACTCAAGTTGGCTCCGTCTGTTTTCTTATAAAAAACATTTTTCTTATGAAAAAAAAGGAAAAAAAATACATATATATATATATATATATGTATATGTATATGTATATGTATATGTATATATATATATATGTATATGTATACATACAACCTGTCGAATTTTTCTGAGTTAGAAAAATAAATGAAAATGACTGATAATTGTACGTTTGTGATATAAAGATTATAACCGAAAACATTAAAGTTTTATTTACTTAATAATTTTGCTACAGAAAACAAGTCTTAAACACTATTTTGCAATATTTTGAGTTTAAAGACAGTTTCTTGTATTTAAAAAAAATAACTTGTTGAATGTTGCTAGGTTAGACAAATCTAATTCACATATTGTATGTTTCTGATTTAAAAAGAAATGAGTATAGCTTTTATAATTCTGTTTTTATTATTTTTGCGCATAAAAATAATAATACTAATTAACAATTTCGAAAAAATAAATATGCAGTATATCTTAAAAATGTGTTTGAAATTTAAGATAGATACACAATTAATAAAAATAGTTCTCTTTGAATAAAAAAATTGAATGAAAAAATATGCGGATAAGTCAGCTGATAAATTATTTTCCAAATGATAAATACGTTGTTTTAATACTGTTTTAAATAACAATCTTTACCGAAAAGCTGGAAATTCTGCCATCCAAATGGTATCCAATTAAAATTTAAACCTCAAATATCTAAAATGATTTTCAATTCATTTGAGAGTAGTTGACTATTTATTATTGTATCTCTAGAAAAACAAGGCAAATAAGAATTTTAAGAAAACAGACATTTTTTTTTGTATTTCCATTAAAACTAGTTCATTGTTTTTATTCGAGATATGTTTAAAAAAAAAAAAAAAAAAAGGGCTCCGTGATCCAAAGAATCCTTTGCCACAAGATCTTCTTTTGCGGAATGTTCTGGTTTCCAGAAAGCCGAGGCCACATCAAGCTGAGCGCAAGCGAGGGCGACATCAGAGACGCTGATTTTGTGAGAAGAACGTGTCGGGGAGCCACGCTGGTCTTCCACATCGCATCTATCATCGACGTCGCCGACGCCGTCGAGCCCAGCGAGATGTACGCCGTCAACGTCAAAGGTGCGCTCGCCGATATCGACGCGGTGCTCCGTCCCTGTCAAACACATGGCAAATTGTCCACCTTTTTCTGATTGAAATGCTCTAAAAGATTTCAATTAAAAGCATCCAGAAAACAGTATAAACAGTATAATTTTGTTTTTGAAGGCGTTTCTGCTCCATTTAAGTTTCGTCAAGGGACAAACGGTGGCGAGGAAATGACTAACTTGAGCTGCGTTTGGACTGTTCGAACTCCATGTCTAAATCCGGTGTATGGTTCACGCCGGGTCGGCGTTCCAGGGACGCAGAACCTCCTGGAGGCGTGCCTTCGGGAGAACGTGGCCTCCTTCATCTACACCAGCACGGTGGAGGTGATGGGCCCCAATCGAGAGGGCGACCCGGTGGTCAACGGCCACGAAGACATGGTCTACAAGTCCTACCTCAAGTCCTGCTACAGCAAGACCAAGAAGGAGGCGGAGGACCTTACCCTGAGGTACGACGGTGAGCCCCTGCCCGACGGCGGCCACATGGCCACCTGCGCCCTCAGGCCCATGTACATCTACGGCGAGGACTGCCGTTTCCTGCTGAACCACATGGCGGACGGCGTTCGCAACAACGACGTCCTCTACCGGATGTCCCGGCGGGAGGCCAAAGTCAACCCGGTCTACGTGGGCAACGTGGCGGCCGCCCACCTCCAGGCCGCCCGCTGTCTCCGGGACCCCGAGCGGCGGCCGCTCGTCGCCGGCAAGTTCTACTTCGTGTCCGACGACACGCCGCACGTCAGCTACTCCGACTTCAACTACGTGGTCATGTCGCCGCTGGGCTTCGGCATCCAGGACCGGATGATGCTGCCCCTGCGTCTCTTCTACGTGGTCTGCTTCCTGTGGGAGATGGCGTGCCTGTTGCTGCGGCCCTTCCGCCGGGTGGTGCCGCCCATCAACCGGCAGCTGCTGACCCTGCTCAACACGCCTTTCAGCTTCTCCTACGACAAGGCCAAGCGCGAGCTGGGCTACGAGCCCAAGTACACCTGGCAGCAGGCGCGAAGCAACACCACCCGCTGGCTGGCCGAGCAGCTGCCCAAACAACGGGAGAAAATATGGGCCAAGTAAAACCTCGGTGCCGCCGGTTAAACATAAGAAAATGAGACGTTCAAATCCCTTGCTAGCCTGACCCAAAACATAGCAAAAAGCTGAATTGAATCACCCTGAAGATTCATTACAATGGATCGAAAAGTTCAAACATCTCCAAAAGAGTCATGCGCGACTCCTTTAGTAGCTCGAGTTTAGACATTAGAGAAGCACAACTCCTTGAGTGGCCTTAAGTTCAAATGCAAGGAAACGGTTGAGTGGAATAGTGGAAAAACACATAGTGTGTTAGTTAAGACAACACTGAGTTAAAATAAAGCAAAGCACGACTCCCTTAGTAGTCTGAATTTAAACGGAAAGGAAAAACAGTAAGTTGAGCTAAATATCGAAGAAAAGCGCTCACAACTCCCTTGGTAGCCTGACTTAAAGCATGACAGAAAGATCGTAAATTGAGTTTAAAACCTCAGAAAAAAAACATCCAAAAAAAGGCACAACTTCCTTGTGATCCTGATTTAAAACATTAACTAAAGAGAGTTGCGTTTGAAAACATCAGTCCAGCACTAGGATTGAATTTCAAAACATCAAATAAAATGTGTTTATTTAGACTCAATTTGACTCATGTTTATCTCCACTTACTTGTTTACTTTGACGTAAAAAAATAAAACCTTTGTGTTATCTTTAGTCATTGTTTATGACATGAAGAGCTGTTAACGCTCCACAACAATTTGACACGATATAGCACACACACATACACACACGGTGGTGTGAAATCAGGCCAGAGTCCATTGATCAGCAAACAGCTCATGAAATGGCTGCTAGGCAAACAGTCAGCGCTTTGGATTTATATTGCGGACCGGGTGCGCGTCACTGACTGACTGCTGTCAAAAGCACATCATACTTCTCACTATGTAATGTCAACAGCGGCCAGAAACGACACCAAAAAGCAACGATCACGCCAAATAAAGCATAAAGGAACCAACTGCTAAACTAAATCAGTTCCAAAACATTTCAGGTGCAACTCACGCGGCCCGGTACCAGTTGATCCACGGACCGGTACCGGGCCGCGGACCAGTGGTTGGGGACCCACTGAATTAATTGACCAAATGTGAAGTTGAGTCATTTTACCCCTGATTAACATTTTTCCAAGCCTTAATATGCTGTTAGCCACCACTTTAGGATTACAAAAGATTAAATGGCCATGAAAAAAGTCCCCCTAATTCATTTTAGTAGATGTCAATTCTGTTGAATTGTCCTTGTCCTCAGACCTGCTTTCTTCAAATAGGTAATGTCCACTGCAGTTATTGTGCGACACGTGTGGCAAAACTACGGTGATGAAGAAATATTTTGTTGTAATGTATAACATCGTTACAATCACAATAAAGGCATTCTATTCTGATATTCTACTTAAATCTACAGTACTTTATAGATATTCATTTGTGAACTCAAGAAGTTAACCCAAAAATTAATGCAACCATTGATAAGTTGTTAATATTAATGTATAAAATAATTATACCGATGTTTGTACTTGTTGATTGTTGATCACCGTGCGACGCAGGTGGATATGAATGCGGATTTTTTGAAACATAGTTTACAAGATTTTATTTTGAAGTCATTAAAACAGCGATTAGTTTTAAAAATAACGATTAGTTAAAAAAAAAAAAAAAAACTCGTCGTCCCCGTGTGCATTTTCTGTCCCTTAGGCGATTTGAAAACTTGGTCAACTAAGGTAACCGCCATCTTGTTTGTTTACCCAGTGACGTATCCTTAAACGACCTATCAAACGCGGCTTTTTCTGAAAGCCAACAACCAATCGCGTTTGTGCCCACTCGCACTTAGACTTGCGTTATGGTTGCATTAAAAGCCCCACGCTTTATCGGAAAACACATGATTTAACGTGCTAGCGTTTGTCATGGGGAATTTCCTGGTTCGTGGGCGTCCGTCGCGTGACGCCTAGACCGAAAGCCGATCACCCTGGACCGGCTTCCCCGAGCAGCTGAGCACCGCTAAGCTCTCCTTAACTCGGGAAATGTGGCCCTCGGGCAAAAACGTTCCGCTGCTGCTCTACTGTCTTCTGCTGGTCCACAACGTCCAAGGTATGTTCACCTGTGCCCACTATTTTGCACACTCACGTGGATTTTTATGATATTCAAAATTTTCATAACGTTTTTGTCACACTTTAAAAAATATATACTGAAACGTCATCATATAGTGTATTTTAATCAACTCTTATTGATCAAATTAGACCACGAAGACAATAAAAAGTAACATTTTAAACAGCCTGTAATAGTGTATAATAATTAGATACGTTTATATATCTAATAAATGAATATTATGCAATAACAGCAATTTGAAGTATACTCAGTTAAAAATGACTCAATTTTGCGTCCTTAAAGAACCAAACCAATATTTGACTCACCTTCTGGATTATTTTAGACAAAACAACCCTATTTGTGAGGTTTTAATGTGCAAAACAACCAATGAAGTTGGGTGAAATAGACTCAAACATTGGGTTAGTCTTGTTTGGACCAATAGGTGGGCTAGTTTTAATTCAACTGTTTTTAGAGCGTATTTTGAGGCTTTAAAACAAATACAAAAATTCAAGAATAAAACCTCAAATATTTAGAATATAGCAAACCATCCAACAAAAGGAAGTAAAAGCAGGCCAATTAAAAGTAAATTAAAAAAAACAAAACAAAAAAAACATACAAAGTTCATTTTTAGCAAACAGACATTAATATAAATGAAATTTAATATATAGACTAATAATATGTATAGTAACAATGAAAACTAACATAAATCAGTCAATGCTCAAAACATTTAGAAAAAAATATTTAAACCATGAGCAGGATTGTCAAATCCATATTCTAGCAAAGTGTAGTAAAAAAAAGAGCAGTGAATTGTTTAAAAAAAAATCCTAAAATACATAACTGCTGTGAATTTAAAAATTTGAAATGCATTGATAAATATGAGAAATAGAAATCAAAATCTGATGATCAGGTCCATCAATAAACTAATACTTAAATGAAAACTGACACTTGCTCTTATTCAAGGTACGATAGATGTTCTGTTTGTTTGCATCAATTCCAAACGTCTTCTTGTCATGGTGGAGGATCTGAGGTGGGTCCGGACGAGTGCGGCGACATGAGTAACACCACGTGGCAGCAGTACCGCCAGCAGAGGCAGCAGAGAGCGAAGCCGAGGATTCGTTACCTGCTGATGACGCCGGAGCGCCCGGGCTGCGCCCGCGCTTTTCACGAGGCTCCGGGGAGCACCTTCAACGTCACGCGACCCACCAAGGTCATCGTGCACGGATACAGGTTAGATACCACGCCCTTGAATGGTTGTCTTTAAGATATCCTCCTGAGAGCCATCCGATTCATTTGCGTCCACTGTAGTGGACAGTTGTTTCCAGTCTTTATTTTTTGACTCATGGGAGATAACCTACTAAGTCCTAGTGTACTCATTAGAGGACATCCCGGCCTGTCCAATGATGCGTCGATTGTTTGGGATCGATTTTGATATTTGCTCACTGGCAGGGCCCTGGGTAGCAAACCTTCATGGGTTTTGGATCTGGCCCAAGCTCTGCTGGAGGTGGAGGACGTCAACGTTCTGATGGTGGACTGGGTCCACAGCGCCTCTTTTGCCTACAACCTGGTGGTGGACAACTACAAGGAGGTGGCCCTGCAGATCTCCGTCCTCGTCAACCAGCTGCAGGTAGCAACTAACCAGTAAACTTTTGTTTCTTGGAATTTATGACCCTCTTTGCATAATATGGCAAATCTTGGCTTGTAATTGACGGAGGTGGGCCATTGGTCATGAGGTGGAAGTTCTTTCTGATTGGACAGAAGTTAGCAACACCACTGCCACCTAGTGACTTGGCGTGTAAATGAAACCACACTTTGCTGGATTCTATAGACGCAATTTCTTTAAATATACAACCACAACAAAGAGGAGACTATTAATTTTCAATGGTAGCCAATTTGTTAACTTGTGCCATTTTCTAGTAAAAAAAATAAAGAATTTTACTTAGTTTATGGCATGCTCTTTGGAACTAACTGCACCCTTTTTTACTTATGACTTTCCTAAATAGAAAAAAGGATGCAAGCTTGAATCATTCCACTTCATCGGCGTCAGTTTAGGGGCGCACGTGGCCGGATTTGTGGGAACGCTCTTTGAGGGAAAGATCGGGAGAATCACAGGTAAACCTCCAGTGGAATGTGCTTGAATTTGAGCGGGATCCAGGTCTTTTCCTTCTTTTTTTTCCCAGCTTTGGACCCGGCCGGCCCCATGTTTAAGGGCGCGGACATCTTTGACCGTTTGGACCCATCAGACGCGCAGTTTGTAGACGCTATCCACACCGACTCAGACTGTAAGCGTGTATATAATATACACATTTTGTTTTTAAATTGTTGTGTTTGGAGACTCTAGTATTGGGTTAGCTTTGATGTGTTGAAGAGATGTTTTGATGTGATCCGACAGACTTTGGCATCTCCATCCCGGTGGGCCACATCGACTTTTTCCTGAACGGTGGAAACGGACAGACGGGTTGCGCACGATCCCGGTTCGCCTCTGGTGAGTTCTGCCTTATGTTAAACATAGAAAACATCAGGAAAAAAAAACAACAAAACATCTGTCTGCTTATGTGTAGATGTTTGAATTCATTTGGCACTCTAAACTTTCCACTTTTGGTCCATACCACTTTTCCACCCTTTTGAACCGCACTGCAAAACTTTTTGCACCATTTCGAAGCACACCTATTTTTGGCACCTTTTGTCAACCCAACCAAGCCCTTTTTGGCACCCTTTTGGACAAACCACGCTTGGTACCTTTCAGAACTATACAACATTTGACATTCTTTTGAATCATAGGCACCCTCATAAATCATAATAGTTTTGGTACGTTACTTTTTTATTCTCTGTATTTTTTTAATTCTTTTTGCACTCTTATGAAAACCCTACCCTCTTTTAAAACATTGTTTTTTCTTTTTGCATACTAAATTCTTGGCGCCCCCGCTTCTGAACTCTTTCCGTGCGGAATTGTCCGTTTTGGATTTCTTTCCAGTGTACGGCTATGTGATTTGCGACCACATGAGGGCGCTGCACGTGTACATGAGCTCTCTCAATGCATCTTGCCGGTTGAGCGGCATCCCGTGTGACAGCTACCAAAATTTCCTGCAGGGACGATGCCTCCACTGCGACGCCTTCCGCGGAACGTGTCCAACCATCGGTCAGTGATAAGAGTATCAGCATTAAAAAAAAAAAAAGACAAAATGAACAATGAACATACCACTTAACGTACTAAAGTAAAGTATTAACGATTAACTATATGAAAAATGTCTTTCAGGTTTGTCAGAAAAGTGCGGCATTACTTCATCTCCTATCCCCACCGAGCAGAAGTTGTTCCTCCTCACCACGTCCCAGCCGCCTTTCTGCGGTGAGAAGACATCAACCACACGTGCTAAAACGCACAATGCTAATGTTGTTATTTCATGCGAACTCGAGGATTCCTGATGAGCATCCTCAAGTGGATGCAAAAGGCGAGCCAAAGTCTCCTAATTGCGGCGAAAACATCAAAGACGAAGCTAGAGGGGGAAATGCGGTTAGTCAGCAGAAGCAAGCTAATGAGCTCCTTTGCTGTGCGTGAGTGACCCCGCGCGCGCAAAGGCAAAATCGATCACGTGCTCGCGTGCGCTTACAAGAAGAACGATTCAAAGTCAAACTCAGTGAAAATCACAAAACGCTGTTTTTAACAGCAACTTTGTGTTCTGCGTCCTGATTGGCCATCTTCAGTCAATGTCCTCAATGCCGTGCCTGCCATCAAAATGTAATTCGTTATCATAATGGGAAAACGTTAATACTAGCCTGGAAAAAGCAAAGGGATGAAGAAAACAAATGAATGTCCTATTTTTTTTTTTAGATTTTTCAATAGTATAGTTTTACTTTTTAATCTAGGAAGGTTCGAATTGTGGTATTTAAATGAGGGATCTAAGTAAATCTTCACATCTGTGAGAAGATTTGTGTGGGTAAGGGCTTTACTACCTTAAAACATATATCAAAAGATACATATATTTAAAACAAAATATAATGAACTAAACACTGTCAAAAGAAAAACATACAGTATAATAGTGACAACATTTATTTAAAAAATGGCAAAATAAACTAAACTTTTACTACAAAGTGTGTGTGTATATATATATATATATATATATATATATATATATATATATATATATATATATATATATATATATATATATACAAAAACTAATACAACATATTCTAAACAAAATATACTGTAAATGTGAATGAAAAAGTGTAATTAACTACAAATATAAACTTACTAAACAAGAAAACAAATGACCAAAAAAGTACTGTAAAAGGAAAAATATAATATTGATAATGCACATAATAAAAAGAAAACCATTTCTGATGAAGGATTGCATAATACTACTTCAAGCTCCCTTGTGTTTGTGCTGCAGCTCATCACATCCTGTTTGTGTTGGAAGCGTCTGGTCTCACAAAAAGCGCCGAAGTGGAAGTCACCCTGACCACCGGAAACCTGGAGACGCAACGCCGACTCCGGCTGTGGGTACCAGCGCCTTTTTGTTTTTCTATTGGTCCACCAATCAAAGTGATGCAACCAACGCTTTCCATCCATCCAAAGTTTGATTTTGTTGGTTGTGGTATTCCAGAATACCCGCTTCTACAAACCTTGAACTAGCAGAAATGATAACCTCATAAAGTATCTCAATTCAAGGTCCACGGCATTTCATGTCCTTCACCGCTGTCCATTTGTAATAGGACCGTCCTTGGATGAGCGAATAACTCTTGACTGTGATGAACGCGTGTGTGTTTTAGCCAAACAGACACCACGGTGTACAGGACTATGCTAGCTCACCCGGTGGCGCTGTGTGAGATCCACTCCATCACCCTGAAAAACACGGGCGCTCGCTTCTACCGCCAGAACGACATCCACCTCAAGTCCGTCTGTCTCACCCAAATTGCCTCGCCAACGTATGTCTAGACTGGAATATATATATTTTTTTTAACTGTAATGTGCATGCCAGGCCAGTAGATGGCAGTGTTGTCCATCCCTCTATTTTCTGTAGCCCAGACCATCACTGGCAGTCTTAAGTACTTTTCTCTTGTAATATTCAGTCCAGTGGTTGAAGTGCAAAAAAATTAAACATACTCCCTTTAAAAGAATGGCGTGTAATATTTAGACCGCGTATTATTACGGACAGCAGGAGGTGCTGCAGGTGCTGCATTTAACATTGTCTGTGGCTGTAACAAACATGGCCGCCTCCAGAGACGTCTAATATCATTACATAACTTGACCGATGATTATATTTAAAAGATACTGTTGGTCATTATGAACGTAATTCATTTGCAAGTTTTTGAAGTTTACAAACTATTAATTTATTTCTTTAAAATGAAAAGCGGTCTAAATTTTACACACTTTTCCTTTAAAGAAAGTATCACATGCGTAATGTACATTTAACATTACATGTGAACTAATTGGTCATTAGTGTTTGGTGACCTTAAACGGTAATTGCTAGCACGCTAATGCTAATCGTGGTTACTATCCAATTAATATGGGAATATTTTGTTATTTTGTTGGTATCTAAATTTATCCGCTCACCCTTGTTTTTTTTAAATGTGTGTGTGGGTGTGTGTTTTGGTGGTGGGGGTACTCAATTTCCCCAATAGAACAATTGATTCTAAGAAGATTTAATAGCGACAACTTCATTGGGGACAGACTTGTCGCAAGCCAGGACTGAAAGTTTTTGTTTTGGTTTTGTTTTCAGGCGCGAGGAGCCACTGTGCGTGAACAATATCAACATCCGGCGAGGAGCTCCGTGGTCACATGACTTTGTGCAGGTGTGCGGCTACCTCTGACCAAAAAGGTGGAGCTACAAGAAAACAGCGCATCATGGCAAAGTGGAGACGTGGAGTAGGCAAAAATTCGCGTGTAAATCTCATTTCTTGCCATGCGTCCTCGAACGAACAACGATCGATTAATGTTAGGCGAGACGAGACAGTGGAGTAGGGCAAAATAGCATGTGTGTTTATTGTTGTTTCATAAACATCAAATCGGCTAAAAAAAAAAATAGCAGCTAAGCATAGCCTGTACATAAAGGATTCCAGGAAGTAGACAGTCCCAAAACAGTATTTTCACTGCACAGAAGCTTAATGGAGAAATGTTGGCCCCCTGTGGTAATAAATCAACTGCAATTGGACAATTTCACATTATATTGGTGTATGATCAATATTAGGAACCAAAAACATGCTAATAGCTAACTATGCTAACAAATCAAGGTGTATGTACAGAGGAAGACCTCAATTTCTTTTGTATTTTTGAAACAAGATAATAAAAAAGGAGCTCAAGTGATGAGTGACTTGGAAAAACAAGTGGTCCAATTAGTGAAATCTTAAAATAAGTAAAAAAAAAAAAAAAAAAGACGTGGTCAGAGTTTGGGAGTGTCGGTGGGAGCTAGCGGCGCTCGGGTCCTCTGGAAGCGAGCTGCTCCTTTGGCCACGTCGCCCCCTGCGGACATAAATTTGAATTACACACAGTCAAACGCGCAAATTTGGAAAATCTGCCAATCCAGGAAAAATCCAAGTGGCATCCAGTTAACGCTTTAATCAGGGATTACTGTAATTCCCCAAATATAAGGCGCACCCGTGTATAAGATACACCCTTCATTTTGGGGTCAAATTCTGGTATTTTCGATGTCATCGTGTATAGAATGTATCAACACCTTGGCCAAAATATAAACTATAGCATAACAGAATAGATCTCATCGTACTAAACTCTTCATATTTTCTTGTGCTCATATCGGTAAGTGTTTTTCAGATTTCCCACATTGTGAGCGGTCAGTGAATGCAGCACCAGTGTAATAGCGCCAATTTGTGCAGCATTCGTGCACCACCACAAGTTATGATTGTGTGTACATGCCAAAAGATCGCAATTAATAAAATGGAATACCTTTTTATTTTAGGTAACCGGCACTTTTAATCTTAACATCCACCCTTTAGCTCGTACCGTTACAGTAATTATTTTAAATAATAATACGGCCGATATAAAAATGCACATCTTTGCATCAAAACTCTATTTATGTGGTTGACATCAATATTCCTCGAATGGTGTTGAATTAAAAAAAAAAAATCTCATTTTTAAATTATTGTGAAAAAAGTGCATCTTATATTTGGGGTTATTATGGAACAATGGATTTTTTTTGTCATGGGACCCTTTCCGACGCGAACGCAGTCCAAACGCGTGGTTAATGTCTCGTTAGCGTCACAGGTGGCAGTCATGCACACAAAGTTGTCGTCGGCGCCGCCCAGGTGCAGTACTTACATGTATCCTAAGCGGGTGACCCCGTGTGTTAGCTCGGGCCCCCCCGGCGCCCCCTCTACCTCAAATAATCCCTCTCACTGCCATAGTCGGTTAAGGAGCCCGCCGCGTCGGCAAAGTCCTCCAGGACCAGGCTGGTGGAGTCCTCACCAGAGGGCAGCTCCGGGTCGGACGGCCACGGCCGGACGGCGGGGCTCTCGGGGGCGGAGTCCCGGCGGGGGGGCTCGGGGGGCTCGCCTTCGCCGCTCTGCGACGAGGGGGCCAGCACGTGGTAGAGGCTGGGCAGGCGGATGTCCAGCAGGACGCCGCTCTTGATGTACAGCTTGTTGTTGAGGTTGTACAGCTTCTCGGCGATGTCGTGGCCCAGCATGACGGCGAACAGGCGGCACACGTAGCGCTCCTTGGACATCAGGGAGAAGAGGCGCCGCCGCCGCCACGACACGTAGCGGCAGTCCTCTTCCGCCGTCAAGGTCACCTGAAAGGCAGACGGGCGCCGTTGGAAAATGCGGAAATTGGTGGAGGTGTGGCAGAAATTGAGGGATGTACACGTAGAATTTTGTGGGGGCGGGGGCTACGTAATTTTCGATACTAATAATTTTCTGGGGAGAGCGGCATTTTTATGTATTTATTTATTTACGGATTTAGATTTTTTTTTGTGGTACACTCTAAAAACACCTGGGTCCAAAATAACCCAATTAAAGGACTGACCCATTATTTGACCCAATTTTCTCAGTTGCTCTCTACAACCCAATTTTTGAAGAAAAAAATGTGGTTGTTTTATGCAAAATAATCCAGAAAGTTGAGCACAATTGACCCAAATATTGAGTGGGTTCTTTTTTGGTTACATTTATTGGGTTACATTTATCCCAGTTATTTTTTTAGAAGGAACCATAGCCCTTTATTTATTTAACTATTTGCGGTTTCCTCACTTTAAATCCTCATTTTCCAAGGAAAAGATTGCATTCTTTTCAAGGGAAAAAAATAATGGGGAGCAGATAAAAAGATTTCCCAACAAAAAAAGTGTCTTTTTTTTCGGGGGTAGGCAGTTTTTTTAGTTGTTTTTTTGTTTTTATTATGATTAAATATTCAAAGAAATTGCCAAGAAAGAAAATACTTTACATGTATCTACAAATGTCCTTTAAAAAAAATCCCAAAGAGAAAATTTAATTAAAAAAATGAAGGAAAATTTCCAATGATAATTTCATTTTAGAGTTTCCATTTTTTCCGGGGCAAGCAAAAAAGAAAGACGATTTTCAACCCCGCGTGCAGTGTGGCGCTACCTGGAACTTTCCGTCCTCGTTGGGCCTCAGGGACTCCCACTCGGGCGAGTCGAGGAACTGGTGTCGGTGGATGTAGTGCAGGAACTGACCCTCCAGAGATACGTTGATCCTGACGTCAGGAGTGACAAGGTTAAAAAGGAACGGCAGATTAGACAGCTGGAAGCTCACCCGTTAAATCGGGGTGACTTTTGCCAGAATTTGCATAACCGACTCCGCGGGGGATCGAGAAAAGCGCACTGAATATTTGCTGCGTCAACTTGCGTTTGTTCTTTTGCCAGAGAACGTGGATAAAGTCATCAGGACGCTCCTCGGTCAGGGGGGGGGGAGATGCGAGGCTTTAGGATAATCCACTGACTATAACTGGATCGCATTAAAAATTCCCGTTTCTCCTTCGTGCTTGAATGTTGCGCCATCGGATCTACTTTTTTACTTTCGTGCTCAATTTTACCTGAGACAACCTCAGCAGTTTTTTTTTCCTTTCATGAAATGTTTTTTTTTCTCGTACGGCAAATTACCATGTATAGTAAGATTTTTTTTCTTGCAAAAAAACCGGCCAGTTCCACGACCCAAAAAATAACCATGTAGAGTAAGGTCCCCCACAAAAAATGACCATATTGTATATTGTTTTTTTTTCTTAAAATAAAAGCATGTATTGCAAGGCATTTCATGCCCCCAAATGTGTCCTCTAAAAGGGAAGTCATATAAAACATGTTCTTTCCAATGTTCGTTGTACCCCCCACTCGCCCAAACACTGCATTCATAGCTGGCGGCCATTTTGACAATTGCTGTCGCCTGAAAATGACATCACAGTGAGGCTCAGCTTGTCACATGACCAAACCCAGAAGTGAACTGTGGTCGTCACCTGAGCCATGTCCACAACTATGACAATCAAATCTAGGTTTTTAGTTTTAGGTTGCTTAATATATTTTAAATGTAAAAACGCCTTTCCATAGAACATCAAGAAAATATCTTTTCGCCGCACCATTTAGATTTATCTCAACAGTATTGACTAACTTAATTTTTTCCTAAATCCAGCATGTGCTTTATGACCCACCTTGGGGTCACCTCTGGCGTAGATCCCACAGAGAGAGAGAGAGAGAGACCAAACAGGTCATCATGTCTGGGCCTGTTATTGTGTTTTTTTTAATACTCGATGCAATTCCTGAGGCAATCATCATACTTATCCAGGCTTGGAAGATACATATATGAAATTATAACAACAAATGCGGTACTTCAAGGAATATTTTCTTGATCGATCAATCAATGGCGGTATATTGATGTCGGTGGAGATGTGATGGCACTAAAAACAAAATAAAGTCACACAATGTTTATCTAGCAATAAGATGTTTCAATTAGTTTGCTCTTAATTTGAAAAGCAACCTGTTCCCGTCATGGCATTAAATAAGATACCTGCAAAACCCTGTTAGTCTCACGTAACTTCAACCACTGGACTGGACATTACAAGAGAAAAGTATTTAAGACTCACACCTGCCAGACAGGAGAAACGAGAGCTTCTCGATGGGCGTCTTGCCCTCCACGGCATACGTCTCGCCCGCCTTCATTTCCAGCACCTTATTATCGAAAGCGCCCGCAATCTCTTTGAAGACCTGCACGGGCACCCCCAACGGGAGGTAGACGGCCTGGTAGAGTGCGGAAATCTCCTCGTTGGGCATTCCCTCCTGGTGCAGGCGGAACAGCAGGTGGCAGATCTGGACCAGGCAGGCCAGGAGAAGCAAGAGATTCCAGGTGACCGCGTCGGGGCCGCAAATCGTTATCCAGCCCCAAAGAGTCAGGCAGAAGAAGGAAGGTGCCAGGAGGCCGAAGATGAAGAGGCATCCGTAGGCCCCGCTGCCACCCATGTAGCCCAGGAACAGGATCGTGTTGCCCAGGTGGTAGAGGGCACCCTCCGTGTTGTTGCTCCAGCCATTGCAGACCGGGGCGGCAAACAGGTTCTCCAGGAGGCTGGCTTTGTCCTCAGTCATGTCAGGAAAAGGCAAGAAAGTCAACAATCCAAGCGTGTTCCCTTAGGAGGTTCTTCTGGCTCTTCTCACGGTTGTAGAACAAGCGTCTCGTCGTCCATCTCGGGTGAGGACTCTTTGAGCTCAACGGCCGGCCAGCACTGTGGAGACAACAGCTGGAGGAGGGCGGGAGGAGGAGTGGGAGTGGGGTGTCATGGATATGGAGTCCCCGCAAGGATCACCATGTTTGGAATTGAAACCCAAGGAGGACACGAGCGGCCGACACAAAGCAGGCCTGCTACTTAACATAACAGCCAGAGAGGGGCAGGCAGGAAGTGGGAAGGACTTTGTCGCGCTGTGAACTCTCCAGAGGTTCTGACGGGCCCACCAAGTTTTTGCGTTGTCCGTGTTTAAGTTCTGTCTTCCACGGGGCCGAGCGAGTGGTCGAAACAAGACGGACGACATGCTGCTGCAGCTCGAATTTCGAGTAAAAATATCCACTGCTGCTGCTTGGCGTGCTTAACTGGCCATCTCAACTGACATGAACGAGGGCGCTGAGTGGGTAGAGCAGACCGCCGCCGAGGTCTGAGAAATCGTCACGTCATCCGTTGTTGAATACATTAAAAAATGGCCCATTCAAAAGCACAACAATCGAATTATATATTATATATATATTACACACACACTTTTTAGTGTTGTGACAGTAACGGTACATTTCCCTTTTCAAATTAAGAGCAAATTAATTGGAACATGAAGTGAATTGCTAAATTTGGTTATGGTGACTCTGCAAAAAGTACACCTTTATGATGTTAAGTTTTGCACGTTGACGTTATTGATGCAATTTTTTCCAGCGGTCGAGCCAGAAATAAAACGGGTGTTTTGCGATTTATGCCGGGCAGCTTGAAAATACCCCTAAAATATGTCTTTTCTGCTTGGAAAACATGTTGGATTCTCAAACATTTTGGTTTTAGTCATTTTAAATGTAGTATATTGTTGCATTTTGGGGGAATAGCCACCATCAAAAATAAATTGAAAAAAAGGTCTCAAATTGAGTGTGCCTCACTCATTTGTATTTTAAGTTATATAGTTTCAGAAATATTTGACTTAAAAAAAAGATCCTAAAATTAAATATCAAGCAGTACATTGAATTGACTTAATTCCTCTGTTGCGTTGACATCTTTATTAGTCCTTGGCTTACAGTTGTAAAGGACAAAATAGTGTTAGGTCCACTACACCGAAGAATGCAGATATGTCAAGTATTGACCTGAAGTTATTTTTAAAAGCCTGAGTGCATACCGGGGACGCCAACCATTCAGCCAAGGTTGAAAAAGTGGGCACAGACTTTAGGAAGACTACGCAGCATTAATAATTCACCTTCCGTTTTCAAAAGACATTTTTCAAGCATGGAGATGATTGCATAGAACTTTTATTCAAATTCCAAAAGCAGCGATCACCATACATAAAAAAAGAAATAAATAAACGTCTCGGCCTTCCAAAATCTCCCGGGTTGTTGTGATCCATTTTGCTGAGGGGGGAACAGATGAAAAGGTTACACGCATCATAAGTGTGTGTGTGTGTGTGTGTGTGTCATGATAAGACTGCAGGGTGAGCGTTTCTATAGTCAAGTTCAACGCGCTAAATTTAGCATTTCATGTGGCCACTTGACAGCACATCACTGAATCCATTTGGTGTTGATCCAAATATTCTGGCCGTACACTGAGCACCTCATTTACAACCATTGTAATGTATAACATTTGTGCTTCAAAACAAAAGACACACAAAAAAAACATTTTTAAAAACAAATCACAGATTGAATCCCCATTGCTTTCATTGGGAGGTTTTTTTTTTGTGTCATTAAATGTGCTTCGCATTAACAATTTTGTTTAGTATGTATGACGCCTCTGCTCGATTGCTTTAGTCTGAATCATACATTTAGTGAGGTACTTTGGTTTGTAACACTCAGCTCACCTACTCTCATTTTAATTATTTAACTCTTTCGATCTGGTTTAAATCACATCAAAGAACGATTGATCTGGTCTGATTACCGCAGGATATCTAAATCGGTCATTTGAACCGGTTTGAATCACACCCACAACCGGTAAATCTGGTCTGAGTAGCACACTTGGGGGTCTGGATCATTCACCCTACTTGCTCTCACTGTAATTGCAATTTGACGACATTCAAAGTGGCTTAAATTGACCCTGAGATCGATTAAGCTGGTCTGAATTAGACAAGAACCTTTACTCTGCTCTAAATCATTCAGTTTCCTAGCTTTTCATCAGAATCGTCATTTTAAAAACTTTTAGTATCACTCAAAATTTGGAAGATCTCCCATCAATTTGCGTGGGCTGCATCCATCGTTCTGGTTTCTAAATGATTGACAAGCTGAGACAACGATAACTCACGGGACTTTACTTACCAAACACATTCATACACGCTCATTCATAAAACAATTAAATCTTGAATCCCAACTGCCTCATGCAGTCTTTGTGGGCCTCGATGAGTTCCGTGCAGTTCTCTTCGCCCTTTTCAATGATGCTGAGGAGTAAATAAATACACAAAGGATTATTTGAATAATTAGTACTTCGGTCATCCAAGTTTGTTACTGGTTACCATGCGTCTCTGACTTTCTTGGTTTCAGGACAAGCGCAACATGGCCGGAGCGGCTTCTTCTGCTCGTCGCCCTCGGTGATGGCGGTGGGCTCCGCGGCGGCGGCGGATACGGTCGACATTACGTACCTACAACGAGACATGAACGAGCACTTTATAGTAACATTTACTTTGGTCTGAATGGTTGACGATATCACACAATTTGAGTGAATCACTCTTGCGGTTCTTTTGATTTGTCTTGAATAATGCACGATTGATTGCTCTGGTCTGACTCAGATATTTTCCTTAGACATGTTTGCCTGCGATTTAGCTACACGTTAGATCGTTTGCACTGGTCTGATTCATTACTGAAATCAGTTGCCCTGTATGAATGGGGGGGGGGGGGGGGGGGGGTCAGTGTGACGAAAGAGGAGGTGTGTCGCACATCACGAACTCATGTTAAAAAAAAATCTCTTAAAATCAACTGTCACGACGTGCCGCACAAAACCAAACGGAATAACCGCGACAAGTTCCACAGCGTTGCTTTTTATGCGAACAAAATCTCTTTTAACCTACATTACATAACGCAAGTAAGGCGCTAACTTCAGCTAGCTCGAGCAATGTCATGACGTCAGGCTCTGAAAGTGCCTGAAAACCGCTGTTATTGCATCTACGCTCATGAAAGACGAAACGTCAACGGGGAAAAAAACAAACGCAGAACTCACTTTTGTGGTCTTCGACTTTACTTTGCAGCACACCGTGCGGAAGATCGTGCTTCACGTTGTCACCTCTGAGGAACAGGAAGCAACCGGTGCAGTGTCACGTGATCACATCCGCTGGCAGCACAGACTTGTGGGATTTGAAGTATTTGTGCCGGTACAGTGCACCGACATTGCGAAAATGACTTGACAGAAGCACAATACACTTCAATTCAAGTAATTATTTGAATGAGGCCGAACATTTTTAACTGATGAATTATGAAACAAATTCCATCCATCCATTTTCTAAACTGCTTATCATGTAAAAAGATCATCTCTGACTCGTTAAATAATGCAAGTCAAGAAAACCTGTAACCAAAATAGAGGAAAATATATTTCACCAATTCAAACAAATGAAGTTAAAAAAAAACCACACAATTCAGTAGTTACAATGAAATACATTATTTTCGTCCTTTCATTCATTCAATTCAAGTCCAACTGATAATTTACTATACATTTTAATTTTTAAAATATTAGGAATTTTCTCTTTGACAAATAAAAACGCCAAATAAAATACAATACCATGAACCTGTATTTAGAGCAGTAATAAGTATCCCTAAACCTGTATCATTTTAACAATAACAAAAGAAAAAGCAATATAAATCAACTTTCAACAACAGTTAATTACTTTTTACAGCGTGTATACGGGTGACAGCTTAACAGAAAAAATAACCAAGTGCCCAAAACAAAAAAAACAAAAAAAGAAAATTCTTTTTTGATTGCAATTACACTTGACACATGACCAAAACAAAGCCTCTTTCGCTGGGGCCATCTGTGCCCCCCCTGGCATGACCCTCCCAAGGGGGGGGCGTCCCACTATTTGTGCAGCACTGATGTAGAGAGAGACAGAGATAGAGAGAGAGAGAGAGAGAGAGAGAGAGAGAGAGAGAGAAACAGGATGGGGGGGGGGGGGTTGATGAACAGAAGAGAAATGCAAAACACAGACCTTAAATGAACCAAACCGTGTTTACTATTTAAAAAAAAATGCATATGAAGCATGATGCTGTGTACAGTATATCTGTGCGGCAGGAGGAAAAATATAGAACAGGGGGCAGGCTCGGGAGTATTGAAATATGAAAAATGCATGCATGTTTTAGTGGGTGTTTATGTCCACACTGTGCATCAGCAGAAGAACAAAATCCAGGAGTAAGCAGGCAAAAGCCCTGAGTCATTCTCCCCGGCAGCTGTGCCCTGTTTAAACAAACAAGTAAGCAAAATAGGTATATTATTCACAGATATTCACCCGGTTTTTTTCTTCTCCACTCCTGCAGACATTGCAAAGTCCTCATGTTGCCTTACACGATTTTTTTTTTCAAAGGCTTTTACACAATCAGCAGCTGCTCTTGTGTCTCTCCAAGCACGCTGATTAGCGTCTACAGCCAAGAAATTGCCTCCCGTGATAATAAAGCTTGATGAAAGCCAAACTTGGACAGAATTTCACTGGCAATAAAAGGAAAAGACACGTAAATATGGCGACAAAGCGTGAGTATGAATCTGACATAGAAATTCGGTAGAACGCATGAGGAATCTCCAGATCTTTTGCTCTATTCTAAAGAAATCGATTTGGGGTTTGAAGCCCAACTTGGCTCCATTGCTCTGGTCTGACTCACTTGCTTTTATTGCAAATAATTACTCTTGTATGTAATTCAGCTTGGTTTTAAGTATACCTAATATTGATTTATTTAGTCAAGTGCACTGGTTTAATCAATCGCTCCCAGTGGATTTAACATAAAATGTAATTTGATCGGCTATGAACCACACCATGCAATTTGATAGACATCTTGGATCATTCGCTCTGGTCTGATAACAATTTGCCAATCACTAGCTCTCATTTGAATCCCGAGTCTGGTCTCGTATAGTTTCAATCCATTTCTGTCATTATAATTGTCTTCATTTGGTCTTGTTTGAATCAACTCAGGTTTAGTCTTTATGAACTCTACACACACTTCAATTCGGTTTGAATCATACCTGGAATCTATTGCTCTAGTCTGAATCATGTGGTCGTTTAGGAGTGTACGTAAAGTCATTTAGTCTGGTTTGAAGCCCACATACTTTCTTCTGCTCTATTCTTGGTCACACCTTGGATTTCTTCTTTTTTGTTTGCTTGTTTTTTTGGGAGAGGGGGTTCTGCTAAAATCACTGATGTACCATAAAACAATAATCCAGCAAAATACCCTTAGTGAACACATTAGCATAGTTTATAACTGGCATGACCTCACAGTTAATCCTCCTTTTCTCCACAGCTGCATTTAATCCATCCAAGCAAAAACAAACATTATGAAATAACTGACATCGTGCGCGTGTGCATGTGTCTCGTGTCAGGCTCTTAATAAAGTGTAAAGAATCCACCCAGAGCTGCTGCAGTGCTCAGGTAACAAAGACAGTGTTTCATTACATCCCAGATAGGAAAGATGGAAATGTAATGTCCCAGACTGAACTCACTCTTCCACACACAAGACTCACACATATGGCTGTAACACACACACACGGACATACGCACACACACCAGTCTCTCCCACACACACGCGGATGCACACAAGTATAGACACACATGCATACATTCATTCATCTCTCCATCTTTTTTATTCAACATGCATCCATCCTAATATCCATCCATCAATCATTTATCTCTGCATCATCCATCATTTTTCTTTTTGTTCATCATACATTCATCCATCAATTTTCTATCCATCCTTCAACTCATCCATCCAAAGATCATCCAGCCATCCCACTTTTTATTATCCATGTGGTGTTCATCCATTTATCCATCCGTCCACCCACCCATCCATCCATCATGCATCCATCTACCCAACGTCCATCCATCCTTTCAACTTTTAACCATTCATCCATAAATTCATCCGTCTATCCATCCATCTATCTTTCATCCATCCAAAATCAATCCAACTAGTGTATATGTGTCCAACATCCATGTACACATCTAACATCCATCCATTCCTTTATGATCCATCCATCCATCAACACACAAAAGCACACCGGACGCTCGAGGATGAACACGAAGTGGACCTTAGTGTCTCGCCATGATTCATGGAGGACCAAAGTCACTTCGTGAATAGTTGATGAGCACAGAGAGAAAGAGTTGACGAGACGGAGGGGAGGTGCAGAAATAGAGAGAGAAGGAGAGAGAGGGATGAGAAGGAGGGAGGGGTGAGGCCGGGAGGGAGGGAGGAGAGTGGATATCCTCCTCGCTCACCTCGCCTCCACGCGGCTTCAGTAAGGTTGAGCTCTCCGAAGGAAAAGTAGCTTGGACGGAGCAAGAAATACAGGAAGAAAAACTCAGATGAGAAGAAGAGCAAGAAGATTTTGGGAGGATATTTAGAAAAGCACTATTAACAAAATCAGACTATAAAAAATACACTAGCTCAAAACCGTAATTAAGAAGAGATAAAAAACTGAAAAAATGAAGAACTGAAAGAGGATAATTAATTTAAAAAAATACAACAAGAAAAAGGTTAAAAATATGAAGACGAATGAGAAGAAAAACGAATCGAGAATAACTTCAAGAACGGAAAGAAAAGTAAGTAATAAAAGCATCAACACAATAATGCAATAATCAGTAGAAATAGGAAGAAGAACAGGAATCTAAAAAATTACAAGACAAACTTGAGGACGAGGAATAAGAACTAGAGAAACACGGGAATAAGAAGCTATAAGAAAAATCAAAATTATAGACCACAACTAGAATACCAAAAGAAGAAATAGAATAAGAGCATGAAGCAACAGCGAGCAGAATTACTCCAAGAGGAATAAAAAAAAAAAAAAAAAACAAGAATCAGAAAAACTGAAGAACAGAACTTGAAAAATAACAAGACCAACGGGACAAACACCACTTGAACAAGTACAAGTCTGGAAGAAAAACTCGCGGAAGTGGAGACGGGATGGTCTGATGAGGAAAGCGTGTCATGCTGCGGCGGCCATGCAGAGACTAAGGGCTCAAGGGACGGCGGCGGGATGCGAGCGGGCCGCCTGCGGGTGGCGAGCGCTGCTGTTGCCTCAGCAGAACCGCCAATCTCTCTACATGTACGGAAGCGAGGTGGCGGTGGAGAAGGAGTGCGTACGGCAGCTGCAGAGCGGCGTCTTCGTCATACATCCGTTCAGCCTCATGAGGTATGCACGCAAATATTTACACCGTTGCAAACTTCTTTTTGCTCTGAATCTTAGTGAAATATTTGCATACTTCATGTCTAAAAATAACTGACGTTCAGTGACTTTAATGTAAGTTAGGGTTAGGGGTTAGGTTTTCATAAAAAAAATATGTTCAGTAGGTTATTCAAGTTTATTATTGTAAAAAGCCCGATTCTCCCTCCATACTAGAATGTTTCTTGCCAACGTGTCAGGTGCCACCACTCGTTACCTGTCAAGTTAATTTAACAACCTTTTATTTTTGTGAACACATCTCTACTATGATCCCAAAAGAGGACACTTTAAGTTGAATATTTTTCTGTGGGCAAATATTTATTAATAATTAAGTTAAGAATTTACTTTTGTGAAGACATTGCTACTGTAATCCAAAAACAGGATGCCGTATGTTTAATATTTTTCTGTGGACAAATATTTATTTATAATGATTTATTTTTTAGATCTGACTCTTTATGTTGATTATTTTTTTGGGGACAAATATTTTTTAATAATTAAGTTAATGATTTATTCATTAAAACAATCTCTACTATCATCCCAAAAGTTTAATATTTTTCTGTGGACAAACATTTATTTTTAATTATATTTTGAGAACAAGTCTGACACTTTATATTGATTATTCTTTGTGAAAAAATATTTATTAATAAATAAGATATTTCTTTTTGATAAGAAATATTTTTTATGATGCGTAAGAGGACACTTTAGGTTGATTATTTTCTTGTGGACCAATACAAATGAAGTTTGAGAGGGTCTAAAGTTGAGAAAATCAGACACTGGTGGTTTTTTGTTTTGTTTTTTTAAACCCAAAACTGCTTTGTATTGCTTAAGGAGTACTTGGCTGAAAAGATATTTCACAGGGGGTACATCACTGAAAAAAGGTTGAGAACCACTGCATAAGTTCATCCACTCATTAGTTCTTCCATTTGCCCTTCCATCAACCCATCCATCCATTCATTCACTCGATCAATCATTCATTAGTCCATCCATCATCGACAATCATGTATCCATTTATCTGTTCAGCCATCCATCTGCTATCATCCATCCATTCATCCATCTATTTAATCCATCAACCATCCATCCATTCATTAGTTCATCTGTCCATTAGTTCTTCCATTTGCCTTTCCATTCAGCCACCCATCCATTCATTCATTCAATCATTCATTCATTCATCCATCTGTTCATCCATCCCATTATCCATCTATCTATCCAGCCATCCATCTGTCAGTTTATCCATCGATTAGTTCTTTCATCTGTCGTCCATCCATCCATCCGTCCATCCATCCATCCATCCATCCATCCATCCATCCATCCATCCATCCATCCGTCCATCAGATTTACATCCAGTATATTTCTTCATATTGTAGTTGCTTTTAGGGTGGTAGATGTGTGAAAAAAGTTAACACCTCCTAAACCTGACACGTAATAGAAATAAAACACTCCAACGACAGGGCGCTTCAATTATTAACATTCTTAAGTGTCACGCAAGTGTCAAAAGAAGTCAACCACAAGTCATTTTGACACGTGAAAGCAATACAATGCCGCGATCCCCATTTGTAGCAATATGCTGAGCACGCAGACATTTTCAGCTATTAATAAAGCCGAGGTGTTAATAATAGCCGTGTGTGAAGGGGGACATTCAGGATTACTGTGGGACACAAATTCCAGGAAGAAAGCGTCGGAAGAACATGATTCCCCTGCAGTCTTCTTTTGAGTCGAGTAAGGTGATCACACACAGTTATTTGAGCCTTGTAATAGATATATACGCAGTGTGTGTGTGTGTGTGTGTGTGTGTGTGTGTGTGTGTGTGTGTGTGTTTAGCATGGCCTTCACTTCCAAGTTTGATGATGTTCCCTCTCCCACAGGAGCTACTACATCATGGGCATGATGGCCATAACCTTCCTCAACTTGATCGGCATCCCCATGGAGATTGCCTTCCTGGACGGCACCAGCGGGCTGGCTTGGGAAGGCTTTAACGTCTTCTCAGACACGCTCTTCCTCATCGACGTGGCGCTCAACTTCCGCATGGGCATCATCAGCGAGAACGGAGAGGTCAAGAAACCGCCCTCTGGCTGTTTTATGCTTTCCAGATGATGTTTTGTTTCAGTTTAGGCTTGTGTGATAACTTCAAGGAGGGTTAGTAATTGTAGAACATGATCCTTTGTAATATTTACCAAGAATGTAAAAAAACCGGCATCGGATCGGCCCATTGGGGAGTTCATAAAATGCTTGCATGCATAAAACGCATGCGAGTGATTCGTGAGAAAGGGGTGAAATGTTCCGATTGGCGCATGCCTAGCATGCGCGCACGATACAGAGTGAAGACGGGTCTCTGGTGATTGGCCGGTTGGATGTCAGCAAAGGTGAACAGATGAAAACCCGGCTTAACGGCTCTCACGACAGTGTGCGGGCTCTGCCGCATGATCTCTGTGGCCAGGCTTGTTAATCTGTGTTATGGAGTCAGGTGACAGATGAGAAGGCCTGGACGTACAGCAGGATTACAGATGCTCAGCAGCTGTGATTCTCAACTGATGGCTCGGGATCCAAAAGTGCTTGGCGGACATCTAGTAAATATTTCAGGGGTTCTACCGTTTAGTTTGATTCTAACATGGAGCATTCCGAGATTACAGACAGCGCACAAATACATTTTCAAAAAATTCAACTAGTCATGCTTAGTTAGCATTTTGCTATGAGACACTTACTGTATAAGCATGTGGAGGTAAAACATGATATTTAATAAGGCTATTTGGGGAAAAAAATAAATAGTCCTTATTATTTGTCAACTCATAACCTATGAATGGGTGTTTTGACTTACATTCAATCGGAACATTGAAAATATGTCCTTTGTGACAACAATTTCACTATTGCTGTTCATTACGATTGAAAGTGTTCATTGATGAACTGTGACTTTTGAGGATTTTGAACTTAAACGTTTTAACCGAAAGTGACCTTGAACACTGTTTTTCTCTTTTTTTTTTTTTTTTTGCCCCAGGAAGCAATCTTAGACATCAAACAAATCCGAGTGTGCTACCTGAGAACTTGGTTCATCCCTGACGTCATTGCTGCCTTCCCCATCGGATACATTCTGCTCTTTGCGGTAACCAGAAGCATTTTTATTATATTAATAAACACAGATAATGATAGTCTATGATTATGTTTAGGATTTACATTACCACAGTGATGACAACCCTTCCAAGACCACCAAGATGATGAGGATCCTCATGTTCGTGCGCATCCTCAGCCTCATAAGACTGGCACGGGTGTCCAGGCTGGTCCGCTTCTTCAATGAAGTGGAGAAAGTAAGTTGGTGTTCACACCTAAGATTTCCAGGAACTTTTTGATGTTACTTTTAATGAGATACCAAAAGGTTCCTTGACCTCTCAAAGGTACAACCTGTAGTTCCTGGAACTAAAGATTTCTATTTCAGACCTTTATAGGTTCCTAATTATGAAAATAAAATGCTTGTTTAAAATTTTTGTGACCTGTTCCTCAGGTTTCAAACGCAAACTTAGAGGTGGTGCGCCTGTTCTTTCGCATCCTGTCCCTCTTCATGATGATCTTCCTGCTATGCCACTGGAATGGTTGCATCCAGTACTTTGTTCCCATGCTTGAGGAGTTTCCCACAGACTGCTGGGTCCGCAAGGAAAACCTGATGGTGCGCTCCCTTTTTGGCTCCTACTGTACATCTGATGTGTTTGTCTCACATGAAAGTTTGAAATGGTTTGTTCCAGAATGCCACTGTCATTGTCAAGTACTCCTGGGGGGTCTTCCGGGCTCTCTCGCAGATGATTGCATTGTCTTATGGATCCATGGATGCTCCAACCAGTACGTACATATTTTGCTTCGAAACATCACAGTACGCGACAATGTAAATAAAAAAAAGCTTTCCATGGTCAAAATACAGTGATCCTCCAAACGTTATTTTTTAGTTTGTGGTACTTACTTCTGCTGCCTAATCTTATTGTTTGTTCAGTATTGAAAAACCTGCACCAGAGGGTCCAGGATCTCTTAAAACTACTTTTATCTTTGTCTTCTCTTGTCTTGACTTGACTTTATTTGACTCCGATTAAACCAATGTGAACCAAGTTTGAACCTCCGAAAGGATCTCTCTAGCCGAAGTGTGATTTCTGGAATTAAAAGGTTCCGCTGAGACATTCGTCCCTCCTTATCTTCATAGCTTTCAAGACCCCCTGAAAGTAGCACAACCTGAGCTTGTTCTTCCTTTGACTTTCATGAATTGCACCAGAAGAACATTCAGACTGTGGTTGTGACTGTAATGCAGTCATGCTGTCGTAGATTACGTGGAGATGTGGATCGTAATGGTGAGCATGGTCTCCGGGTGCCTGATGTACACGGTGCTGGTGGCCAACGCCACTGCCATGATCGCCAACATTGACCCTGCCGCAAAGGAGTACAAAAGCAAGGTACACAACCCTATTCATATTGAATGAAACGAGATGATTGTGGTAGTAACAAACAAATACATAAAACAATAGTAAATATTTAAAGAAGCATGTATTGGATCAAGTACAGAAAAAAGATATGGAAACAATTTAAGATAGAGCGGTACCAGAACTGTTAGCGATTTTCTTTCCTCAAAATAAAAGTGGATCCGTCTTCTCAGATGAGTCGCTTGGAGCATTACATGACCTTCATGAAACTCCCACCAGAGCTGCAATTGCGCATCACCAACTACTACCAGGCACGCTACGGAGGCAAATGGTTTGACGAGAAGGAGGTCATGCACACCGTGTCGTCTGCCTTGAAGGAGGTAGCAACAATAACCCACATTTTTCTTTTACCCGCAATGCATACTGTGGTTCCTAAGAACGAGCAAGAAGGACTGATCAATTCTCTTTGGACTTCTTTGCCCCAGCAAATCCTGACAGTGATGTGCAGCCGCCTTCTCAGGAAAATGCCGTTGTTCCGGAACAAAGATGAGAATGTGATCATTAGCATGGTGCAGAAACTGGACTACGAGGTCTTCCAGGAGGGGGATGTCATTGTGCGGGAGAATGCGCCGGGGGATCGCATGTTTTTCATAGACCATGGCCAGGTGCTGGAGGAGAACCAGAACTTTCACAGGGAGCTCTGTGATGGAGACTTCTTCGGAGGTACACTTGGCTCACTCTGAATTTTAAAACTGTTGGCCTGTGCACACGTCAGCGGTATGTAAGCAGATACTGAGGTGCACATATGGGAGGTATAGATACAGATATACATGCAAACACAGAAACAGACAGAAACTAAAGTACAGAAACAGAAATTAGTTTTAGAAATGAGTAAAAAGTTGGTTCTAAACATACAGAAACACAGGAACAGGTACAGCTATAGAGAAACAGATGTATGAACTGAAACATGCTTCCGTGCTTTAACACATGCAATAATCCAGATTGCAAGATAATGATTTTTCTGCAGTTGTTTGTATGAGACAAGGGGTGACTTTGTGTGTCATGCCGTGTGAACCGTTTTCCAATCTCTCCGTCATCATCTGTCTCTCTTCAAATTGTTTCCAGCAAAACTCTGTAATAATCCTCAAACGCAACTGTGATTTAAGAAAGTGAACAGCAGGTTTTCATGGATTATCCTCCCCACGGGGACGTTGTTCCTGCTGTTTGTTGTTGTGCTACGGGAAGGACGGACGTTCTTTCTGAAGTCAGATTATAAATGTCGTGTAAATGTATTTAGTACACTCTGGTAATGTGTTGCCCCCTTTTGGTTAGGAGGATGAAAAACACATTAGCATTTGTGATGCCAACGTTTGCGCAATACCTTCCATTGATCCTTTGTTATGATCCTGAATAATCACTTGTCATTTATGGCTATAGTTGTCAAAGATCCATTTAAACTGGAGTGGCAGTGAATCAGTTAAATAATGTTGTCAATACAAGTGTCAAATTGACCTTGGAACGTTACTCCTGCTCCGGCGAAAGACATAGAATAAAAAGAGCATAACAAGCATGCGCATCTCATCATAATTTACATGCATACAAAAAAAAAACCTCACAAACACTGTATTTTATTGAATTCAAAGTAGTGGGTGTCAAGTGTAAAGAACATTCTGACTGTACTTTGGAACTCATCACTTGCGGCTATGATGTGAGCATCCTCTCAAACACCAAGTAAATGCTGCAGCTTCTCCAGTTAGGGGGGATTTATTTAATTCTCAGACTTTAATTCCTTCTCCTTGCTTAGCAGGCTTTACCACATTAGGAGGGAAAAAAAGGGTTGTTTTTTTGAAAAAAAAAAATCCTCTAATTTGAGATTACAGTAATTGGTACTTCTGCTTGTCCATCAGTGCTTGCTCGTGGCCTTGATTCTGCCTTGCACGTGTGCGTGTGTGTTGAACAGAGGCATGCGTGCTGACCAGAGGCAAACATCTGGCCACGGTGAAGGCGCTGACCGAATGCCAATGTTTTAGTCTGTCCTGGGACGACTTTCAGGAGGTTCTGCAGGCCTACCGGGATGTGCGCAAAGATTTGGACAAGATGGTGGAGCTGGATGCCAGATTTGTGTGAAAACATTGTGAATTAACCACACCATGGGTGGATAAACTTTTCTGCTTTATTGTTTTCAAACCGGCATAGGAGACAGCTCCTTCGTAGATGAGATTAAAAAAAATCATGTAATATTTTTTTTATAGATTATATTGTCTAACTATTTATATTTATATTTATCGCACATATATAATATAGAAATAGTCATTGTTGCATTATTTCATTATGGAAAACCAATTAACCGATTAAAATAAAAATAAACTAAGAACTGTAAATGTACTATATAAGTAAAAGTGTTTATTTGGAATACAAAATGAAAGATAGCATGAACGGCCAAGTTTTTTTAATTACCATGTCGAAGAATGGAGTAGATCGTTTGCTCACCCCTCTTGTAGGTGCATCCCTCATTCTTCTCATCACAGCAATAATAATCAATAAAGACCATCAAATACTTTCTGTTCCCTTTTCAATGTTGCCGCCTCTTTGCAAAACCTGCACAGATGGTACAAACTATTTTTGGGTAAGGTAAATAAATAAATAAATGAAAGCACAAACACAGTCTGGGCACTGTCCGTAATTGTCACACTGAAATCTCCCTTAAAGCTCTTAGTATATGTAAAAAAAAAGTAGTATTTGGGGATGTGTGTGTGTGTGTGTGTGTGTGTGTGTGTGTGTGTGTGTGTGTGCGGGGGGGGGGGGGGGGGGCAGTGTTCAAGAAAAGGATGTGTCTTTTTAAGTCATATTTTGATATTTTGATTTTTTCCTCATAACTTTGGTTCAGATGATTGGCTTGATTTCTACTACATGGACAATATTTAATAATTATGATTATGTATACTATTTATTCTTATATTCTTATGCTCTTCATTTCCAAAAACATATTTATGATATTTAATATCAATATTAATTATGATATTTTTATAACATTATCATTATTGTTGCAGCCTGTTTTTTTTTTTTTTGGGATGATATGAGAACCAGTCAAATCCTAATGACACGAATGTCTCGCCAAAAAAAACATATTGACAGGTGATCGGACTCCCCAGCAAAAATAAAAATCAATTGGTCAATAGTCTCACCACAAACATGTTTTCATGTTATTGACATTTTAACACGCATTTTAGCCGTCTTTCGGTTCTAACTCCAACACGACCATCAATATGTGTTGGGACCACACACGGTCGACAGGGGGCGATAACAAAAAAAACAAACTCTTCAAAGCAACGGAAAAGGGAGCACCACTTCCGAGTTGAAAAAAGTAGCGGCAAAAGTGAAAAATCAATTTCCCAACGACAGAATTCGGCATTCATATTCTGCACTTGCACATTTGTGGACGTAAGCGCTTAGGAAATGGACCCCCGGTTGGACTTTTTTGCCAAGTTGAAGAAGTTGTGTGGGACGCTGGAAATTGAAGCGGCCCGGCTCCAGCAAACATTTGAGAACCGCCACGACAGCCTAGACAGCTGTTAGTCACTTCGACTCCAACTTTTCCATCATGACACATCTTACATTCGACACAATTAAGGCAACAGTAGCAATGATATATGGTCGTTATTTCCTTTTTTCTCCCCGCAGCGAATGCCATGCGTGCCTATCACGACTTCAAATCTGACGTGCTGGGTTTCAAGGTAAGGACCAAAACAAACAAAAAGTGCTCCATAAAATGTCTTTCTTTTTATTCAGAAGATATCGTATCCCAGCAGTGTGTGTATTCATGAGTGTTTCATAGCGAAAGTTTTCTTTTCCGAAAAAAAAAAGGGCGGAACTGCGCTTATGACTTGACAAGGAAGAGATCATACTTGGATGTATTGTAAATTCAAAAAAAAAACTACGTTTATGTTATTGTAATCATAAAATTATCAATCTAAGTAAAAAAAAAAACGAAAACACCTGAGAAATCTATTCCATTCAATCCAACTGGGGTTAATACACTCACTGTTTTATATATTGGTTAAATGCACTGAATCATATTGAACTATGCTGGTGTTCTCACAAGGGTATTGTTCAAAATCAAACATTGGTTGTGTGCAATAGGTGTGATTCATTAATAGAGACATGCTTTAACGTCTCACACGGCACAAAAAAGTAAGATGTCTTTGTGATTTGCAGAGTCAGCTGCAGGATGAGCTGAGTGAGCAGAAAGCACACGGGACAGAGGTGGAGGCCATCATCCACGCTTGCAGGGCCGCGCAGAGCAAGGTCGCTCACAACGTGCGTGCCATCACGGAACACTTTGAAAATTACGGCTACAAACCTCCCACAGATGTACACACGCTTAAGTGTAAGTAATAGTGATATATTTTTTAAAAAAAAACAATTCAAAATAGTTCAAATAGAAATTCCGATATAAACCGAAAACAAATTCATCTTTATACTTAACTCAAACCAAACCAGGCCTACTTAAACCGTTGTTTCCATGCTACATTTAGCCGAAGTTGCAACATTGGAGGACAAAGAGTCATCCGAGAATCTGCCTGAAAAAGAAGAATGTCAAGATAATAAGGACGAGGAGGCAACTGCAGAATGCAGCGAGCTGCTAACGCCACCACAGGCGGCTACGTCTCCCAATCGTGCCGTCCCCATGTGCACCCCCAAGTTGTCTGACTTCGGTCTGTGCGAGCCGCATCTCTGGCAGAACATTTCGAAGTGCGGCCAGCAGCCCGCCATGCCTGCGATCAGCCTCCCTCGCCTGGACGTGCCCACGCCGTTACCACCCAAGTGCACAGTACGCTTGGATGAGGATGAGCTGCGATCGCCGCAAATGGCAGACTTGAGCTTCAGTAGTGATTTTACCATGAATCTCTTCAGGAAAAATAATATTAACAATAGGTACAAAGACGATTTCATATTTAGCTTCTTGTTTTCAAAACATTTTTTAACATGTTCCTCTGCAGGCCAGAACAGGACCTTCTCCGCCCACCAGAACCTACTGCAAAAGTTCTGCAAAATGAAGGTAAGAAAATGTTAACTTTCGGTTGCAGGTTTTAGTTGTAGGAGGAAAAAAGGTTGTACAGTATATTTTCTAGGAACAGGTACTATATTTTTAAGGAGATGTGGATATTGCACGGAAAAATGCATATTTCTAGGGGAAATAAGTTACACTGCAATGAAGTAAATACTTTTTTTTTAAGAGAAACTTTTACACTGTCTAGAAGAAAGTTTGAAGTCTCCTGAGCTACCTGTGTTCTGCACGCCGGGGTTCAAGATCAAAAAAGCACACGGCCATTGTTCTCCGCAACCGGATGAGGCAGGGGGTGACGCTCAATCCCCAAGCGGTGCCATCCAGCTGCCCAACACCCCCGAGGTGCCGTCTTTTCAAACGCCCTACCTAAAACGTCTGCTCCATAGCAAAAAGGTACAACAAAACAAGCAATCGCAGTCCTATCACACTAGTGCCGTACACGACTTAATTTTCTTTTCACAGCACGACTCCATGGCCGCAGAAAAGAAAGACAGCCACACCATCCCCTTCCTCGAGACACCTCTTTGCGTTTCCGCCCTGGACCAGCGTGCGTGGGAATACAATGTGACGGAATGTCACATCCCGGGTGTGCAGGTGCTGCCCACCGCGCACAAAATGCAGCCCACTCAACCTATGCTGACATCTTGCTTGACTTTGTCATTTGTCTGTCAAAATTTGCTCAATTGTGAAAAAAAAACAAAATACTAAAGGTTGGATAACACACAAAAAAAATCTTAAATTTGCAGTAAGTGTAATATACAGTATTTTGAGAAAAAAAAATCAAAATGACTAAATCTTGGTGGTGTAAAGTTAATGTCATGTCTCTCCTCCTCCAGGAGAGCGAGGACTTGGACGGTGCCACGCAGGATTTTCATCTCAGTCCCCCACGAACCACGGGGGAGATCTTTGAGATCAGCACCCCCGAGATGCCTGATCTCAGCTCCGTCACGCAGGACATCTGCAAAGTACAGTCATCTGACCAGTGGTTATCATCAAATATTATTGCGTCGTGCCTTTTTCAAACTGTGTCTTTTTTCTTTTTGTAGCTTGTGATGCAGTCTCAGAAGCAACTGAGAAAAGCAGAGCACCAAACCAGGTACTGTAATTAAAAAAAAAAAAAAAAAGCCTGTTTTCTTTTCCCAACAAAACAAGAATACACTGAAAATAACAATTTCATTTCTCTTCCATTTATTTTTGATTTATATATCCTTCTTCAATGACTCACATGTATCAGAGCAGCACTCCCAATTTTCATTGTATAACCTATTAGACGTAAACGTTTCACTTTTGCAAATGTTACGTTCTTAATTTATTTCTCCAATGATCATTCAATACATTTTTCTGTGATGGCGCAATGTACATTTTTATTTTCTCATTTTTCTTCGGTAATGGACTATTATAACTTTACCGAATTTTATGTTTGTGGCAATGGAGAATGTCATTCCTTTGTCCTTTTTGTTTCCTGTCATTTTCTTGTTTTTTATTTATGATATAAAAAAACCCCACATGCAGTCTTTTTTCTGTGACGTAACATTGGCTTATATTTCAGTGCTGATTATGTTATGGCCAGATACATTTTCTCAGTTTCCCATTTTGTTACTGTGATCGACTGTTACGCCTTTCAGTTTTACTTCAATAATGTCATTTTTCTTTTAATTCTATGACGGGCCGTGTGCCGGCATCTTTCTGTTCACAGATGTATGAATGCTGTGTCTGAGCAGGAGTTTCACAGCTTGCCAGCGTTTTTAAAGCAGATGACACTGAACAGCCTCAACCAGGCGGTTCACAACATCAACGACTACTTGGTTCAGTGCCCAGGTCAGTTTAGCCCACAGTGTAGAACATAATTGTCAAGATTTGACTAATTTGGGGGTTACCTTAAAAAATGTAATTTGAGAAAAGCCTTTGTTGACCTTCAATGCAACACTTATTCTCCAGCGGCGGCCATGCAAGAATTTGCGGTGGAGGAGCTGAAGAAGATAATGAATGTGGGCATCAAAGCACCCATCTACATGCTGTGCTTGAGCAAGCTGCAGAGGTTGGAGCCCATGGAGGGAGCACCCAACAACACCATCTACAAGCTCATCTTATGCAACTAAATCTTGGTATGGCCATGTAACACCCATTATGACGAAAAGAGTTAGATTGTTTGTTATAGCATGGAATATATATATATATATATATATATATATATATATATATATATATATATATATATATATATATATATATATATATATATATATATATATATGTATATATGTATGTATGTTGGTCCTGTGAAAGATAAAATAAAAAAAGCTTAATGAGTACGCACTTCTCATCATAAGTGACATGCATACAAGAACCCTGACAAATATTTTGTTTAATTCAAAGTAATGGAAATGGCAAACATCATGCTTGAAATAATGGTGAGAATGTGAGATTGTGATTTTCCAAAAATGGAGAGAAAGTGCTACAAGTCATCTGGCCCGTCAGCTCAGCCCCCTTTTTTTCGGATTCAGCTGGAGTTTCCAGGATTTTACAATCAACTGATATGATCTTCTCCCAAACCACCCTAAGGAGTCTCAGAGGTGGTGTCCTGTCCCGTGAATCCGGAAATTGAAGGCTGCGGTGATGATTGTTCCCCATCTTGCTTTGTGTTGTCTGTCTCACCCGCTTCCTGGCTGCACCCAAAATTTGCTTTTTCATTCTGGCCCTTGGAAAGGGCTTGGTCAGAGACTGGTAAGGGCTTGGCTATTTTGCTGTCCTTGTAGCTATCAAGGTGAGTAATTAAAGCATCGAGTAGGGTGTTGGAGAATTTCTGCATGGCTGCATTGAAAAATTCCTCCAGAATAAGCGGGGCCTTTTTCTGCTGTGTTTCGTCCCCCGAATCCTTGTGCATAACGATGTCTTCCAATGAACTCAAAGACGAAGCCCGACTGGGTCCCTCCTGAGAGGCTGGGCTCTGTAATTTTGGCGACATGCCTTCTTCTGTGACACGACCGTCTTCCGCATGGTTCTGATGGGAAGAGATCTTGCTTGGTGTTGCAGTAGCGCTGTGATCATCCTCATTGAGAATCTGTTCCGCGCATGGTTCTCGTAGTGATGAACATAAGGAACTAAGTTGTCGGGGTGAACATTTAAGTTCAAGATCACCGTTGTAAATGTCACCCGAGTCGTCTTTACAAGACGAAATCCGTACGGGTGTGATGACTGCTCCCTGTTCCTGTTGAGGTTCCGAGGACAGTGCACTCAAGGACTTGGCCGCTCTGTGGACATCATCTCTTTCGAATTCAAGATCTATGCCCTCGCAAGCGGATGCTAAGATGGGTGTGCTATCTCTGTGCTGCTTTGTTAAAGAACTTGAGGATTTGAGTGCATTTGCCTTCTCTTGCTCAACATTTTCCACCTGAGCCAACTCTGGGTTGGGGGAGAAGACTGTTGTCACATTGTCAGAGAGCTCCTCTACAGGCTGGCCAGCGGAGATCGAGACTCTAGTCTCATCCGTGCCCTGTTCCTCGAGATGTGAGCTCGATGACTTCAGCGCATTTTGATCTGGAGCTCTGTCCTTTTCATCTTGTGCCACGTTATCTTGCTCAGGATCTAAATCTGGACACATGGGCGTGGAGACTGGTGTCACACCGGCGTGTGATTGGCTCAAAGGTTTGTAGGCCAAGTCCTCATCTGCTTCTTCCTCATCCTGAAGATAGAACGCTTCACAAGCGTCCGCTGTCTCATCCGCATTTTGCAACGACAAACTTGGTGATTTAAATGCCACGTCTTTTACGACAGTGCCATCCCGGACAAGCTCATCCATACATAGTGAGGCCGGTGAGAATGGGAGGTCCCTGTCCTGTTCTGAGAGTTCTTGGTTGGAATTCTTGAGCAAATCCAAACCGGACACAAGATCTGAGCTTGAATTCTTGCGCATATCAGAAGCAGACTCAGTTCTTGGGGTGGAATTCTTGCGTAAATCAGAACCCAGCTTCTGGCATGGAGAGGAGATCAGTTCTGGTTCCACGCCTTCAGGGATCTGCCCCTGTGACAAGGGATACAAGGATTTTGATTCTGCAGCTCCCTCTTGTTCATTTTTAGCTCCCGCACTCGGGGACATCAGGGACGGTGTCCTTGTACCCTCAGTGTTGCTACGCACCAAAGACGCGTCAACGCTTGACTCATTCTGCAAGGGCTTTTGGGTGGGTTCCACACACAAAATAATATTCCCGTTCCCGTCTTTTAGCGTAGGCTCAGTGTAGCGGTCCACGTGACGGACTAAGCCCTGATAAATGGTGATGGAGGCCTTTCTTATTGCATCCTGGATGTCCGCATTCAGGTGGATCGAATTGGGGGAGGTTATTTGAGAGCCGCCTTCATCTGCCTCCGAGGGCTTCTGAGTGGATTCTCTACGGGAAGCAGCGCGGCTGGATATTCTTCCGCTGCGCTCCTCAGAAGATAATCTGGAATAGTTTGAGGCCAGCCTCTCCAGTACAATGCCGCCATCCTCCTCTTGGCACAGTTCTTGACTGGCCGAGCTCCAATTGGCCCTCGTCGCGGCACGGATGTCGTCGTCTGAACACATCGTACTGGTGCTGGCCGCGTCGGAGCAGCTCCCATTCCTCGAGTGTCTGGACATCAGTTCTCGTTGTAAGACCTCCTTGGAGACAGAAGAACTTTCGACGCTGTCCAAGGAGCTTGGTGGCCTCTCGTCACTGAAGTTAAGCCCATCAAGGAGCCCAGAGAGGAGCATGTTGGTAAAATCAGTAGCGTCGGAAAAAAAAGGGTTGGATTTCGAATCCATTGCCCTACCTTTCAAAGATCCAAGAGTTTTGTACTCGTGGAGTAAACACAAAGCTACTTAACTGGTGATGATGACCCTAATGTTAAGTTTGTGTTTCTCAAACAACCCCCCCCCCCCACGCAACTTAATCGTAGACCTTTATGACTCCATCTATCCTTCGATGACGCAACATCAACCCTTATGATTTACTTCACGTAGCCTTAGATGACCACGATTCAGACGTCGTGACTCTAAAAACAGGTTCACGTCGAGCGACCAAAGCTTTTATGACTTGAAACATCAGCATTGGCCAAACATCATCATGCTGACATCACTCCCATTGTCATGTGACCCAAGAATCTGGTGGCATACAAACCATCTTTTAACTTTTTTTTTTCAGTTTATATTTTCAATTAGCATATTAACCAGAAACTCCACTCCACTGCACACAAGACATGTCACATAATCCACAATGCGATTTGAATAACCGGTGAAGTTTTTTCCTTTGCTTTCCATAGCTATCAGAAACATCACAGCCTCCATCTGAGCGGCACACCCCATGTAATATGATTAGTGATTACTAGCCCTACGATTAAATTTAAGTGTTGATGCGATGTAACACATCAATTTCTCTGTTTTGTAAATTTGTAGTGGGTTTTTAAAATGAACAAAATTTTGCACATTTCCTTTAAACTACACTATACCAGCAACGTGTGATTGCTTGCTTGAGTGATTTCTACTGTGTTTAAGTCGTTAACATAAAAAACACAATGTGGCGCTTGTGTCTTTATTTTTCCTTATGCGACCCTCAGAGGAAAATGTTTAGACACCCAAGGTGTAAGCGTTACCTCAGTGGTAATGTGGCCCTTTACCGCCATGTAAAAAAAACGTTATGTACTGTGCACATTTCCTAACAACCTTGTCAAACTCCAAACACCTTGTAACCTGAAAAATGTAAATGTAAAAAAATAAAATAAAATAGAGGGGAGGGACTAGCATAATTTTGGGTGGTGGTTCAATTGCTACGTAGGTTGACGTCGTGACGCCACTACGGACGTCGCTCCTCGCTCCTCCCCTTCTTCCCTTACTTACCGCTCGCGGGATGGCGTCCATTTTGGGAGTCAAAAACACCCCCACCCCACCAGCACTATCAGCAGCAGCCAGCGCGCTAGGCTAGCCGAGCCGAGCCGAGCCGAGCACCGCGCTCTGCTCCGGTGACCTGGCTATGGTTCACACGTGTGTGGTGGCCGGCTGTAGGAACCGCAGGACGCCCGGCACCGGCCTGTCCTTCTACCGCTTCCCGCGGGACCCAGAGAGGAAGCAGCGGTGGATCGCGGCCGTCAATCGCCAGGGCTGGGCGCCCAACGACGGCAGCCGGTTGTGCAGCACCCACTTCATCTCCGGTAACACTTTGGGTTTAATTCACCATTTTCTACTCATTCATGTTCACACGCTATTATCAATGTTTGTGCATTAAGTTAGCTTTGGTAAATTCGTTGACAGGGTTTGTTTGTCTTGCTTTTAATTGTGCAGTTAAATGTCAACAATACGCATAAAGTTAACGCATTTAGGAGCAAACGCTTTTCTCCAGTATCTAAGTACGTGTTGAGCATAAATACTGAAAGTACTTGTAAAACATGTAGAGTGGGTGGTTGTCTGGCCCAGCGCGATCACGTGACACATAAGGTCGGCCGGATTCTGTTAATTGCCGCACTTAATGATTTTTCATTTAATATTCAAAGCATTCGCTTTTCCATACAAAAGACTGATTCTTAACCAAAATATGAGCCTTGCTTCAGTCAGGGCTGAAATTTTAACTATTTTAACTAACACCTTGATGGTGACATCAATAAGCTGACAGCCATTGCTGGCATACCAGTACCCACCGCCAGGGAGGGAGAGAGCGCTGTGCAGCATTCCATCTAAACAAAAAGTAACCCTGTTACACTAAAGTTATTTTTTTTCTTCCTTATTTTGGCATAACATTGCACCCATTTTCTCTGACAACTGTATCCAAGCTTTTTTCTTGTAAATGTTTTATTTCTGTGCAGGTAAACAAGTGAAGAACCCTCGTTCACCTGACTATGTTCCTTCAGTGTTCACGCCTATTTGCCCTGAGATGAAGGAGCCAAGTCCACCCGAAGTCCCAGACAAGCAGGAAGCCCGCGTGGAGGCGGCCAATGCTCTACTATTCCTGCAGCGTCAAGGGAGATCCGGACCGGACGAGCCGGGTCCGATTGAGGACAACGTCAAGGGGAGCGCGTTGTCGTTAACAGATGACGACGACGATGATGAGGAGTATCTGAGTGATGTCAAGGACGAATCGCTTGCACAGAACTCTGTCAACTTTGACGACATCCTCAAAGGGCTCAGGCGGGAAAATCGAGCGTTGCGCGAATCCGTGGAAAAGATGTCCCTTTCGGAAAACTCCCTTCGGAACGACGCCGAGAAGGTCAAGTTCTACACGGGCCTGCCCAACTTCTTTGTTTTGGAGACGGTCATGCTACTGCTGGCACCGCACATGGATGCCATCAGGAACGCCAAGCTGTCTAAGTTCCAGCAGCTTTTGCTCACGCTCATGCGTCTGCGCCTGGACCTGCGCAATCAGGACCTGGCCTATCGCTTCGGTGTCAAAGTGGGTACGGTGGTCCGAACCGTACATCACGTGGTTAACATTATGTCCTCCACTTTGGTGCCCACCGCCGTCTTCTGGCCCTCTCGCGCAGAGCTGCGGAAAAACCTCCCCGCGGCACTGCGCTCCTCCTGCCCGGACTGCGCCGTCATCGTGGACTGCTTCAGCGTGCCCTGCGAGGGCCCGGTTGCAAGGGGGGACGAGCAGGGTGCTGCGACAGCCGGCAACGTCTTGAACTATCTGATCGGCGTGGCCCCACAGGGCGTGGTCACCTTTGTTTCCAAGGGCGTCCTAGGAAACTTTAGCCCACGGAACTTGGCGGAGAGTTCGGGATTTCTGTGCAAGCTGCTCCCGGGCGATGTGGTCTTAGCCAGCCGGGATCTGGACATCAGCGACGCCGTGGCTGCTCGCGGGGCTCGCTTTGGCATCGCTGGTTCCTTTCAAGGCGACCGTAATCGGAGGGCGGAGGGCTCGCCACCCGATACTTTAGGTGTGCAGGTTCACGTGGAGAGGGTGGTGTCCATGGTGAGGCGGAGGTATGCCATGCTCACCGGCCCTGTGGAGAGGCCCTTCACAACGGTTGCCGAGCGCACCTCCAACTTCTCAACTTTTGACAAGATTGTGCAAGTAGCTTGTGCCTTAAACAATTTGTGTATCTCTGCTGCACCTCTGGAGTGATCCTGTTCTTTTTTTGTTCTTTTGTTTCTCTATTGGAACGAGCGCTTGACCGATTAATTGGCCTATTCCTAGAAATGCCCAAATGGCAAAGCACTCTGTTAATTCATTAAATTCCCAATCAAAATTAATTTGCACTGGTTAGGCGGTACTTGGCTGAAAAACATTATTTCGAATTTAGCGCAACGTAAGACTAGCATAAATGCTGACAAGTGTAAACAAACATGACAAAGATTCATGTCCATATGTTAAACTTCATGAATTAAATATGCAGTCCATTTTGGGAACAGCAAAACAAAAATTTTTTGTTTTTAAATATGTTTACAGTTGACCCCTGCTGTTAGTCAGGATTTGGGTGGAAACAAATATTATTTTATTCATAAATCTTTTACCGTTATAATCAGGGACAGAGTTACAAATTTCTGTACAAGTATCCCCTGCGTGATTCGGTTCTAATGTTTTGGATTTGTCATCACCAGTTCCCCAGTCCACCAACAAAAGATGTTTTGGAATTTCCGGCTCTGATTAAATGTATTTGCATCGTGTGAAGCCACATTCAAATTGATCGTACGAGTCACTTGTGCCTTATAAGGTATTCCGTCTGCTGCGCCTTTCAAGTATCTTGGACTACCTCAGCATGGTTCTGAATTCCGCTGTGAAACAAATCCAGTTTGTTCATGGTCTCATTCTGATTTGGTTGTGGCGATTAAACCCATCTCCAATATGTTGACGTAAAACTGATTTGTCTTCCCAAATAGGTCTTCTGTTTAGCTTTAGTGCTGTTTCGATTGCCGGTCAGGACAGCAAACCTTCTGTTTACATTCTTGCAATCAACGAGAGAAAACCTTGACGCGTGATTTGGACCAAAGCAACCTCTACTTCTTCGCATTAGTTCTCAGTATGACAGTGAAGATGTACAATTACTTGCAAACACACAAGCATGATGTAGCAGTAGCACATGTGTTTATATATGTATATATATATATGTATATATATATATATATATATATATATGTATATATATATATATATATATATATATCTTTTTTTTATTTGTTTTGTTTTGGGCACTTGTCGTAAAAGTCTTTACTAAACCCGCTATCTCACCAACTAAGTATATATGTGATGTTTCCATCTGAATGAAGGATTACCGGGGAAATCCATCGCTCTCAACCATCTGTCAGTCAACACTTCCGCCACTGTAGTTTTCTTTAATGTTGTGCTCTTTTCAAACCATGAATAACACGATTCTGTTAAATACATGTATTTAACTACACTACCGTGTTCCGGTAAATGTCTCATCTCTGGTTGTGGACCTGTACTAGACTAATGTGATTTATTAAGTCAGTTGTGCCTTGGGTCCTTGCAGGATGCTCTTAAACATCACAATACCTGTACATCATTTCACCAATCTATAAGCAGTAGGTGGTAAATAAGTACGTTTTTGAAATATGGCTTCAGTGCCATCTAGCGGTGCATTTGAGAATTACAGTTTGCTGTGTTAGTGACCACTTTTTCTTCTGGATCTATGTAATCAAACATGTTTGTTTTAAATACATTAATCCACTATAGCATTATGTTTATTTTTTATTCATATAATTCCTACACACTGGACCTCTACATTGAATAGTTTAGTCTTCCTCTTGCCGCATTAGAGCTTAAACTTCCTGTGATTGGCATTTCACTTTTTCACAATACAGTAAATGCTTTGCTTTAAACACGCTTAAGTTCATGTTGTAAAGGTATATTTTTGACTGGTATGTTAAAGGCTGGAAATACGCACATGTTCATATAGATTTTTGCACTTCCCTTGTATGCTTCCTTACCCTTCTAGGCAAAAAATAATAAACATTGCAACAGTGAGAAGGATCTGCCTGATGAATGTTGAACTTTTGCTCCTCTTTTCCGCACATTTAACAGATCAAAACAGTGTTGTATCAAAATTATTGCAAAACTATTTTGGATTTCTGTGTGAGAACATGTAGTGCAGTTTATGATAAGAAATAAAGAGAAAGTCTTATGGAAAATTTGATCTCTACTGCAAACCAACCATTTATACCACAGGGGAAAAAAAGTACAGCTACTATACATCGGTACTGTGCCTATAATGGCCTTTTTATTAGGTAATAATGGATGCTGCTGATGTCAGACAACAGCACTGTCTTAAGGTAAAGAAATTCTGACTAAGTACTTCCCGGTAGTTGTTGCTTTACTGGACCACTTTGACATTTAAGTGCATAATTTATTAGAGGAATTGGTGCTGGGTACGGGTGATATCAAAACTAGGAAGACTCATACTAGCATTACTGGTATCGAACTTCACATCACTAAAGTTAATTACAGTGGACCCCCACTCTCGCCGTTAATTTTGACGAGCCTTGTCGTACAAATTTAAAAAAATGTTGATACTGAATGCTGTTGAAATGTACGGAGCCCCGAAAGGGACGTTTTTTAACTAAAAAAAAAAGTACGAAAAACGGATTACCTTCCTACATGCGTTTCCGTGCAACGCGAGGATTCGTGCAATATATGATAATATGAAATATCTTCTTATAATATTGAATCAATAGATAATATGATGAATGGTGGATATGCGATTATATAGTCGCGAGTATATGTGGGTCCACTGTTCGTACCTTGAAATGGGATGAAATTTGTGATGTTAGATTTAATTTAACGTTTGATTTAACTCTACGCTTTTTATCCGTTCGTTTGGGTTTCATTACTAACTGTCCACTGGTATTTTACTGGAGCATTGTTCCGTTTATAGACGATCTTTGCTTGGCCTCGCTGTGACGCGCGTTGGTGTGGTCACGTGACCAATGGAATGTTAACAATGCACTGAGTGTCCAACTTTTTTTTTTCCTTTCTTTTTTTTTTTTTACTTGACTTTCAGCCTGTTGAAGAAAATGGAGGCAGCTACCATCACTTCTATTCCCTTTTCTCCTTTTCGTCCCTTCTGAGCATAACCAAGAACTCTCGAAGCCCGACGAGGACTTCTCAAAACAGATTTTAATAACTCCTTTTCCATCACATGGTAGGTGGACTGTACTTTTGGGGAATTGAGAGGGGGGGGGGGGACTTCTCCACGAAAAAAATGTTACAAAATGGCGATTCTGCATCGCTTTGAGAAAGACTTCTGCTGTTAATTCCAAATTCAAAAGGTCAAACGAGCAACCCGAAAGTGGTGAACTCGGGTTTCCACATTTTTCCTCCGTCCTGCGTGAAGGGGGACGGGTGAGGTAGGGGGCTAGTTAGCAACCTAGCGTACCGTGTTGTTTTTAAGCTATTCTTTACAAATTGCTTATTGCAAACTTTTAATACTTTTGTGTTGTTGTTGTTAAATTGGGGTTATTGTTGGGGTAAATATCTTGTTTGTGCCAAGAAGGTTGCTACATATAAAAGCTAAGAATGCTTGTAGGTGCCTTAAGACGGACAGTGTGTTGTGACTGTCACTTATGTACCCTGACACACACACGTTCGCTTTTTTGGACTTGTAAACGTGCAAAAAAAAAGCTCCAAGTGGTCTTCGTGGTTTGTCTGATTACACCGCATTGTTGTTATGCAAATTGGTCTTTATCATTGTCAGGCTATTTGGGGTGTCCCTCAAGGTTCTGTCTTTTAACTCTTGACATTGTGGTAACTGTATATTACCCTTTTTTCAATCTGAACACAGATGTGTTAAAATGTAGATTTTGGAGTACTCTATTGTCGCTGTCATAACGTTGACACTTGATTTAATACAGTATAAAATATATCAGTTTTCTTTTTTTGGACATTGAAAAGATGCAGTGATGTACTATCTGCAATCAGGAATATATTTTTCTCTCAAAATTTTTGAAAGGCTGACCCCAAGGTTGTGTTTATGACTTGACATTTTGGAATCAAAAGTTAAGCTATATTCCCACAAGAAAAAGCACAGTAGTACTTTTCACAGTGAACCATTTCGTCACTGTCACTACTCAAGAAACATGACTTTCTTCCTGAAAATTTTGCAAAGATCTCCCTGTACTTAAGTAGAGAGTTGTGTTAAGCTGTGATTGTGAAATGTGCCCCTTTTACACCCTATTTTAGATTTCTATATTTTTGTAATAAATTTATGCTGGGTACAAATTTGTGAGTTTGGTGTGTACTTGTTATTTAAGTACAGTGCGTTAATATTTCGAGGGCAATGTCCAGCTGCTCATCACTCCTATTTCCAGACCAGGCACATTTTTGGGGTGTTTATTTCAGGGTGGACAAAGAATAGATGATGTCCTCCAGTGATTCAACATGGCTGTAACAGATGCGGGCAAAGTCCCCTCAGACGGCACAACCGTTTCCATCGGCTTACCGAAAACTCAAAATAGCCGTTAATGGGATCGGTTGTCGTAATGTAAAATGACTGGCGACCGGTCCAGGGCGACAAAATTGTGGATGGATAACTTGGAGTTATATAGCACAACTAAAATGGTCACAGTTAATATGATTATTATTAGTGCCAGACCGATTAGTCAGTCAGCTGATTTATTGCTCCAATATTAGCTCTTTTTAAAGAAATTTGTATTTTTTAACACTTTAAAATCTTTCTCTCCTTTGGGCTTTTTTCCTGTTTAGACTATTGGCCTAAAGCGACCGCTGTGCCCAGTAAAGGGTTAACCAACACAAAGGGTTAGGGTTTCCTGGCTCATTTGCCCCAAAAATGTCAAACATTTTAAAATGTGTGTTTGTGTAAAACTTGACAAAATAAAGGACTAAAAAGTTGTGCCCAGGAGTCCAAACACAATTCAGCAATACGTTTCTTCATGTTGTAGTTATTTTGCTCCTAATTTGAAAAGAAAAAAATGACTTACTTTTAGGGCATTAAAAAGCTTTGAATTACATTTGCTGATACTTGCAGAAAGTCTGTTACGCTCTCACATACCCCCTGAAGTGCCTTCACGTCCTGCTATTTAAGAGCTGCTGTTTTACAGTATGATATATAATTATACTATGGATGTGTGAGTGCCGATACCAACCTCATTTCAAGTAAGTTGTTCAGCCCTGCACTATGGTATTTCAGTTTTCGTTTGCCCGTTTAACGCGTTGCACCCTCCATGAGTGGCTCGATGACCGCACTGCACGAGTATGCAGTGACACGCTAGCTATGCGCTAACGACAAACAGGCTGGGGGTGAAGGCGGGGTACTCCGTCGTAGTGGGGGCCACTACAGGCAGACACATGGCATTCCGTAGGCACTTGCTCGTCTGTTTTTTTTTTCTTTTTTCGTCTTTTGCAAAGTTGATTATGGTCCCACATCAGTTGCTGTGTTTGGATGGTAAACCGGACTGCCAAAGTAACACCCTACCGCCCTCCTTGCTTCCGCAGGAGCAGATTGGCAGCATCATGATTTGGCTCAGCGGCACCCTTGCGAGCGGCTGTATTTCCTGGAACAAGTTGGAACCCGAGCCTTGAAAGTGACACCATGGAACGCCTGTAGAACCCCTGCCGCTACCGCGAGTCCTCAGACAAACAAACAAGGGGAAACCAATCTCAGATCTGCTACAGGAGAGTCTTTCTTATCTATTTCGGTCAGCCACAGAGAGCGCTAACTGTGCTGCCTGACCCTAGGGCACCGCGGCCATGAGGCCAAAGACATTTCCGGCTGCGCCCTACATGGGCAATACGCGTCAAAGACTCCAGGAGATCAAGGAGGGCCTGAAGCAGCCGGCCAAGCTGGTGAGCCAGGCCCTGCACGGGGGTGGCCAGCGGGCCGAGGGCGCCGACCGCTCTGCCGGCAAGGATACAGCCGGGCGGCAGCAGCCCGTGCGCCCGCCGCAGAAGTTCAACAATTACCAGAGCGCCCTACGCGAGATCCGCAAGTCGCTCATGCCCTTTGCCAATGAGTCGGGACCCTCATCTGCGTCTGGGCACCCTGCAAGCGAGGTCAACCGGCAGATGCTGCAGGAACTTGTCAATGCCGGATGTGACCAGGTGAGATGTCCACTCATCCTACTTTTATTTTCAGCGTAACAGAACTCCGTTGGGATAAGCACCAGCAAGCCTGCGATGCGACCCTTGTGTGCATAAGTGGTTGTAGAAAATGGATGGATGGTTGGATGGATGGATGATGGATAACTTAATGATGATAAGTACTCATATGAGAGACTACATAAATAGCTGAAATTCCAATGATATGGAGAATTTTAATTTAAACTAGGTCTCAAAATGAATACTTGATTGTAAAAAAAAGATTTATTGATTAATTTGACAGTCAATTGGTGTGTCTTAAGCATTGCATCTCTAAAATAAGCAATTATAGAGTACAGGTATTCTAGAAAGTTGTCAGAGTTATGTCATAATAGTCGGTAGTCACATCAGCTTTTAATTGGTCCAAATCTAAGATACAGAGGAACAATACCATTTTATTAGCCACAGTTGTGCAATGGGGCTTTTTAAAATTGCGACATAATCCTTTATTACAAATGATTTATTTTGTGGCGCCTGCGTCAAGAATGATTGGTTCAAGCTAACGGCTTGGTTGAGTTCGAAAAACCTCAAAAATAGATTAACAGCCTAACAGCTACTTTGGAATAAATTACGGCTAACCGCCATCTTTGGATAGCACCTCGGGTTAGTGTTGAAGTTAGCATGGCATGACTATTCAGGTACTGTAAGGTCTTCTTTTGGATCATGTTGATAATTTACATTTAATGTTAGGCTAATAAATGATTTTGTTATGATTATTACTGTTTTTGAATAACAGCTTGGTTTCGTGCCTCGTTTAGGTTAGGATTATATCAGCGTTTGGCTAACGATATTCAACAGCTTGTATAGTTGAAGTTGGGACAGTCTCAACGTTAGGGTCACGGATAGTTTGGCTTTTAAATTTGCTAAGTGCTCTGTGGTTTAGCGTACTGTATCGTAGTGGAAAGCCTCTTTATTCGGATGATTATACAATGGAGGCCATTTCCTGGCCCTCTGGGTGCCGTGTCGCCATTGTCAAAGCAGGAAGTCCACATTCAATGGCAGCAGGGTGGATCAGTTCCTCGTCGCCACCAGCACCGAACCGGTCCCCTCCCCGCGACCCCCTCTGTGTGCAGGACCGTCCGGCAACCACAATAAATCATGTATCACAAACTATCACTTTTACCAGACTACACAGTCGTGTTGTGGCTGTTTCTGTATTGTATATACAACAATACTGGCCGCGTGTGAGGGCTTTTGGCGTGTGTAGTTTTGTAACTCGTGTTTATAGAGTGCGTGTATTGCTGTAAGGCACGCATCTTATCAGCTCTCCTTGTCGTCTCCTTGCTGGACTTCTCCAGCTGCAAATTAGCCAGCAATGTGGCTGGTTGCATAACCACCGAAGAGGAAATGTTTTAGAGGGGGAGAGAGGGGGGAGGACGGTGGGAGCGGTATGCCACGCATTGACAGCACATGAAAAACTCTTGTGTGTGCGTGTGTATGTGGACAGTATGTATCTGTAATGACTGGGTCTATGACTAAAACGTTTGTGTTTTTTTGTGTATGCTATCTACAGTGTCTATTTTGTCACTTGATAAAAAAAAAAATCTATCTCATAATTCAAAAATAGGAAAATATTTCAAATGGATTGTGCAGAAAACATGATTCTATAATGATTCAATGAATGGTTTCATCTATGGTAGAAAATTTGCAAAAACGTTGATCGTTGTGTCCCGAAGTACAGTAAACCAAATGTTTTCTTTTTAATTAAACACAAGATATTAAGTATGTCCTCTTCCTCCGTCCGTCTTAATGGAGGTTGACAGAAATAAAATATTTACTTAAATTTTAAGAATTTGTACCATTAAAATAATGACCCTAAATAATTAATTGATTATCAACAAATTTGCATTACTTTAGTACTCCATAAGTTGTCAACTGTTTGAGAAGCACTGCTTTAAAGTGTGTATTATTATCTGTAATGTGTGCATATTTGGATTTTGTGTTCAGGTATGTAGAGGCTATGCATTTGTGATGCGTGTATTTGTATTGATTGTACAGTATGTTCCAATAAAGTATGCTTGCTTATGTGTATTTGTAACAATTGTTTATGTAGCTATATAGTTGGGTGTGGCTGTGTGTATTTGTTATAAGTGTAGGTTGGCATGTATGTGTGTGTGTGTGTGTGTGTGTGTGTGTGTGTGTGTGTGTGTTTTTTCCCCCAGCCTATGGAATCTGCATCTGTGGCATTTATGCAACAGATGCAGGATGTGACTTGTTGGCGTGTGTTTTTATTGTTTGCGTGTTAAAATGTTACATAAAAGTTTGCCTGCACACTTACAACTACATATATAACAGTGGTTTCAGTTTGACCCCAAGACAGATTATGTCTATGACCTAAATTGTTGATAAGGTTAAAAATTGTGAACTCAGCTTGTTGCTGTCCATTTTGATGGGGGGGGGGGGTGCCAGTGTGACATACAGTATGTATTGAAACTGTGTAGTTTGCAAATATGTGGAATTCCTGTTTCCTAAATGTGAGGAGCATTTCGCCACGGCATCATATTGACAATAGTTTACAATATTTTTAACCGCTCTCAACCCTACGCTCGCTTCACTCGTTGTCACGCTTTCTCGATTTCTCTCTCTCACACTTTTACTTGAAGTAGCTTACGCTTGCTTGATTAATAAGTCACTTGTCTCATACTTACTATTGTGAAAGGTCCTCACTTGTATGTTTTGTGTTTTCATTTCTCATTTTCAAAAAAATGTGTTGGAGACAATTTCGAACAGCTGGAGGGCGGTCTCCACGCATGCCTCATTTCCAATTACACACTTCATCAAGGAGACATAAATGTGTGTGTGTTGTGTACAACAACAGCAGTCGATACAAACACTGCTGGCGGTCACATCAGCTGATCGCCGTCTAGAATGTTGCCATGGCAATGATGTTTACCAAACGTTACGCTTCTAAAATGAAGTCACTCAAATTCGACATCGGAAATTATTAAACTATAATTGCTTGTGTGTGTCTGTATTTTGGTGAGCATTGTTAGAAGACGATACCACAAGTATCTTCGTTCTCTGTCAGAGCGGGAAATTCCTTGGATGTTGCAAACAGCTGACCGATTGCTATTGTTTCATTGAACGCCTCAGTAACACACTTTCTTTTTTCCTCTTGCTCGTCAGGACTTGTGAGATTCTTGTCAGATTCTTATCAAATTCTTGTAAAAATGGTCCCCACTGCTGACAAAGTCAACATTTCGAACATTTTTCCCATGGGTGACTAAATACCATGACGCTTCTGTTGGAGGCTATCTCATTGTGTGATAAGAGAGCAAAATTCCAGGAACCTTTAAAGTTAAGGACTTTTCATGGGAATTCATCCATCTATTTTTCTATTCTCCTTATCCTCATTTGGACCACAGGGTGAGCAACGCTCCAAGACTTCAAGCAACTTATTACCTAATTGTGTTATTGTGAGTCCTTTGAAAAACATTTTATGCCATCCATCCACCAATTAATTACCGCTTTGTCGAGGGTCGGGTCGGGGTGGCAGCAGTTAAGCAAGGAAGTCCAGACTTCCCTTTCGTCCAGCTCTTCTGGGAGGATCCCCAGGGGTTCTCCTCCCGATGAGACATATCCGGAACACCCCTCCAGGGAGCTGTCCAGGAGGCATCCTAACCAGATGCCCGAACCACCTCAATTGGCTCCTCTCAACGTGGAGGAGCAGTTTTTCAACACCGAGTCCTTCCCTGATGACCTAGCTTCTCACTATATCTCTAAGGGAAAGCCTGGATACCTTTCGGAGGAAACCCATTTCAGCCGCTTGTTTCTCGTTCTTTTGGTCACCGCCCACAGCTCGTGACCATAGGTCAGGGCAATGATGTAGATCGAATGTAATGTAAATCAAGAGCTTCGCCGTTCGGCTCAGGTCTCTTGAAGACCAGTACAGCGTCCGCATAACAGCAGACGCTGCACCGATCTACCTCTCGATTGCCCGTTCCATTCTACCCCCACTCATGAACAAGACTCCAAGATACTTGAACTCCTCCACTTGGGGAAGGACCTCATCCCTGACACTGGGCACTGCACCCTTTTCGGACTGAGGACCATGATCTCAGATTTGGAGGTGTTGATCTTCATCCCATCTGTTTCAGACTCTGCAAACAGTTTAGCTAAGAGTTGGAGGTCTCGGCCTGAAGAAGCCCTCAGCACCACATCATCTGCAAATAGCAGAAACAACGTTTTATGCCTTTTATTTCAAAGTTTCATACAGCTCCGCATTTTCATTAGTGACTAAATTTTCTGCCGAATTAGGCAGAAATAAAACAATGATGTTACATAATCTATTTTCTGAAAATATGTATAGCGAGAGCACTATAAATCTAGTACTCAAAAAAGTCATTTGTTTTCCTCTAAAACTGCTATGCGCTTAAGAACCACTGACCAGAGAGTTTTGCCTCTTGGAGATTCTGGCAACATTTTTGGGAAAAAAAAAAAGAAGAGGAAAAAGAAATTGGGCATCAGATAAAAAGTTGGAGTGGTGCATTTAATGTACGGAAACTCCCGTTTGTGCAAAAGTGTAGCATTGGCCGCCTCGCAGGAATCTGTTGGGTGGCTCGTAACTTCCTCCCCCCCTCTCCCTCTCCTTGGACTTATCAGATCTGGATGTGCTTGAAAAATGTAGCAAAAACATTCAGGTCAAGATATCACGATGTCATCCAGGAATGACGTTTATGATGGTCAAATCCTGAAGCATAAACGCTGAGACCAAGGTCGAGGATAATCCGTTATAACGGAATGTTTTTCTCGCTCCAGCGATGGACCTCGCCCCAAGGCGTCGCACAGCTGTGACGACCGTTGCACATGTGCCATAACAACACTTATTGCCAAAGATTATTGTGCGTTGGCGGGAAAATCTCCCTCACATTCCACTTTTTGCATTTTCTTTTTCCTAAAGAAGACCATGGATGGAGCTTGTCTTTTTCAGCAATGACCTACATTAAAAGGGAAGAAAAATGAATCCCAAACCGCAAATTACGAGTCTCGTCTTGAGCCATTTGACCCACTTGTGCTGTTTGTGTGTTCTCTTGTACCATCTGTTGCTGATACAGGCTGATTTGAGGCTTTCTCAGACGGATACTGGAATGTTTTTATCTGTTCCCCGAATCTAGATACATATCGTAGGGCAGTAGTTCCCGACATTTTAATAATAAGTTAATTCATCTTTCAATTAATTTAAGAAGCATTACTATACATTAGATCTGCTCATATCTGCAGAAACTGTTTAAATCTCACAATTCAATTCTTCAATTCTGTGTTCTGCAGGAAATGGCCATTCGGGCACTGAAGCAAACAGGAAGCCGAAACATTGAAGCGGCTCTGGAATACATTAGCAAGATGGGCTACTTGGACCCTCGCAACGAGCTCATCGTGCGTGTTATCAAGCAGACTTCGCCAGGTATGCACTTGTGACCTTGGGGGCACAGTTCTACATCTTAATTGTTCCACTTGCTAGCAAGTAGTGTTCGTGTGGAAAATACACATTTTTGATTGATAATTTTTTTTATAATGTCAGGAAAAGCTGCCATGCCCCCTTCAATGGACCACCGCCCCCCGCTGGAAGCCGCAAGTGAGGCTGCGGGTGCCATGCCCCCGTACCACCCCATGTATGAGGGTGTGGCCGGATATGGTCTGGAAGGTGAGATGGCCAGACCATACATGAGTGCTCCCCCCGTCATGAACTACATGATGCCGCCCTCTGGAGCAGCACAGGGTCCCTCAATGGCGAGCCCAATGGGGCGACCGCCCAGCATGGGTAACTACCCACCGGTGATGGCGCCTCAGACTAACCCGGCCAACACCATGTACCCCCCGGGGGCTCAACAGAAAGGTTATCCTGGGGGTATGGAGCAGCATGGGCCCATGATGAGCTACAATGTCCCCGGTCAGCCGCTGGCACCCACAGCCCCAGTGCCTGGGCCCCACTATGACTACAGCCACCCCAGGTCTCACTTAATGGAGCCCGCAGGCTACGGAGTAAAGAGAACTGCCTCCTTTCAAAATAAGATGGCGCCACCCTCAATGACGCCCCCGGACAACTACATCAACATACAAGGTAAAGGGTCCATGGGCCAGAACATGCCAGGAGGAGGTGCCGGGGGGTACCCTGCAAATCTGTACCGGGCCCCTCACTCACACCCACGTCAGGCTAGCCCCACCTCTCATCAGGTCCACATGATGTCGCGCTCCCCAGGTGGGGTGCCACCTATGGGCCCAGACTTCCCCGATCTACCCCAGGGCTTGATGGCGCCATCCAGGGCGAGCCTCAACCTGGACTTGTATGAGCACCACTGGGCCGGACCCTCAGGTCCCGAGGGGGCGCCCCAAGCCAGACAGCCCCAACCTCAAGGGCCGTTCAGGGGTGAGGTCCGAGTACCCAGCCGGGCCAACTCCTTCAACAGCCGCTCCGCTGTGTCCAACGGGGTTCGGCCTCCCATGAGCGCACCCCAGGAGCCTACCCTAGGTCCTCCCAACACCATCACAGCTGTCACATCTCCGCCCATCCAACAGCCAGTCAAGAGCATTCGGGTGATGAGACCGGAACCCAAGACGGCAGTGGGACCGTGCCACCCCAGCTGGATGGCAGCCCAAGCCCAGGATACGACAGAACCTCCAGTCTACATGCCCGAGGAGACCTACTCCCTGGAGCCTCCCCAAGAACCTCGCTGTCCACCGCCACCTTACCCCAAGAATCTCATTTTGCCACCTGGTGAGACCGGGGCCCTGGAGGGGGCGGGTTCTGTGAGCGGAGCTCAGGACCTCAGTAGTCCCGCTTTGAGAAGCGCACACAGCGGCAGCGGTGGTAGCGGAACGACGGAAGATGGATCCCAGCAGATTAAGGAGAAGACGAAAGGCGGCAAAGCGGAAAAAACTGTCAAAGACAAGAAGCAGATCCAAACATCACCCGTTCCGGTGAGGAAAAACGCCCGCGATGAGGAGAAGCGAGAGTCTCGGATCAAGACCTACTCGCCCTTTGCCTTCAAGTTCTATATGGAACAGCACATTGAGAACGTCATGAAGACCTACCAGCAGAAGCTCAACCGCAGGCTGCAGCTGGAACAGGAAATGTCCAAGGTAAGCGAGTCAGTTACAGCTTGATGATAGATACCGGTAGCTACTCTATATTTGTTTTACACCCAAAGTGTCTTACTTTACTTATGTCCTATCTAGTCCATGCCTTGGTTTCATCCACTATTAATGCAGTAGTGTGAGAAATGGAAGCAAGGTATTCAGGGCCTCACAAAGACACTGAACACAAAATATTTAATTCACTTATAAGTCTGAAACTCTTCAGAGTTGAAATCTCGATATGGATTGGGTCTGAGTAAAACATTTTTATTCTTTTTGCCCAACTTGACTTAAAGTGCTTCAAATAGCCCACAAATATTTACTGCGGCCCCAGACAGTATGCGGCATTCTCATCCAATTATATGAAATGTTAAGAATGTTTATGAATGGCTCGAGGCTGACCATGTGTGGCCTTAAAAAGGATCTTTAACAGTATTAAAAGTCAGATATTTACTTCAGGCTTTGACATTACACATAACAGATATTCTGAACGTCCATACCCACTGGGGACGTTTTTGACCAGATGAACACTGTGATGGTTTTGTCATCTAAAGCAGTATTTGTTAGGAAAGTCCTGAGACACGAATCTACAGCCTGAAATCTGGAGAATTCTCCTCTGGGGAGTTTGCTTTAGACAAATAGATCTTTATCTTGATTGTGACCATACCATGAATTTGGCCTCTATCCTTTTAAACTCCTCCTGAAGGCATTTTTAGGGTCAGGCAGATAGAACGATACAAAAAAACAATCTGTACAAACAAGAAGCATCTTAAGACTGAGCAGACCAAATAAATAACTATAAATTTATAATTTCATAGTTTTTTGTTTTTTTTTAAGGGACGACACATAATTAGATTGCACAAAAGTGGTATTATTTTTGATCGCAGGTCCTTTTTACACCTCAAACTTTGTCCGACGGTTAAGTTACTCCATGAGTCAACTTGTGAGCATATCTTGTCGCTTCCCGTTCCCAGGCAGGCCTGTCCGAGGCAGAGCAGGGCCAAATGAGGAAGATGCTCAACCAGAAAGAATCCAACTACAACCGGCTGCGGCGTGCCAAGATGGACAAGTCCATGTTTGTCAAAATCAAGACCTTGGGCATAGGAGCCTTTGGGGAGGTGTGCTTGACGCGCAAAGTGGACACGTACGCGCTGTATGCCATGAAGACTCTGCGCAAGAAAGACGTCCTCAACAGGAACCAGGTGACTTCTCATACTTTTGCGTAATTGAAAAAGAATGTAATGAGGATGGTCTCAAAGTATCAATTATATATTCCGTCCCTTAGCCAATCAGTACGTGGGTTCTTACTAAGTGATGTGTGTTCATGCTGTTAAAAAAAAAAAAAAAAAATCCACAAAACAGCGGTGTACTGTATTAAAGCGAGGGAATTCCGTATTTTTGCTTGTACTTATGCAAATGGTCCGACTCAGGTGGCCCACGTGAAGGCTGAGCGCGACATCCTCGCGGAGGCGGACAACGAGTGGGTGGTGCGCCTCTACTATTCCTTCCAGGACCGCGACAGTCTCTACTTTGTCATGGACTACATCCCCGGCGGGGACATGATGAGCCTACTGATTCGCATGGGCGTTTTCCCCGAGCCGTTGGCTTGCTTCTATGTGGCCGAGCTGACCCTGGCCATCGAGAGCGTTCACAAGATGGGCTTCATCCACCGCGACATCAAGCCCGACAATATCCTCATCGACCTGGACGGCCACATCAAATTGACGGACTTTGGTCTATGCACGGGCTTTCGATGGACCCACAACTCCAAGTACTACCAGAAAGGTTAGGCAAAGGAGAAACTTGGTTGTTGTTTTCCAAAGTAAAAGCAGAAATTTGCAAATAATCGACATAGATTGCAGATTATTTACAGGTCACAAAATGATAAACAGTGATTGTTAGTTGGAACCCTATTTAAATAATTATAATTTGATCATCAATGATTTGTTGCACCTCTTGTGGTCCCATCAATGAAACCAATAAATGAATTCTTAAAAAAAACACACGTAAATAATGTAGGAATTTAAATCAAATGTGACTGGCTTCTGCCACCTGCGGAACTTAACTTCCCTGTGCCCGTTTTTGCCAGGGAGCCACGTGAGACAGGACAGCATGGAGCCCAGCGACTTCTGGGACGACGTGTCCAACTGTCGCTGTGGCGACCGGCTGATGACGCTGGAACAACAGGCCAATCGGCAGCACCAGCGCTGCCTGGCCCACTCGCTGGTGGGCACGCCCAACTACATTGCCCCCGAGGTTCTTCTGCGCAAAGGTGGGACCGCCTCGACCCAGGTACCAATCTCACCCGGTGAGAACAACCGTTTTGATTCTTGTGTGTGTCTTCAGGTTATACTCAGTTGTGTGACTGGTGGAGCGTTGGGGTGATCTTGTTTGAGATGCTGGTGGGGCAACCGCCCTTCCTTGCACCCACTCCCACAGAGACTCAGATTAAGGTGAGGATGTGTCAACCATTCTGAACACATCACATGTCACAAGATAATCACTCTTAACACGCTCAATTCAGGATCATCTTTTTTAATAATGACTCTTAACCCACACTACACCACAGGATCATCATTCTGAACACATCACACACGACAGGATAATGATCTGAGTAATGACTCTTTACACACACTACACCACAGGATCATCCATCTGAGCACATCATACAGTATTAAATAATCGGCCATAACTCATTACACACCACAGGATAATCATCCATGCCCAACCCCACATGTAGTGTGTGACTCTTGATGCATGCTAATGTATATCACAGAATCATCATTAATGATCACACCTCACACATCAAGACAATCAGGCCTTACAATCACTCTTGAGTACACTCCCCACCACAGAATATACTCACAATTGTGGGACATATGTCCAGGTGATCAACTGGGAGAGTACACTGCAGGTGCCCGCCCAAGTCAAACTCAGCCTGGAAGCCGTGGACATCATCGGGCGGCTCTGCTGCTCAGCCCAGGACCGCCTGGGTGCCAACGGCGCTGGCGAGATCAAGGCGCACCCCTTCTTCAGCAAGGTGGACTTCTCCAGCAACCTCCGCCAGCAGCCTGCCCCTTACCGACCCAAGATCGCTCACCCCATGGACACATCTAACTTTGACCCCGTAGAGGAGGAGGGCGGTCCTGGGGCCTGGAGTGACAGCGGGGACAGCACCCGGGCCCTGGATGCCCTGTGCTCGCCGCACGGCAAGCACCCGGAGCACGCCTTCTATGAGTTCACCTTCCGCAGGTTCTTTGACGACAATGGCTGTCCTTTCCGCTACCCCAAGCCTTTGGAGGGAGGCGAGGGCCCGCCCAGCCCAGAAGAAGATGACGAGGACGAAGAAGACGATGATGACGAGGAAGCTGGAGAAGGATGCGAGCCCGTTTACGTGTAGACCGATTGACTCCCACGGGACCGACAGACACCCTTCCCCACACAGGACCAAGAAGCAACATTCTGCCCCTTTACGAGTCTGGTAAGAATTTCAAAAATTCGGGAGTACCTTTCTTCCATTCCTTCCTTTGTGTCTTACGTGACTGAAATGCTCCAAAGTGACTTTGACAAAGTGTTTGTTTTTTTCGCTCTTCAAAAACACTAAAAGATTATAAGTGAAAAGGGAGTGAAGTAAGTACAACAGGAGGGCTGTTGGCAGGAGCAGGACCGAACCAAAGCGACTTAAACGGGCCGGACAGGTTTTCCTGAAAGAGTTTTGGGGGGAATGGTCAAAGCTGGACACTTCCACGAGAAGTTTAGACATTTGGAATTCACTACAGATTGCCCTCAGTCTGGATTCACAAACTCTTAGGGTTCATCAACCCCCTCTAGTGTTTTAGTATTATAACACATACAGCATATACTGTATTTAAAAAAAAAATACATCATTTGATTTTAAAAGAACTTATTTTGAGGGGATGACACATTTTTGTGTCAGTTTTGATGTATGGGAGCTCATTGAAGCTACTAATACCAACCACCGATACTTAAAGAACAAAAATCTGACCGAGAAAGCCCTCCTTGGCAGTAGTTGGGGCTATGCTGCGACAGTTTGTCACTTTGCCATACCATCATTTGTCAGAAGATTTTTATTTTTTTTAATATAAAAAAATCTGCAATTGATTACAATTGCAGAAAAAATAATGAGAACAAAAAATAAAGCATAACTCCATTCTTGTAAAGTTCAGGCTCTTTCCCCCCTGTTATTTAAAATAAAATTAAAAAGGAAGAAAAATTTAACAACAAAATTAAGCGAAGAGAAAAAAGACCGCAGCCAAACGCATGCGTATGATTTAAGTGCAATACAATGTGTGTTCCTTAAACACCTAATATCCTTTGAAAGTATTGAAAAGTGCCATGTACAAACATTGCATTGCTTTATCAACAATGTATACACTTACAGTATATACACAGTACTGTATGTGCGTGTGAGTTTGTGTGTTTCTCTGACAACATGCTGCTTATTTGTGTTATTTACCTGTTATTATTATTACCTGTTTTATTATCATGGCTTAAAGTGATGTTGATGATGATGAAGATGATGATGAATGTGGAATGTCGATGGCCGAGTCTTCCCTGTCCTACGTCAGGGCGGGTCCCTGAACGCAGCATGGGCAAGCTCTGAGAGAGGCCACCCGGTGGACTTACGGCAAGTTTGAAAAGAATGAAACGATGTGACATTTATTTATTTTTTTGGAGGGGGGCAGCACACAAGGCTTCCTGAGTCCACATCAAAAATGTTAAATGTGGACAGTCCGAAATTATCAAGGCATATAAAGGTGGCGCTAACTGAAAAAAAAAAAAAAAAAAGATAACTTGGAGAGTCAAAATATGACGCGAATAAAGTTGTAATTATGAAAATAAAGTAAGTATTACAAAAACACCTGTCAGCGTGCATTTTACAACCAAAAAAAAAAAACTCATGCAAATTTATTAAGATAAGTTGTACTCGTATGACGTGAAAAATCTTTGTAAGGACTTTCAAGGCATATAGTGTTCATGTTATTAAAAATATTCTTAAAGGAGTAATGGTAAGGAAAAAAAATCGTAAATTTTCATCAAAATTCCTAATGGTTTGAAAATACTCACAGATGTTTCATAATGTTACACATGTTATGACAACATTATGACTTTATTCCTCTAATATTACAACTTTATTCTCCAACTTTTTGGAGAGGAACTTTCCACCAAATTTTTCATTCTTCAATTGTTTTTTTCCTTGTGTGGCCCTGATAATCATAGATAGTCATTGTTATATAAAAAAAAAAATTGCAAAGCCATGGTTGTGCTGCGGTTCCTCCTAATTTTAGAAATGATTGTTGACAATCTGCCAAAGATATTTTTTCATCAGTATTTCCCAACTAATCCCTCACTTTTGAATGGCACATTGATGTGATATGTCCATTTAAAAAAAAAAAAAAAAAAAAAAAAACATTATTATGCTTGGACAATGACTGTAAATTGTTAGCCTATTGAGCCATTGTCAAAATAATTCAAATGTCAATGTACTTGCTAAAACATTTTGTTTTCTGCAAAATTTCTAATTTGGTTTTGTTTGGCAACTGTGCTATTTGGCTAACGGAATGTGCCTTGTGTGTGTTGTAAAGCCAGCTGAACAATCCCTACACCTCCAATTTCTTCATTCTTTGCTGTTTTTTTGTGTGTTTTTTTTTTTTTGGGGGGGGGGGGGGTCCATTATGTGGCCTTTCATTTTGTTGTTACTGCACTTGTTCTTTTGTTTTTGTCTGGTGTTTGAAAGTCAAACCGAGAACAAAAAAAAAAATCTTTGTTTAAAAAGCAAAACAAAATATTTTCCATGTTTGCAGTCCAAAGAAACATTTAGGGTTACAACGTTTATGACATACCAGCCCAGCCCTTTAAAAGGACAACAAAAAAGCTTTATAAGTAACAAGGTGTAAGTTTGTTTTTGTTTTTTTTTAAAGGTTACAAAATGATGACTGACAATCGTTGTTTATTTTTTTCTCTTTTGAATTTCATGTACTTGTACCCCCCAAAGGAGCTTGTTTAATGTATATTAATCGTGAATTTATATTTATACAGATATACATATTTTTTTTGTATCTTTCCCATCTCCCTACTTCACTTTCTTTTCTTTCCCACCGTTCTAATGTCCGAAATTCTACGCAGTATTATTGTTATTATTATTACTACTACTATCAAATTTAATTTTGTTTTCTACATTCGTGTACAAACAGACTTTGTCAATGCCGCAGTCTTTTGTTTGTGTGTGTGTGTCAAATGTTTTGTATAAATTAAATTAACCCACTTGGCACTCTATTTCTTTTTATGCACATGCTTATCAATACATTCTACTTTTTCATATTAATATAATGTACAGTAATTAATCTATTTGAAATGTGTTTTATTTATTTTATTCTCTTTTTTTTTCCACTTTCTGTTCATTATATTGACCTAATAATCACACGGACCAGTGTTAGGAGTAATATGTTACAAAAGAAAAAAATTGTATTTTGTCTTTAAAGACTTACAATACAGATTTGTACTGGTTTTATGCTTAAGCCAACCTTTATTAAGCGTAATGAGCTACATTTAAAATGCCAAATCTATATTTCCAGTTATGGTGGTGAGAGTAATCGAAAATGAATGCAATGGTAGTGTAATGCATTACATTTCAAATACAGCAATACTGTAATCTAACTGATAACTTTGAAATGACAGTAATAAAGTAATAAATTATGCATTACAGTTTTGAAGTAACTTGCCAAACAGTGATAAGGACTTGATGTTCCATAAAATTATTGGTGTGATTTTAAACATATTACCTAAAAATAACCATCACTGATTTTCGATAATATTTTTAGAATGCTGAAACATGTGTTTAAAACAAATTACAAATAATGTGTAGTTTTGCACAACTTGTATGTATGTAATTCTGATTTGAGAACGTCTTAAACAAAACGTGTTTGGTTTTTGGCCCAAACGCGTCAATGGCTTATGTTTTTAACACGATTTTTAAAATATATTTATCTATTTTTAGAACATTCTGTAAAATAATAGTGGTTTCGAAACAGCGGTTTATAAACGCAGTTGCTGTTTTTGGAGCGTTTTGTTGACATAAATTGTGAGCGTGTCTAGCTGAAGTGAGCTACCCATAATGCCTTGTGGAGTTACGTCATCTTCGAGGGCCCGGCATCCATGATGGCGGCGCTCGGTGCGGCAGAAGTCATCACACAGCTGGAAAGCGCTGCCAAAGTTTTAATGGTGAGACGTGACAAGCTTTTCTCGTGACCGACGTGACGCTATTATAACCCTAACGCACTTAGGCGAGAAGAGTCTCCATGGTTTACCATCGCCGCGTTCTCGTGGCTAGACTTTGTACCTGAGCGGGAACGGCGGCGATGCGTGGCCAAGCGTTTTCTTCTCTCTTTACCCATCCCGAATTCTGGCCTCGACATTCGGCCGCCTCTCGTCTAAGACCCGCCGAGCTGTAACCGGCTGACCTTAGGAACGTTCACTTTTTATGTCGATGGCCACGTTAGCATCTAAGTTGCCTCCTATCTACCGAAACAGCATCCAGTACTTTCCTCCAACAATCAGAAGAGTGAAGTCGCTTCCAAAGGCGAAGTCAAGTCACTTCATTACTGGGTTAATCATCTAGCAGCTCCCTTTGGTTTTCTGGAGCATCCCATAGCTAACTGCCGTGGTCCTCAGAATCTTCCACAAGAACAGATGGTATTCACTCGTGAAGAAATAGCCCCCTCCAATTTACCAATGTACAGCCCCTACAGATATTCGCATAGTAACCCCAAAGCTAACCTAGTAGCCACATTCCTAGCTAAATAAACGAGACCCCTAACTAGCATTGTAACTCCACAAGCTAACTACGCCCCCCAAAAAAGAAACAAGTCCTATTTATCAGTGATATTTTTTCTGCAAGAATATTGTGATATTTTTTTTCTAGAACTTAACTCTCAATACTACCAGAATAAAGTTGTAATATTTTTGTTCAGAAAATGTCTCAGTTGTGCGAGTATTTGGATGTATAATGTTGCAGAATTATTGTAAAGATATAAGACTAGTCTTCTTCTGAAGCAAAAAGGTCACTGTAATCTTAATTATGTAATCTTTGTAATCTCACAAGATGATATTTATTAAACTGGTATTGTAGTTAAGAAAATGTTAGAACCTCTAGATATTATACTGCACTATAAATCCGATTTTTTTTCAGGGAAAAAAATAACTAGATGTGTTTTAGATAAATGTCGTTTCAGTTTGGTACTGGTACCATTTGTGCATGCTTCAAGTAGTGGGAAATAAAAGAACTGCTCAAGTTCAGGTTTGTGTTACATATTTTACTTTTTACTGCAAGACATCAGCATTTAATCTTGAAAACCTTTTTGATAAATAATCTGAGAACTACTTTTTTCAGATGAAAAGAAAATCGGATTACTCTTGAAAAAAAATATTGGCGATGCTTGCAAAAATAATGCCTTTCTAACTTCTAAAGAATTCCAGTGTTATTCTCCTGATGTTACAAAAACCTTGTAGCTTTTTTTTTCTCACCATTTAAAACAGATTTCTTGCTTTGCTATTTTCAGGCACCGCCTTCCATGGTGAGCACAGAGCAACGCCAACAGGCCGAGCATGTCTTTCTCTCCTTCAGGAAGTCCAAGTCGCCCTTCGCCATTTGTAAACACATCCTAGGTGAGTGGTTACAGATGTTATCTTCAAGGGATATTCCACCTATTTAGACTTTTCCAGTAGTTAGAAGTTATGTTGCTGGATTTGTATTTTACAATAATATAATAATGAGCATGTTGTTGTCGTTTTGTCATGCAAGTTATTAGTATGTGACGCGAGTGCGCTGCTTACATTTCAGAGAGCAGCAAGGTGGACTATGTGCTGTTCCAGGCTGCCACAGCCATCATGGAGGCTGTGGTGAGGGAGTGGATCCTGCTGGAAAAGAACAGCATCGAGTCCCTTCGAGCCTTCCTGCTTACATACGTGCTACACAGACCCAAGTTAGGATAAGTAAAAACCTCACATCACAGTGTTAACCTATTAGCTGCAAGCCTCAGACGTTCCAGGTGGAAATACAGGTGGTGAGGTTTCTTTTTAAGGTGATAATAAAGATGGAGGTGGACATTTTCTGAATGTAGCAAAGTGGAAAAATGGGAAGTGAGACATGATGATAGTGGAAATAAAACCGGAGTTAAGCTAATGAAAAAGTATAGAGAAATGTTAGCGTTTTTTTTTTTCGTTTTAGCTTGCAGAAGTATGTGCGCGAGCAGATGCTGTTGGCAATGGCCGTCATCGTTAAGCGTGGCACCCTGGACAAAACTGTGAGCTGCAAAAGTATCTTCCTGGAGGTGGGACAGCTCATCGCTAGCGGGAACCCCAACGTGGTAAGACAGCACGTCCAATGCTCCCGTCATGGTGGCCTCTAGGTGGCAGCACAACATTAATGTTAACCGCTTTGCTGGCTTTGTGCAGCAAACGTTGGCATGTTCTATTTTGACGGCGTTACTCAGCGAGTTCTCCAGCTCCAACAAGACTAGCAGCATCGGGCTCAGCATGGAGTTCCACGGAAGCTGCAAACGCCTTTTTCAGGTTATCACCTTGCCCTTACGTTAAAAATAAAATAAAAACTCGATTTGTTTACAGAGCCCTCGAAAAAAATCAACTGCATCATCAAAAATAAATTGTTGGGCAGCAGTCAAACAAATGACAGTTTTTTAATTACTATATATATATATATATATATATATATATATATATATATATAAATTGTTTCCAATGTGAGGCATGTATGATTGCAATTTACAAATTTAGCCACAAGTGGAGCAAAAGCACTCATGTTTGTATTGTATAGATGATTGTGTAGTAATAACGATTTTTTTCAGGAGGATGGTCTTCGTCAGATCTTTGCCATGACCATGGAGGTCCTGCAGGAGTTCAGCCGGCGCGAAAACCTTAACGCTCAGATGTCTTGCGTCTTCCAGCGCTACTTGGCTTTGGCCAATCAGGTTCTCAGCTGGAACTTCTTGCCGCCCAATCATATCCTTTCCTTAGTCACCTTTAAAGTCAGAATTTAGGCACAGTATTAGGTTACGATGCATAGGTTTCAAGTCAATAACAAGGGGTACAAATCTATGAGATATCGTGCAGTGAAATAACATTGGGCTATAATACATATAGAGAAACAAAATTACTTTTGTTTTTGGTTCTGGTTAAAATAATACTAATATAAATGAATCTAAGCAAATGTATGTACTTTTTATTAATTGTTTGGATTTTTTTAACATAAAAATATATTATTCTTTATATATTTACACACACACATTTACACCCCAACAGAGAATATGCCTTTTTTATACAGTACTTTGAGAACAATAATAGTTAAGTCTTATTTTCTCTTCATTTTGGATGACAACATTTCCTATCTTTTTTTTTTGTAATGAAGGGTAAAACTGTTCACAAACCTTATATTTCTATATACGTATTTAGGGCATGCCTGCATGCTGGCCGGCAATGTAGACATGTTGGTCACTTGGTCGTCCATCTCTAGTATGCACATGTGTTGTCTGTGCAGCTGGCTTCATGTTGAGAGCACAAATCCTAAATCCTAACCAGCCTGGTATCTGAAGGGATCTGGATCACTTTCAAAGAGGTGTCCACGTTGTGGGTGTGTGCGCGTGAGTGTGTATGTGAATGATGTGCGTGTGTACGCACATCATTCCTGAGACCCTGCCCCCCTTTTTCCAGGCTCCCCTTGGTATGTAAGGCGCGCATTTGTGTGTCTTTCTAAAGACAAACTTTGAAAGTCATCCGCATGTGTGTCTGCATCCATGGTCATTTTTTTTCTAGGTAAGAGAAACATATTCCCTGTCACACTCGGATTCCTTATGATAGTTAGATGGATTGCCACAACTTCCTTCTTGAGAAACACCCCCCCATATATATATATATATATATATATATATATATATATATATATATATATATATATATATATATATATATATATATATATATATATATATATATATATATATATATATATATATATATATATATATATATATATATATATATATATATATATATATATATATATATATATATATGTGTGTATATATGTGTATATGTATATGTGTGTATATATATGTGTATATGTATGTGTATGTGTGTAATTGGATCAAAAAAATCCTTGTTGATCGAGTCCTACTAGAAACGTTTGGAACTTTCATTCCAAACTCAGCTAAAATGGATTTTTGATATTTGCAACCGTCATTGGCAGTGAATGAGTTAATTGCTGGTGTTATAAGTCAGCAAGCAACTTCCTTGTATAAGGTCCTTGCTAATGACACTGATGAGTGTTGCCGCCTGGGCATATATGAGCATTTTATGGGACCGCCGCCGTAATTGCCGACAGCCGCCACCTTTCAAACAGCAGTAACTTTTCCCTGTCCGCTGAGACGGGCGAGTGGGGGCTCTTCAAGCGGGCAGCATGTCTGTCCACGCTCCCTAGAGTGTCACTCGCCACCGGGCTTGACTCGAGACTTCTAATAGGGCGGCGGTCAAGTGACAGATGCCGTCCTGTCCCTGCGCCACGCGGCCCACATTTTTGCTATCTGTCAGCCTGCCATCTGCTTTGTAGCAGACAGGAATGCACGCTCGTTTGGTATGAAAGCGTAACGCTGTCGCTTTGGGTCCCTCAAGACTTACCAGGTAATGAAGCCCCCCCCCAAATCAAGCCTCACAGGGAGCTATTCTTGGATAGTTATTAGTGTTAGCCTTGGGGGTTGATGGGGTCATAAGAAGAGAATCGTCATTTGCTTTAGTCTAAACAAAGACAGGATGATCTTTGTCGGACAGAAACCATAAAAAAAAGGAACTTTTTAGCATTTATTCTTGACATAGGATTGACCTAAAATAATGTATGAAAATATTTTTCCAGATTTTGTGTCAGTGAAGTAGATACTCAACTGCCTTCTGATCGCCACTTGACAAAAGTCGAATACTGTATAGACACTCTATACGGATTATACATGAAGGCTGTCGAAGCCCCTCAGTAAACTGCAGTGGTGTTAGTTCTCCTGCATTGAAGATGAAGAATATACTCTATATCTGTGAGAATTTCTTAATAGTCTATATGCTGGTGTTGCTGTCGCTTTTGTTCAACTCTTCAGTTGTTTAAACTGGAAGTCATGCTAAAGAATTTCTTTACAATAATTTACTTTAATGCACCCCCACAAATCACAAATCTAAGCTTGGCATTCTGATCAATATTGCAGTTGTGGATTTGTGTATTTGGCTAGTCAAAGCGAAAAATCAGCTTATCTGGAAAAATGTTTTTGTTGGGTTGTATCTCCAGGCATCACTATATTCCACACTTTTACCAGTATAAAAAAGGAAACACAATCAGTAATTGATTACTTTTGGTAATCAAGTACTACATAATTACATGGTACTAAATTACTGAAATAATCAATCGTTTTATATAAAAGTACTAAAAGTAATCACTTGCTTGAGGTACTGAAATGCTAACATAACCAATTACACTAGTACTTACTCAGTCATTAATAACTACCTAAAGTACATAGTCATCAGTTACTGAAGTAGTGAATTATTAATATACTTTTTTTAATTACTAAAGTAATGGATTACATTAGTATTTAGTATTCTTTTAGACCCTACACCTTTAGATTAAAACAACTGCCACCTTCCATATTTACACATGGGTAATAATTAGAAGAAGAAATGACTCAGTTACAGAGTTTATTATTGTTTTTTTAAATCTGCATCTGAGTTTGTGGACCATAGTTAGCAGTGTAATTCTAGAGCTCCCGTCAAGACATTGTCCTTCCTTGCCCACTGACAGCTGTATGATTGGAGACAAAGCTTTAGGGGAGCCGACGACAACGGGAGACGGGTGCCGGATTGTTATTCCACATGGCGGGATTTAAGGCGGGATGCGTCCCTTAAACCCCAGCACGCGCCTTAGCATAGTGCCGTGCGACGGTGAGGCGGCCGCCGGGATCAAGGGTAATGAATAGAGGATACAGTAGAAGCTCGCTAATCCGTTAGCCGCACAAACGCAGCAAGGCCGCGCGGATTAGAGAGCTAATCTGTTTGTTGGCTATTTGCAGAGGCAATGAGGACACAATGAGCGCAATCGTATGAAGAGGTCCAGCTGCTCGCCGTTTAGCTCCTTTTCGTATTCAGCACGGATAGAATGTCTCGGGGCCGTTAGCGCTTTGCTAAATGTTAGAAGTTGTTTGTATGGGGCTCTCTTCGTTTCCGTGGTTACAAGACTTACAAGGGCAGAAAACTGTCAAGAAACGAGTGGTTAAGTGGAACAGTGGTTAGCACGTCCGCCCCCAGTTCAATTCCAGCTCTCTCCGGCCTCATGTGGAGTTTGCATGTTCTCCCCGAGCCTGCATGTCAGTTATTCATGATAACCACCACCTTGCACAATAGAAATAAACTAATCCACAAAGTTTAAAAAACAAAATTTCCACTTGTACACACCCAATGTACTAATTTGTAATTCATAGTCGCTCTGCTTGTTACCACCACCAAGCACTATATAGAAAATAACATGATGACTAGAAATAATCCAAAGATAAAAAAAAAAAAAAAAGAAAAAAATCCACGGGTACATCATGTCTAGGTTTGAGTGTACCTGTGTTGAAAAGTTCACTGTGCTGTTAATGTAGTTGTGTTTATGTGTGAAGGAGCTCGTAACACGTTAATGGTGTGTGTGTGGACCTCTTCACTTGTTGACCTGCATTTAGCTGTGTGCGTGAGTGCGTGTGTGTGTGTGTGTGTGTGTGTGTGTGTGTGTATTTTTGTGTAAAAGTGAGGCGGCACTGCAGCTATTAGGAGCCTGTGGGCTTGAAACAGCAGCAGGTGATGCCTTTTAAAAAGCCAGCAAAGCGCCGCCACATGTCCTCGTCACTCCCCTCGCGGACGTTCGTCATTTGATAAACATGTGCGTGACACACATATACACAAACACGCACACACACGATCCATTTTGTGTCGTTTGACAAGAAGGGAGAAGTAACTGGTAGCTTCGTTTTAAAGTGATGCTTATCCTTTAAGGACACACACGCACAAGGAATGCATTTGGGCTTAAGTCCACACGTACGCGAGTTATTTTTAAAAAAGTATTTTTTCCCAACTCCGGAATTTCCCAAAAATGCTAGTACACATGAAAACAAATGTGCGGTCTGTAAATGTTAAGTCAAAGCAACAGGTGGGGGAACGTATGAAGAAAGTAATTTATGGAAAAGCTGCAATAGAAGCAGTTAGGAATGAAAAAGGAGGGGGGTGGGGGGGGGTCCTGACAAGCAATTTAACTGCTGAGCAAGAGCACAAAACGACGCAGATTTTTTTCGCCTGTGCCGTCTGCAAAGAACCAAGCCAGGACAGAATATCACCTTAGCTGTGTGCACTCACAAGGCAACACAGCAACCCGACATTCAGGAATGTGTCTGGGGTGACAGATAAAATACACAAGTGGCTTCTCGCCCCTGTTTGGGCTCTGATCCGACATCCAAAGCTGTAAAATTGCTGGGTAAACTTTACAGACAATTCTGTTGATTTTATACGAAACAGCATGTCAAAGTAAAGTGTAACATGTAAATGCAGACTGTGCACAGCAGAGGCGAACTGCACAGGTGCGGTGTTGACTTTGCCACCCTATTTCATGTCAGTAGCATTTATACAAGAAAAAGCCAGGAATCTTTACTTTTACAGACATCAATTTATAGCTTTGATCATCCCCACACCTTAAAATTGTGAGATCAAGTTTGACTCCCCTTTTCTTTGTCAGTGCTGTTTTTAATTTTTACAAAACAGCATCAGGGGGAACGCCACGTTGTTTCAGGCCATTTAGAAGGAGCTGTCGTACATTGGTGGTATCCCACGTCTAATTCTCTGGTAATACCTTTGAAGCTGGAAATTTGCTGTTGAATTTGCCACCTCATGTTGTCAGTGATGTTTGTATAAGAAAAAGCCAGGAAAATATCATTTACTCTCACAGGCATCTATTTACAACTTCTGTGCTATCTCCAAAGCCGTAAAATTGCAGGGTCGACTTTTGCTTCCCCCATTGCTTGTCAGTGTTGCTTTTATGGGGGAAAACTTAACACTTTTATGCCATTTAGAAGTAGCCACTGTACATCTTTGGAATGACATATTGTGTTTCTTCATCGACATTACCTCTAGCCAGAAATTTGCTGGGTCGACTCTCCCACCCTCATTTAGTAATGATTAAAAGGATCACAGTGTTGTTTTTAAGTTGTTTTGAGCTGTTTTAATCAGTGTCCAAGCATGTAGAATTAGCTTCCGTGAATCGGTGGCGTCCCGCCTTTGTTACTCCTCTGATACTACCCCCGAAACTGGAAATGTGCTGGGTGGACGTTGCCACCCTCATTTCGTGTCTGTGCCATACAAGTAAAAGCCAGAAACATTCCTTTTAGTTTTACAGGAATGTATTTACCGCTTTGATGCTCCGCCAAAGCTGTAAAATTGCGGGGTCGACTTAGCAACCCCCATTCCTGTTCAACAGAATCACGGGAAAATCCTTTTGAGGAATTGTTCAATGCGGTAGTGTCCCACCTCTATTATAGCTTTATTATTACCTCCAGAGGCGGAAAATTGCGGCGCTGTCTTCTTTTAACAGGTCAGACTGTCTGCCAATGTACTTAGCATTCTTGAGCTCTCTCGAGGCCTTGTCGGACCCCTGTTGCCACTTCGCTGCCTCCCAGGGGACTGGACTAAAGCAAATAGCATTCTTGTGTCTTCTCCTGGACAGCGCTTCTTTCCATTGCCCTCATTCCGTCCCTCCTCACCAAAGTTCACTGCAAGGTCCCCTCGCCTCCACCGCGGCTATTTTTACCCCCGCGCTCGGTGTTTGACAGGTGCCAACTTGTGGGCTCAAAGTGCATTGCGGCGTGCGGTGCGGCGCAGGGCGTGGGCGGCGGCGGCGGCTGGAATGCCCCAGCGACCCGGCCGCCCTCTGCCGCCCGCCGCTCGGCTTTGATGACGCATTCCTGCGCTTGCTAGTTTGTCAAGCGATGCGTGCGGAATCTCAGCATGGGTGACCGCTGACAAAATGGCTCGGTGGCACTACTGACACTTTGATTGACAGGAAGTTGACACTTTATTTTTATTTGGAGCTACTGTGGCTTTCATCTAAGCTTCATGTTGTATGTTAATATTTGTTACATTTATAAATGTTATTATTTAAAGTTATTTTTTAAATACTTGTATTATCACTATTATACATGATTTTCATCCATCCATGCTCCCGTCTTCTTAAACGCTTTTCACAAGCAGTGGGCTTGCTGGTGCCTATCCCAGCACCTCGAACTATTTGCCAGCCAATCACAGTTATATATGATTTTTTTACAAAATTTCAAAGGGTTGTCATTAGGATTTTTTTAAATTGAGTATATATAGTATAAAATGACTAATATACATTATGTAAGCTTGGTATTTAAATTTTATATCAAATTTTGGGTCCGTTTTCCATCCACGTGCATGTTTGGATCAAGCTGGATAATATGTATACGTTTTAATATAGAATAGCCTATTTATGGTCAGTTGTTTTGATTTGGTCTTTTGGTATGTTTTTGAAATATTTAATTATGTGGAAATGACTAATACCTTATGTAAGTATTTTATTTAAATTATATGTACAAATTATGGTCAATTTTCCATTCCTTGCATGGTCGGCTTACTGTTGTCAACATCAATATATGACTAAAATAATTTGTATACTTTCATTAGTGTTTTTATTTATTTTTGTATTTGTTTTTTTTATTAAAGCCTAAACTATTTATGCTCAGTCATATGTCCACTTATAAGTTTTTTCCTTAAGTAACTTTTATGACTTTACCTAAAATATATGTGTAGAAATATTAATGTGCTGTATTATCATAAAAAATATTAACTTCAACAAATACTTACAAAATGCGGATACATTTTTGCCTGCGCTTTTCATGGCCAAATGTCCATCAACTTATACACATTTTAAAATAAGGTTTTTCAACCTTTAGATGTTTTAACACTGGAATGTGGGGAGTTGAATATTTTGAACCTGTTTTGAATGATATTCCCTGTTTGCATTGCTTAGTCTGCTCAAGAAGCCTCGGTTAGACATGGACATGAGCAGGGTGTGAAGAAGCAAGCGGGGAACAACTTGATTGGCTGAGTGGCACGGGGGGGCGTGTCCCAGTGTTGAAGGAGCCCGGAGGCTGATCCTTTCTGCACATTTGTATCGGGCTCGCCTCCCGAGGAGGCAGAGGAGGGGTTGGGTGGGATTGAAAGAGGAAGCGTTTACGCGACACTATGCTGCTGTTGGCCTTAACGGGCGGCGGGTCACTGGGGCGCCACTACATCGCCATGTTTGAGGCGGCGCAGAACGTCACGCTCAAGCCCACCGAAACCTGGAGGGAGGCGCTGCTGGACACCAGAGTCATGGACCTCTTCTTCACGGTGAGTACATCACTTCCTTTTCCTCTTCATCTTAATTACTTGTGCTGATGAACACAAACATTTCTTTAGACTTCCTCCAAATGAATGACAAGGTGTTTCTAAAGTTTTTACCCACGTTTGGAACTTGGTCTAGTGTTGCTGGCATGTTTTAGTTGTATGCCAGACTTAAACCTTCCTAAATGGACCATGATTGAATTAAAAAGTACACCATGCTTGTTAATTTATCTGTTAATATCTATACTTTTTACACAACTAATATCAGAAGGCAAACCAATTCAAACCCAATTGTTTTTTGCCTAGATGGGCTTTGGTGGAACCAAAGTGTGAAGTTTCTCATGCTTTGGTTGGGCTGCGGTAGAAACTAAAAGCGTGAGGTTTTCCATTTTTAAACCTATTGTCATTGTAGTGCATATTGATTCAGACACATCTTGTTTGCTGGTTGAATAGACTAGTAGAAATTGAATAAGGCTTCTATTATTTACTTACATTGTTTTCTCATTGCCAATCATGGGAAGTTTAATGAAACAGATGTTCGTCGCTATTAGGTTTAGTGGACTGAATCAGACTCACCAGGTTGGTGCCTAAACAAGCTGTGGTAGGAATTTAGTGTGGCTCTAATAAATAGGTTATGTATAAACTTTTTTATCAATAATGTGAAATTTGATGGAATTTGTGATCTTAAGAACCACGTTGGTTAGACTGACTCAGACCCAACAATGTTGTTGGTTCTATTATTTAGCAGGCTTGTTTTTCAACATTGTCAATCTTTTGAGGTTAGATTGAGTTAATCGTTCATCACAACCAGTTTAGGTAGACTGATCCAGACCTTACTCGTTTACTGCTTAAACAGCCTGCCGGAGAAATTGTTTGCCTCGGCTGTGGCAGAAAGCAGACAACTCTGGTTAGCTTTTTGTGTTGGATACTATGACTTCACTAGATTTATGCTGCCCAAAATAATCTTTAAATAAGTACAACCCCGCTGCTAGGCCAGACCTGAATAATAAGTGATCAAACAAGCTATGCAGCTAATCAACCCAAAACCCTGAAGGTCCAGAATTCTAGCAATGCTAACTTGTGCTAACATGTATCGGGTTTCGGCCTCGTCTGCCAATCTGGTATTTCTAGTAGCGCCAATGTTTGTTGTTGTAGATGCTCAGCTGTCCAACTGTGCATGTGTGTCTGAATAAGTGAGCGTGTGTGTTTGGTTGGGGGAGTGGGGGTCATGTCGGCCCCGAGGGAGACTACGGTGGCGTGTGCAGTGTCTCCATGATGTGTGTTTCTCTTAATGTAATAGACTGCTCCCGTCTCTTTCGTAGACAAGGCAGCAGGTGTGTGTGTGTGTGTGTGTGTGTGTGTGTGTGTGTGTGTTTGTCTGTGCGTGTGCGCATGCGTGCGTGATGAGGGTTGTGATAAAGCCAGCAGAAAATCACATGAACTTGAAATGCTTTGGGGGGGTTTTGAGGGGGTCAATGAGGAGGAGTTTACCCAAACTGTAAACCACACCAGAGGATGTGGTATAATTTCCCAGAATACATTTTGAGGCTCAATGGCGCCCCTTTTTGGCTTAGACCATGTGACTTTCCTATGCACGCCCCTTCGGCAATGTTTGTTTTTCTTGAGGTTCCGTCGTTTCACTCCAGAAAATGGATGCTCGTCTCCATGCTGGTGTTTGTGTTCATGCACAATTAATCAATCAATTATCAATTTATCTTCATTATTTTTTATGTTTCCCATGGCATAACCCTCTACAGACAGCGTGTTTGCCAACATCTAATCTTTATGACAAGATGGTCACATGGCTCAGACCACATCAAATTTGGATGCAATTTGACCCTCCCAAATCTTGGCAGTTCATATCTAAAGGAACTCCCTGGAATTGGGCAAAATAAGTGTGCCAATAAATCAATTTGATTAATTTGTCATTTTAAAAATCTTTTTGTTTTTAAAATGGATTAAAATTGTAACCATCTTGAGTGTTTGGTGAAAATCCACACATTATTTTTTGCCTTATTGCCCGGGGGGGGAGGCAGCTGGGATGGACGTTCTTCCTCCTCAATCCGTAACCGTTGAAACAGACTTTGGGAAGCAGGATTTAAAAAAAAAAACCATCCAATTTCATATTTACGATTAGAAAAACATCAGAGGCCTAAGCTTTGAAGCAAAATTTCAGCCATGTGTCTTGGGACATTTTTGTGGATTTAATCGTTACAGACACACCTACCAAAAGTCATAAGTGAAACCCGCTGTGGAGGCTGCTCAACGATTGGCTTTATTACCAGTTAATCTGGCCCTTTCCCCAATGCGACCTATAGACCTACAGTAAATTTCAATTCTTTCTTTTACGTAGCGACACATCTCCAAGTTCAAGCAAGGGCACGTCAGTCACCATGTGTTGCGATGGAAAGACAATAGGCTGCGAGCAAAGTGTTGATGCCAGACAATCGTTGGGAAAGATGAGCCTCAGGGGGAACACACACCAGCCAGGCTTTGTCTCCTTCTATAAATAGCATCCTCATCTCCACTCTCTCCTCCTTTAACTACCAGCCTCCCTTTTGTTATCCCTATCATAAAAGCCGTTCTCTTCTTTTGTGCTATCAAATGTTGTTTATGTTGAACACCTGCAACCCCAAAAATTGTCTCCGGATCTGTTGGGGATCCAACCCTTAAGCCAGTTTTACTTGGCTACACGGAAATTGGTAGGAGCTCCGATCTGAAAATGCACATTTCATTTTGAATCGACCGTAGCGGGGCCTTCCGCACATTGCGGTCATTTGTTTTTGTTCTTTGCCTTCCGTTAGTATTTGAAAATTTCGATTGCCTTAGATTTTCACACCTCTCATTGTGAGACCGTTAATCATGTCGAAACATCACATTGTGGTCTTTCTAGTAAATAAATGATCGCCTCGGGGTCTAGGTTGGAGGGGATTTCCTACGTTCCGCCAACACAGCGTTAACGCGGAATTAGTTACCTTGACAACGACACAAACAGCCCTTCCGGGGCTCGGCTGTTCATTGATTAATTTGCGTCCATTGTTAGGTTCCTTGCGGAGGTATTTTTCTGACACTCACATACACACGTATACATGCTAACAATAGTCAGACATGAGCGGTATGGCACACATCATTCGCTAGCGCAGCTGCCTTGTACCCTCCCTCCCTCCTCCTCTCCCGCCTCCCTCCACCCGATGACTTCACATCGTGGAAGCATCAGCGGCAGGAGCGTGTCGCCACAGCTGCTACGGCGCGTTAGCATCTTGGTCGTAAAGGGAATACGGGAACTTGGAGCCTCGCGCCACCAGAATGGACGTTAAGTCTGGGGAGGCGGCCTTGGTCCAGATGTGCGCTTCGTAGTGGAAACACATGTTGCCGAGGTGGCCATGACCGAGATATCATCGGGATGTTTTTCCACTCTGGGTTTGATTGAGGCTGCCTGTAGGCTTTCAAGAGACCTCACTGTGTTGGTGTCTGAGTGAGGAAGAGCGATTAAGCGCCTAAAGTCATCTGAGGGTGAGGCAGGAACTTTTACACTTGTGCTCGAGCATGCGCTTGGACCGAAAACTCACATTTTAACAGCCATTAACCCTAAAATGGATATTATTTTTCAAGCTATGTTAGCTGTGTTAAATTAATTCAGGTTGCGTTTGCCAGATTCATTTTTTACTCATTCAATCCCAAAGAAATATTCCCACCCTCCCCGCCACACACACACACACACACACACACGCACACAAGTCGAGACCATTTTTCTTGTTTGGGTCGGGTAGAACTCAACATTTATAAACGCAACATTTATAATATGGCTGAGCAGTTTGACCCAAAGATTCTGGACAATTAAGGTTCGAGGTGATTTTGATTGAAGTAATAAACCCAACAAGCATTTTCTGTATTTAAAGGTTTGATTGGAAAATATTTAGACAATGATATGTTTACTGATTTTAAATGTTTTAACTTAAACTTAACATTCATGGCTGGTGTGCAATTTGCTTAATCTCACAATTACGCTCACAAAACAGTTTCAAAAATGTATTTCTATGTAACTTTAATAAGTCAAGGCATTTATTCTTAATTATTTATCTATATTTATATATTTTTTTCAAGTGTTATTGCAAAGGAGGGTTGGAAAATGGTTGCCACGGAATGAGTGGTTAGTTGTAAACGTCTTATAAACCACTCGTCCAGCATTCCACCCTCCACATTTGCAAAACATCAGTTTCACAATTTAAGGCAGCTTTTTTTCCCCAAATGTTTGGTTTTTATAATGACAAATTAATTGAGTACATAATATTTATTGCACATCCCTCCTTTAAAATGTACATCGCATGTAAATATAGCGATTACATTTGGGGACTTCCTGCAATCACACAATCGTGATATGAATTGTCATACACTCTGCTCTTGTTTTTTTTTAACAATTTTATTCAAGCTGCACTGTTTTTTGATTGTGCAACAAACGTTTTTGTTTGTTTGTTTGTTTCAGCTAATACGATCTAAAAAATATAGTTCATGTCCAATACTGTACTCAGTCTCCGTTTGCACTAAAACTAATTTAAATAAGGATTTATGGTTTATTCAAAGCATGAGGCAACGTACTACTACTACTATTAATACGAATGAAATACAAAGCAAGTGTTGCTCCTGACCTTGGATAATGGTGTTTATGTAAAAAGGAAGTGTCTGAGTCTATGTATGATTGTATTTGGGGGCATTCACCCCTAAAGTCATCTGAGGACGAGACAGGAAGTTTTCTACATTTTTAATGGCATGCTTTTCGACAAACTAGTGCTTAAATTGGAAACATTAATTTTAAACATTAAAATAACCTTTTGTGCCATTTTTATTTACAAATTATGACTAAATTGCCAGTTAAAAAAAGGTTAGAGTTATCTTGGGTGTCCCTTTATTTAAAATAAATAAATAAATAAATAAATAAATAAATAAATAAAATCTCTTGTCTAGGTCCACAGGAAGATTCGCGAGGACTCAGACATGGCCCAGGACTCTCTGCAGTGCCTGGCCCAGTTGGCCTCCATGCACGGGCCAATCTTCCCCGATGAGAGCGCCCAGATCTCCTACCTGGCCCACCTGGTCGAGGGCTTGCTCAGCATGATCAATGGGTCAGTAGACACTGCATGATAAAACTCAAATATAATCGCCAGTGTGTGTCCAACATTTCTCAGAAAAAACATTAAACAGATTTTTAAAAAATCATCCATTCAAAGCTTGCAGCAAAATTTTAATGCATGTACCCTTTTTTAAACACTTTTTTCAGCCTGATATCAATATGACTATTTGCTCATGATAATTGTAACAATAATAATAATAATTTTTTTCAAGGTTCCTTTCTGTCAGTAAAGGTCACCGTACAAAACACATGAATAATATATTATTATAAATATTAATATTATGACTACATAATAAATGCATCATAAAATCAATAAATACGACTAGTAGAAAGAGACTAACATAAGCTGTTAAAATATGTTAAGATTAAGCGGTAGGATAAACTTTAGCAAAAAAAAATCATGGTATTGAAATTAGTTCCAACATATATAATTTAAAAAAAAAATTTTGGTAAATTGCATTTTTGTTTCTACGTTTTAAAAACTTTTTATTTAAAAAAAATATTAGAAATCATTTGTTACAATAACAAACATTTACAATGCTAAATTGAAATATCTAAATAAAATTTAAAACAATTATTCAGTACGTGATCTCTTTCTGATTGAACACATCTAATTTAATGAAAATATGATTGAATCCCATCCAAATATGCAGCAATGAGTCTCTTTGCTGAAATGCCGCATGCATGGTTTGTTATGTCTTACGGTCTCGTAAGATTCCATTCTAAATTCAAAGAGGTCTCCCTCTTCTGTGTAATTTGCTGACATTCAGTGAACGGACGGAGGTCTCCACCAGCCCTTTCATCCCTCTTCCACATCCACACAATCTGGCGTGGCCATCTGTAATCAGCTATTCTTGGAGGCTATTTTTTTTCTTCTTTTCTTTTCTTTTTCCAGTTGCCTCATCGGAAAACCACGCGTAGCGTAGCTGGACGGCTAATCCGCGCTGATTGAGCACTTCTGTTCACACTTTGGCCTTTTTTTTTTTTTCCATGCCATGTTTGACCCGGAATGTCACTTTTTAGCGAGGAGGAAATTGTTGTCAGGAGTGGACGTTTGTTGGACTTCGCGGGATTTTTGATGTTACAGACGGCTGCTGTTCATTATATATAGTTTTTTTTTAATGTGTATAATTTCATTTATCTTTTTTTTTTCAAAAAGGTGGTTTCCATTGTGCAGGCTGAGGCCACACCATGGTCAGCTTCCCAGTTGAACCCTAAACCATGTAAATTTCTCAGAATCGAGCTCGACTCATCCCGCGGCGACTTTCCACAGCTGCACTGAAGTCCCATTTTCACGCAGTTTCCCCTGTGACGCTTGAAAGTGGATGGATTTGCACGCCAACCCACCGCATTGTGTTGACTCACAACTTATTTATAGTTTTTATCTGCCATTTTGAGGTGGCCTGGCACATTTCCAGGTGCCTTTTAGTCAAGGTGACGAGGACAAAGCTTAGCATTGTATCGCCGCCTATGGCTCAAAACACGACTTTCAACAAGTGGCAACAATGCCTACAGTCATTTATAGTGGTGTAAAAAAAAGATAGTTAACCACCACAGACATACTGTATTACAAGTGTAAAAATAGTGCAAGTAGCGCAGATAAATCAGATTATGTACACCGATCTTTCTAGGATACGCATTTCGTTTTAAATAACAGCAGCAAGCTTATTGAGCACTGTAGTAATTAATTGTGACCATTTGATGGGAGGGTTGTTTGCGATAGCTATGGAAGATGTGATCAGCTGGTTGCCTTTTAAATAACGCTTGAGAGAGTTAAAGATCCATTTTAACTGGATAGCTTAAAACTTGTTAAACATTAAAAAATACAAGGAATTTGATGCAAAATTAAAAAAAAAAGTTACTATTGACAAAACTGCACTCAGAAAAGACATGTTACTTTTAGGAGCAAAAGTGGAAAAAAAAATTTCACACATTCACTGCCATTGACAATTATGTACGTCAAAGATCCATTTGAACGGGACCGCTATACCACTTTTTGTTTGTTTGTTTGTTTGTTTTTTGCCTAGGATCGAGATAGAGGACTCTGAGGCGGTAGGCATCTCGAACATCATTTTCAACCTGATCACCATGTTCCCCAGGAGCGTATTAACGGCTCTGCCCAGCGAGCTTTTCACTTCCTTCATCAACTGCCTCACGCTGCTCACCTGCTCCTTTGGGCGCAGCGCTGCCCTGGAGGAAGTGGTGAGCAACTGTTGCATTTTAGAAATACAAGCACCTCGTGGCTTGTTTCACCCAGCAGGATGAAATTTGGTAGGCGTGTTTATCGCGAGGAGGCCTACGAAAAGATATCCGATACATTTTGATTTCTACGTTGTGATTGAAGCCCACCGTTTGTGTCTTAACAGCTAGACAAGGACGACATGGTGTACATGGAGGCATACGACAGGCTGCTGGAGTCTTGGCTGACACTGGTGCAGGATGAAGAGCATTTCCCTCGTGGCTGCTTCATCCAGCCCGCCGTGCAGGTCTTTAATGCCTACATCCAGTGTCACCTGGCCGCACCCGACGGCACGCGCAATCTGGTCAGATTCCGTCCCGGAGGCTTGTATAACGAACTAAACTCAAGTCCTAACAAACACTCACCTCCTCCGCTTCTTTTTCCTCAGTCTGTGAATGGAGTATCATCCCACGATGACGAAGAGATCAATGAACTCCAAGAAGATGACAGAGAGCTGTTCTCCGATCAGCTGTCCAGCATTGGGACTCTGGGCCGGGTGGCCTCAGACCACTGCATCCCCCTCCTCACAAAGTAAATGAGCGCATTTTTTTTTTTTTTTTTAGTGGAGAAGTGTAGCAAAATTACTGGTGTTCTCAGAGTTGTACTAGTATAAGGCTGGGGGAAAAAGTGGTTTTGAACATATCTATTTCTAATGTTAGGTCAGCCTTGTTTTTCTTGATTTTATTTTGGTGTATTATTTTTCAGATTTTGTGTATTTCGTAATGTTATAGAACTTTTTATTGTTTAAAAAGTGTATTTTAACTTTTTTCTATGTGGTGTTTTCAGTAATTTTTCAATTTTGTTGACATTTGTGTGTGTGTGCGTGTGCGTGTGCGTATGTTTTATTATTATTTTTATATGACTTACAAAGACACCCGAATGAGCTCAAATGCTCCAAAATCCTGCCATACCAAAAGAATAGTGTGCCCCCCCCCCCCTTCCTTAACACATGTATCGAAGTTGAATGTAATGTTTGTTGTCGGTGGCAGCCTCCTAGAAGACCGCGTGACTCGACTCCACGGTCAACTCCAAAGGACTCAGCAGCACCTGATGTCCTCGTCGGACCTGACATCAGTGGACCGCAAAGTACTGGACGACCTCTACGAGGACATCCACTGGCTCATTCTGGTCTCAGGTCAGCCAGATTTATCTTACTGAGTGTTTAGCTCCAAATGCTGTGGGGTCATCACCATTGCGTGCTCTTCTTAGGGTATCTCCTGGCAGACGACCCCCAAGGCGAGACGCCGCTGATCCCCTCCGAGGTGATGGAGTTCTCAGTCAAGCGCTCGACGGAAGTGGACATGAACACCACGCTTCAGATCTTAGGCTCCCCGGGCGAGAGGGCCTCGTCAATCCCAGGCTTCGACCGCACAGATCCAGTCATCAGGTAGTTCGACCAAGGCCTTCTCTTGTCTTCTTTTCCGATACGGTAGACTTTATCCAAGTGTTTGCACATGTTAGGTTGCTGTCGGCCGTTTTGAGGACGTCCGAGGTGGAATCCAGGGCCAGCAGAGCCAGTTTGACGCAGCTGCTGAGTCCTCAGATGGGTAGAGACATCGTTTGGTTCCTGAGACGCTGGGCCAAGACCTACCTGCTTATGGATGAGAAGCTCTATCAGCAGGTGACTCACACAACCACATGCATGCACCTCCTTTAAAGGCTAGATGTCTCATGTAAAGTGGCAAAAAAAAAAAAAAACCTCCGGCCACGCTACGTAAAGGCACTTCAGTCTGTATGTGAGATTTTAACAGGGTGAGTGCTGCTATCAGCAAATCCAATTTAATGTTATTTTTTTAATGTTTTTAATACAACTTCAAACAATTCTTTCGGACGTGGACATTAAATTTAACTTATGTGGAATTGGTGAGGGGGATACATGGCAAAAAAAAAAAAAAATCACACATGGTACATTTCTGAAAAAAAGATTGAGAACCACTGGTTTACATTAATGGAAGGATTTAGCTTTAGACTCACTTTTTTTCTCTTTTCCATCCCCTCACCTGTTCTTCTCAGGTGAGCGTGGCGTTCAGCACGGCGTTTGGCTCAGATACGGAGGGCGCCCAGTGGATGGTGGGGTACCTGCTAGAGAAAGTCATCACCAACCTGTCTGTGTGGAGCTCGGAGGCCGAGCTGGCCAACGACACGGTGGAGCTTCTGGTGACGCTGGTGGAGCGGCGGGAAAGGTGAGTGGCCGGACCGGGGGGCGGAGTTAAAAGACCACGTCCTCGCGATTACACCCCTTTTCTGCTCAGGGCCAACATGGTGGTGCAGTGCGAGAGCTGGTGGAACCTGGCCAAGCAGTTCGCCGGCCGCAGTCCGCCGCTGCACTTGCTGTCCAGCTCGGTGCAGAGGACCCTCATGAAGGCTCTGGTGCTGGGGGGTTTCGCCCAAATGGACTCGGACACCAAGCAGCAGTACTGGGCTGAGGTAACGCACCCGTAATACATGTACAGAACAAAGAACAAACATGTACTCTTTTTTTTTTTTTTTTTTTTTTTTTTTTTTTTTCATACTTTGATTTGTATTTTTATTTGTTGCTTATTGGTATTTTTAATTTTAACTTTTTATACACACACACACACACACACACACACACACATATATATATATATATATATATATATATATATATATATATATATATATATATATATATATATATATATATATATATATATATATATGATCTGTCATTATTTTTGGGGGGGAGAATTTAGTTTATCTAAAGTCCTAGTATCATGGTATGGGGGATTAAATACTGGTATCATCTGAGAATTACTCTGCATTTTTACATAGCAAAAAATGTCTGTCATTGTCATTCAATGTTTAAATGGGGTTTATCACCATTAATTTTTTGTCTTGGTTAAAAACAAGCACAGCATTAATACATGTACACACACACACACACATGTGCCTCCATCATGAGCTGCCTGATGCTCCGCTCATGTGGGATTACTTGAGCACATTGTTCAATCTAATATTAGGCTTCCTCGCCCCCCCTGATAGTTGAATCCCCAAAGGCATTGGAATTGTGTTTATCTCTTGTTCCCTCGAAGGCTGTAACGACTCAGCCAATGGGAGCGCGGTGAGCCGTCAAAAGCTCTGTGCATCGAACGTATCCCGTCCTCCCGGATGGGCTTCGTAATAGAACTTGATCCTTGTCAGCAGCATCCCGGAGGTCTTTTGTCCTAATTGGCTAGTGGTAGTTAAAAAAAAGGGGGGGGGGGGGCGTGTAATTTCTACAGGGGAGTCGGCAGCTGCCGCGTCGAGTTGGAGATGAACGGGTCTGACAGCATGGAGCGCCTCCAACTGTCTACTTTATCATTTGCTTGCAAGAAAGAAAGGAACGCTGAAGCCGGTGCTGCTCGAGTACACTGGGTGCACGGGCAGCACATTTTTTCATCAAACAACAACAACAAAAAGTTTATTAAAAGGGCTCAAAATATGCTTGTTTTTTTTTTTTTTTTTTTTTTTTTTGACTTGTGTTGTTTTCTAGATTAGATCTCATTGGTTTAATTTTTACACCCGTTCATTTGTACCATAAATTTGCAACTGCATTTATTTGACACTAGTGGGAGGAAAACAATGTTAACTTATTTTTCTCATTCGTTTTTCATGATTTATGAGGGTATGTTTTATTGTTTATTGTTATCTTCTCATTTTAAAGTGTTAATTGTAATTTGAGCTTGTTTATATATTTTTTTTAAAAGCCTTTTTGTTTTTATTTATTGTAACTTAATTTAAAATGTTTTTTACTTCATTAATTTATTAACTTTGCTTGTACTTTTTCATGAGCAAAAAAAACGATAATTATTTGCTTTAAATTTTGAAATTGTGATGTATGGATGTCGTTATCCTTTTTTTCTTTACCTTTTTTGCTCTGCGTTTGCTTTTAGCGATGGGAAAACAAAGTCTCATCGAGCACTTTGATATTTTTCTACTCTAGATGGTTCTGTTGTTTTAAAAATAAAGGATAGTGCAATAGAAATGAAATTTAAATTGCATCTTTAAAATAAGTGTCGTCTAGAAGTGCAGCAAAAGTGGTTCTCGAGTCTTCATTTTTTGCTTGACTACTTTCAGGTGCTGCACCCTCTGCAGCAGCGCTTCCTCAACCTGATCAACCAGGAGAATTTTGCTCAGATCAGCCAGGAGGAGGCGGTCAAGCGGGAAATCGTGGCCACGCTGGAGGCCCTGTGCGGCATCGCCGAGGCCACGCAGATCGACAATGTGGCCTCGCTCTTCTCCTTCCTCATGGACTTTCTGTCCAGCTGCATCGGACTCATGGAGGTTCGGACGGCCGCGGGCGGGCGTGCGGGCGGGACCTTCCGTGCGTGTTTAGCCCAGCTTATTTCTAATTCTTCTTTTCAGGTGTACAGCAACACGCCTGAGACCATCAACCTCATCATCGAGGTTTTTGTGGAAGTGGCCCACAAGCAGATCTGCTACCTGGGAGAGGTTGGTAACCGCCGCCTGCGCACAAGCGGGAGTTGAAGCGGCGACCGGAAGTAACCCCAACTGGCGTGGCGTGCAGAACAAGTCGATGAAGCTGTACGAGGCCTGCCTGACGCTGCTGCAGGTTTACTCCAAAAACAACCAGAGCAGGAAGCGGAACGACGCCGCGGCCGAGGAGGACCAATACCAAGACCTTCTGCTCATCATGGAGCTGCTCACCAACCTGCTGTCCAAAGAGTTTATAGACTTCAGCGACACAGGTGCCACACACACGCCTGCCGAAATGTCCAATCTCGAGTCACACAAGTTTTGTGTCCTCTGAGTAGATTGTGTACAACATCAGTGGTTCCTTAACATTTTTTCCCAGCGATATACCTTTTGTCAGCCAAGGCCTCCCTAATCAGTGCAAAGCATTCGTAGATGGAAAATAAGACAAATAATCCATCTCTGATCTACTAAATCTTGGGACTACATTTAGCGGTCTAGCAAAATGTATTTAGCTCCAGACGATAAGTGGTTTAACATCATCTGTTTTGTTTAACATAATAATGAAAACTTTTTGCTAAGGAGTCACTTTGACACAAAATAATAAATTGCCTCATCTTCCAATTCATTTTCTCTTAATTTGAAAAGAAACCTTACCTGTCACAGCATTCCATTAGACTTTCTGATACTTTCAGAAACCCAGTTAAAATCTCACATACCCCCTCAATGTTTTGGCCAGTTTGAAAAAAAAAGTGTGTATGTATGTATGTATATAAAATGTCATTTTCTGTGGCGTTACAACACATGAAACTAAGAAATTTGTTTGTCTACCACACAAGTTGTGAGGGAGTTGAGTGTCTATATACACCTTTTATTGTTCAAACTCATGCTACCAAAATAGGTATAGTATGTCTGTCTTTTTTTTTTTTTTTTTTTTGCTGATGTTTCGGGAATTGTGCGTCAGTCATTCTTTTTGTTTGATGTCAGGAAAAATGCCCTTCTTTTGTCACAGTCTCTGATGTTTACAAGGTTTACAATGAAGAGGGCGGTGTGCCTAAACACGCCCGTCTCCCGGGTGTTTAATGTCATGTTCCTTTGGGAGTTGCCTATGGATGCTTGTGTCTTCTTCCATAAGGGTTTGAACTTGAAAGGAAAGGTTGCGTGTGGATATTTGCCTTTGTCTCATTTTTGATGTTGAAACTGGTCCAACGTGTCCACGCGTCGCTTCCTTCCAGACGAGGTATTTCGTAGCCAAGACCAGGGCACGCCGGCGTCCAGTCGTCCGGTGTCCGCCGCCGACGTGGTCCTGTACGGCGTCAACATCGTTCTTCCCCTCATGTCGCAGGACCTTCTCAAGGTTAGATACACATTTTTTTTTCTCTCTTAATAGGCCTTTTTGGAAAATAGCTGAGTGACGTCTTTGCTTTTTTGGTGCTCTGCAGTTCCCGTCGCTATGCAACCAGTACTACAAGCTCATCACTTTCATATGCGAGATCTTCCCCGAGAAGATACCGCAGCTACCTGAGGATCTCTTCAAGAGCCTCATGTTCTCGCTAGAGCTGGGCATGACCTCGTATCCTCTCGCTGGAGTTTCAAATGGTAGCAAAGAAAAATGTATTTGCTTTGTGGCCTTTCCTTCTTCAAGTGGACATCTTTAACGCCTGCGTTCAGTATGGGTTCGGAGATCAGTCAGTTGTGTTTGGAAGCCTTGTCGCCATTGGCCGAGCAGTGCGCCAAAAACCAGGAGAAGGACACGCCCCTATTCATGGCCACGCGGCACTTTCTCAAGGTTATACGCATGAACGCACGCACGCCATGCGCCCGTGCCGTTTGTTAACGCTTGCTGTGTGTTGCAGCTGGTGTTTGACATGTTGGTGCTGCAGAAACACAACACGGAGATGACAGTAGCGGCGGGAGAAGCGCTTTACACGCTTGTTTGTCTGCACCAGGTCAGATTTCACTCGTCTATAAAATTGACTTGAGATAAGTCCAGATACAGTATTGATACAATCTCTTCTGGTATTTTAGATGGTAAATTAGCTGCTATTATTAATCTTTATGATCAACAAATGTGATGCTAATGATATTGTTAGCTAAGTACTGTGATAATGTCAGTGTCTTTATCCAATTATAGTGTTAGCCTCAGTATCCAAATACTGTCATCTACTCTATTACCTCTAACAAAGTAAGTTGTGATACTATTGATTGGCCAAGTATCGAGATAGCAACAGGTATAATCTGCAAAGTATCAAAATACGGACTTTACGATCAGCCAAGTATCGCGAAACTATATCATTGGCAAAGTATTGCGATAGTAATGATAATCAAGTATCAAGATAGTGATGATAGAATCGGACAAGTATCAAAATATTAACAATGTGATGGCCAGGTATTAGGATACTGTGCTCATGATAGGATCAGCCAAGTATCGCAAGACAAACTATATCATTGGCAACGTACCGCAATACTAATGATGCAATCGGTCGCCTATCAAGAATGTATGCATATCGCTCTTTGTGATGTCATATCAGGATGCGGTATCGTGAGTAAGGCGATGAAAGTAAGAGTGACTACATTTTGTGTTACTATTCATGACGTTGTTACGTTACGTCGCTCCAGGCGGAGTACTCGGATCTGGTGGAGTCACTGCTGTCGTCGCAGCGCGACGCCGTCATCTACGGCCGGCTGGTGGCCGCCTTCAACAGCTTGACGGCCAGCAGCACGCCGCCGGCCATGGAGCGTAAGCAGAAGATGGCTTTCCTAAAGAGCCTTGACGACTTTGTGGCCAACGTGGGCGGCCTGCTCTGCGTCAAGTAGCCGCGGATGCACGCCATGCCAATTCACCCCACACTGCGCCCGCAATAAACTATGGGGTACATGGGAAGGACGCTTACTGCGGCGGCAACCCGTTCAACTGCAGAGCAGACAGACGCACCTGTACAGTGTTATTGGTGACAAAGATTTTTAATACCATCGGCCCCTCCCCACCCCCAAAGCGTGAGGTTTTGAATGCCTTTGAACCTGTTGGAGGAGCACCGTGTTTCCAGAATGTACACAAATGCATGTGTACATGCACACACGTGCTGTAATATGCTCATATATGCTGTATGGATGCACACAAAGTGTATATTCATATATCATGTGCATGCATGCACACACTGCTCCAAATCTTTCCACAGAGTGCCTTGTGTGTAAAGAATGGACAGTATTTGTATGTGTGTGCGTGCCTTGCATTTTATGTTGCCACACAAAGGCTACCCAGTTGCGTTCGGGTGCGCTGGTTTTCTCGAGCACCGAGAAAGCAAAAGCATGCGCATGCTGGTGTCAGCCTACGGGCCTTGGACATTTTCGTTCTGTTTGAGGAACCCCACGACACGCCGAGACTGAAATGCGCTGATCCAACCGGCAGAGGGCGCTGAACATTTGTGCTTGAATTAGACTCAAAAGGAAGAAATGCTTTGGCCCAAAGAAACTTTGACGGTCTGGGTTGGGAGGTGTATTTTTCTAGAGTAACGCTGCCTCGAAAAGGAGCAGAGACGCTTTGCCAACCTTGCCTGTGTGTGTTGACCACATTTCAAAGTGTACATAAAGTTGTATTGTAATAAGTCTTCTGCTTGCTTCAGTCATACGCTCAATATTACTCAAGTCTTTGAATGTATCGCCACGTTCAAAAATGATTGGCCCATGTCAATTTCTCCCGTTTCCTCCAAAAGCATGAAAACCTGGTACATTTGGTACACGGTATGATTACTTTTCATAAGAAGTTTATAGTTTCCCAAATCAACTGAACGCACCATCAGTTGAACACCGGTTGGCTCATCTGATATGACATCATCACCTTGCGACTCCACCTCTCCCCGGATGAAGAGAACCACATGCAACCCAGCCAAGTGCGTAACTAAACATTTTTCCATTTATCCCGTGGGTAATTTCGTGAAGTCGGGCATTTTGATGCGTTATATCATATAGTTAAAAAACGCTAAGAAGCTTAAAATATAGATATCAGATTCGATGGTTCGTAGGTACAAAACTGCATCGTGCTTTCATTACTAAACAATTGCAAATGGGAAATACAGTATCGCGTTTTCAAGAAATGGTTGTTTTGGGAGTATATGGTTGTTTTTGACGCATATACTCCCATCGTTAATATTAATATATAGGTGGTTAATAATGCTGTTCACGTGATTACAGCAGCAATCCTTTCAATTGCAAGTAACAGACGGCGGCGAAAAGATTTTGTGATTATAGAGCGTATACAGCCCTAAATCTTCAAATTGCGCCAGCGACCAAATAATGATTTTGTAAGCGTCGCAAAGATATCCATCTTTTCCCCCATGCAGCATTTACCACGTGTTTGTGTAGACACACGCTCGAGCATACGCGTACGAACGCATTTCAAATTGCAGCATTGCATTGCTGTAGTTTGCTTCTCTTTTTTTACCCCCCGCAAAATTACGTGATATTATTTGAAGTGCGACTTTTCATCACTCATGGAATCATCCTGTTTGGACCGATTTCACGTTTCAGTCTCGTCCCTCATCTCTGCGCATGGCTGTCTTGGATTACTTGTGCAAAAACGCTGCGCCCCCAGATTCAAAAAATGCATCGGGCGGACATTTGCATTCATTGTGTCCTATTGGTTGATGGTATTTCAGGGTAGTTTCTAAAAGTCCTGATTGCTCAGCGGACATTTTCCTATGGCTTTCATCTGAAGCAGAGCAGATGACGGTGGACACAACCTGAGGTTGAGGATGCGATGGAGCAAACTGCAGCTGTGGAGGCCATGGAAAACCCGGAAGATGTGACTTTTGACCTATCTCCAGACGTTTCAGAGGCAGATGATGCATTTGATGAGGATTATGTTTTGCCAAGCGGCAGCTCGGTGTACAGCAGCGACGAATTGGAGGAGGACGACGAGGTGAAGGATGCTGACTACAAGGACGAAGAGACTGCCAACCAATGGCTGTCAAAAAACAAGATGATAATGTGGTCGCCCACACACGATGCGGCGAAAGAGTTTCACAAATATCCCATCCCGACCCCCGGACCAACGTGTTACGCAATCGCCAGGGTCCGCAACCTCCAGAGTGTATTCGATTTATTTTTCACGGAAGACATCCTTCGGCGGCTTGTCGACATGACGAACTCGCAAGAGCATAAGGATGCCGCCAGATGGACACCGCTAACCGTCAAAGAGCTCAGGGCATTCCTGGGGCTGCTGATTCTGGCGGGGATCTATAAATCCAAGCACGAGTCAACCTTCAGGCTCTGGGAAACCAAAACCGGCCGGCCCATATTTTTCCAAACTATGAACCATTATCGATTTACTCAAATCACCCGGGCCCTCCGATTTGACGACAAACCACGCTGTCAGCCTCAAGACCAGCTTGACACCTTCCTGGACATTTGGAACAGCTGGAATGACCTACTGCCCAAAATGTTTAACTTGGAGAGGAATATCTGCGTGGATGAGCAGCTGGTCTCCTTCCAGGGTCGTTGCTCATTTAAGCAGTATATGCCCAGCAAGCCAGCAAAATATGGCCTCAAAATATGGACTCTGTGCGATGTTGCGACATTATATGCCTGGAACATGCAGATTTATACAGGAAAGCCCGCAGAAGAAGTTGGGGAAAAAAACCTTCCAACGAAGGTGGTGTTGGATCTCTGTGGAATGCTGGAGGGCCACACGGTGAATACAGACCGTTTTTTTACGTCTTTCCCTTTGGCAGACGAACTGCAAAAACAGAAAATGGCATTGGTGGGAAGCATTTGTAAAAACAAGGCGGAGCTTCCTCCGCAGCTGCTCAACATTTCCAGCAGACAGCCTCTTTCGAGCGTTTTTGCATTCAGCCCCGAGAGGACGTTGGTGTCTTACGTTCCTAAGAAAGGGAAAAATGTTCTCCTCTTGAGCACCAAGCACCGGACACCTGAGATGAGCCAGTTGGAGAAGGAGAAACCCCAAATGCTCCTGGATTATAACAAATGCAAAGGTGCTGTGGATCTCCTGAGCCACGTAAGCAGCGCTTTTGCGTTTCATCAAGCCTTTTCGTCAAAAATGTTGTCTCATGTCACCTGATGTTTTTTTCTTTTCTTTCCAGGCTTGCGGCACATACTCGTGCCGTCAGCGGTCGAGCAGCTGGACTCTGTGCCTTTTTTATCACATGGTGGATATCACGTGCTATAATGCCTACGTCATCCACACCGCTATCAACCCCGACTGGAATGCGAAGAGCGGCGTCAAGCGACGCTTGTTTTTGGAGGAGCTGGGCCTGGAGCTCATCTTGGGCCACAAGCCACACAGAGACCACGTGCCCGTATCGGAAGACGAAGCGGAAGACGTCGACAAGAAGAAAAGTAGACCCTCCGCCAAAACAGGACAATGTGGACACTGCACCAATATCAAAAGGACAAAAAATGTTTGCAAAAGGTGCGGCGATTACATTTGTATAAAACACATCGTGACAATTTGTTCCAACTGTCTCAAAAAGAAAAAAAAGTTGTGTTAGTCGTGTGTGGTAGATGTTCAGTATTCAGTACGTTTCTAAGTTGTGCTCATTTGTTCTGATTTTGTTTTTATAAATTCTATTTTCAAAACGAGTTGTGAGTGATTGAAAGTTATTTCAAAACATTTCCCACTTTGATATCTATCCTTCATAGAGCATAGTTAGCCTCATTTTCATAACAATAATGCTTTTATAGCGCATAGAGGGCACAAAAAAAATTATCACACTTCCAAGAGTGTGCCATGCTTTGGCTGAAATACATGAATTATTGCCATTGTACAAAAAAAGTCATGTGTTATCATATATTACCATATTCAAAGGCTCTAATTACATCATATCAAATATCCCAACTAGTATTGCTTTTTCTCAAATATCTTTTTTCTCAAATATCTCAAAGATCTTTTTTCAAAACTAACGCTACCATAATAAATGTATTTATTTTAATGTGTTAAAAAAAATCAAGCTTCTCTCACAGATTAGTTTTAAGTGACAAATACGAATTTTTGACATGCCCATTCCTCACGAGAAAAAACACACACGCACATTAAGGTCTCGATTTTCATTTCCCGGCAGCCAAAAAGTTCAAACTGTAATCGAAAGGTATAAAAATTGGGCCTTAATAGACGATGTGCTCAGTTAAAAGATGATTTTGTGAAAACTGAGTGATTGAAATTCAAAATGTACTGATCATTTTCATAGTGACAACATTTCAACAGCATCGCCCAATTTGGGCTTAAAATCCCAGTTTAAAAAAAAATAAAATCATTGAGCCCAAGAATTATAGAGCATTGCCCATTTTGTACTAAAAAAAATACAAGGTTTATTAAAAAAAAAAAGAAATTGTACCCACAGGTTGATCCCAGTTTGTGTCCTTGATAATGTGCCCTTTTTAGGCGAGAAAAGCAGTAGGTCGCGTGGATCCCCGCGCTTAAGATGAGCGACAGCGACGACGACGTCCCGACGCTGTCGGCTCACACCCTGGCAGCTCTGCAGGAGTTTTACCAGGAGAGCCGAGGCGACAAGGTCGACGGCGAGGCCGCCGACCGCTTTGCGGTGGGGGCCGTGGGCGAGGACTGGGTAGGCCGCCCGCCATCCCAACGCAAAGGTTATCCCGACACGTGGCGTTTAAGCGAGCGCTACTTTTGTTGCCTTTGTGTAGAGGATGAGTCAATTCTGGTACACCGACGACACGGCAACGCGATTGGCCGAGGAGCTTCTGCAGCAAGCTGGCGAAGGAGGAAGGTGAGCTCCGGCCCGCTATTGGATAATTGCAACATCCTACCGAGTCCCTCCTCAAAATTGCAATTCAAGTCGGTACCACACCCCAACAAAATTTGGTATTCCTTACCAAGTCACACAAGCAAATGTAATCCCAGTTTAGTTTGAAACCTTAGTTTGTTTAAAACGTAATTTAAGAACCCAGTACCCCAGTTTAAAACGCTACTTTGAAACCCTAAAGTGATCTTTAAAGGCTACTTTTGAACCCTTGCCTGGATTTACAAACCTTAACCCTTTGAAACCCTACTTCTCGAAACCCGAAAAGTAGTTTGAAAGCTTATTTTGAATCCCGAACGCTAACTTGGAGCCCTAACTCATAACCCTCGTTTAAAACCCAATTTTCAAACCCTTCTTTGAAACCACGAGTTTGAAACCCTTATTTCAAAGATCTAAACTTGGTATTCAAATCCTTGCTTTGAAACCCTGACCCTAGTTTGAAACTGTACTTTTTTTTGAAACCACCCTCATTTAAAACCCTATTTGAAACCATAAGATGAGTTTAAAGCCATAACCTCAATTCAAAACCCTATTTTTAAAGCCTAGCCCTTTTTAAAAAGCCAGCTTTAAAACTCTCCTAACCACAGTTTAAAACCCTGTTTTTCAACTATAACCCTCATTTAATGCCCTAATTGGAAACCTTAACCTGAGTTTAAAACCCGTGTGAAGCTCTTTTCTCTGTTTGAAACACCAATTTTAGTTTAAAATCATATGTTGGAACCCTAACCCTATTTTCAAACCCTGCGTTGAAGCTTGGTAACATGCACACTTTCTTTCACCACTAACAAGATGTGAAGCGGAACCACAAAAAAGTGGCATTTAACCCTTTCAGTGCCATGGACAAGAATTTGGTTCTTTTCAAATAGTAATAACAATAATAAATCATAAAATTCTGCTCCAATACGTATTTTTCAGAGGGTAGCTGACACCCTTAACTAATTCCCACCTAATATAAACCAATCGAGCACTGTAATGCTAACCGTAACCACTGGATGGCAGTGTTTCCACACTTACAACAGATATCTACATGCAATTCATAGTAAGGAACGGAAATCAAATCTTTCATGAGATACCACCGTATCCGACGCTCGCCACTAGAAGAGTTAACAGGCAGTGATGCGTTGGGCGGCAGGATCGCGTGCGTGAGCGCCCCCAGCGTGTACCAGAAGCTCAAGCAGCTGTCGGGCCTCGACGGCCGCCCGGCGGCGTCGGCCGCGGTCCTGGAGTACGACCGCCGCTTCGCCATCTACGGCGATGACTTCATCTACTACGACTACAAGCGTCCGCTGGAGTTCGCCGAGCGCGGCGTGGCGCCCGCCGCTTTCGACGTGGTCCTGGCCGACCCCCCTTACCTCTCGGAGGAGTGTCTCGACAAAGTGGCCCAGACCGTCAAGTACCTCAGCAAAGGAAAAGTGCTGCTCTGCACAGGTCAGAATCACGGCAGATTTCCACGACACTTTCATCGATGAAAGAAACGCTATGTAAAAGCTATCTGCTTTAAAGACGGATTGGTGATACGCACAATGGCTTGGGTTGGATAGCATCTTTTTTAATTTTATTTTCTATTTTTTTTATTTATTTATTTTTTTTTGCCATGGTAACTTCACCTCACGTATTTTGTATTCTCGAATTGTGGAGCAGCCAAGACATCTCAAGTGATGTTAAGGCCTTGCAAATGCATAGCGTCCGTGTGTTTGGGTTGTTCAATGTGATGCATTTTAAAAATATGTAAATATTTTTTTCTAAAGCATCAGCTGCTAATAATTGCAGATTACCTTGACTCAGGAAAATGAATAGTTTAATGATTTAAAGTAACGGGAGTAAAAATTGCACTTGGACCAGAACAGCTCGGCTTAAAATAGGAAACATGTTGTTGCCATAGCAACGAGATGACATCATTTCATAATTCGTATCAATGGACCAGCCAGGCCATTTTGTTTATTTACGACATCAGTCCAAACGTTATTATTCAATGTTGCACAGTGCTGTATGTTTGCATATGCTAATATTAGTTAAAAAGTGATATGGCGTTAGCTTAGCACGATGAGCATTTTTTTTGCGTGTGCGTCAGGAGCCGTGATGGAGAAGCTGGCCGGGGAACTTCTGGGTGTGAAAATGTGTCACTTCCTGCCGCGGCACGAGCGCAACTTGTCCAACGACTTCCGATGTTTCGTCAACTACCCGTCGCGGCTGCTGTCCGGCTGATTCCGAGAGATCCCGTTCGCTGATTGGACGACGAGCGATGAGTTAGGAGACTGATTGAGGAGTCGCGTAACCAAAATGGAGGATGCTGGCAAAAAGCATAGCATATATAAACGCACGCTTTATCATACGTCGTACTCATTTGTACTTGTGTGTACTAACCCGAATATGCGAATGGGTCAAACGTACCATTTTGAGAGCCCAGCGCACCCGACCGCTACCAGGACGATGTCGTTTCCTTCTACTCGGGCAGCAGGTCGTCCCCGACGTCCTCTCCGGCGAAGACGTCGTCGTCCACCCGCTTCTTGGCCCCGGTCCTGGGCTGCTCGGCCAGGGGGCCCAGCAGGTCCGCGTAGGAGGCGTCTACGGCGAGGCAAAACGCGCTGAGCCGAGGACGGCGGCGGCGGATCGGGGGGGCGGGACGGGGCGGGCGGCGGCGACCCACCCAGTTGCTTGGGGCTGCCGCTGCTATCGTAAGGCTCGCTGGAGGCGGGAAGTGACATCGCGGGGAGAAGGATGCGCTCGCCTTTGGGAAAGCTCTCTGAAACGGAACACAACGTTTACTCTATACCTATGGGAATTTTTTTTAACTTGTTATACATTATTTTATTTTTTTTTTTAAGAAAAAACATTTTTTTAAAGAAAAAACATTTTTTCAGAAAACAGCTAATTTTTTTTTTTTTAATTAAAAAAAGCCCTTACTAAACATGGTCCTTGAGGGAGCTTGGGGGGGTTAGGGATGTTTTTTCTATACATTAATTAATACATAACATTAATGCATGTCTTATAAGTAATATTAATATTTTCTTTTCAGAAGAAAAAGCCTGGCTATACATGTTTTTTTTTGTTGGTTGTTTTTCAGATTCCTTTTTTTTTAGGAGGGGGGATCAGAGAAAATGCCTTACTCTCCATGGTCACCCCCCCCAACAAAAAAATGCCTTAATATACATGGTGACACATTTACACTTTTGAAATCAGAGGCCACTAAAAACTGTTCAAAATGGGTAATGAAGAAAAACCGGGAAACTCGGGTGGGAGTTTCAAAGTAGTTTTCCCGAAACGTCCGACCGACCCGTAACGGCGTCTCCGCTGTCCGTTCTTCGACTTCTGGAACTTTCCTTCGCTCTCTGGAGAAACATCAAGCCTCAGCGGCCGCGGGGAGCGCGCGCAAAACACGGGCGGCGAGGTACTTGTTCTCTGAGCTCCTTCATCTTCTCCGCCTTCTTGAGTTTGCCGGCGTAGTCGTGGACTTCCTTCAGGCCCATGTCCTGGCACAGGCGCACCAGGAAGCGCAGACCTCAAGTAAACAAAAGGTTACAAACGGGCAAAGGTCGGGACGCCTTGAAGCGGGCTCACATTGCGCATCTTCGGGGAACTTGCGGTGGATTTCCTTGCAGGTTTCAAGAGCTTTCTGGCTGTTTCCTGGAAGGAGAAGCGAACCTCGGCAACGGGCGGAGGCCTTGCGCAAAGGGGCGGGCCTTGCGCAAAGGGGCGGGCCTTGCGCAAAGGGGCGGGCCTGCGCTTCCTCACCACTTCGCCTGTGACAGCTGGCCACCATCAGCTGCCACCTCACCTCGCTCGGTCTGGTCGAACGCAAACACAACTTTTCACGTTCATGCTTGCAAAAAGCGATACGCAATCCGAGATTTTTTTTTTTAAAGAAAATCTGGTCTTTTTTTGCAGCTTTTTATTTGATGCAAAGCGCTTCGTATTTTCACGTCAGATTTTTTTGATTGAAGCCTTGTGTGGTATTTTGCACAGGGCTCAAGTAAGGAGCAATCACAGGCCAGCTTGCCATTGTCACATGACCAAACTCAGACAACAGGTGAGTGGTGATTGGTTGATACCTAAGCAACAGTGATGTCATTTCTAGGCAAACTATACAGCAAATGAACCAGTCTTGGTTTACAGATGCAGATGTATTTTTTTGAAAAATCAATTTTTGGGCAAGTTTCTCCAAATATTGTGGGTAGGTATGTTTGATACCACTTCTTTTTCAAAATGATACCAGTATGAAATAACCAACCCTTGAGTGGTAAGAAACAATGACATATTGCATTTGTTCCCTTTTAATAATGCATGAAAATAAGGGCAATTTTTTATTCTAATTTGCAATTCCTAATTTTAAAATCCCCACTAGATATCCCCGGTATCAATCCCTCGCTCATCTTTAGTTGTGGGTTCCGATTTTTTTTTTTAATGCAAATAATATATAGATACCAAATGGAAAATTTGACAAAAAAATGCATGCACACGTGATGACGATAAAGTTATTTGCTTGGTAGTGACTCACTGCAGGAGGATGGCCCTGTTGAAGTAGTGAATGGCCTTCTCGTAAAGCTGCATCTGCACGTAGTAGGCCGCCAACCACTCGATCACCTCCATGTTGCACGGGAACAGCCTGAACGACTGACAAGAGGAGTGACATCATCAAGATATATGGAACGCTTCCAATGCCCCTAAAATTATGATAAAGGCATTTGTGGTGGAACTATTTTGGATCCATTTACATTTTAGAAACAAAATGTGCGAGGGTACCTCACAGTAGTAATGGAGGGCCTGCAACTTGTCCCCCTTCAGGTCGTGGAGTTCCCCTAGCTTGGCAAGGGCTTTGGGGTCGTTGGGGACCACGCTGATGACCTGCATCAGCCACTCCACCGCCTGGTGGGGGTCCTCCAGGAGCTCGTAACTGATGCAGTTAAAGAATAAAAAAGCCAGCTGTTTTCCCTTTTGTTTTCCCAGCCGGGCTCGCTAATGTTAAAGGATACGTGTTGGCGAGCTGATACATGACCTCGGCGCTGTCCCTGAGGATGGCGTGGAGCTTCAGGAAGCAGTCCAGCGCATCCTCCAGACGATTCAGCTTCTTGTAGGTCAGACCTTGGCAAAGCAGATGAAAACAAGCTCATTGTGGTCCCCGGGACAAGATGAGGTGTTGCCTCGCGGAGGCTACCCAAGTTCCTGAGGGCTTCGGTGCAGGAGGAGTCGTTCCTCAGCGCCTCTTTGAAGAACTCGGCCGCCTTGGCGTAGTCCTGCTTGACGAACTCCGTGTTCCCTTTGCACACGAAGGCTCCCGGGTTGTAGCGGTCCGCGTTCATGGCCAGGTCGGCGTAGTGCTCCGCCTGCTTGTAGTCCTTCTCCTGCGACCGTGAGCGACACCAGCTCGGGAATTGGAGAGGAGAATTTTGCACTGCGGGAACAACTTTTGGGGGACTCCCAGGCAAATCTTTGGACCTGCTTTCTGGTCAGCGACAAACTGTCCTAACTTTTGACTGCTTGTGCATGAAATTGACAGCTTTTACTTCCCGTTTGAAAGTCCAAGCCTAGTTTAAGGGTTAGGGTCATTTGAAAGCCTACCTCTCGTTTCAAACCACAATTTGAAACCCAAACTAGTTTAAAACCCAATTTGAAACAGTAACTTGCTAGAAGCCCAAATTGAAAAACCTAACCCTACACCAAAATCCCACTTTTAAACCTTAACTCTTGTTTGAAACCCAATTTGGAAAACCTTACCATAGTTAGAGAGCCTAACCCTAATTTTAAACCCCCATTTGAAACCCTATCTCTAGCTTGAAACATTCATTTGAAACCCTAACGCAAAAAAAACAAAAAAAGCCCTACCAGGATGAAGAGGCTGGAGAGGTTGTTGGCCGCTGCGCTTTTGACTCTGCTTTCTTGCTTGGCAACTTCCTTCAGGATTTTCAAGGCCTTGGGCAAAACTCGTAGTCAGGCTCCATCTTGAAGGACGTGTACTGCCATGTGTATGTCTGACCTGGTCAAAGTGCATCTGTCTGAAGAAGGTCATGGCCTTTATCAGTTGCAGGTCATTGGCTAGCTCCACATACGGAGAGTTCTTCACCAAATCTATGCACCTTTCACACACACAGGATTACATAGCATCACCACAGATGACGCATCTGTGTTGAATTTTTACAATAAGCAAGTAGAAGTAAGAAAACAAGTTTTTAAATTAAAAAAACTGTTCGAGTTATACTTTTCTGCCTGCAGAACCGTTTATTTAAGAAGTCAAGCTCACCACAGCAACAAGTGTTCACGCTACACATGACAACGACACGCTGCAAAACTTCTAAATAGAACTTCACTTCCCAAATTAACATGCACAATCAACACATCGGCGGAGATTTTATTTTGAAAGGAAACTCCACGTAGTGTGTCGCGGCTTAACAGCTGACTTGACTCACCACCGGCGTCGATTTCTTGGACTATTAGGTGCATTTGACATTTATTTCTCCAGACTTTAAGGTACACTTAAAATGTTTTAACTTTCTAAAAAAAATCCACTGTGCACCTTATATTCAGGTGTGCTTTATGTATAAATGTCTAATTGAATAGTTTGATATTCATTTGCGATACCATTTTTCCTCCCCTGTGCATTTTAACCTGCTGTGCCTTATATACAAACATTTCACAAAATATGCCTGTTCAAATAGTAAAAAAAATAAATAATACAGTACGGCACCAAAAAAAAAAAAAAAAAAACCGGCACCCGTTGCAAGCCATTAGCAGCAGCTCCAAAATTAGCAGCGCTAGTAGCACGAGATGCTAGCGGCGTTAGCGGCTAGCTAGCATGCCCCGCACAGTTTACATACGCAACGTTTACATGGGAGAAAAAGGCAAAATGATACTGACCTGAGAACAATCAAAGAAAATTTAAAAACTAACCAGTCAAATCCAGCTGAAAAAGAAGTCTCAATGGCGGGAGCGATGAGCTTGGCGGAGGTCATCACATACTTCTCAGCGCGAGCTTTCCTATAAGGGGGACGGAAAATTTGATGGCACTTTGTTTTGTTATATCGTATTTATTTGTGTCCACTGTTGTGTCCATTTTGTCTGAGCAAAGTGAAGAGCATCCCACCCAAAGATGCGCAATCATTGAAAAGGCCAGGATGTCCTCAGCTGAGCACGCTAGGACTTAGTTGGGTCACTCCAATGACTCATAAAATGTGGAACAATAAACAAATTTCCACTACAGTGGACACAAATTGGAAGTGTTGAAATGTATTAATGCATTGTTACAAGTCTCTCTCCATTTCATGCAGCTTGTCGTTCTTGATGACCTCCAGCAAAATGTTGGATTTGATGTCATCCTGAAACACAGCAATCCTTAGACTCATATATATATATATATATATATATATATATATATATATATATATATATATATATATATATATATACTTTGACGTCCCTGCTAATGAACGCACACATCGGTTCAAAGTGCACACGCGCCGGCGTTCCGAGTTTCCCTCACGTTAGCGGCGATGTACTTGTCTTCGTGGTGCACGTTGAGGGGTACGGCGAGGAGCTTGTGGAAGGCGTTCTTCATGCCCTCGGCGTCGCCGGTGGCGTAGTAGCAAAGGACCAGGTTGTAGCCGGTCCTGACGTTGGCGCTCTTGCTCATGATGTGCTCGAAGGACGCCACGGCGTCCGAGTACTGGCCCAGCAGCACGAAAACGGTGCCGATGTTCTGCATGATCTTGATCCGCATCTCGCCGTAGTCGTCCGAGATGTGGTCCAGCGCCATGCGGTACAACTTGATGGCCTTGGCGTAGTTCTTCTGCTTGACGCAGATGTTGGCCATGTTCACCTTCAGGCGCCCTTCAAAAGCCGCAAAGCATTTTGAAAAAAAATGCAGCATCAACTCGGGAAGTCAGCCATTTTGATTTGAAACGGCCATTTTAGGTCAAAACCGATAAAAAGACAACACATTTGGTTAATTTTGAAAATCTAGTTCCTGAAGCCAATATCATTTGGCAACATGAAATAAGGTTAGGGTTGGTAGCTATTTGACCCACCAAAAACTTCTCAAGAAAGCATCTTCTGAAAGATACAGGAAGACGGCCATTTTGATTTGAAGCAAACATTTTAGGCCAAAAATGACCACAATAACAAAATTAAATCCAGTTCCTGAAGCCAGTATCACTTGGCAACATGAGATTTTGTGGCCTTGTATGAAGAAGTCTGAAGAAGCCATGTTCTAAACAAAGGAAGTCGGCCATTTTGATTTGAAGAAGACATTTTAAGCCAGATTGTAAAAGCGATCACACGAAAAAGCATTATTTTGAAAATCCAGTTACCGAAGCCGAACTGACATTTGTTCGGGTATTTCTACTATGCGTAGCGGCCATTTTGATTTGAAGAAGACATTTGAAGCCAGATTTGTAAAAGCTCTCCCACCAAAAAGCATTATTTTGAAAACCCAGTTACCGAAGCCGAGCTGACATTTGTTAGGTTATTTCTACTACGCGTGGACAAAAAAGCTTTTGTCTCACCTGCGTTAGTGAACATTTTATTCTTGATGATGTCATGGTAGCTGCTCAGTGCCTCCGGGTACATCTCGTTGTTTTCGTACTGGTTAGCCAGGTTGAGCAGAACCTTACGGCGAAGATAACGTCTCGCGTGAACGGGCGGCGGCGGCGACGCGGGGCCGGACTGCGGCCGCACTCACGGCGTAAGTGAGCTCCGCTTTGATTTCGGCTTTTCCGTCGGCTTTTCCCGACTGCTCCCGCTGCCTCACCAGCGCTCTCTCCTTCCTCCCGGCCTCCCTGGCCTTCTCCAGAGCCTGCCGAGGCCATCGTTCCCCGAAGGTCATCCGCAATATGGCCGCCGCGCCATTTTGACAAAAATCTGACCAGTTGCGAGTTGCCCATGCTTTGCGCCGTGCAGCTCTCAGTCATCAAGTCCTTTACGTTCTTCTCCAAGAGATTGCTCTTCTCCTCCGGCCTAAAAGGGACAACGGGCAGAAGTCGGACATGATTGTTAGCATCGCGGCTAACACGGTTGCTAGCTAACATTACGGACACTCACGTGTCTTCTTTCTTTTCTTCTAGCGGAGGTGCGGGGCCTCTGGACTGGCCCAGAGGATCAAAGGTCGGGCCTAGAAGGGGAAAAGTCACTTAAATCTCCGTTTTATCACATGGACTAATCATCGCGATCAAATAGTGCTTTAAGTGAGGCAAAAAATAAGCGCCGAGACTTGCGCCGTATGCCACGATCATAGCGCAATTAACTTTTTTTCCAGTCTAATTGTAGATATTTTTTCAATTTGGGGAACTTAAATAACTGAAGTAGGACTAAGTAGTCTCATGTGAAGCGCTGGTGCAACAGTAAAAAATGTTTAAACATTCTGTTCACTCAAAGCACAGCAGAAAATATTCAAAGTTGAAAAAGGAAGTTGTGCTGGGCTCACATCGTGTAGGAGAGGACGAATAGCCTGCAGCGTTGATTGCAGACATGGGGCGAGACGCTCCACATGGCTAACAAACAAATTATTCAAAGACGTACCATCGTTATCGTCCTCAACGGGATGCCCCAGGGATCTGTTTTAAGCCACTTTTTTGTGTGCTATTGTAGTTTACCTGCACTGCCCCTGTCATTGGTCGATTGACTGATGATGGCATAGGAGTGCGACACTGTCAACAAAAATGATTATTACTGCAAAAACTGGTGAGACAGTTGATTAAATAGAAAAAACTTCTTAATAGACAATGTAAATATGAAGAGCAATCAAGCTATATATATATATCAGTTCAAATTACATGTTTGAATCTCTTTGCTTGTATAGTTTTTATTTAAAAGAAATTTATAGTCAATCTAAAATAAGTTTCTTTAACGTTGTCTGTAATTATATACAGTATTTAACAAGTAGGAGCCAGACTTTTTTTTTTTACCCCCCTTTGGTGTCATTCACAAGCATTAAGTTGCAAATTCTTTCACAAGCAAACAGTTGCAAATTCATTCTGGAATATGGCTCGTATGTGTCTATTGTTAAATACAACGTTCGTTCGAACCCATTCAATAAAACCAAAACACGTTGTCCTTACACCAGAAGAAGAAGTTAAAGGTCGCCCCCCTGTGGTGGAGTCAGCAAGGTGCCCATTAATCTTCGGAAAATGAAAGGACAAGGTTACAAGATACTTCAGCACGCATTTGAATAATAATAACGACAATACAGACTTGTAAATGTGCTCTCTTTCCCTGACTGCTCTTGATTGCTTCTTGAAAGCTGGCATCGTTTTCCAGCTCCTTCAAAAAAAAAAAAAAAATCAAAAGGTGATTATTAAACAATTAAAAAAAAACAGCTTACCTTGCAGTCAATAAGTGGATTGTAGTCATTGTAGCCCGAATAGAGGTCGTCCTCCTTCACGTTTAAATGCCGATTGTTCATTTGTTTCCTTTTGAGGCGCTTTTAACGAAGCTGACAATGTTGTGAACCAACACTAATGTAATTGTTGGGCTTCCGTCCTTATGACGTCATTATTTAGAAACCCATGCTGCTGTGATGTCACGTGAGCTTTTGTGACGCAAAAAGCCTGCATGCATGCAGGTGCGTGACTGTCTCAAGTATTTTGAGTATGCGTCACGTAGGGGTATCCTGTTACTACTTTTTTTTTTCCTACCTCCCATACAATACCGATATCATAGCGCAGGTCGATACAAAATCGGCAGGGATGATGTATTTTAGATTTCATTTTACTATGAGGTGTTAGAATAAACTAGGCAGTCAGCAACAGTAAATGTGAGAAAATATCCCTGTATTCCAAACATTCAACTTAAAATATGAAAATGGACACGACTGCTTGTTTCTGAGTGCTAATGTAGATTTTGGACGAAGAACGATATAATTCCAAGTTTTTGTTATTCGTTTATTTTATTTCTTGTAATATCTGATAACAAAAAGCATTTAACTAAGCAGGGCTATCACAAATAAATATACAGGGGGGAAAATATGTAAATAGTGGCGAACTGCAAAATATGTGGGACATATGGTTCCACCATTCAGGCTGTAATATGGATCATGATAGTTTGCCCACATGGTGGCGCTCTAGCATTATCGATTGAGATTAAAGCGTTGAAGATTCTTCTAGTAATAATATTTAATGAATTCAAAACAGACAAATCTTTACAAAGGTACATCTTTAATTGGGTCATTTCGCTAGAGTTACAGAGCATGTGATTATTTACATAAAATATCAGCAATGCTTTTTGTACCTAATGTTGTAGCGAGAAAAAAGTGGACGACGACTTCTATCTTCATCCCCATGAGCGTGCGGCTTTGGACTTTGCGGTCCTCCACGAGTCCAGAGTGCGAGTGGCGTTCTGGGGCGGACGGTCCTTGTCCAGCAGGGGGACGCACGTGCAACCCACCGCGATGGACACGTAAACCTCCGAGTACGAGTGACGGCCTCCGACGCAAGAACCGGACCTCCGGAGGACCACGGAAGGAGCGTAGACGGGAGTGCTGCGGTAATGCTGGCTCTCTTGGCGCCGAGGTCCCGTCAGACAGCCTTTGCACAGGCAGTACGCCTCCGGGATGTGACGAGGATATCGGCTCGGATCGTACGAGATCCTGAAAACCGGTAGACACCGGACGGTGTAAGCCCGGTGTAATCATCGCGCTGGCGCCAAATTGGTCGATACGCATTCTGATATACGTTTGACAAATCCATCGATCTTACTCCAATAATCAATATTTTGCTCCACAACTACAGTAAACCGGCGATGGTACTCGCAAAATGAATTAAGTCACCATATACAAATGATAGAAGATATTAAAAAAAGGATACCAAAAGACTCAATATCGATTTTTTCCCCACCACTAACGTTTAGACACGAGCTTCAGAATAACTAAAGATACTAGTACTATCACAATTCGTGTATCAATACACATGATCAACATAACACTGATTCATCAAGATTCAGTTGACAGCAACTGTATCAAGATTTGATACGGCTGCCGATGGAAAATACACTACATACGTTGATTACGCACACACTTAACAGCATGTGTGCAGAATGTTCCGATTAAAGATTTATGGTTTATTTATTTATTTATTATTTGTTCGTTCTAACCCATTCAACTAAAATATATACACACACACGTGTATGTATGCATATTCGTATGTGGGATGACAAAAATATTTTGCAACCAAGATTAATCAGCATTGCAATGCATAACAAAAAAAAAATCAAAAGACAACGTTGATCGTGATACTATCAAAAATAATCCCGGTAGCATAAATCTTTAATCGGGACATTCCGCACAGATGCTGCTAAGTTTGCGCGGCAGTTGTCACCTGTAGGCCCAAGGCGAGACGCTGAGCAGGTTGACCGGGAGTTTGCTCTTGCCCTCGGCCGACGAGGAGCGCGGCAGGGGGGCGGCGGCGGCGGGGCAGCTCAAGTTGACCCTGTCCCGGGGCTCCAGTTGCAGCGCGTGGTGGAAGGCGCTCAGCACGCCGACCGAGAGGCGGCCGAACATCTGCTCCAAGATCTCCTCGGGAAGGTCCAGGCACGAGCGTGTCCGGGCCGCCTTCTTCCTCACGCGGCCACCACCCGCCGCGGCGGCTCCGGCGGCGAGCAGCAGGAGCGCGAGCGCCGCCAGGGGCGCCGCGCGGAGCCCGGCGGGGGGCATGGCGAGATTCCCCCGGGTGTCGCCGCTCACGCGCTAGCAAGCGCGCTCATCGCACTCCGCTCGACTTGTGTCCACGCAGCAAACTTCTGCTAATCAAACCAATGTCTGGCGGAGGAGTGGGAGGGGCGCGCTGGGAGCGGCTGTGCGAGGCTCCCGTTTACTCCCCATTTAAACAGCAGTAACATGTTTTTAATAAGGAAAATAGCACGCCATATTTAATAATAATATACTTTATAAAAACACACAAAAATATTAGAGTTAAATAGAATGTGCAGAATATTTTTTCAATTCAATAGCCATTGTGCTACTCCCAGTGTGAGTGCTTTGGCCGCTCAAGTATAACAGAATATATGCAAGTATTTGAGAATTGTTACATTGTCTGTCAATATGTGTTGCTTCAGCCTTGGTGCGTCCACCGATCAGCGAAACGGGTTACAAGGGCTGGAATAGAAATTTCTCGACCCCCTTTTTCATTCATTTTGCCGGCAAAATGGCTGCTTGGAAACAAAAACGTCCCGCTTCCTGTTTAATTGGGGACACGAGGCTTTCGCGTACATCCGTTTACGGCAGATACGTCGCCAAAGATGGATGAGAAGGTGTTTTTTGCGCGCAAAGTATTTTTAAAGGCGGGCCGCAAAGCTACTCGGGCAGCAGCTCATCTCCAAGGTCTTCGTCGGCAAAGTCGTCGTCGTCGTCCGGGCGCACCTTGGCCCCCGTTTTGGGTCGCTCTGCCAGGGGCCCCAGAGGGTCCACGTAGAAGGCGTCTACGCACAAACAGCTTTTTGTTAACCACGTCATCTTGTCAGGAGGCGTACCGAACGCGACGGCTCCTCACCGAGTTCTTTGGGGCCGCTGCTCACGTACGGATCGCCGGAAGCAGGAAGTGACATCACTTGCGCGGCCTGGCGCTCGCCTTTGTTGCCGTTGCTGCTGCTGCGCCCGCTGTCTGCCATGCATATACACATTTACAGCATTTTCCCAGCTGGACATGGCAAGCATGATGCATTTTTGCTAACTCGCTCAGTGGCAACCATTTTTAGACCCTCACTTAAAGAAATCAAAATCCTCTAAGCAGATTGATTTTTTTTTGCTTTTCTTTCCTTTTCTTAAAAGAATAAATACATCAAATGGAATTTATTTTATTCACTCGCCTGACTTAGCAGGAAAAATATCAAGAAGAAATAGTGAGGTAAACCTGCAATAGATTTCACAAATAAAAACCCATGCAGTAGAGGTTTTCTTTTTTAAATAACTAAAATTGCTTGAAAAGAAGACCAATTTCAAGAAAAATAACGAAAACATGCAATAGAAAAATTATGGTCATCGATGAAAAGTCGGAATCAAACCAAACTGCGATATCGGGAGGGAAATAAGAACCTGGGACTGAACGCCTGATTTTTACAAAAACAAAATACACATTTGGGACTGAATGGATTAATCATAAAATAAAAATAATATAACACATATACCACCAATTGCAATGCAACAATGTCAATGATGCGAAGCATCCATTTTTCTGTACCAAAAAGCACATTTGAGTTGCGCAATCCACACTTTCTTCCAATATCCAAGAACTGATTAAGAAGACTTTGTTTATAAGTTAAAAAAAAAAAAGTGCTTTGAGACTGCAGCAGCTTGCACGTGGCTGCCAGCTAACCATGGCAACAGAGAGCTTGAAAACACACACATAGAAACTTTTCTGCCTTCCCTCAAAGTCTCAAACTTTTGGCACAAAGTCTCAGAAGAAGAATTACTAATAGGTGGAAAAAAAATGATGTTATTTCTCAACGGTCGCACGACCGAAGCAAAACTGAAGAAAGATGTTGGGGCTAGACTCCACTTTGTGTACTAGTCAAGTTATGTTAGTGCTTCTCAATAAGGCGGGGAAACGGCTAACAGAAAATCTTATGACTTTAAAAGGTCAAATGCAGAGTGCGTTTTTTCCCCCCTCGCAGATCTACCAGAAGAGCGAGTGACTTTACAGAAAAGAGGGAAAACTCGCAGGTACGTTCCAGCTTTCTCACATTTGGCGTTCTGCACTAAAAGTCAACAAAGAGACCCGCTCACAAAATTGTGAAGGTGTGTTCAGGCGCGTGGGAAAAGCGAGCAATTTGGCGGGTCGGCGCCATTCCTTCCACTCACCCGCGCTTCCCGCGCCGCCCTCTCTCCGACCTCGGGCGCTGCCCTCTCGCGCCGACTTCACCCTCTGCAGACAGAAGAAAAAAAAAAACATGGCTGAACACCAACTGGTTTTCGAAAAACTTTTGTTTCCTTCCACCGAAGCTCAAATTGGTGCGGAAATCGTGTGGAAGTGCGGGAAAAAAAAGGTGGCCACAAAAAGCCCCCGGGCCATAGGTTGGACACCGGGACTTTTCAACATATTTCAACCGTGTCTGGCGTTACCCAAAGTCCAAATCGAGCGCGAACCGAAATGGCTCACGTCAGAATAGACGTGAAGCTGGACTTCTTAAAAAATTCAAAGGCAACACCATAGTCGTTCCGTTTTGGCACCGCCAACTTTCACTGACGACGTTTTGTTCAAGCGCTCGGATGGTTGCGGTGGCGGATTTGGGAGCCGCTGGGGGATTTCGGGGACCGGCGACTTAACTCTCTGGCTCCTCCGCGGTTCCTTGTCATGCGGACCAGAGAGTGAGCTCATTCAAGAGCAGCTGCTTGTGATTTGACAAAAGTCCCGAGCGCCCGTCGCTTGCGTGCGTGCGTGCGGGCGCCACGTGGTTCTGCTAGGCTATTCCAGAACTCAGAAACCTTTCTCCAAAGACCCAAAGCAAGAGTTAGCTGAGACTCAATGTCCACTACCGTGGACACACATGGCTTTTGGGACCACGTAGCTGATTTCAAGTGCCAGAATATCCCAAAATGAGCAAGCGGCGTTGGATTTTTGTCAAGATTGTGATGCAACGGTGGGCTCATTTACATAATCAAACAAACAAAAGACAAAACAAAGGCTGTTTTTGATGTTTACATCATAAATGCTCATTCTGACCGTCTCCTTACACACAGTTTGGATCAAATAAATAAATAAAAATAATGAAATAAATCATTTTTATTAAATCGTCAAACTAATTGGTAATCCCTAAAAAAAAAAAAATCATCACCAAGACGATTATTTTATTTTTCTGGAGTTTGTGGCGCCACCTTTTGGCACAGTTAGCATTTCAAGTCACAATAAAATAGTGTTTCACTTGTTGCGGCTTCACTCTTTCATTTATGACCTTTATTATTTCTTATGTCGTTAGTTTTCTTGCTTTTAGGTCAGACCGCTCAATAAATAGCAATTTTATTTATATAAAAAAAAAAAATCAACCTCTATTACATGGATTTTCATTTATGACTATTGCGGGTTTACCTCACTATCTTTCATTACATTTTGACAAAAATATAAAAAAAAAATAGATTGTATGTTTTTTTTATCAGTAATAAAGAAGTAAAAGGGAACTAAAGTGGCATTTTAATTTTAAAATATTGCATTTTTGGAAGCAAGCACTTCCCTAGTCACTTTAGTGATAATATGGCATTTGTGCAAGTCAGGTGTTTGCCGCTGTCAAGCGTGCGCTCTCCGCAGAAGGAAGAAAAAGAAAAAGACAGATGTTTCTGATCTCCACTGAGCGTCGAGCCCCTTCTCGGCTAACACACATAGAGGGAGGACACATGTTTTGAATCAGGAAGGGCGGCTGCAGATATGATGACCGCCATTCAGAGCCAGAGCCGCTTCCAATATTTTGAATAACGGCCCTGTCGCTCGCCATTCATTTTCAATACCTGTTCTTTGAGCTCCTTCATCTTCTCCGCCTTCTTCAGCTTGCCGGTGTAGTCCTGGACCTCCTGCAGGCCCATGTCCTGACTCAGTCTGACCAGGAAGCGGAGACCTGGATGCACACGTTGTCCTTCTCAAATGTTCTTTTGTCGCCACATAGCGCGAAACGAGCAGGACCGTGAATTACATTCCACATTTTCAGGGAACTTCCGGTGGATTTCTTTGTATGTGTCCAGAGATTTCTGGTAGTTTCCTGGAAAGAAGAAGAAGAAAAAAAAAAGATTCATAAGTGAATGAATAAATGCAAAAGAATGTATTCGCAGATGAGCTGGAAGACAAGTTTTAAAGACACGGGATCCCATTTATGATCTAAAATTTTGCAAAAAAGCACTTACGTATTTTTGGGTGCCAAATAGACACTGTTTGTGCAATTGTGGGTTATTTTTTGACAGGTTAATAATTTTGAGTTCAATATATCTACACCATGATCTACTAACACACACCGTTTCCACTCACCGCTTCTTCTGTAACAGCTGGCCACCATGAGTTGCCACCTCACCTCACTGGGTCTGAGAAACACAAGATAGTTTCCGGGCGACAAAACCAACATTGAGAAGCAGGCGGCGCTCGGGTTGACTCACTGCACGAGGATGGCCCTGTCAAAGTATTGAATGGCCTTCTCGTAGAGCTGCGTCTGCACGTAGTAGGCCGCCAACCACTCCATGACCTCCATGTTGCACGGGAACAGCCTGAAGGACTGACCAGGGAAGTGACATGGGCGTTTTCAACATGATTGAAAGATTGAATGATTGACAGCGTGTGTGTGTGTGTGCTGGTACCTCACTATAGTAATGTAAGGCCTGCGACTTGTCCCCCTCCAGGTCATGCAGGTCACCCAACTTGGCTAGGGCTTTGGGGTCATTGGGGACCACGCTGATGACCTGCATCAGCCACTCCACCGCCTGGTGATGGTCCTCAAGAAGCTCGTAACTGACGCGGTTAAAGATTAAAAAAAAAAAAAAATCTTCTAATGATCTTCTAAAAAGATCTTCTAATGTAGCGGTTTTCAAACGGGGGGTACGTGAAGGCACTTCAGGAAGCTCGTGAGATTTTAACAATTTACTCTGAACCTTTTGAATGCCGTGAGAAGAACAGTATTTTTTATTTTCAAATTGAGAGTAAATTAGTTGGCACATTTAGCAGCATATCGCTAAATTGTGATATAAATAAAACGTTCCGTGTCTTTAGAAGTTTTGTACAGATGCGCAGTCATTGGTGATGCAATATGCAGACAAGCCAGAAACAAAACATGACTTAACATCATCATCTATCTTCTGGAGATGCTGAATAAAGTCACCAGCAGATGGTGCTAAGTCACAGCCGTGAAATCCCTACTGACATCTTTTGATGTCACTTGCAGAAATACGTGATGATTAAACCATCATGTATAGCATTTTAACGGCTATTTAACTCCGCTATTCATGTCACGGGCGCGTTAAAGAAGGATACGTGTCGGCAAGTTGATACATGACCTCGGCGCTGTCCCGGAGGATGGCGTGGAGCTTGAGGAAGCAGTCCAGCGCGTCCTCCGGACGATTTAACTTCTTGTACGTCAGGCCTTGGGACGGGGGACAAAAACAACAATTGCGTTTGGATAGACTCGGCGAGCGGAAGCGCAAAGGAAGGAGAGGGCGTGGCTTGGCGGAGGCTACCCAAGTTCCTGAGGGCTTCGGCGCAGGAGGAGTCGTTCCTCAGCGCCTCTTTGAAGAACTCGGCCGCCTTGGCGTAGTCCTGCTTGACGAACTCCGCGTTGCCTTTGTTGACCAGGGCGCCCGGGTTGTAGCGGTCGGCGATCATGGCCAGGTCGGCGTAGCGCTCCGCCTGCTCGTAGTCCTTCTCCTGGAAAGCGGAACCGCGATATTCGCTGCGGCATCAGCATCTTTCCAGAGACCATTGCAACCGTGCATTGTTTTCTACTGGGCCCCATTTCATTTATGCCATGTGCTCCTTGCAAAATATATCGCTTTTATATCTATCTGTTGTTATTTCGACAGAATTAGGATCATTATTTGGACGTATTTATGCATTTCTAAGAGTAAAAAATTGTAAAGGTTGACTTCTGTAAATCATTACTTTTTTCAAAGAAAATTTCCTCTAAAATCTTCTGGTCAGGCTACAACATTAAAAAGAAAAGCATGATATACTTAAAAAAAAAAACTTGACAAAATGAAAATATCAGACTTATTGACTTGAAAAAAAATATTGAATAAAATTGATCCTATTTGGAAAAAGGATCTTGAATAAAAAGAAAAGAATCATTGACAAAAAACAAATACCACTTTTCTCGAGACTGATTTTTTTCAACATATAAAACATTCTCCCAAAATGAAAAAAAAAAAAAAATTCTTCACAATTCTTTGCTTTTTTTTGAAATTCTGCAATTTTTGTATTATTAAAAAAATATATAAAAAATATATAAAATTATATTAAATAGACAAAATGAAAACAATATTTATTTCCTTGAAATCTTGAAAAAATTTCTAGAAGAAAATGTTTCATCATCAGAATATATTTTTTCCAGAAAAATAATCTAATAACACGTGCGCCTTTAGAGTCTTTTTCCATATATTTTTCCATCACTATTTGAAAAAGTAATAAATTGATAATGGTTGGAACAATTTTGCTACATTGCTGCTTAAAAGATCAACTCTAGAAAGGCTTTTTTTTGAACCTTAACACATTTTAGCCTCAAAAAGTAAAAACCATAACATTTTTTTTCCTTTTATCACTAAAAACACACAACTTTACATCGCAATAAGGTAAAGCTGCAACCTAATTCTCACACTATAATTTCTTTTTTTTTTAAATATCTCTTTTGAAAATGCGAGCCCTACCAGGAAGAAGAGCGCAGACAGGTTGGTGGACGCGGCGCTTTTGACTCTGCTCTCCTTCTTCTCAAACGTCTTCAGTATGGCCACTGCCTGTTGAGCGCATCAAAAGATGTCAGGGGAAAATGAAAAAAAAAAAAATCCAATCAGCGTTATCATGAATTGCACTTAAGACAAAACAGCAGAGCTCCAACGCCATAAAAGAAGCAGAAGACCAACATACCTCGGCCTTATGCATGCAGATGAGCGAGGGGACCAACAAGGAGACAAAAGACAGTAAGAATGAGCGGAAAGCCAAGATGAAAACAAAAGCAAAACAAAAAAAACGTACAAACGTAGCACACAAGAGTCCAAAAAAGCGTGCGTTTTCCCCGTCACCTGGTTAAAATCCTTCTGTCTGAGGTAGGTGATGGCTTTGTTGATCTCCAAGTCGTTGGCCAGCTCCACATACTGGGAGCTCTTCACCATGTCCACGCACCTCAACGTTAAATGAAAAGTTACTTGTCTGAACAAAACCAACGCAATAAAAACCATTTCACTCTTGTGGGGCTATGCGCATTTTTCCTTAAAAATACGCCGTTGTTTCCATTATGACTTTTTTCCATAAAAAAAAGTCACTCTGGTAAAAGTGTGACAGTGTAATATATATGTTATTTTTTTCTTTTCTAAAATATATAAACTCAGATCAATATTTTTTCAGAATTTCTTCCATAAAATGTATTTTTTGAATGCATAGATGCCATTTATTGTCATTGCACACCATACAAGATAGGAGAGTTCAGTGCATGCGTAAAGATAAAAACAAAAGCGGGAAAAAAAAAAAAAAAACACTAGGGAGCTGAAATTTCCAGCAGATGATTAAAACAGGTAAAATTTCAAAAAGCAAGGATTCTGACATTTCTATGTGATTGCGGCTGGACGTGCGAGATTTTGTGTGCAAAAATAAGCATTGTTCAAATATTGGACCATATAAAAGCGTTCTAATTACAATTTTTGAGATGCATTTTAATAGGATTTATTTATCATTTTTTTGTGGCCGTTCATAAATTTAACCTACATATGTATGCATGGAACTGATGCCACTGAACAATTTGAAAGAAAAAAAATATTCATAAATAACTAATTACGCCTTTAAAAGCATTTATAAAATTGGGAAAAATGCAAAGTGTGCGCGCAAGGGTTAACATCGGGAAAAGAATTAGCATTTGTAAGTTTGATAGCGCCTGGTCGCTAAGTTAAAACACCAACCAGTCAAATCCTGCGGCGAAAGACGACTCAATAGCCGGCGCGATCAGCTTGGCCGCCGTCATGACGTATTTCTCAGCGCGAGCTTTCCTGTGGGGGACAATGCGCGCGTGATTTAACTCATTCACTTCCAGTCCGGTACAAATGAGTCCGTGACGCCAATAGACGTAGTAAATTTTATAAATATTGATATTGTATAAAGGATTAGCCATTCCGCTGTTTGTACTTACAAGTCTCTCTCCATTTGGTGCAGCTTATCGTTCTTGATGGCCTCCATCAACATGTTGGATCTGATGTCATCCTGAAACGCATCACAAAATTACTCAAACTCCTCAAATATATGACGCACGCTTAATTTTTACATTCAAACAAAAGAGACAGACACACGCGGCAAATTTATGAGAGAGGAGCTGCACACTCGATTGGCTCACGTTAGCGGCGATGTACTTGTCTTCGTGCTGCACGTTGAGGGGTACGGCGAGGAGCTTGTGGAAGGCGTTCTTCATGCCCTCGGCGTCGCCGGTGGCGTAGTAGCAAAGGACCAGGTTGTAGCCGGTCCTGACGTTGGCGCTCTTGCTCATGATGTGCTCGAAGGACGCCACGGCGTCCGAGTACTGGCCCAGCAGCACGAAGACGGTGCCGATGTTCTGCATGATCTTGATCCGGAGCTCCTTGTAGTCGTCCGAGATGTGGTCCAGCGCCATGCGGTACAACTTCATGGCCTTGGGGTAGTTCTTCTGCTTGACGCAGATGTTGGCCATGTTCACTTTCAGACGTCCTAAGCGCGGAACGGACGCAAGAGTCACCTTTCTTTGCGAGATTCAGTAGACTGGCTTGTGAGAGGCGGAGCTTAAACAAATCCATCAAGAGTTAGCAGTCTGTATTCCAAAAAATGTGAATTTCCTCTCTGGAACTTTTTTCTTGGAGAAAACTTTAGAAAGGAAAGTGTTTTTTTTTTTCTTGAAATATGTTTGTTATTGTATACATTATTATGGTTTTGTATTCAGAAAAAAATACATTTTTCTTGCGCCATTTCACTTCCCATACAAATGAAGTAAATTCAATTCAGGTACGTACATTACGTGTTTAGGCACTTCAGGTAAAAATGATCAAATTAAAGCGTTTTTTTTTGTTCCCTGGGGAAAAAAAAGACACTTTTTTTATTTTAAAGTCTGATGTATTTTTGAAATAATTGAATCCCAAAAAAATCGGAATCTACTTTTGTAATATGATTGATGCAAAGCCCACCTGCGTTGGCGAACATTTTGTTTTTGAGGATGAGTTGGTAGCAGTTCAGGGCCTCCGGGTACATCTCGTTGTTTTCATACTGGTTAGCCAGGTTGAGCAGAACCTGACCACAACATCAGCATGTTAGCAATGTCACTGTTTGCGCAAACTTGCGTGATTTGAAAATGCACACAAGCTAAAGGGCTTGAAGCGGGAACCTTTTTTGAACCTGAGGCAAACCATGACCACAACTTCAGCATGTTAGCGTTTCATTGCTTACACAAACTTGCGTGATTTGAAAACGCACACAAGCTAAAGGGCGTAAAGTGGGCATCACCAACCTTTTTGAAACTAAGCGCTATTTCTTTGGCCCTGAATATTATGAAGGGCTCCCGATTCGATACAAGATTCTGAAATGAAGAAATTGCTCAGACTATCTGTCATAATGTAATTGTTACAAGTATATCCTCATATGGGAAGACACCGATCATATTAACGATTCCTCATAATAAACAGCTCTAGCAAATATGTAAATTAAGTGTGATTAAACGTCACATTGTAAAATCACTTGAAAATTACAATGTTCTATCAGTTGCAGAACAGACATGTGATTCTTGGAGGCTACCTGGTGCCCACCGTGTCGGTGACCCCCGGCCGGGTAAGCAGGGGCAAATGTGTAGCATGCACAGTTAGCATCAAGAGGAAACACTCACAGCGTAGGTGAGATCGAGATTGATTTGCTCGGCGTTACCAGACTGCTCCTTCTGCCTCACTAACACCCTCTCCTTCCTCTCAGCCTCTTTGGCCTTCTCAAGAGCCTGGGAAAGACACACAACACCAAGCGAGATCTCATCAGCATCAATGCCATTTTTTTTTTTTTTTTTAATGATAAGTGAGTCTGACTAGTTGCGAGTTGCCCGTGCTATGTGCCATGCAGCTCTCAGCGATCAAGTCGTTGACTTTCTTTTCCAAGAGCTTGATCTTCTCTTCGGGCCTAAGACGACAACCGGAACAAATAGACCTCCGGTGGGTTCATTTACATCATGCGTGACTTGTGTGGAATCAAACTTGCAACTCACAAATCATCTCTCTTTTCCTCCAGTGCGGGTGCAGGACCTCTGGACTGGCCAAGAGGGTCAAAAGCTGAGCCTGATTATGGAATTTGAAGAATAATTTAAGTTATTAAGTTATCGGTAAATAATAGCCAATAAACTTTGAATAAACTCACCACGTGCTCGGGACGAAGTGAAACCCGCTGCTCTGACCGCCGACATGGGCCGAGACGCTCCGTCCTGAAAGGCCCCCCCGGATTTTTATTTTTAAAGAAACGTTATGTTTGCGTGGTAGCTTTTCCAGTCAAAAATATCTGCTAATAAAATTACCAGTACAGCTCCAGTCATGGGTCGACCAATTGATGAGGTCATGGCCATCCGGGCCTGCAGAATTTATATCTATTTATATAATTTATAAAAATCTGGTCCGATCATACAGTATTCCCGCTTTAAAATCTTTCTTAACCACTCAAACGTCATCGGGGCTACTTACGCCAAACGACGAACCTGTAGGACGCCCCCCTGCGGCAGTTCCAGGAAATTTAGCAGTCATCTGCACAATGAAAAACGTGTTGAGTGCTTCATACATCATACGGTATACTGTACATACTGTGGGATTGTCACTCTTAACTCAAATTCAGAATCACTCTTAAGTGGGCGTGGTGGTACTTTTGCATCATAATAAAACAAGGATTGTCATGTGTAGTTCATACTCACCGGGGGTCTTCTTCCATGACTGGTTCTAACCGCCTCTTGGAAGCCTGCATCATTATCTAGCTCCTTCAATGAGTAAAGTTAGCATCATCAGGAAATTGCATTTTAGGAGTTTTATGTATTTGGCGAGTAGCTAGCATAACTCGTAGTAGCAGTCTACGTCATACTCTACCTCGGTGTCAAACGTCGGGTTGTAGTCGTTGTATCCCGAATAAATATCGTCATCCTCGACCGCCAAATGCACATTTTCCATCTTGTCTGCGCAAAAACGACAACGTTGAAACGCTGATTAGTGTCGTGAATAAATAATGCTAATCGATACGTTTGTTGTCAATCCCAGAGTTCTACACGGCATAGGCGGGGCTAATTTCCTTCTACGAGATATGAGTCGTCCATAGCGCGTCAGTCATTGTCTAGCTTCACGCTCATTGGTCAAACTCGTTTTAAAGTGTCGCTATGATACAAGTGTGAGACAAATTTGTGTTGGATTTTTTAAGATTAATAAACGATTATTTTCAGGATCTACCTAACATTAAATTAAAGAATAAACGTACGTGTGTGAAAAAGACGACAATACTTGATAGAGTAGGCTCAGGATTCCATGCACCATGGGCGGGAAAAATGTACTTTGATCACATTGGCTACTTGTGTAGTCAGTTATGGCCTAACTACATGCTCATTGGTCAACATTTGTTTTGAAGCTGTTGCTAAGATACGAGCGGCCGCCGTCAACTCTCACGTTACTGTGAGCTGAAAATCCCAGTTTTGTTTTTAACTAATATCAAAATGTCATAGAAATTTAAGTAATAATCAAATCACAGTGGAAAAGTCTAAGATGTTATCTGTCTAGCCTCGCGCGTATTAATCGAAGGTGTAACAGGCTGCTGCCCCACTTTTAAAGCTAACACCGGTTTCATTTTTTGTCTTCACCTAAACGTAAAGTATTAATTAATGTTGTGACTTTTGTATTGTTTTTTATTTCGCGTTAAAATAACGGTTTATTGAAGCTGTGTATTCTGAGCCTTTTGATTTGCTGTAGCAGGGAAGTAAGAAGTATGTGCACGCCTGAGTGGGCAGAACAACCACGGTGAAGCTGAGCCACGGGGCAGACACGGCAGACATGTTACGTTGCCACACTTATCACCTTTTCTTTTTAATCTCTCAAAAATCACTATGAGTGGGTGTTTTAGGGTTTGGCCTCGGTAGAGAGTGACGAGAACCAATGAAATAAAAACTAAAAATAACTGCATCGAACATGAGTAAATAATTTCACTATGGCGAATCCTGAGCTCTTTCATTTTATTGTTCATCACACTTATACCTAAGAAATGTGCACATCTTCTAATTTATTGATACAACCGTAAGCCACATATTGTTATTTTTCTGAATGCAGAAATGAACGTGAAAATGCCACGGAGAAATTGTTATTCGAGTGAGGTTCAATTACGCAATGAGTGGCAACGTAAGATTGCCGTCGGTGGCTTCGCTTCTCGATACGGCGAGTGAGCGGCTGTTTGCGATGCAATGGCAGTAGTATGCAGAACACGGGAGAGACTCCGTCGATGAGACTCCTCAGACTCCTCGTACAATAAAAAAACAAACAAACAAAATCGAATAAACGAGCTCGTCTTCAAACATGAAGGTTATCGCCGTCATTGGCAGGTTTGTAAGACTTCATCTCTTGGTAGTGCGGAATGGTTGCCATATGAACACTTAGTTTCCTTGCTGAGCACGAACGAATTTTATTTTATTTTGCTCAACCTTGACACAAAATGAGTGCATATTTTGTTTGTGTGTTTTGCAGTGGGCTGATCGGTCGGTCGTGGGCGATGGTGTTCGCAAGTGGAGGCTATAGTGTTCAACTTTACGACAAGCAACCGGGACAGGCAGCCAACGCCGTGACGGATATAAAGTCAGTAATCAAAACATTGACAGAAATATATGCCAACGTATGCGATTTACATCTCGCGAGACCTCCACTCGATCAATCGAAGTTTTTTTTGTGTGTAATCAGTATATGTTGTCAAAACAAGCATTAAAAATACGTTTGTGAGAACAGTTATTAATCTTTATCTAAGTAAGGCAATAGTGAGAAGATTATCATTTGGAATGAGAACATGCCAGAAAAAAGTAACACAAAGCAAAATAAAAGCACATCGAAATTAACACATAGGATGCAAATATAAAATGTGATAGTTACATATTTACAACATAATACAGTGTATCCAATCCTATGATAAACAGACATCTAATTTTTTTCACTTTTACTCAAGTACAGCAGTTGTATTGGTACTCTTACTTTAAGCATTTTTTTTTTACACAATTTTTCACCATTAGGTGGCAAAGATGCGCACATCTGAAACTTGTTTCAAAATTGACATTGAATTTCAACAGTCAACAAAATGTATTTGTTTATTCTGATTGGATTGATAATTTATGGACGCTAGAAGCTGGTGGTTTTTAGGGCGGCATATGAAACTATTTTCAAATAAAGCCACGGATCAGGAACATGTTTTCTTTTTTTTTCACTGCCATGACTTCTAAAATATTTTAATCAACTCAAATGTCAACCACAACTGACTTCACCTAGCTGGTGGAACAAAAATCAAAAAGTGTAGAAAAACAGGAGTAGAACATTAACAGAGTAGAAGAGCAACAAAGCAGCTCTGCTAGTGGCGACATGGTTGGTTGAACTTTACAGATTGTATGTTTAATGTGTGTGTGTGTACGTACAGGAAACAGATGACGGAGCTGGAGGAAGTGGGATCGCTGAGAGGGCGTCTGAACGCCATGCAGCAGTCGGCCTTGCTCAGCAGTCATGACCATTTGCAGCAGGCGCTGCAGGGGGCTTTGTTTGTGCAGGTATTTCAGAGGAGGTTTTTGATTCAGAAAATATTCATTCATTTCTCCTTCTAGGTCAGTAGTGTTCGACTTGTACCTCTGAACCAGCGCAAAGCATTTTTGTATCTGTGTGGAAATGTATTAAACTACATATGCCGTGGTATCGCTAAGTGTATTTTATTAACTCTGGAGGATCCTGTATGGCTGACTTGTCTACTGGAAAATTGTATCACTAATGTCAACGTGAATTATGTAAGATTTGGACCATTTTTCATTACGAACAGCAGGAGGTGCTGCAGGTGCTGCATTTACCATTTTCTATAACAAACATGGCCGCCTCCAGAGAAGCACCACCTTCCTATGTAATATAATGTATTGATAACTAGACCTACGATTATATTTAAAATAAACAGTTGGTCGTTAAGAACACATTTGCAAGTTTTTGAAATGTATGATCATTTCATTTATTCATTTTTAATGAAAAATGGTCGAAATCTTACACAATGTCCCTTTAAAGGAATACAATAATTTGCAAAAAAATCACTATAATTAAATTTGGAAAAAGTTGCTCCATGCTCCAATTAATTTGTTTTTAATTTGAAAAGAAAAAAACTGTAACATCCATGTTCCGGCATTAAAATGGCTTAAATTGGATTTGCTGTGATTAGAAGAAACCCTGTTAAAGTCTCACATATCCCCTGAAGTGCCTTTGCGAACCCCCATTAGATAACTACTATACCAGATGACACTGAAATAGACTAAAGGTGCAACAACTAACCAATTACCTTTGGGGGCCTTGTTTGATCAACACATTTAGGGGTATAGTGGTCATGCCAGCCAAAAAACAATCAAATAAAACATGTATCATTTCTGCTGATGTCATATTGGATCGATATCCATATTGGGGCAGTATTCTAGGCTGCGACATCTGTATAGTATTGAATATTAAATATCCAATATTCTTTTTTTTTTTTCTTGCCAGGAGTGTGTTTTCGAGAACCTGGAAGTGAAGCGGAACCTGTTCCGGGACGTGGAGCGTCTGGTCGGCGAAGACGTGATCCTAAGCAGCTCCACTTCCTGTTTGGAGCCCAGCGCCGTCTTCTCGCTGGTTCAGAAGCGGAGCCGCTGCCTTGTCTCCCATCCGGTTTGTACTTGTCAAATCCAGAAAGAAAAAAAAAAAGCTGTCACACTCCCCAAGTTCCAACATTTTTTTCATGACACTGAACTTCAGGATATTTGCACTTCTGCTTTTGGAAACTCATATATTTGCCGATGTTTTTTTTTCTCTTTGTGGTGGACCCAATTTTCTGCTCAATGATTCACCTAGTCGTCTTTGTTTTCAAATTGTAGCAATCAAAAAATTAAAAGCACCATTTTTTGGGCCGCTTGATGCCAAGGAACTACGGTGAAGTGAGTTGAGGAGTTTCAAAACGGGGCTCCACCATTATATTGCATCATTATATATTTGTTTATATTGACATACTGTGTACTGCGCAAAGGGCACGCTTTAAATCAGTCCCTCTCTTGTTTCAAACTATTGTCGTGGAATTTTCTGGACCTCTTTTGAAGAACCACTGCGCTAATATTTTCCTCAATACACACAGTTTACCCAATTTTCCAATGTGACAAGGTGAACCCGCCCTACTATGTCAAACTTGTGGAGCTGGTACCTCATCCTGAAACGGCAGTGGCCATTATGGACAGTGCCTACGCCCTGATGACTGAGGTTAGATGGGGGCAAAAAAAAAATCTTTTTTTTTTCCCTACCCGCCAGCATTTTATTATTCTAACAACATTATCACACTCATTTTGGTTGCGGTTTTGTTTTGCAATCAGGTGGGTCAGGTGCCAGTCCGCCTGAAGAAAGAGATTGACGGTTTTGTCGTCAACAGAGTGCAGGCCGCCATCATTGCCGAGTCTTGGAGGCTGGTACAGGTCAGACCTGACAAATTGTCTATAAGATAAATATTGACAAAGATAGAACCATGAGGAGTGAATTCTGTAATGCCAGTTTATTCCTGGAGAGAGGAGGGTGCCATTGAGTCAGTTTTGAAGCCTTCAATAGCGTGTCATGAATGTGTGCAAGAGAGTGATTATAACAGATATGCAGATGCCAAGGGTGCCACCTTAAATATAAGTACGTGATTTTCTCTGACCTGTTAAAATGGAAAAGAAATTAGGCGTATAGATTCAAATGCAAAGCAATACCATATTACTGTAAAAAAAACAAAACAAAAAAACTCCCAAGTAAGTCTGCTCACACCATCTCCCCCACGCCAGTTTATTTCTGCTGCCCTCTATCGGCTGATTGGTGTCACTAACGGATTTGATTGGTGAATTCAGCAATTTAATTTTTATGTACCTGCGCCCCAAAGGGGCCTTAAAATAATTTGTTGATACAAGGAGTACTCAATATGGTGTTTAACTTATATTTCGTTTGTTTGTTGATGTGCTTACATCCAACAGAGTACAGTTTTTTTCCCTGCTATGAATAGTCTAATGTGATTTCATCCATCCATTTTATTAGTGGTTTGCCCTCTATATACACATCACCAATATACTATATATATATATATACACATCTGAAATATACATATTAGGCTTTGGTTCCCAGTGGGGTGTTGTTGATTGAATCGTCTAAAGGTTTAAACATTGCATCACACGTTGTTATGATATGAGGATGATTATTAGCATCATAAATAGAAATACACGAACATTTGAATTTTATTTCCACATGGCATTTTGAACTGCAGTAAACTGCAATATCAACATGAAACTGACATTTCCGTACTTAATATAGTCATAAAAATTATACTGTATATTGTAAGTGTAAGTACATTCACCAACAGAAGGGGGCGCCATACAAGACTGATTAGTGCTGTTTTTTTTTTTGTCAGGCTCCACTGGTGCAAGATGTGTGTGCAATGTTGTCACTCCACATCCAAGATGTGCTTGTGTGTGATATCAAGAGGGTCCTGATAAAAACTGTGTGTATGTGCGTGTGTGCGTTTGTCTGATGACAGCAGCCTTCGTTTGATTCCGCTTTGAACACATTCCACTAAAGCATTTAAGCATGTTAACCATTCGGACTTTTCAATTGGCCGTTGTTTGTTTGAAACCTGATTTTAAAGCTGTCGTTATTTTATGAACCTAACCTGTGTACTATTAGGTCAGGATTGCGCAACTTCATTCCCTCCAGCGGTTGCCCTATTGACACTTAGGCCTTTTTAAGATGCCTGCTGGCCACCGGTCTCCGGACTAGAAACCGGTTGTGCAGGACGAGGCCAGAGTGGCCTCCAAAACTGGCCATCGCAAAGTGGTTCCTCGTGATACAGCACAAAGGATTCTCCACAGTATTAAAACACAAGACATGCGTGAAGGGACATTTGTTCTCCATGTTTGTTATAATTCTCAATGAATGCATGGAAGAACAAGTCCGGCCTGATTTCTGCCTTCGTACATTGTTGTCACCAAAGGAAAAAAAAAAACAACTAAGGTTGGACACTTCTTTGAATGGCGTTTTGTGACGTAAAGACGCGTGACAATGATGATCTGAGGATAAACGGGTATTAGGAGTCCAAAAGGACTGTCAGTGTTTTCATCGAGTGGAAGTCAAAGTTTACATCCTCACAAGATTAGCATTTGTCACGAATGACCTTTCACGTGGCCAAAATTAAGTCGGGGATATTATGACATATTTTCAAGGTACAATCAATTCATTCCTAGTATGGCTGAATAATTGATGATCATATAAAACAATATGCTATTGGAGCTGCAATATCAGCAATGTATCAGCAATACTGATACATGGTATTGATATGTGCCCATCCTTACTTTTAAGCATTAATGATGACAATTTAAGAAATGTCTATCAAACAAGTGAGGCGGAGACATAAGTAATTCAGATTATAGCAATATTGACAATATTTGACAAGCGAGTTCTAGCAAACAATTGAGATGTAAACAGCTAGCAAATCACATTACAACAATACTGCAAAACAAGCCTGTGACTGGTATCAGCCCGATGTGATACTTTTTACCTCCCTACCCTTAATTGTTGACTACGACAATTCAAAACATGTCGACCAAACGAGTGTGGTGTGAACGTTTATCGGTAAATCTGATGACAGCAATATCGCAAAATTACAACAACGCTGCACACCGCTTCGGGTTTTCATGAAAAAATGATATTCAAACATGTGGACAGCTCCTTTTAAACACTGAATTTGACACGTTAAATAAATTAAAGATTACAATATAATATAATAATCTAAAGTACCATTCTATTTATTCTAATTAACTATAAATAAATACATATATATACATATACGTGGAAAATCAACCTTTGAAAGTTATTTTGGACCACATTGTCGATTTGAATTAAATTGTTAAACCCTTATAAAGACCCCAGCTAGCTAAGTATTTTATTATATTATAAATATTATATTACACACGTGATATAGACAAGGATAAAGTCACATTAGCTAGCTCTAATAATGACACAGACTGACCCGTCTCTTTGACTTGCTACTTTGTTTGATTCCTCAAGTGGATTCTTTGCGCTAAGTGTTTTGTTTGGTTTGGCTTGACGGATGAGCTAAGAGCGCTTGAAAAAGAACAAGTTCAAGACTGCCTGTGTACACAGGATCTAGTAAATGATGTTGTAACAAAAGTAGCTGCCTCATTTTACAGTTACCCACCAATATCAATCCCAAAATGTGCTATGCATATCTTTGACATTTGGATCGACGCTCCCAACTAGCATAAGACGAGCATGTCGCTAGCTCTTCTCTTTCGAGAACTAAGCTCACGCTCCAGGAATGGCGCTCAGAACCTCGTACTGGCCGCGATATCGTCGTGTCCGCCGGCTGGAATTTTGCACGGCTAATTCGAGTTGATCCGATTCCCAAAACTCACACCCGCCGCACGTTTCTTTTTGATGGGGATGGCGTCCCCTCGGCACACTATTGCGGAATTCCAGTGTAGGATCACCGATTTGGCACCGGCCTGTGAAAGTTCAGGCTCCCTGCGAGGTTCTCCTTCTGGGACTTAACCCCGAGGCGGCCAATAAGTGGCCGCTGTTAAAAACGCCACTCTGCTGTCAAAAGTGGACCACGTTGCCCAGAATGCACTATAGCGTCCACTCCTTGGTACGTCGGCGTCTCGTGTGATCCAAAAGAGCCGCCGGCAAGATGTCTGCATCATTTTCAGCTGAACGGGCCTTTAGGAAAATTTCATTCGATTTAAGTAGTTTATACCAGTGGTTCTCAAATGGGGGAGCTTGGTGGAACTCGTGTCCAGATTTTTAGTAAAACAAGCAAACTTCAGGAAAATAGAAGTTCAGAAAACAAATTTTACATTCGGTAGGTTATTCAATTTCATTTAAAAAAAAAAAAAAAAAAAACATTTTCTCCCATGCTGGAATGGTTCGACCCAAGTTGTCACGTGCCGCCTCTCGTTACCTGTCAAGTTAATGATTTATTTTTGTGAATACATTTCTACTGTGATCTCAAAAGGGGACACTTTTAATTGAATATTTTTCTGTAAACATTTATTTCTAATTATATTTTTTCAGTACAGTTCTGACACTATTATTTTTGTGGACAAATATTTATTCATATTTAATGATTCCTTTTTTGTGAGCAGATCTCTACTGTAAATTGAAAAGAGCTCACTCTCTGTTTAATATTATTCTGTGGACAAATGTTTATGTTTTTTTTTGGACAAATATATAATAATAATTAAGTTAATGATTTAATTTTGTGAACCGATCTCTACTTTAATCCCAAAAGAGAACACATTATTACTTTTTGATAACATATCTCTTGCGCATGCTATTTTATAACCCTTAAAACAAGCCAATCTTGAATCACCCATATGGATACATGTTTCTTTTACCGAATTCTCTGAATGCATGGATGAAAAAAAAAAAATAAATAAATAAAAAATAACCGAACCCTCACAATACACACAAGAGTTGGTAAATACCATATGTTGTCTTACTGGAACTAGCCCTGTTTTGGAGGAGGAAGAGCTCATTTCTTGCTTTCCTAGAAATGTTTACTCATAACGCCAAAGTACGTCAAGGGTCGTGACAACTTTTAAACAGCCTCACTCCTTGATTGTGCATACGGCTACTTGTTTGCTCAGATGTAACATATTTTAACACCGCAATCAATTCCTAGTTGTACAATGCAAACAATATATTTATGTAATTAATCCAAGTGAATAAATATTTCAATGTTCAGGAAGATAACGTGGAAATGACTCACCAGCGACACAGCACTCAAACTCTTCCCCAAGAATGCTTTTCAAGCATGACTTATCACATGAGTAATTGCGGGTTTCGTACAACCTTAATATCCTCTGCAAATATACTTTTTTTGCGGATATGACAAGACAATAGGGAACAAAGTGTAAACCGCAAACTAAGAAATGAAACGCAAGGCCATTGGTCTTAGCTCAAATCCTTCCACTCGCTGTTTGTCGTCGATTCTCATTGACTCAATTTACTCCCAGGAGCGTAACGTCACCCAAAAAAAAAAGTACTTTATTTTGCCAATAATTTCTTCATTCTTTAACTTTGTAATGAATCCTATCTAATACTTTGTTTTGAGAATTACTTTTGCATAGGTGAGCTACATTTGCCTAGCGCAAACCTTTCAGAAATTACAATCACGTGAAAAACACTGTCATGTTCTTTTGGTGACGACGGGTTGGTAGTTTAAGGGTATTTCAACGTGTTACGGAATTCTCAGGATTATGATTATGACGGATTTATCGGAATTCAAAATCATACATTTCACCCGCTCCCGAAAAATTGTGAAACTTCTCTTTCGTCATCACACATGCGACCATACTGCGCTCATAAATCTTATGACATTTTTATTAACCATCTGTCGTCGTATTTGACAGTGACCTTTGTGACCTTTAACTCATCCATCGATTTCTATGACCTCTATGACCTCATCTATCAAATCTTGGCAGGTGGCACTGAAAGTGGGTGTGGCTTAACCTCTGTCACCTCGTCAATCAAATGTTGACGGCTCAATCAAACCCATCAATCAAAATTTGACTCCAATTTCAACCACACAGTAAAAATTACAATACGAAATTAATCAATACAAGTACAAATTGAGGACGCCGTCTCAAGTGATCTCGATGTAACCAATTGAATTCAGATACTTTAGCTCGATACACTGCTCGCGTTAGCCACTGTAGTTAGCTTCAGTAACTTACAGTGGCGCTGAAGGCAAACCAGGAAGTGGACACGATTGGCCGCGGCAGCCAAAGATTATGAATCAGATCGAGAGGAGGCTCCCACTACAGGCCGCGATTGCCGTATGTGTTTTTTAACACACCCCTACAAAAAACGTTGCGTCTGGTCGAGGGGGGGCTAATACTTTCACAAAGTATTCTTTAGTAAAGAAACACTAAAATTGCCATCTGAACATTATGCTTAATGCTTGTGGTGGTGGTGGGGGTGCGGACTTCACTAGGGGGCAGTAACCCAAAACGAAAAGATCAAATGTGGCCAGTAAGCGAGGTTTGATGTTTGTGCGAGAGCGACCCCGCGGTCCTTGTTACGTAACCCCCCAATTATGAGAGAGAGAGAAGGGGTCCTTGAGTGGAGGCCAGCATAGGAAAGCAGAGCGGCTGAGAAAGCGGATGGCGATCATTGTGCAGGAAAAGATTCCGCCCACCCGGCCACTTGGCCAAGATAACAGGCTCGTTGTTGAGCGGCGGACGCGAACAAAGGGCGGCCTGTGAAGCCCCCCCGCCGACCCGATTTGCTCCCGGCTTTGATTTCCTCCAACGTGACAAGTTCACCTGAACTGATACGCTCAGCGGACTCCGCTCGCTCCCCGCACGGCCGCTCTCATGCCTTCATCCGCAATCCTTTCATCCTTTTTGTCACGTGGACCCGTCTCTACATCTTCAAGGAGAACGCCGACGCCCGTTTAACTCTCACGTCAATCAATCAATCAAGCTTTATCACCCTTGCCTGCTTTACTAGCGTTACGCTCCATTGCTCGGCTGAGGTTCTGCGACGAATCGCAAGGTCTGACTCGCTGAACTGAGACTAGAAATTACAGATTAGAATGAATAGAAAGATGAATTTTTGCAATATATATATAGGTCTTTCTTCCAATTGATTTGATTGTATATTTCATGTTTTTATTTTGTTGCATTATAATATTAAATATATATTTTTGGGGCGGGAAATTTACTAGGCCTGTCAGTACTCACTAAGAAGTGTCTCTAGGTCTTTGTTGGGAAAAGGAAAACCACCTTTCTCAACGGGGGCCATAAACTCCTCTTCTTTTCAACATGGCTTCTTTGTGTTGTCCACACCACTCAAGCGTCCATCTCCTTCCTCAGGACGGCGTCATCTCCGTCCGGGACATAGACCTGGTGATGTCAGAAGGACTGGGAATGCGCTACGCCTTCATCGGTCCCATGGAAACCATGCACCTCAACGCACCTCAAGGTTTTTGGGGGTTGACATGCTGACCAAAATCCATCTTGCAAATACAAATACGCGACAGCGCAATCATCTGGTTTTGGATGACATGCGCGCGGCGGCTGTCACGTTGCCGCCGTACCTGATGACCTGTCCGCCGAGTGTGAAATAATCCTAATCATGATAAAGGCAGCGCTAACGTATAGCTAATATCATGCCGCTGCATACGTTAAATACTACGCGCGGCGGCGTTGCTGAGAGCGAAGCGACAGGTAGATGGAGAATGTCAGCTGCGAGTGTGAAAGCCACACAGTCACCGGGCATGTGAGCGGGAACACTTTGGGGGCCCAACAAAGGCGTCTTTTGATGGGTGACCCCCCCCCCCCCCCCAAACACACACACACCAGTCAGCCAAAACTCGCAAGGAGTCCAAAGCAGAGTTCTAGAACCTTGTTAAAACTCCTCAAATAGTTCCAGTCAAGTGGACAAAAATAGTGATGGCCGAAACAATAGAAATGTTGTTTTTATGTCGCTAACCAAAACAGCAGCACTCACAAGGAAAACCTGACAGGTGTTGCAAGAGTGTTTACTTGTCTTTCTATGCTTGTTCAGGCATGGTTGTCAAAAAGGTAAAAACTGCCATTCAAGCACATCTGCTAACCAAAACAGCAGCACCTTCAAGCCTCTCACACATAGAGCATTCCCTTGGTCCAAAATCTTACCTTGCGCGTCATGACTAAACTGTCTAACAAAAGAGCGGGCGAATCTTTACGACGTTACGTCTAATCATTGTCTACTCTCCAGACAGTTGTTTATCCCAACGGGAAAATGAAACATCAAACAGAGACGTTTCCTGGTGTAGTAATGGTTAACGGATTTATTGGAGCGTGGCATTAATCATTCGCTAAGCTAAATGTATGCTGCCTGTGTCACGAGGAAATGATTGAATGGAGATCAATAACGGCCGTGACCCAAAGGAAACGCGCGAAAGACACGTAGGGTGACTCACTTTCTATTTTCAACAAGGAGTAACAGAGCCTCGTTCTCAGTCGCCGTTTGCGTTATCTTAAATGATAAAAGACGTGTAAAGTCAGCACTAAAGCTAGTCAATGGAAATAATTTGGAAAGAAAAATGTAAAAAACATTGAATATGATTTCAAGTTGACGATAAAGTTAGCACACATGTTGTTTTTCAAATAAACGGTCATGAACAAATCCGACAAGCATTTCATGATGTGTATTTGTTCACCTTTTGTCATGCAAGTGTCGGTCGGCCATGTTTGTAGTCCTCGGATCCACTGTCTTTCCACAGGTCTCGGAGACTACATGCAGCGTTACGGTAAAGGGATCCAAAGACTTCTCAGGTCCTTTGGGCCCGTTCCGGACTTTTTTGCCGAGGATGCCAAGGCCGTTGTTGGAGTACGTATCATAGCTGTTTGCGCTGCATTGAAAATGTCAAATTCACTCACCATATGATATAAAATATATCAACTCATTCAGTGCCATGGACGAGAATTCTCGTCTTTTTAGATTAATAATAACAGTTACAAAAAATACAATTCCGGTCTGACACACTTGACTAATGTTTAGCTAATATAAACCAATTGAGCACTGTAGTGCTAACTGTGACCATCGGATGGCAGTGTTTGCACACTTACAACACAGCTATTACCTACATGAATTCTAACTGAAGAAGAGTAATAAAGGCAATACTTAATTAAACCCATGTGTTAGACTTGTTTTTCTGGAATAACAACATCCTGGGTCAATTTGACCCGGGATTATATGTAATCATCCAAAACTTTCTTTTGTCTGTAATCCTGTGATTCATTTTTCACCCTCAGAAACAACAATATAATGTTTGGGTTATTTTTACACAGGTTTTGCTTATTTATCAAAATAGTTGCAAATTCTACTTAAATAGATGTGTTTATTATATATATACCTAGCAGAGGTCTTGCACTGAAAATCTACATTCAACATTAACTTTCAAATGGGTCATCTTGACCCACAAACTAACCTGAGCATTAAGGTATAATCAGCATTCTCTTTCAGGAGATGTGCGAGCTGATCCCCAATGACGAGCGGCACCTGTCGGACCGGCGGGAGCGGCGAGACCGGCTTCTCATGGGTCTAGCCCGCCTCAAGAAAGACCACTGAAGACATCAGACTACCTCATTTCACTACTTGCAACAATGTTTCGCAAAGGAGTCACCATATTGCAATTTAGCAATATGTTGCTTCATGTTCCAATTCATTTGCTCTTACTTTGAAAATTACACTGTTCTTTTAAGTTTCAGTTAGAACACTTTGTGCGTTGTTGACTGGACATCTGCAAATGATTTGTTAATTGATTACAAAGGGGGTGTGCTGATGGACGAACTGATTAAAATTGTTTCCTGAATGCCAGGAAGGAGCGGTCATGAGTTGCGCTTATTTGCTGTGACATCATGCATCCATTACTTTCACACACTTTCACAGTCCTTGAAAGTAACGCAATTTGGAGGTTTGACATATTGTTTTGTAAACATAGCAGACTACGATATTGACTATTCTGCACATTTTTTCAAACTAACAAAATGAAAGCTTCCTCCAAGTTAATGTTTGTCCACAGCAATTTTGCATGACAAAACCACATGCATTTCATAAATACTGAACACAATTTTCACTAGGACAAACCTAACTGGTTTTCAAGTTAATACATTGACTGCCAGACGTGTAGTCATCAGTGGCATTGAATTTAGATTTTAACAAACAAAGGATTTACCATGTCATTTATAGCTGACATTTCAGAGAAATATTTCACCCATCTGATAAACTAACCCTTGATAAATATTAATAAATTAATTACTATAGATTTGAAATGGACACTCAGAAAACAAAACGACAAATATATAAATATTTGTTGATAGTAATTTTTCTGGTTGAGGAATTTTTTTTCCTCCCCACAATGTTATCGTTCTGATGCACTTGGGCCGGACTGATGGGGATTTTTTTAAATTTTATTTTAATGTGGCTAATATTCGGAATAGTAAAATGCTGATAACCAAAAGATAACATTTTGCAGCCTGTAGGACTACAAAAACACTAAAACTATACTGTGCTGTGTCACACTTCTCAGGATCTTCACTGAACACACACGTGTGTGTGTGCGTGTGTGTGGCCCCACCCCTCCCCTTGCAAGTTGGATGAGCTCAAGAAGTTTGATGAGTCTTTGCTCAAAGTTGCTCTTCCCGCCGCACATCTTATTTGCTCCAGTACATTTTTAAAAAAGAGTTTTCCAATCAATTTATATATTTTTTTAAATGACGAATTAAATCAATGGACTACTTTTTATGGACGATTAAACCTTTGTATTGATTTTTTTTTTTTTTTTTACTGGACTACGCAGACAGGTGAGAACACCATTACAAACATAATTATGTAGTATCTATAGATATGCATAAACACACACGGATGGATACATATACATATGAATACACACACACATATATGCCATGCAGAAATCTTTTTCGTATTTTCATTTTTTCTTAAATAATCCACTTAATTTCGCGCTCGCTTGATTTGAGTATGTCAGTGCAACAGCACCACCTAGCGGGGAGCTTTTCAAGAATAAACTTTAACTTTGTGGATCCATTCAAACATTTTAAAAGCGTAAAAAAAACAAAACATAAAAATCTAATTCCTCTTTACTTGTTACGGCAGTTGAGCTCTTCGAACTTCTAGATCAAACTTGAGACACCAGCATAAAGACAGACAAATAGGGATGTTTATGTAAATTTACTTTAAAAAGTTGCTCCACTGCTAATTGAGAAAACAAAAGATCATTTTGCAAAGCCTGGTTCAAACTCCGTATATGTTAAGATATTACACGCAATCATTTTTCGGTGGGATGTTCGATAGTTTTTTCCCTAACAATACCAACTCGAGTAGTTGTACCAAGTACCAATACCACAAATACTTTTTACACGAATTTACACTATTTTTCTTAGTTGTATTTTCTATTTTGTGATTATAAAACTGCTCCAACAGAGCGGCAGATATTAGTTGATACATTGACATAGGGCAATAAATCAGCCTGATACGATACTTGCTCAACCCTAATTACTTTTGTTGATTTTAATTTTAATTCCAAGATTTTACTCAAGTAAATATTTGTTCCAAGCCTCATAGATACAAAGTTGTTGAAAAATGTCATTTATTTTGTAAATTCTGCAATCAGTTAAAAAAAAAATCATCTTTTAGAAATGTGGTTCAAACATATGTCCGATCAAAACGAAATGCATTTTTCGTTCCTATTACTCACTTTTTCCCTTTAAATTGAAAATGATCTATATTTGATCATTTTTGGTCTAGAATGTCTTCAAACTGTAATAAAATTCCTGCGCTTTTTGAGTATATATTTTTGGGTAATTGTTTTACTCGAGAGATATTTGCCTACCAAGTTTTATCTCGCAAAGTAAAACTACCCCCCCGCAAATAATATGAAGCCTCATGAAGCACTTGTGATATTTTTTTGACTGCTCTAGATAGTTTAAAAACAGTGGAAATGTAATACATGCCATTCCACTAGCCGTTGGTCTGAAATCATGAGAAGTCAAAAAATATGACAAGCGCTTCACGAGGCTTCATTTTCCCATCACTACTTTTTACCTGAAACGTCTGTTATGAATCAAGTCACGGGTTCCGATCTTTCTAATTTGAAAATGGTCTTTGCTATCGGGTGTTTGGGTGCCCCCACAGGCCAGCATGTCGTGGGGCGCCCTCTACGCCCAGCTGGGCGGCGTCAACAAGCACTCGACCAGCCTGGGCAAGATCTGGCTGTCGGTGCTGTTCATCTTCCGCATCACCATCCTGGTGCTGGCCGCCGAGAGCGTGTGGGGCGACGAGCAGTCCGACTTCACCTGCAACACGCAGCAGCCCGGCTGCAAGAACGTGTGCTACGACTACTTCTTCCCCGTGTCGCACATCCGCCTGTGGTGCCTGCAGCTCATCTTCGTGTCCACGCCGGCGCTGCTGGTGGCCATGCACGTGGCCTACCGCAAGCGCGGCGACAAGCGCAGCATGCTGGCGTCCAACGGCGGCTCCGAGAAGCCCAGCGAGGAGGACCTGGAGACGCTCAAGCGCCGGCGGCTGCCCATCACCGGCACCCTTTGGTGGACCTACACCTGCAGCCTCTTCTTCCGCCTGCTCTTTGAGGGCGGCTTCATGTACGCCCTCTACTTCGTCTACGACGGCTTCCGCATGCCGCGGCTGGTCAAGTGCGAGCAGTGGCCCTGCCCCAACAAGGTGGACTGCTTCATCTCCAGGCCCACCGAGAAGACCGTCTTCACCATCTTCATGGTGGCCTCCTCGGCCACCTGCATGGTGCTCAACGTGGCCGAGCTGGGCTACCTGGTGGGCAAGGCGCTCATGCGCTGCTCGGGCCGCCGCCGAAACAGGAGATTGTCCTACAACCACAAGGAAAGCGCCGCGCGGGACAACAGCGCCTTGCAGAACAAGAAGAACGAGCTGCTGCTCTCCACGCCCTCGTTGGACTCCACCGTGCGCAAAACCGTTTGCTGAAGGAGACGAGCCTACGTCTGATCTAGATGCACCTAGAAGTGGAACGACCTGGCTAGATCATCTCCTTGGTAGTCTCACATCTATCACTTCACTAGATTGTAGCATTTTAAAAACAGCTGTGTCAAAAATGGACAGATCCAGCTTTTGGGACTAAATGCATGATCCCAAAAAGTGTTTGACCCCAAGTTTTGGGTTTTTCATTCAACCCAAAAAGTTGGGTCACAAAAAAAAACAAAAAAAACACACAAAACATCCCCCAAAATGGAGCTGATTTGAACAAGACACCTAAAATAGGGTTGAACTTTTGTCTTTTTCTTTTAAAGGGACAGTGTGTAAGATTTACAGTTTTTTATTCAAAAGGAATAAATTAAATGATTGTAAATTTCATGTTGTATGTTTTAAAAATACTCATAGGTCTAGTTATCATTAAATTATATTACATGGGGGGTGGCACTTCTAGGCAGGCGGCCATGTTTGTTATAGCTATGGACAATGGTAAATGTAGCACCTGCAGCACCCCCTGCTGATCGTAATGAAAAACGGTCTAAATCTTACACACTATCCCTTTAATTAAATCCTCTCAAAATAAAGCACAAAAATATTATTCATCTAAGTCAAAAAGTTAAGGTAAATAAATAACCCAACCCTACACTGCATATATTTGATGTCTCCCTTCTCTAACACGCCTGATTCAAAGGATCAAGATCGTTCAGGCTTCTGCTGAGTTTGCTGATGAGCTGATGAATTGAATCAGGTGTGATGTAGAAGAGAGACATAAAAAACTCACAGGATAGCCACTCTCTAGTTACCCTACCCCCGATAATAACGCCAAAGTTGAGTTGAATAAATAACCAAATATGCTGGCTCGGTTTTTTTCAGCCTAATTTGTTATTGTTTTGTCCGTACAGTTTTTGACAGTATATTTTACAATGGGTTGGGCCAAAAAAACAAAACAAACAAAAAAAAACCAACCTAACAATATGGGTCAAAAAGTTGCATTGAAATGAATAACCACAAAATAACCAGTTGACCACACAAGGTGCCTTTATATTATTATATGGTATAGTACTATTAGAACTAAGTATATATTTATACAAACAAAATGCAACATTTGCCAATTAAAACTACAGAACACTCCAACATGTTTAATAAAGTATTCAAAATTCGCTATTCAAAATATTGGTTATGAAAAAAAAAGTGCACAATATTATTGTGCACAAAATGCAACTCACGATGTGCCAGGTCTGACGTCAGTGACGTTTTGCCACGTTTTGACTACATTTGTTTACAAAAAGGCACAAAAGGAGCGCAAAAAAAGATGTTTATGTGTCAGTGTCTTACAGGGAACAGAGTAGTGTTCCTCGGGGCAGCATTGAGATCCGCTTGTTTTCTGCTGAGAATTTATCCCTATAGTTTTGACAACGCTGTCTAAAAGTCTTTTTGGGGTCTTTTCTGCTTGGATCCAAAGTACAAGAAAGGCTCCTGCTGTGTTTGATTTAATTTTGGTAAAAGTGTGTTTCAAAGACATTTGCTTAAAGAAATGGGAATGTGACAGTGCAACGTGACATTTTTTATTTATTTATTAACTCCTGTTTTTCTTGATTTTAACCGTCGCTACACTGACATCTAGTGAGTTTTTGATGATTTGTTGTTTTTGTGTTGCTAATTTACTCACTTAAAACTTGCTGCATTTTTATGATGTGAAATTGATGTGTGATTGATCTTTTAAATGCTACGATAGCATTTAAAATGGAATGAATATCAAACGCTAACATAAAAGCCTGTTTTCATCTTTTCTCCGAGTCAAACTGTGATCATCACAAGTTGAATGTAGTAAAATCGAAAATTAAGTTTCGAAAATTAATTGCTTGATGCCTGACCAGAAATAAAAATGATCTGTACTTTGGTCAAACTGTCCATGGCAAACCTTTCTTATGCGCCACATTTAACAGTCAACTGTCTGAAAATAATGTTGGAACGCTATAAAGCCTAAAATAAAAGTAAAACTTCACCTTTGAAGAAGCTGGACATAATTCACACTAACATTCCTATCCTGGAAGTAGTCTGTCTTTGAAGATGCCTGACAGAAAATAGAATTAATCTGCCCCTGGTTCAAATGACCAATCGTACAAATGTGGCTGTGGTGTGTGGGTGCGGAGGAGTAAAATTACTCACCCTTTGAAGACAGGAATGGAATGGGGGTCCTTAGTGAGCGATACTGCCCCCTAGTGGCCAATATAGGCAACCCTGAAATGCGTTAAAAGACTCAAGTAAAACTACAAATACAGCTAAATGTTGATATTGAATACATTGATAAAGGTAGCAAAATGCAAAGTTAGCCCGTAGTGGCAATAATAGGCAATCCTGGAATAAAATAAAAATGGGTAAGAAAACAAGTAAAATTGCTCAAATATTTAACTGGGATTTGTACACAACAAACAGCTTGGTAAAGTTAGCAACATGCTAAGCTAACCCCAAGTGAACATTGTAGGCCCTTTCCTGGAATTCAAAAAGTATATGAGAAACCTCGAGTAAAACTATTCCAGTGTTAAAATTAGGTTTGTTGACATCAAATCACTTGGTAAAAAGGAAGCAACATGCTAAGCTAGCCCATAGTCGCTATTATAGGCATTCCTGGAATTCAAATATGAGAAAACTTGAGTAATACTACTCAAGTATTAAAATCGAGCGCGTGGACCTCAAATCGCTTGATAAAATTAGCAACACGGTAAGCTAAAATCTCTTAAGGTTTCCATAAGTTTCCACTTTTGTATCGGCTGTGCGCACTCGTTTTATTTTAGTGGCGCGCTAATCGCAGTCGACTTGACACCTCCCCTTCAATAACAAGAGGAACCTTGTCTTTGTCCTCTCTGCTCCAGGAATAAACACCCCCTTGCCCCCACTGATGGGAAAGCTTTGGTGAATATTACACACATTACGTAACAATTGATTTTGTCACATGCAATTGTTTTTAATGTATGCAGAAATTGCCATTGACTGCAAACTTGAACTTTTGTTTTTTTTTGGGGGGGGGTTATAGCCGCGGGGCGTGGTATCTGGCGTCACTAAATGGTGCAGGCATGAGTGGCAGCAGCCAGCCTGAAAATAACCACACTGCTGGTGACACCTGAATGCACCACTAAACTAAACAACCTTTTTTTTTTTTTAAAGCGCGCATGCACTTGTGAGCAGGGCCGTGCATAGACAGATGAGGGCGTTTTTTTTTTTTTTTTTTTTTTAAGGGTGGGGGTGGAAAGGGGGGGTGGGGGCTTCAGCCCCCAGGGGCACCCCCAAAGGATGTGAGCTTTTGCCGTATACTTTAAAGAGCGTCCCTTCTGCTATGTCAAGGTACGAGCAAGTCTATGCTTTCCTATTCACACAAAAGAAACATGGAATATTATCTGAAGATGAATTATGGGTGTTATTAACTCACGTCTGGAGTGTGCACAAAGCTAACAATGGTGCTTGCTCTCTAGTAGCCTCTGCTTTGTTGCTTTTTGTTTGTCTGTGTGTGTTTGTGGATTTACTTTTTTGCGGCTTTTTCAATTTTTCATATAAGAACGGCATTGAAAATTGACGAAAGTGAATGGAAATTATTTAAATTGGTTAAAAACTGCATAAGCGGGGCAGAGAAATGGCAGGAAGGGGGTTATTTTTTATATTTTTTAGGTTGCATAATGTTCATTTGAATGATTTGTGCTTCTCGCAGGTGTGGAGAAAATCCAGAACGCCAGTCCATGGATTTATTAGCTTTAATACAAAGACATTTTTGTGAGTTGATCCTTTTTTGTTTCAAATATTTATTTTCTCTTACTGTGGCTCATCTTAGACAAGTCAGCATAGCTCGGATTCTGATTCAAAAAAAAAAATTGTCATTTATTTTAAGTCATCCAAGGGATATTCAACAATTATGACATTTTAGGATTTTTGTTCATCTTTTTCTTCTGCAATTATGTTTTCATCCTATAGCCATTTGAGTTGCATCATGTGCCACTTTTGAAGACTTAATTGTTTTTTTTTTTTAAAATCTTATCAAAATAGCTATTGCGTTTTGTTTGAACTTTTTGCAATTGTTTTATGGATTTATATTAAATAGCATGAAATTTGTATTTTTGTTTTAAGTACTTTCAAAACGCAGAGCATGATAATCTTAATTTTTGAATTGGTATTTTTTTTACGCATCAGGTAAAATTGTCCTATAAATAATGAATATTTTGCAATTTTTTTATTTGTATTAAATAGATTAACTTTTTATTTTATAGCGTCTACTTGTTGCAATGTTTAAAATATATTGTCTCTTTTAAAGTATTTTTAAAACATGTAGAGTATGACTTATTTTTCAAGTGGCACTCTAATGTAGCAGGTAAAATTGACCTATAAATAAAAAAAGAAACATTATATTAGATGAGGATAAAACAACTACTGCTGTTTTTGTTGTAACATTTATCTATGATTTTAAATCATTCAAAAACAATAATACCAACAAACATATTTCCAAACGGTCACACTTTGTACTTTCACATTATTCCAATTCTTGACCACTAACTTAAAACTTGAACAAAAACACATTTTGTACTTTTTAATTGATTTGTCTTGTTTCTGAAACAAACAATTGTATCATTTTCATTTGCTGAATGGCCTTTTTTTTTTTTTTTTTTTAGACGTTAAACGATTATTATTGCCAATGATGACAATGAGGCATGTACAGTGAGCAGCTGGTTGAAAGGAGGGTGGTGTCGCTATTTGTTCCCGCGAGTGTGTGTGTTTTCTAGCGTGATAATGTCGATCTCAGCACATGCCTGCCGGCCAGTGGAGCGAACAGGTGAGCGGGCGAGCGAGCATTGCCTGCCACACAGAAAGAAAGAGAGAGCGAGAGGGCTAGTTTCCAACAGTGAATGCGGTGATGAGGTTTATCGTGGGACACTCAATAGGACTAAGCTATGTGTGTTTAAAAAAAGATGTTCTGCCATATATACGTACTGCCAAAAAATACATGAAAAAAAAAAAAATACAAACCGTGTATGTTAAGCAAATACTTTTCCTTCTGTTAGCTAAGTGCTAAATATAAACAGGTCTTTAAAAATTGGGTATGTTAAACAACTTTACTAGTACTTTCCCTTTTGCTAGCCATGTGCTAACAATGCTGTACTAGTACTACCAAACCCACTTTTAAATTTCTTATTTTATGAAATCTGGTTGAACAACCTTCTTTCTATTGCCCTAAATCCAAGCTTGAAGTAGACCTTAAGACTATTGGTATGACCCTGAGCACAGGCCATGGCCGTTTCTAGCTTTGATGCCACTTCTTGATTTTTCATCCTTTACTTCCTCCCCAGTAAAATTTGCATTTTCACCAAGTGGTCCCCTCCTATTGGCCCAGACTCCCACTCAATACCTTACCAACACTCCATTGTCATTTTCTGAATGTGTAGGGCACACTTTATATTTTTAGGTAGAAGATACCAGAAGGTAAAAGTAGACTTCCTTGTAGGTACTACGATTCCCAGCGACACTGGTGACAAACATTATCAACAGCTTAAAAATCATTTGGAAGAAGTTCAAATTCATCATTTTTTGTTGTGGAATCTAAACCATAAAGCCAACCGGTTATTCATCCCTCACTCTTTCAGACAATACGTTGTCCTCAGGCTGGCAATCTTGAAGCATGGGTGACTGGAGTTTTCTGGGGCGTCTGCTGGAGAATGCCCAGGAACACTCCACAGTGATCGGCAAAGTGTGGCTGACGGTCCTGTTCATCTTCCGGATCCTGGTGCTGGGAGCCGCCGCCGAGGACGTGTGGGGAGACGAGCAGTCCGACTTCAGCTGCAACACGCAACAGCCAGGCTGCGAAAACGTTTGCTACGACCAGGCGTTCCCCATCTCGCACATTCGCTTCTGGGTCCTGCAGATCATCTTTGTGTCCACGCCCACGCTCATCTATCTGGGACACGTCCTGCACATCGTGCGCATGGAGGAGAAGCGCAAGGAAAAGGAAGAGGAACTTCGAAAAGCCAACAGATTCCAGGAGGAGGTGGGGGATGATTAATTAGCCGATTTTACAACTCCATCCATCCTTTTTCTTGTTTGGGGTCAGGTCTTGGGGGGGGGCATTTATGTAGAAGGGAAGGCCAGACTTCTTCCTCACCAGCCACTTTTCCAAAACTGGCAAGGGGATCCCAAGGTGATCCTGGGCATGCAGGAGATAAAGTCTCTCCAGGATGTTCTGGGTCACCCCTGGGACACCTAAGGCTTCTGACGGGGGATCGACAGCTTCTGATATGATTCAGACTCCGTATTAGTCTTTCATAGTAAAGGAGCTTATCCGAAAGATGAAGTTCTCAATTTACCGGTTAATCCATGTTCCTACCCTCGGGAATGAAAGAAAGAAAGATTGTGGATATAAGTAGCAAAAATAAGATTCCTCCGTAGTGTGCTCCGTTCTGCCTGAAAGCTAGGTAGAGAAGCTCAGTCATCCAGCAGGTACGTCGAGTCGGGCCACTGCTCCTCCGCGCTGAAAGGAACCAAATGAGATCCCTCTGTTCCCTCAGTTTCAGGCACGTCCCACCAAAAGCACACCCGAGGGACAATTTCAGGACTTTCTGAAATCCTTCAAATTCAGATTATATTTTCAGTTCTTTACTTTCAGACAATAAAAGTTGACCTCCCTTTCGGTACGGGGATGCTTAATCCACAGATGATAAAGTATTTCTTGTTTCCCGTCTTTTTTTTTTGCTGCAGTGAGGAATAATTCTCGACAATCGACTCGCTTGAAATCTGAAAGATGTGACTTGGGAAGTCTGATTTACTCCCACTTCTGTTTCCAGGAGGAGAAGGAGCTGCTTTTCAGGAGCGGCGACAGCAACGGGGGGGATGGAGGCGGCGGCAAAAGGGTGAAGCCTCCCATTCGGGATGAGCACGGAAAAATCCGTATCCGGGGGGCTTTGCTGCGAACCTACGTCTTCAACATCATCTTCAAGACCCTATTTGAGGTGGGCTTCATCCTGGGCCAGTATTTCCTGTACGGGTTCCAACTACGACCACTGTACAAGTGCGCCCGCTGGCCCTGCCCCAACACGGTGGATTGCTTCATCTCGCGGCCTACGGAGAAGACCATCTTTATTATCTTCATGCTGGTGGTGGCTTGCGTTTCGCTCTTCCTCAACCTGCTGGAAATCTACCACCTGGGTTGGAAGAAGCTCAAGCAGGGCATGAGCAACGGAGACGCATTGGAGCAGGAGTCCGCGCGTCGCCGCGCCAGCGGCAAAGCCCATGAGCCGCAGTGCTCGGCCCCCAGGACCGGGGTTGGTTATCCTGGCAAGTACACGGAAGTGACAGCCGGCAGCGGGGCTTTCCTGCCCCGGGCGGAGTTTAAGGTGGACAATTTGCAGCAGGAGGAGGCCCTCCGCCAACACGGGCCTGCCGCCCACTACTACATCAGCAACAATAACAACCACCGACTGGCTGCCCAGCAGAACTGGGCTAACCTGGCCACGGAGCAGCAGACTCGAGAGATGAAATCCGTCTCCCCCATGCTCTCTTCCTCCTCTTCTTCAACCATCCAGTCACCCGTGGTGGACACCGCCCCCAGCGGCACTTCAAGTCCCCCGAGTACCAGTCCGAGTAACTGCAGCAGCCTAGGTCCCAAGGTTAACACGTCGGATAATAGCGGTTTCACCACCGCCACGGTGGAGATGCACAAGCCCCCTGCGACCGCCGCATTGGACCCTCGCCGCATGAGTCGGGCCAGCAAGAGCAGCAGCGTACGGGCTAGACCCGATGACTTGGCGGTATGAGCCCGACTCCGGGCCTCCCAAAACCAGGAAGAAAAGCTTCCTTTTGCCAAAATGATAGCGAAAGGTGGCGATAGACTTCAGCTGATGAATTTGTGAGCAAGCTCCTTTCACAGAGATTCTGAATTGATGCATCAGACGCATAACGGTAAATTCAGAATTTATTCACCGGTTTCGCACGGAACCCATGGAACCAGTAGACTGTCATGAAGCGGGTTAATTAACCTGCTGATACTAAAAAACTGGCAAATTCTTGAGTTGATTTAGAGCCTGTGCCTTTCACGCAGACCACCGTGAAGCAGGTCATCGGCTAGTTTCTGAGCTGACGACGTTTCTGTGTTAAACTTTACACTCCGGTCCTACAACCCCTTTACGCAGCGCTTTTATTCCGCCTCTGATACTACTTTGATATGCCGTAGTTGTCTTTCACACGGGATAGTGAAAAATTCAGCTTTGATGTTCAGCGTGAAAGGGGCTGTGGACTCTCCTGGGAGAAAATGTAGTTGTTTCTGCTTCTAGCTGCACTGAATGAACTCCTGTGGGCGCCCGGTTTTAAACCGGTCCCCACAATGCACTGCAGCATTCGCTCCCCCCCTCTCGCAGAGTGACGAGAAGGCCCGCAAAGGAGTTCCAAAACGGTAACGCAAAATGGTCACCGCCTTTGTTTTACACAGGGCAAAGATACGTTCGGAAATCCACTTAAGCTGCTGGGTGACTTTACCCTACCAAAATAGATCGACTTCCATGGTCAAAAACTACCAATCAAGCGCTATTACCAAAGAGCTAGCTATCAGGCGCTAGGGTCTTCAGGGGCTTTTTCACAAAAAGATGGTACTGTATGCGTTCATTTCTCTTTGTCACAAGGCAAAAATGACAAAAAAAAAAAAAATTGACAGTATTCTGCCTCTTTTTTTCCCCTCCTGTTTACATTTTGGTAGTTGATTTGCACATGTAGGAAACAAAATGCTAACATTGCTAGAGAGAGCGTCCTCTAAGGAACATAAAATCTTTTTTAAAAATGTCTTAACACCTCACACCAAAGGCAGAGTTTAAAACATTGGGAAAAATGAAAAAAAAAAAAGGTTATTTATCTTGAAGATGAGAAGAATGTCAGTGTGTGTGCGTGTGTGAATGACCCTTTTGTAAAGTTGATGTAAATGTTCATTTACCTCAAATGTTTACAAAACTGTTCCTAAATAAAACTTTTTTTTTTTTTGTACCAGAGCCATGTTTTGTCTGCTCAAATGTTCATATATAATGTAGTCTAATACTTTTGGACAAAGCATTTTATATTATCTTTTATTTGTAGTACTGAAGAGGAATACCATGAGAATGATTTTAAAAATCAGACTTCACAGAAACAGAATTTTTGCTTCAAAGTAAAAAAAAAAAATTCTCAGAATTTTCAATTGTCAGAATTCAGATTGTATTCTCATGATTCCATGTTTAAATTTGACTTTTTTCTTATTCTCAATTTAAAGAGAATAATGTCTGGATTCTCATTTTAATCTTCAGAATTTTGACTTTAAAGTGACAATTGTCATTTTTAACTAAAAATTGAGAAAATAGAGTCAGAACTCTGTGACGAGTCATCCAATCCGTTTTTTCTTCTTCATTAAAGCTTCACACGTACTTTGGGAGAAACAAAAAGTTGGCTTAATTTATTTAACAGTAAACAAACAAAAGATAATTTGCGATTAAAATAGAAGAAAAGGGTACTAAAACATGATGCTGGCATTGCAAATATTTGAACCATAACTATTTTTGGAATGAACTTGGGTTGGGACCTCATTACCAGTCGGCACCTAATGAACCAAACATGGTTGGGGAGATTCACAATCACTGACTTCCACGTGACATTTGACAACCGTAACCCTGAGAAAGATATGGGACACGAGTGGTGTGGGGCGGCATTGGTGGGGGGCGGCAGTGGCTGCGGAGTGACGGGAGACGAGCTCGTCAGCCCTCACTCGTCTCGCGCACGTCAACGGTTCACACGCCGCAGGAAATTTGACGTCTTTTTTCCTGGCAAATCTTAGTTAGCTTGACAACCGTTAGAAAAAGCTAAACATGATTTCACCACCAAATCTGACCCATTCCTGACTTATTCTGCGCTTTTACACCACCCCCACCCGAGCAGGTAAGTATGACTTGTAAAAAGCAGAAGATATTTGTATCCCCCCCCCCCACACCATTTGAGGAGGAGAGATTTTGCACCAAGTTGGCCAAGTAAATAGCAACACTTCATTTTAGTTCCGACATTTTACTGTGGAAAATGCTGAAGTGACCAAAATGTGTGTTTGAGAGCACATAGCCAGTCAATATCAGACACCTGCGGGCAAAACTGTTATGAATACTGTGTTCCCGCGGCGACTGATTTGGTAGGAGGAGTGCGTATCAGTGAGTGTGATTCATATATTTTCATATATTTTCATTTTTGTGACAGCAACGTGCCAGTTTTTGGCTCCTTCATTCACGCTGTGACCCTCATGAGGAGAAAAGGTCATTTTTAACCCTCACATGTACCAACTGCTACTTTACTCTAAAAAGCAAAAATTCATATATAAACGCCTATGGGATGTGTTTAGGTTTGGAGATTGTTCTACGCTCCTGGAAAAGTTTGCCACTGAAGTGTTCAGAGCAGGGCTGTCAGGAGGTTATTTTTAGCCTTTAATCACCTAACAAATTCACACTCTGGCCACAGGACAAATACCTTACGCCCCCTTCGCCCTCCCCCACACAACCTTTATTTCACAGGGTGTGATGACTTTGTTCCACTTGTGGTCTGCACTTTTTATGATAAAGCACAATATATATATATTATATATAATACTCATACACACAGGTTGGGTGGGGGTGGGTATGAAATTTCTCAGCGGGGACAATTTGTTCAATTAGTGCTTTTAACTTATTCAATGTGATCTATTTTCAGACCGTCCTTTACCCTAATATTTGGAATTTTAAAAAATCTGTAAATTTTTAAGTAGCATTGAATGCCTGGACGATATAAGAGAGATTGAAATAGGTAAGGGGCATGCCCTAGTGCACAGGTGTCAAACTCAAGGCCCGGGGGCCAAATCCGGCCCTCCACGTCATTTTATGTGGCCCGCGAAAGCAAATCATGTAAGTTTCCATGACCCTTGCTAAACTCAGTTCCAAAACTTTAGCTTGTCATGTATATTAAAAAATAATGATGAGATTTTTTGGTTTGTTCTATTACAGTAATGTAAACAATAAATGAACAAACTAGAATGCTTTCTGATTTCAAAACAACAAAGCCATCTATTTGTTGTATACAGTAATAATACTGTGACAATTTAAAATCGACTCGGTTGTCCTTTTGCGTTTGATTGTTTATCCCATTCAATAAATCTGTCCTCCCAGAAACACAGGCCTCATTCAAAGTTTTCCTCGCCAAAGTGCCACATTAGTTCATATGTGATGGAGGAGGTTTGGTGTAGCGCCTATAGTCTGCCCCTGCACACCCCCGTGCTTGGCCCGTGCCGCCCTTGCTGAGCGCAGCACTCTCTTTGTGGCCCCTGAAAGGCTCAGGGATAGAGTCCAAACAATAAAAACAGTCCGCGGGGGGGAAAAAAAAATGTTTTTACACTCGCGGCCAGCACTTGATCAGGGCAAGTCACTAGAGTCTGGCCAGTTGAACATAAAGAATGACAAAACAAGGATTGGGACACCCTTTTTAGGTACTAGCTTCCATATGAAGAGCGCAAGGCATGCTATAGCTACAAAAATAAGTCACATTTGTAAGGCTCAGTTTGCTTCATTTTTATAAAACGAAGGCAACAGCGGGACGCTGCCACCTAGCTCCAAGGCTTGGCCTGGGTCTTTGGGTTAGTTTAAAATGCCAACACAAACCCCCTACTGGAGAAATGTGTGCAAGACGAGAAGCTGGGGTGTTAACAGGCTAAGAATAAACTCTTTTGTTATTGTACTTGAGCAGATTTAATTGCAGATGAATATTTACGGATGTCCCTATTAAAAAAAAAAACTAATTCCATTTTTAACGATATGATCAATATGCTGATTAGATCCAATTTTATGGGTATAATACTGTATAACCGCAGCTCTGTTTGGGGATAGGAGGCCAAGTCATGAAAGTGGAAGAGCTTGTGAGATTTGCTTCAATGTATGGTAAACTTTAACAAAATAAAAATAAAGCCCAGACTGCACCTTTGATAAACAAAATGAAATGCATTCTTTCTAAAATTGCTTAGCATAGAAGCAGATCAAGTTTAGCCTATCACATAAATGCAGAGCAAACCTGTAATTGCGGCCTTAGCAGCAAAGACGGTATAACATATAAGATGGTTGAAACGAAAGGCTGCCTCCAGAAGGTAAATTGTTACCGCTGCATCTGTTAATAAATGATTAACGCCACTTTTTTGACAGCGCTATTTACAAATCCAAAGAAAATTACCTGGTTCAGTGAATCCAAGTTGATTTGAGATTTCAGATGTTCCCTCTTTCAGTTGCTAACGTTCAAAGAAAGAAATGTCAACAATGCAATGATTAACATAAAAACAATCGAAGAAAAGAATCAACCTTACCTTTTTGGAACAAGAGAACTCGCTAGGATGTCAGACAAATCTATGCAACATAATCTTTAAATTGCAACAGTTAAAAGTTTTTATTCAGAAGGTAAAATGAAAAAGCATTTGTGGTAGTTACGGAATGGTATGCTTTTACCTGTTAAAACCAGTGTGATTTAAAAGGACAAAATATGTAACGAGTCCGGGAGAGGTGGATATATTTGTTTTCTGACTTTTTTTTTTGAACATTTCATCATTCAGGCTATGCATTTTGTATTTTTTTTTTTCAACACAAAATATCAAAACAAGCATTATTTTTTTTGCCCCCAAAATTCAAGATGATTTTGTAATAAAATCACCTTGTACGGCACTTGAAAATGCCATGGATAGCATATTTTGAACATATTTAGATTAAGAACCATGTAAATATGTTTTAAAATGTTACGTTTAGTTTTCATAGAAACAAGGAAAAGACAAAAACAGTTCAGTGGATAGTGGCCAGATGTTGCGCAATACCTCATTTACTTTTAGACGCGGGACTTTGATTTCAAATAAAAACAAGTGAGTCTTGTGGTTAGAAAAAAAAAAAAGTCATTTATTGAACACGACGAGCACACCAGCAGATGAGTGCGCACGCACACACACGTTCATATTTACACACTGAGGCACATTCACACCCGAGTCAGCGGCGACACCCGGGTCGGCACCGACGCCGCCCTGACGGGCTCGCTTAAAGGTTTTCAGATTTGAGTCCGGTTCTGAGGCTCAAACCCGACCGGCGTCCCTGTAGGCGGACCGAAGAGTGCTTAACGCCCAAAAGATGCACCACTCGCCTCCGTGGTTCACCCAAATTAACGGCCATCGTTTCGACCGTGCAAATACAGGAAGTGGCCAATTAAGTCATTTGGATGGCGAATCCTTTCAACACAAACCTGAGTTTTGTTTTTTTTTTTTCTTGGGAGAATACTAAAAGAAAATGTTACAATGAAAAACCAAAGTAAACCAGCTTTCGTCATTCGTCATGTTTTGCTGTGGCGCTGCTTCCTTTAAACAAGCCTCTTTGAAAAGAAGACAAAAAAAAAGTACAAAAAGACAACACCCCGAGAGAAACAAGGAGAAATAAATATGTTTTTAAAAAAAATATGGTGGGTGGATTTTTTTTGTCCCTTTTGTGACTAGCCCAGTTTATACCGCCTTTCTTGAAGGCGCCACCAAACCAATCTGACCCTAGTTAGCATGCGATGCTATGTCCAGGCTAATGGAGACGCACATTTCAATGCATCGCTTAATAACCCAGCAGCGGTGATGTCGTTTGGGAAAATTCTCTTTTGGTCTACATGGTGCCCTCTAGTGGCCGCTTGCGAACTACAGGGTCGTTTTGTACTTGAGGGATGGCTACTGACGCGTGATGGGAAAACTGACACTAACCTGTTAATGAGCTGTTATTTCCATTTTTTTTTTTAAATAATCGTTGAATCGCGATGTATAGATAAATCAGAACAGGTGCAGTATTAAGGTTTTGAATTATGAGACCATCTGCACAAATCGAGTTACTAAATTTTCAAACCAACATAATGATGATGTCACGTTTCAACACAGGTAACATCAAACAACAAAAGACATCTCCTTTGGAATGGCGTTATTACTTTGTTCACATGTAGACAACGAAATATTGGACTAGTCCAGTCCTGAAAACAAGCTGCTAAACGTTGAACAGCGGAAAATAAATATTTCTCAACGGATGTGACATTATGTGCAAATAATCCATGAAGTGTGCGCGCCAACAGCTGTTATACCAACTGAAGGACAAAATTTACATCTAGCTTGACATTTCTTAGCAGATGCGAAAATATTCGGCCTGGATGTGCTATTACATTTCTCTGCCCAAATATTTGCACATTTCAAGCTACTGAGCAAATACGGCATGTCTGCATCTTGGAGGGGTATAGCAGTGTCAGTTTTAAACGGAAGTGACGTAAACAAGAAAGTAAAACGTACATTTGTTCGAAATCGTTGTGGCGCGACCAAATATTTGCACGTTCCAAGCTATTGGGCAAACATCGGATGACTGGATAATGCGTGGAGGTCTTAGCCTAACCCTAACTTAAATATTCCAAACCTTTTGGATTTTACCGAGCACCAAGACAAATAAAAATATGGCTATTTTTTTAAGGCATATTAATTTCAACAAATATGACTTCAAAAAGGCAAAATGTCCTTTTGTTTTCTAAACATTGGAATTGAATGCGCAAAAAAAGAAGGTAGCTGTAGTGTAAAACCAGCGCCATTTCTCAACAGAAGTGCTAATGGCAACTTTTCTGGGACCTTTGGACTTATTTCCTATGTATCCCAGCACCACTCGAAAAGCATGCGTGTCCTTGCGCGTTAAGGAAAGACAACAGCTATGAGGCTCACAGTTGTTGCGGTGATTGTCTTTGCCTAAACAATGAGGCGCTGAACTAGTTCTCCAAACGACATCACCGGCGGCATATCGGGATCTTTAGCAGGCAAAAACATTCCGTAAGTGTCTGGTTGCCCCCCACCCCCGAATACCCAAGCACTCTATCCATAGTTTTTCCTCGCCGTCGGCGGCAACTCCTGGACCTCCGCAGAAGGAATGCAAAAGGTTTACATAAGAAAATGTTGGAAGAGCTACTCACTATGGCCTTCCTGTGGCCCAACTATCAATCTACGCGTCCCGACGGCCCGCTCTACTCGGCGCCACCTTCCTCCTGCGAGTCCGTGTAAATGTCCCGCACCAGCAGGACTCTGGCCAGGAGGCTCTCCAAGGTGTGGCGCTCTAGCGGCGTGGAGGTGAACCAGGTGCCGTCGCCGTCCCAGGCGGGATTGGGCTGGGCGTAGAAGAAGTCCAAGCGCTCCAGCAACGATGCGGGGCTGCGGTTGAGAAGACATAAGACGGCGGTTACTAAAGTGTGCGGGGGTGTGATTTGGTGACATTGCGGCTAAGCGGGACAGGAAGTCCTCATCGTCCAACCGTCATCACTGAAGATTCAGAATGTGAACAGCGTGGAGTTACAAATCACAGGACGCCTACCTCCAAAATGCATGCAGAACAAGCTGCCAACAGTGAAAAGCCGCCAAGTTCAAAATGTTCAAAAATACATTTCCCAACATTAAAGCAAATGATTTGATGAATGGGCTAAAACAAAAGCCATCAAGGCGGGATACGCAACGTACCACTTGGAGCGGTAGAGCTGGAAAAGGTGTCGCTCCTGCTCCGCAAACGGACCGAGTGATCCCGTGTCGTCGTCTTCACGGTCCTGCTGGTCCAGCTTCCGCTTGCGAGACTCCTTTTCGACTACTGAGCAAAGAAAAACACAACGTATAAAGCGTGCGTTACGTGATGTATTTTTTCAAAGCTCTGCCAGGAAGCAACATTGGCTCTGTAGTTTTACAATATTATTTACCATTTGACAGAAAAAAGTAACAAAAAAATCAGTGTAGTTGCGATTTTTCATGCAGTCTAAAACTGCAATTTAGCTTTTGTAATTTTTTTAGCTTTATATCGCAATCAATACTTTTCTGTGTATTGATTGGGCAGCCCCCGAGGATCACATGAGTAGCCCGCAGACCTGTTCTGCAAATAGTTTACAAGTGACAGAACATTGTGATTTTCTAGGAATTTTACTAACAGTTATGCATATGTGACATACACAATAACTATTACACTTGATTTGTATATTTATGACAGTTGTTTCTTAATTATTGTGAGAAATCATGCATGACCAAGGTCTTCACATGAACTGGTAGCCCTTCATAATAGTCAGTATGAAAGAAGTAGTTCTCGGTTTCAAAAAGGTTGGTGACCCCTGATTTAACCAGACCCATTAAATACATGTGCACTGCCTGGGAAAAATAAATAAAAATAAAATGATGACTGATCGACATACGTGGATAAAACACAGATTTTTTATATATATATATATATATATATATATATATATATATATATATATATATATATATATATATATATATAGTCATTAATATTGTATCATTTGCCTGCAAAAATGTCCATTCAAAGTGAATCATTTAAGATTTTACAGTATTTAATGTATATGTAAAATGTAAGGATGAGCGATACTGACACCAGGTATCGGTACAGATACCAGCCTCATTTCAAGGTATCGGTACTTGGAAAAGAAGCCGATACCAGTATCAGCTGCCCACTTGTGGCCGTTTTACGTTCAGTGACTAGAAATTAGAAGAGTAGAAAACAGACATTTATTTCTAAGAGTTGTTAAAAATGACCCAAATGAGTAAAAAAAATGTCTGTGGAAAATGGCATCTAACATGCCTTGTGCCTGCGCTGCTATTACTACATGGAGGGAGGGTAGAGAGGGGGGAAAAAAAATTGTACGAGTCAACACGTTTAAGTTTTCATCACATCACATTTGACTTATTTGGAAACCCAAATATGATTTTACTGGGGCTTTAATGAGATAAATGGGAGATTTTTTTTAATGCAACAAGTGTTACAGGACTCATAATACTTAATAGTAAGCCCAGCGTTCTACTGTATATGCCAAATGATGTTGCATATTGGACTCACCCTGAGAAACAGGAGAAGGCACGCGGACGCAGGCGCGGCTGACGGGATGCGTGGCGTCCGGGCCGTAGACATTAGCGAAGGAGAGGCGCAGGTGCTGTTGAGCGTTGCGCAAGCGCATGTGCTTGGCGTTCAGGTAGACCAATGAACGCAGGAGAACGGCGGGCGTGGCGCTACCCAGATGCCCGCTCGCCCACAGGCAGCGCTCGTCCACGCGGCTCCACGCCGAGCCTGTGGAAGGCGACAAGCATCAAAATAAAACATTGGATGCCAATATCAAAGAAATTATCCAAAGCAGTGAGTGATTCCTAAACTTTTCAAACTAATCAGCCTAACTACCATATAAAACACAACGTGAACAATAAAATGATGCTTTGCATACCACACTGAGGTCTAGTGAATCAATGTCATTGATTTTTTTTGTTTGTTTTTTTTTTTTAAAGCAGTGAGCGTCTTCATAAAACAAAAGCACAATCACATGTGTCAGAATGTGAACAGCAAAAGTTATAATCACAAGACGCTACTTGATGGCCCAAATGCTAACTCAAATGTTAACTTCAGCCGAGCTTGCAATAAATGGCCCTGCTAAAACACAAAGATTCGACTAATACAAAACACAATGTTCCCGCAAGAACATGGTTAATGTTGGTTTAGTCCGGAAAAAAACAACAACTTATTTTTAGTAACTTGACTAATCTCAAAAATGACAAAAACAGGCTTTAGGATGAAATGGCTCTTCTAAGGCTCAGTATTTTGCTTTTTTTGTACTCACCATCAGGAAGCAGGCTGGGCTTCCAGTCCTTCAGAACCTTATTGAGCTCCTCTCCAAACAATTGGAAGCAGGAGTCGCTGAAGATGTCATGCTGTTGACCGTTGGTGTGAAGATGCTATAAAAGAGAAACAAAACAGTCTTTGCTTTTTTTATTTACAAAATGGTCAAATAGATTGCTGAAATTACAAGCCATTTTAGTGTCCTCATATTCAAATGATCATCTCAGTAATCAGGATGTGAACAGCAAAAGGTTTAAAATCACAGGACACAAAAGAAAGAGATAAAACTTAAAGCATAGCAGATGTCAATCTAACCCTGAAATGTATATTTCAAAAAGACGTTATAAGATGTTTAAGATATTAGCTACCAAGCCAATTTCATGATTTAGTAGTGAGGATAAGCAGCTATAGAAAATAGATGCTTCATGTTTAATGACAAATCTTAAAATTGCCTGCTTTGAACCAAAACAGCCTTTTTGGACAAGGTCGAGACTTAAAGACAAAAACAAAACAAACATAGTTGTCATTCCATGATGTGAAGTGAAAAAGTGAGATTGCAAACCTTTTGGATGCTGAGGCAGAGGTAGTAGATGCTGTCCGGGGTGTATCGCTCCCCGTTGGGCCGGCACACCTCCCTTACAAAGCCGCACAGCTTGTCGTTGAGCTCGTCCCCGCACATTTTCAACAAGTCGAGCTCGGTGGGATTCACCGACGTAGGATCGGATGTTTGGGGGTCCGCCGCGACTAATTTTTCGCCACCTGAGCCCATCCAGCGCCTGAAGGCGTTGACGCCGTAGCGAGCTTTCAGTGGCGGCGAGCACACCGATGAGGTTCTGACCGAGCTGCGTTCGGCCGCTAGCCTCTTGCTACCCTGTGACACAATTTCCAAACTTAGACTTTTTACATGGGAGCAAATGGGAATAAATGAGGGATTTGCAATTGCTAAAACATCAACATCCATACTCGTGTCCTTGGCTGAGGTCGTGATGCCCGCTCACACTCCTGCTTCACCGCTTCCTCCAGGACTGACGCCGCAGCTGAGGAACAAGATGAAATTGTCAATTTGGCTGAGAATGACAAAGCATTGAGACCAACGAGTGAGACGCTGTATAAAAGCCAATGGTGATCAAACTACAACTTTGGCGCCACCTATCGGTTACAACAATGGCTCTCGAATGCATGGCAGGAAATCGATGTCTATGTTTTAGGGATGTCCTTTTAATTAATGGGCCAATTTAGAGACCTGACTCACACCTGTGTGGATTATGGATGTTCCAAATAAACATAATTAAAAAATATATATCACAAATGATTTACCTTGAGGGAAGTCCTCCTCCAGGTCCATGCAGCTTCCCTCCTCTTCTTCCTCCTTCACGTCTGCTTCTTTCTTCAGGTTTAAATTACCTTCCTTCTTCACCTCTTTCTGCTCCTCTGAGGTGATTGTGTTGGTCATCTCCACATCTTCATGTTTATCCGTGTCCTTCTCGAGCTTCATGTCTGGAAAAAGACGATGCTTTAACAATAGTCGTATTAAAAGTGCGGTATACACATACAAACAATTGGGCAGTTTGAGCATTTCTATTCCATTTTGAAAAATCTCAGCAAAGGTCTGTCAGATGAAGATTGTCCTTAGTGTCTCCAGTCTGTTCGAAAAACCATTGGGGCCAATAACTGTAAATGTTGAACCTCTTCAAAATTTACTCCACATCCAAAAGAAAGTGTAATATTTTGGTCAAAAAGAGCTACCTGTTTTCTGATCCTCCGCTGTCTCCTCTGTTAGGGATGATGGGACGTCCTGAGCAGCAACGTTATCCGAGGGCGCCTTGCTTCTTAGCTCCTGGATGGTTTGGACGATCTTCTCTGTGCTCTCCAGAGTGGTGGGCAGGAAGACTGGCACAGGGAGCTGACGGAGGTGGAGAGACATGTGGAGGTTAGTCAACCGAACCGCATACATCAACATGAGTTCCAAATGCAGCAGAGGTTATTTCTATTCTATACTCCACTTTCATTCCTTCTGCACGTGTTGACCAAAATAATGTTGCGAAGCACTACTTGCAAGTTCATGTCTTACTGGTAGCGGCATTGAGAGCGGCGTGGGCGTCAACTGCGAGTACATGTTCATGGGCATGGGGATGAAGACGGGCACAGGGATGGGGACGGGAACATACTCCCGCTTCACGCCATCGTCCACGTCTGCATCGATATAGAAAGTTCCGTTTTTGATTGACAGCCCATTGCCTTAACTGTGGTCGACACTCACCCGTCTGAATGGGCTTGCTTTGCATGTGCGGCTTGCAGTAGGTGGCCTTGGTGAGGGTGAGCGGCTTGCATAGGACTGCCTTGTTTTTTACATCCCTCAGCAGGCCTCCGCCCGTGTACGCCAAAGTGCCCTGGCTCACCAGCTGCATTGTGCAAGGACAAGATTTAGATGTTGGACAATAGGAATAGAATGAAACTGGAAACTGTATCAAAATGGCACTCACCCCAAGTTTGGAAGCTTGTGATTCAATGACTGAAAGGGAACAAATAATAATTTGACATCGGAAACTTTGTTTTCCAAAGCAGCCACTAGAACACAAGCTAGCAATAAGTTGATTCATGTGCCAATCAATTTGCTCTTAATCTGAAAAGAAAACCAATGTTCAAGTGACAGCATTAAAAAGCATGTGGGCTGAATTTCCAAAGGTTAATGGAAAAAGCCAAAAGCAATCCTAAAATTGTCTTGTCAACCCAAAATGAAGAGACTTGCTGCACACTTTGAGGCATAGCTTGTTGAGATTGTTCATGTTACTAAGGGAACATGTCTCACGCAGCTGTTTTTTCTTTTTTTAACGGATCGCTGCAACTGCTGAAAGTCCACTTATAAACAATAGTGCTATTTACAAATCAATGCTGTAAAGAATTGCAGTGTGGTTTTAAAGCCTACCAGTGCAGCTGTTTTCGGGGCCTTTCTGTGTGGCCATGATGGGCTCGTTCTGCTGGCAGTAGAACCTCAGAAGACACTGCTGGTCGCAGAATTGCTTCACCTCAGAGCGCCACATCACAGACTCTGTCAGCTGGCCTTGAACCTTGCAACAATCGCAGCGCGCCGCCTAATGGACACACAATGACACTGTCAACAAACTACTTTTTAATAAATGATTCTCATAGGGTGGCAACTTAATACCGCTTGTATGATTTTTTTTTTTCCTATTAATACTGCTGTTACCACAGATTTTATTTCCTGCCAAAACGGACCTTGTGGTACCAGTCGTGGAACTTCTTGGCGCAGGCCTCGCTGCAGAAGTCCCGCGTCATGCCGCCCAACTGGCGTGTGACGCCTCTCTTGCACATCTGGCTGCAATGGTTGCAGCTGACGCATTTGAGGCCCAGACGCTTTATGAAGTCCTGCTTGAACAGCAGCTTGCAACCTAGAACACAAAATACATAATTTAAAAAAATAATAAAAATTTGTGAGGGGGGGGTGGCTCTGCAATACCTTCACTACAAAAGGGCTTCTTCTCGCCCGAAAAGTTGGCAGTGGTGTGCAGCGTTTTCTCCTCTTGGCAGAACTCGCACATGGTGACGATGCAATGCAGCTTCTTGTAATCATCGCAGCACACCTTGCTGCAGAAGTGGTACATTTTGTCCTGAGGCACACATAGACAGATGTTAGGTGCACAAAATCAGCCAACTCAACAGAACCAAGTTCATAATCATGTAAGCTATTAAAAAAAAAAAAAAATTCAAAAACGGATACTTTTTAATTATACAGAGTTAAAAGAAATAGATTCTCACATAAATCCAACAATATTTTGTTTCTAGAGAACAAAAGACTGACTTCTTTTGTTTTCCAACTACACGAATATGAGAATTTCTTTTTTGGATCTGACCTCCCACTCCAGCGTCTCGGGCTTGACGCTGAAAGCTCCCCTGCAGTAGTTACACTTGAGCTGCACGGCGTTGTTGTTGGAGCCCAGCATGGTCTGTCCGTTGGCGCTGGTCTGGAGGGTGGTGTTCTGTAAGCATGACCACCAGTCTTCAAAATGCGCACACAAAAAATCCCCATCATCATCTTAATGATGGCAGACAAGTGTGTGAACCATGTACCTGGAACTTGGTGACGCACTGTGAGCTGCAGAAGTTAAGGACGTTTCCTTCAGGCAGCGTGGCCTGGTACTGAGGTAACGAGTTCCTCTTACAAAAGTGGCACGACGGCTCCGCGTCTAAACAAAACACATGGGGGTATGCAAAGACACATTTTTTTGTGAACAAAATCACATTGATTTGGGATTTGTGCAACTGTGAATCATGCATCTTAGTTAATGTTTGGGGTTTTGCTGCGTTTCTACTTTCCATACTTTATTCCTAATCCCTAGAAAGAACTCAGAGCTTTTTGTTAATAAATGGCTGATTTGGATCTTGTGTGGCAGTGTAATGCATTTGTGTCTGTTACTGGTTTGAGTGTGGTAGCTAGGCACTTGTTTGTTTTTTAATCTCCATTCTTCTGAGCTTGATCGGACTAGTTGCATGTGACCAGCTTTTTATGAACAAATGCATTTTGATTAGGATCTGTGTGTCTATCATAGCTGACTTTAATTTCATCTGTTAATTGCAGCACTTGCTCAATTTTGATAGCATTTTACTTCCTGGATGAATTTCAATTTCCTTCACGGGACTCGTAGATAGAACTGGTATTGGCTAGCTTTATTGTGAATAATAGGACCCCACTTGACACCTACTGCGGTACCTTTAAATTCCTCTCTAAGCTCTGTTAAGATGAAAAAAAAAAAAAAAAGACACACCAGCCAAAGGGTTAACAGCAACATTAACTTCTTTTGCTAATAAGCACATTAGTCATTGTCACATGCATTTACTCACGGTGGAAGGTGGCGGTGGCCATCTTGGCCTTGTTCATGCAGTTGGTGGAGCAGTAGGAGCCCATGGCGCCATCGGCGGCTAAGCCCAGAACCACTTCGCCCGTCTTTATAAGAGTCTTGCATGTTAGGCAACTCGCCAGCTTGCTGTGTGCCTAAAGACACAGATGACCACAAATATGGGTAATTGCATCATTTTCCTTCTTGGAGGCCAATTGTATTTCAACAAGAGTCTGCCAGCCATAGCTTAGAATTCCGCAAAATGATTTGTCATATCATTTCAGAAAGTCCACATGAACACAAAGTACCTAACTTCATTCATTGCAATCCTGTAGGTGTCCCAAAACCTTTGATTGTGCCTGGAAGAGACGCGTGTACGGTTCATCTAATGAGTGGTTGTTGCCAGGCAACAATGACCACATTTGAGACTTCAACTTGCTTGGATACTACCGAAGTGTTCAGTTCAGAGCTTGTTTGGGAAAAAGCGAAGTAGGGAATGATCGAGTCATTACTGCCAATGAATGGATGAAGAAAATTTCGCAGTGAAGGCCCTTGACTGCAACAATATAAAACTGAAGCCTTTTGAACCTTAAAACACAGAAATAAAGAGAACTATGCTCGTTCAAGCACATGTAGACCTACTGTCAAATATTTCGTACGATTGTTCAAAGATAAAATTTGTTGCAGTTTTGATGCGTCATTTTGTTAATCTAATCTCACCAATTATTCATAGGGTGCAATAGAAAATGACAAAATGCCAATAAGCCATGAGTGGTTTCCCCTGTCATGTGTACGTGACCGGAATTAATCCGTTCAGCAGTTGGAATCGTAAAACGAAATTGTCGTATGGCGGGCAATAGAAAACAATGTTAATCAGCCAATGTGTGTAAAACCCCAGGTAAAAGCACCAGCTAGCTAGCGACTCTAACGAGGATAAGCGGCAACACATAATGGATGGATGGAACAACAATAAAGTATATGATATTCATTATATAGTTTAGAATCAATCGGTAGTCTGACATGACGTTGTTTCTTTGGCAAAAAATGAATGGATAAAAATTAATGAATTTTCCTCTTCAAATTGAAGAGTACCTGCTTGAAATCCCTGATGCATTTCTGGCAACAGAAGCGCTTCTGTTGGCCGTCCACCAGCAGGAAGTGGTTGGCAGAGGCCCTGTTGGGCAGGTAGTCTCCGCACTGCTCGCAGCAGTTCATGATCAGCCCGTTGGCTCGCCGGTACACATTGAAGCACATGTCGCTGCAGATCTTGTGCGTCACCGTCTTGAAGCTCACCTCGTGACGGATCTGCGTGCAAAGAAGTCTGTCAATTTCACATAAAAATTGAGAGGTTAGCCATTCACTCCATTTGGGTAGTTTCACACAGAATGGGCACAGGAAAAACTATGGTTTGATGGGCCATGTGAAAGAGGCCTGATACCAACCCTCTCTGTATGCTTTTGCGGTACTGTTCACACAGTACATAAAAGTGCCATACTTAACACAGTGGTTCTCAAATGGGGGTACAAAAACCCCTTGAGGACAGGTGAATGCACTTTAGGGGATTCATGAGATTTTAACAGGGTTTCTGACTGCTGATAACAGCATTATCAACAACTCCAATTTAATGAATTTAATGCCATGACAGGAACAGTACTTTGTTTTATAAATGGAGCATAAAGCAACTGAATGCTTAATTTTGTTAGTGAGTCTTTTGCAAAATGTTGTGTGCCTTTATTTTGTTAAGTTTTACATAGACATGCATTGTCTTTCGACTGGTAGACAAGCCAAAAATAGAGTCGTTACACGCTCTATCTTCTACAGTCACTGAATAAAATACAGAGATACCGCTCCACAAGCTGTTCTAAAGTTTAATAAATCAGCCATGGATGGCACAACACTCTTGGGTAAAATCTAAAAATGTTTTGCACCAGTTAGATGGTAGCTGAAAAACGCTTCAACTATGATGGCCAATGTCAAAGAAGCTTGATGCTGCCTAACACAGAGAACAGGTACAAACAGTGGAAAAATATATAGGTCTTATTCCCACCACTGGAATGTTTGAGGCTAAACTTAAGCAACCATTCTAGTTCTTCATCTGTATGCTAGACATGGAACGGCAACACAGAAAAATGCTGCGTGAAAGACTTGACAGTGTGTAAAGGAGGCTCACCGACCTCGGTAAGCTTTCCGCAGACAGTGCATTTGGTTTTGAGGCTGGACTTAGGCGGGTTCTGCTTGTTCTCATAGGCACCCAGGCAGCCGGTACTGCAAAACTCCTGGAAAGACTCGCTTGAGTCCACCTGGGCCACGATGGTACCTTTCATGTTGGTGATGTCCCTGCAGGGTGAGGAGGACAGTGATGTGAGCAAAGACTTGCCCCCAAGCTAATACCCCCCCCCAATAAGAACAGCAACCCAAACTGACTTTTTACACATGGTGCAACTTTTCTTGGGTGCGGGTTTGTGCGAGAAGGCGGAGAGACAGGTGGTGGAGCAGAAAAGGTGCGTAGATCCTTTGCGCTGGTACGCTGTCTGACCTTTCTTCAGGGGCTTCTTACAATTAGCACACGTTACCTGCAGTACATTGGATATATCACAGACCATTGAATATGATGTAAATGCACTAGAGGCAGTCTGTCACGTGAATTAGAGCTTGACCAATATGCACTTTGTCCAGGCCAATACAGATTCAGATATTGAGCAGTAAAAAATTACATTAATTGGCTGAATCTGAAAAATAAACAATGAATAAAATAACTTGTAATGTGACTCAACACAAAAATGAATTACAGGCAGAGGATTTGGCTGTTTTACAATCTAGCACAACATGGCTACAGCTAAAGAAAACAAACTGTTGATAAAAAGAGTTGTGTCATCATTGGTTTGGTTTGAGTTTGTGGCGACAGACGCGGAGCAAGTAGGCCATATGTTTTTTGGCTTTTAAATATTCACAAACTGCAAAAAAATTATACATTTAAAATGTCTTTTAAAAAATATTTGGGTCAGTAGAAACAGCATTTTCTTTTTCAATTTTAAAACTATACATGCAGCGTTACCTTCACTGTCCTTGGTTGCGGCTGCGTCCCCGGTGAGGAAGAGGAAGACTGTCCCGGAGGTTTTGGCAGGGAGCTGGCGGTGGACGAAGAGTCCACCCCCATTTGCTTTTGGTTGCGAGGCACCGATGCCGACTGGGAGATCCACGAGTCTGCGGGGGAAGAGGAGAAGCTGGCATTATCTATTTTAATCTACACACCTCAGTTCCAACACCCACCATTCCAAAGTATAGCCCGTCCCCACCTTACATACAGTGACACAAATTTGATGAGCAGCATAACAGGGGTTTGTGTGTGTGATGGCAGCATGCCTACCTGTTCTGTTGTGTGCCCCCGCGTCTCCGTTTTGCACTGCTGAGCCCCGCCCAGGGTTGAAGGAGGCGCTCGGTCTTCTGGAGGTGGCGTCGGGAGTCAGGGTGTAGGTGCTACTGATCTGCAGGCCATTTTCCTCTGCTGCGGCATCGCCCGACTGTGGGAAAGAGGGCGAGTGTGAAAAGGCAGACATTTGCCACTGATGTAAATGTATAGAAATAAACAGTGAGGTACGTAGTCATAAATGTAACAACAGAGATCCTGGATGACGTGTTAAAGGGGTACAGATATAAAACAAAAATGCATCTAAATAGCGTGGCTATATTATGGGTTTTCAGCTATTGTGAGCCACTCTGAAATGTATCTTAGCAATAAATGGATGGGTGTTTGTGGGAGGTGTCTCATTTAAATCAGCTGCTTTTATACCCCTGGGGGTGGCATGAAGGGACTTAAGGTTTGTGAGATTTTAAGACTCAGCAAGTAAGCAAATTGATTTTTTTTTTAAGTGATAGGAAGAGTATATTATTTTCAAATTAAGAGCAAATTAAATGGAACATAAAACAACTTGTTGCTAAATTGCATTATAGTGACTCCTTTACTAAATGCTGAATGCCTTTATTGTGGATAGACATTGTCATGAGCAACAATTATTTGGCATTCAAAGATACCATCAATGATGTTACGCGAGCTATCTTTTGGAGTTGCTGGATAAAAAACACCTAGATAGCACTTTGTATTTTTTTTTCTCATCCAAAAATGCTTTACACTGCTTAGTGAGTACTAGGCTGAAAAAAAATCAGTAGAGGTTGCATAATTTAAAACGGCTGAAAACCAATGATTTAAATCACTGCCACCCTACCGTTGGTCCTCCCTGCAGCGACGTCACGGAAGTGATCAGCAAGTCGGCTTGGGCGTCCCCTGGAAGCGGGGATGACGAAATGGCCCCGGTGCCTCTTTTCTGGCCTAGCGTGGTGACGTTGGCGATGCGGATGTCCGAATGCGGTTCCGTGCTGCTGAGGTTGCCGGGCGAGGAGCTGCCCCGCTTCTCCTCGGGCTCCTCCTCATCGTCGATTACGATTGGCTCGGCGGGGTTGGAGGGCTCGGACGCGTCGGGCGTTGTAACCTCGGCAGGTGGCGCCGGCTCCGCTGCGACCATCGCCTCGGCAGGCGACGAGTGTTCCGTCTCCATGTCAGCGGGTGCCTCAGGACACTCCTTGGAAGGTCCCCGCTCAGGGGCCTGCTCGTCTACCAGAACCACGTCGTCGTCGTCCACGCCGCCGCCCTTCTTCTGCGCCTCGTCATCGGTTGCCGCGGCAACCGAGTCTGGGGCCTCCATGGTGGATGCCGCCGCCGACTCCACGTGTTCCCCCGCTGCCGCCTCCCCCGCTGCTACCACCTTCTCCTCCGGAACAGCAGGGCTGGGTTCCGACTCCCCATCCATCGCTAAGGCAACCACCTGGAACGACCCCCCCCAAAAAAAAGGCAATTAGGTGGAACCTGGCTTCTCCCCTGAGATAGCTTGCCCTGAGACCAGCTGCTGCAGACACAGATATGCCCAATTTGAGAAAACTGTGCAAAAGGGGCTGGTCTAACACCAATGAATAAATCAAAGATCAACAATTGTAGAATCATACTTTGCAAATCTACTTCAACTTACAGTTTTTCATCAGTACCTTGCATGCAAAAAATAAGATGAAAAAAAAAAACTTGTGTATTCGCGTAAAAGGGTCTTCATCAACACAAGCTGTTCTATCCCATTTTTAAGTTTAGTGTGGAAGGGGCTTCCATAATGATGACGCTTTATTGATATCTCGGTTTCGCCATTTGAAAATAAGATGACTGGTACCCCATTCTGCAGGGTACCTTACAAACAGGACAGCAACAAACAAAAAATGCTTAAAAGTACAGCGTGAAAAGGGGCACAATCATGTGACTGTGGGAAGCCGAATTAGCACACATGGTCTTGCCTTGCTAAGGTTGAGTAGCTCCTGCATTGGAACGGCACATGCTGAAGAATCCTAACTCTGTTTAGTGCTGATGATTTTGAAGAATCTCTGTGTGAAAGGGGCTTGTGTAGCTCTTTCCTTCTCTGTTACACCATCGGTAAATTTGTGGATCCACTTTAACGCTCTATTCCATATCAGTACCTTACACACAGTGTAGCTTACACGCCAAGAAAAAAGTCAAGATAGATGTCCAAGGTTAACGAGGCTTGATTACAGTATTTCTTTGCTGGGAGCCGTGACCACAAATGTCCCGGTCCAGTGGTAGCTGTGTGAAAAGGCACAGACCGGTAAATCCCTGTTCAATGATCGCTATAGAAAAACCAGTTAAAAGGAAAAATTGCGTGAAAGGGGTTTGTGTCAATCCAGTGAATTCTATGACACTCCAGCAGAAAGCAGCAAATAGTTTTCAAAATAAAAGGCTTTAGTGTTGACAAAGGGGGGCTTTGTACCATCTACCAACAACGTTACAAATCTTGCTCCCCTTCTCACCTGCTTTGCGTCCCATTTTTTCCCCTCCCCTTGTTTCCGCGGCAACCCATGAAGCTACACCTTGGTTGCCATGGCGATAGAAAGGCCCACCACCAGGGACGCGCTCTCTTAGCTCTACATCTGCTGTGTCGTTTTCCTGCGCCACAGGGGTCCGGGTAACGGTGAGGGAGGGAAGGGGCGTCGCAGATGGGGAGGGGGTATGTGTGTGTGTGTGTGTGTGTGTGGGGGGGGGGGGGGGGGGGGGGGGGCTGCCTTTCATGTCACGCGCTAACGGGTGCGACGGCGGCAAAAGCTGCCGCATCAAAAGCCGACCCTTAACGCATCACCGTCAGGCATGATTAATCGCTTCTGCGCTCGGACGTGCCGCCAGTTTGGCGTGCGGCCATTTTGAAGTGAAAAACGATCCTCGGAGGAGTTGGGTGGGGGTGGGTTGACCATGTGACAGGAAGTAGGGGTCAACATGTTTGGAAGCAGGAAGCTGGTGTTTTCACATGCATACAGACATGCACACACACACGCTGACCTCACATCTCGTCAACAAATAAAAGCCCCTCGTTTCCTGAGTGCAATGCGGCGACTGTGGTTGAGCTCATTGATAGACTATTTAACACAGAGAGTTCACAAAATGGCAGCCATTGCTTTTCACACAGAACACAGCAGAGTAAGTCTTTCAGACAGACAATGACATGACGTCAGTCTGTGTGAAAGGGGGTCATCATGGGAAACAGTAGACATGATATCTGTAAAGCTGCTTACAACTAAAAATAAAAGCATGAAATGAGCAGCGCATACTAAACGCATTTCACGCGGTATTAATATTTCAAACATAAAATGGCATTTGTGTGAAAAAATACACCATAGTAGAAGGAACACAAAAAGTCTGTAAATTTGATATTGATTTAAAATAAAATTAATAATTTAAAGAGAGCCTGAGCATTTTGGCGCAACACAAGCGAAAAAATTTAAACTGGAATAGTGACTATAAATTTAAAGAGATTAAATCGGCCTCAAATTTAAACATCTTATCCTCCAAGAGAGCCGTGCGCGCTCAACAGTTGCCCTATTGAACACGACTTCCCTAAAATTAACCTAATAAATTAATAGATATCAAATGCTACACTTATAGGCCTCCCTTTGAGTCAACCTCTTCTCACAAAAAGCCATGAAGTATTGACCACATTTGAGTAAATAAACATGCTCAACTAGGCGCCTACTACATGAGAAGATACGTCATAATATATTGTAAAACTGCATTAATGATTAATGATGATTAATATGACACTAACAAAACGATATCTGCAAAGTATTTGTAGACAAAGACCTCAACTCCTAGTAATAGCCTAAAATGAAAGCTAGGCAAGCTATAGCTAGGCAAGGTAAAGATAAGGACATAATCACAATCAAACAGTGTGTTATTTATGATCATAATAAAAACACTTGGTAAAATATACAACTAACCCCCTGACCCCCTCTGCAGTTTAGTAGCTAAATGCCGCAAAGCAGAAAATTGGTATGAAAAATAAATTAAGACCTAAAATAACCCCCTCCCTTATGACGCAATCACGAAGTTCCCTGGGGGAGGTCGTTGTGCACATCATGGTGTTTCAGTGACGTCATTAGCACAACTGTCGCAAAAACAAAAACACATCAGGGGCAGTTGGGAAATAAACGTCAAAAACATGCCCACATTGCAAATGGCGTCTGTTCGGCTCATTGTTATTGAATTTGTGGGTGGATGTGATAAACCCGGCACAAGTGATGCCACGTTTAACTACGCGTGGCCGAGCCTATATCACCAATTTCGGGCCAGGGAGAGCTTGTCCTGCACCCCCCTTGAACCAACTTAGCTTGTCCAGAACTTTCAACTGTGCAACCCCTCCACGATGAGCGATAGTAAGGGGAGGGCGAGGGGGCTCCCAAGTTGTGTGTGGGTGGATGGGGAGGGGGGTCCACCGAGAAACGTGGTCCAACTGCGCCATTGTGGGCCAACGCGCACAATTAAATGACGTTTGCAACGTCACAAGCAGCTAATCCACCGGTGTGAAAACGACTCAAATGAGCCATAACTGAACCAAGTGTTTGAATTATAAACATATTTCAGGGACCTATATGCTTTAATTGAAAAGTTCGTCGCCAACCGTGGCGCAATCAGGCTGCGATGTCATCAAGCCTCCGATAGGGGCGCCCTTCTCAAATACGATGGGCCCCCCTCCCCGCCGGCGTTACGTATCACATGAACCGGGCTTCGATTGTGTCATGCGGCGGTAAACAAGATACGCCAAACATCATGTCGGACGCGATTTTATTTATGTATATACATTAAAGGCTTAGACAATATTCATAAACATACCAAGAACCCCCACCCCCCACCCCATTACCACCGTCGCCACCCAGCGGGAAAACAGTGCCTAGCGGCCGCCATTAGGGCTCGTAATGAACAATACTGGGACACACATCGTTCACATTCAACTCTTTAACGTGTCTCCTCGCCGCCTGTGTCAATACACGCGGCCGGTCGGGGTTTAGCGCAGGCCCCGGCGAGGCCAAACGACGGCCAAAAAGTTGCCCAAACTTTCAACTTTGATGCCTTTGGGAATTCGTGTAGAAAAAGTGGGAGGAAATAACGAGGATACGAGAGTGATTCTTACCGGAGTAGAGCTCGACACGGTGTAGCGCCACTTTTGTGCCCTGACATTAATCCCGGAAAGCGCATGCGTACAGGGCGCACCAGCCAATTCCATGCTCAGAGATAGCTAGTGATACAGAGGGCTCACTCGATTCATATTATGTGGTTGGGGACGTGTCACGTGACGTAAGAACGCGCCGCATCCAATGCGTTAAATGACAAATTCTTGCAATCAAATTAGTTTCTCTCAGTTTCTATATGACATTAAGTCAATTTGTCATGCAATTTATCGAGAAACACAAATAGCTCAGCGGCAGAATTCATTCGTCGGCCACCTTAACATAAAACATGCGTGGTAGCCATTTTGAACGGAGGCTGAAGATTGATACCGTAAAATAACATTTAAAAGGTGGATTCAAATTACTGTATGCAACAGCCCGATGTAAGCAATAAAAACAGATTAGGGAAAAAACTGTGACTCTTAAAAAGGCAAAATCTCGACAAAGAAAAATCTAACCCGGAAGTGCCTTGGGAAATTGGGAAATGTCGAAAGAGTGAGCGCTCTTCATTTCCGTCAACACGGCACAGTTCTATCTTGAGCCCCCACACCTTCCCAACCCTTCCTCCTCAAAACGAACGCATGCGCAAAACCCGTCATCGAGCTGGCAATTAAACTGGCCCCATTAGGAAGCTTTAACCTTGGTAATACCGAGCACATCTGCCATTTAACCTTACATTTTAACCCTATCGGCGTTGACGCGAGAGTAGAACTTATAGCTAGTGGTCAAAGTTAGGGTCCAATCAGGAGAGCGTATTCGGGGTGACAGAGTTTATCTTTCATTCTGAGGGAAACAAAAAACAACAAAAAAAAACTGACTAAAATGGAGAATGAAAATGCGTTAATTTACTCTGGGGCGACAGTAAAATTGCAAACATGTTGATGAATCGTAATAAATTGTCACAAGGGCTGAATTAGGGCTGAAATAAACAACATGGCCGACCACCAGGTGCGTTCAAGTGACCAAGCGTCGCGTGCACATTTCCATGGCGTCAGTGAAGGCAGCGGGAGGGGGCGGCTCACTGCTCAAGGAGGCTTTTGTGGTCCCACCCGTACAATTTTCAGCTCAAAGATTCTTTTTTGCCCTGTCTCTTGTTCAACAAAAATACATCAAGACCGGGAACGATCATAATTGCCTTTTTTTTTTTTTTTTAAGAGTTTTTGCATAATGGATCATAGTGAGCCAAAGGCACCGCTCCAAGTGGTGACCCCCCCCCCCCCCCCCCCCGTTTAGAAAAAGAAGTTATCAGTATTATTAATATAGGAGTCACCCCAAAACTGAAGAGGAAAAGGATGGCAGTCTGCCTTGATCGCCAGGGCTGAAAAAGAACAAAATCGACAAGAAGAGACACAAAAACAAACCACAAAACAACCCTTAAATAGGAAGGTCTCACACAATCTAAAATGTAAACTACAAGAGGAGTTCAAATTAGATCGCATAAAAACAATATTCCTCCAACAGCTGGGTTGACCAAAAACAGTGTAAACGTAATTTTAATTATTTTTTTAAATGAAACATTATGCTGCTCCTGAAGGTGTTCCCTATAACAAAAATGATATGCAGTATAATATGAAAGGAACAAATTAAAAGATAATCCGACGTCGAAAAACTCATAAAAAATACAATAAAAAATGTAAAAGCACAACAAATAAAAACAAAAAGTGGAAAAATCTTTCTAAACCAAAACCTACCATAAAATAAAAAGTGCAAAAACATTACTTTTACTTTTATAAAGTAACTGGTCCAAAAACAGTAACAAAAGACACGCCCCCCAATCCCCACCTAGCAACCTAACAATTTTACAGGGCAGAAATGACCAGAGCAGGGCAACATGTTTATTTACATCATTACATGATGTGAATATGTACAAAACTAAAAACAATGCCAACACTTCAAAGCAACAGGTCATTGGTTCATAATGTGGAGTACCTCATTATAAGAATTAGAACAAGTTTATTAGAACAACAATTCTAACATTTTTTTTTTTAGTTAGTGATGAGCATTCCAGTGCGGTTTGACTTCGATGAACTGGATAATACCAGGATAATAAAAAAAAAAATATTCCCCTTGGGGGAAGTCAAACATGACGCATCATTGGAGCTGGACTTTGTAGGCACATATGAGGAGTTTCACCTGCAAAAAAACAAGCAAACACGGACACAATTACAAGGTGTGATAAGACAACGAAAATAGGTTGACTGCTACTGCAACAGAGGCTATGCTAACAAGTTTTGTATATCCACAAATATCAATCCTGGAGCTTTTTGTGTCTCCATACGCACACACACACAAAAGGGCAATTTGGAATGCCCAATACATCTATTATGCATTTTTTTGTGACTGTGAGCGCAAATCATAGTACCCAGAAAAAAGAAAAAAAAAACATGCAGGCATGGGGAGAACATGCAAACTCCAGGCAGGATGGCTGGAGCCGTAATTGAACCAGGAAACTTTGAACTGAGAGGGGACGTGCTAACCAGTCTGCCACTGTGCTGCCCTGGCATGAATATAAATACCGCAAACATTTTGTACATTTATGGACGGATGCTCTTATGCTAACAGAAGTAATATGATAACAGCTAGCAGGCAAACAACCTGCACAGAACCAAAAAGTCAACAACCCCTGAACATTTTGGGTCTCGGATAGACGCTATATCTGTAAAGCCTACTGACCTAGGTCTTAAGCTAGCATGCTAATATCTGGTCACCTTGGCTGAGGGTGCTTCGGCTAGCCGGATGAAAAGCTTGTTGTTTCCTGCCACGGGACTGAAGGAGTAGATGAAGTGGCTGTCCTGTTCCGACACAACAAAATGGCCTCAAGTCAACGTCAGCGCACAAATGTCGGACCGTAGCACTCGCGCCGAACAGACCAGGAAGACGGGCAGCTGGAACTTGTCATTGAGCACGACGGCCTGGACGGCGCACGGGCCGCCTAGACGGGCCGAAACCTCGTTGCGGAACATGGCGTGGAAAATGAAGAGGAGGAGGCCTGTGCCTGCAGAGGAAGGACACAATGATAACAGTTAGCATGCAAACACCAAACATCTAGCATGCTTCGTGAACCCCACGCTACAAACTCTCAAACATTTCAGGTTTTGATATAGAGTTGCCATAGTGCTATTAGCCTTCTGCGCTAGGTAGAAGGCTAACATGCTAGCAGTTGTTACAACCTGCGCGGACTGACAATCTCGCTTCCCAAATTTTTTGCACTGTAATGGCCATACGCTATGGTGCCAACTGAGAATGTTAACGCGCGAGCATCTAAACATTTTTCAAGCTAAAATGCTCAAATGTAACAAGTTAGCAACCCTGATGTAGAAAGCATACGGCAAGTCTTTTACATCTCGCTGAAGTGAATCTAGTTGTATCTGATATGAAAATGGAAAAATGCTCAAATTTGTTACACTGAAATGCTAGACAGCTAACAGCTGGAATGCTAACACATCAATCGATCAGTGTATTACATCTTACCCTGAAATGAGAATGTATTAACTGCTAACATTTTCTATGCTAAAATACTTACAAGCTAACATACAACAAGAGAGCACAGGTTGCCAATAATAGTGAATGGTGAACGTTATTGAGCATCTTATATTGAAACTAATCATCTCCTGAACTAATGCTCATAGAATTGATTGTTCTATCAATGACATGGGAGATTTTTGTGGTTGACTTAGCAGAGTTAGCCAATTTTTCCACCGGCCCTACTCCCCTGCAACATTTCTGCCTAGCAACCAGCGACCTTTTACCTTCAGCTAGTGGCTGAGGCTTGTAGTTGAACTCAGTGGAGAAGTCAGGCCACTCGCACAGCCGATGGCAGGCCAAAAGGAACACTTTATCCAGGAGAACTAGCCGGTTCTCAAAGTACACCCGTACTGTGTCTTGGGCCACGTTCTCCAGCCTGGTGAGAGTTGCCGTTTGAGTACGGAGCCACGTGATGCTTCACAAGGTCCTTAATGAGACTCACGTGTTGATGTGACTTTTGATCATTTCATAAACGCCCATGCAGTTGCTTGCCATGGTCAGAGCGCTGGACTTGTGCTTGGACAGGATGTTGCAGTCGGCACCCTTCTCCAGCAGGAGGCGCACAATATCAGTGTTGCCACGCTTGCATGCCTGCAAAGGACACCCATCAAACGCATCAGAAATCTTCTACTGTATCCAGAATAGCTTTATCGGTCTGGGGATGTGTTAGACCAATTGCGTGCTAGGAGCCCTGGAATTCACCAGAAACGGATGTTTCCAAACAAACTTTCTGTCCAAATATGGCCATGGAGCTTTGGGGGTGAATCTTGTTTTGGTCATATTCAGCGCTGCAAATTAAAATGTCTGACTTTCTCTTTAAATTCACACATGGGTCATTGATACCTTTGTGCATTCTGTTATGATTGACAGAAACACCCGATTTCATGCTGAGCAGTGAAACTGGCGTCCGCAGTTGATTATGATAACATTGTCCACCCAATTTTGTAATAGTTGGCGAAATTTGCAGAGGTCCTTCCCCCTTAAATATTCACCATTGCTCGATAGGTGAAAACTATTTTTACTTTTTTTTTCATATATAATAGAAAAAAAAACACAATTGAATGAGTTTTTGGATTGGGGTTAGTTTGGGTTGAACTTGAGACTGTACTTTGTGAAAATGATTGGTTCTCAAACAGGGGTGCATGTGATCAATTCCTGCTGGTATCAACAACGTTTTTGGGAGTAGTATTACTGCTTTTCCATGCTGTGACAGTAAAAGTATGTTTCTTTTCAAATTAAGAGCAAAGTGGCTGGAACATGAAGCAATTTATTGCTAAATTAACTTATTTGCAAAACATTACAACACAGATGCACATTGTCGATAGTAACATAAAATAATTTTCAGGCAGATGGGCCGGGCAATGTTACACTATCTATATTCTGGAGTAGCAGAAAAAAAATACAGCTAGGAATGACACTACTCATGTTGTTCCAAAGGTCAATAAATCAGATATGGATGACCTACCACTGTTTTAAGCCTCTTTTTCCCTTTTAAATATCCAAATATGCCTTGCACTAGATATGGAGCACTTGGTTGAAAAAATAAAACGGGGTGCACGATTGAAAAAGGCTAAGATCAAATAAAACGAATCCTCACCTTCATCAATGCCGTTTCGCCTAAATTGTTTTGTGCATTGACGTACGCACCCCCCTCCAGCAGGATGGCCACTGTCGTCACAAAGTTCTGAAAAAGTAGAAATTGGAGAAGGGGAAAAAAAAAAAAAGATTGAACGCCAGGCCCAGTGAGGCGAAATCCCACTTTTGTTACCTTTTCGGCGGCGTGCATCAAAGCCGTGGCGCCGTTATTCTGTCGAGCGTTGACTCGGACGCCCTTCCTTATCAGCAAACGGAGGATGTCGTCCTGACCACCCGCCGCCGCTAGCATGCAGAGTGACATTCCGCTGGCGTCCTGGTATCATCATACCATATTATGAGAATAAAATCTCTGGTGTGCGGAAGAATGCAACAAGGGATGTTCCATACAACTTGTTTTCATCAAGAAACCGGTGCGAGCGCTCAACTCTGAGCAATCGCCGAAACCAAGTACCGATACTAAGTGCTGATATCATTGTAACTGAAAAAACAAAACAGGGTGTGGGATTTTCAAGACAAGGACCGTTTTATTGTACAAGCACAGGTTCTAAGTTCCTTACCATACATCATAAAAGGCATTAACTGGCGTTCACATGGTAAAGTTATACAAAAATTGAAACTCAACTTTTTAGGGCTTGATTATTACCATTAACGCTGGAAGAACATACTGAAAATGCCTGGACATAAGAGGTTATTAATTTTTTTTACCCCACGACAAATACAGTAAAAACTACAACAGGATATACAGTATTGGAAGAGATTTGTAACACATTTGTTGTGTACAAACAAAAGGAGATTGCGAGGGACATTTTTTTTCCACTTTGAATACAAAAAAGGAGGGGGGGGGCTTTTAAATCGTGGAATTTGGTTGTGTGGCAGAAGCAGTAAAATATTGGTGGTGCAAGGACAGGATCTCGAGAAAAAAAAAAAAACAACAACCCATGAAGGACTCAAGTCTGAACAGCTGTACACTTTTAACCATTTTAGTGAATATGTGAGAAACACTAAGCACATTCCTATATGAACTTCCGTCGGCGACAACTCACACGGAGTTTCAATATGCGGACTAGCTAGCTAGTTAGCAAGCTAAGAGCCAGACATAAACACACCCATTCACTGACACCCACGTCAATCTCCATCTACTAAAACCGTATTGACGCGCGCTAAAAAATACCACAGGAAAACATGGGAATGGCGATTCCAAAAGGACACAAAAGAAGCAAATTTCGACGATATCTTATTACTCGATTACTTGATGGGGCTTAATTCGAAATATGATAGCTACAGCCATCGTCAATTTAGTCCTGTATTAGAAACCCGAGGGGTAACCTGCAATCAAATTGTGAGAATTGGAGATGGAAGTTTTTTGAATCCACCAAATTTTACAAACACTGTTGTATTGTTTCTCTGCAACAAAATGCTCTAAAAGCACAACATTTGTTCTAAACAGATGCTCTATACGTTCAGTCTTAATACACATAAAAAAAAAATAATGCATCGATAATTACCATCCATATTGTGACACAGTGCTACTTATACTGGAGCCTACAACATGGGGTAGAGAATAAAGAGTAGAAATAAACATCTATTGGAAAGCTCAACTGGTTGAAAATGGTGTGATAAAATTCTCTAATATTTGGGGTTGGAACAAACGCAGAAATTAACTCATTCACTTCCAGCACAGTTAAAATTGATTTGTGACATCTACGGCCATCAGTGATGGTGAATGAGTTAATGACAATCTTGCACATTTAGTGTTTATGTAAGCACAGCCAAAGCAACAACAGTAGTGCTTTCATTTGGAACCCTTTGGTTGCCATTCATGTACCAAGACCCAGTGGATTCAATTGGTGGTCCGCAGCCACTGGTGTCCTTTGGTACACCGGGCCGCAGATAATACTGTAGAAGGGAGAAAAAAAAACAAAAAACAAACCTACTGACCGGCAATGTCTGTCGCCATCCACCCAACCCTGCTTGGCGATGAACTTCTGATTGAGAAGGTACGTTAGCACCCCGCCCCACCCCTCTTGACGATTCGTTGGCAGTCTGTGCAAAATCAGTGCTATCACGATTTAGTCCTTGGCCGAAAAAGAGCAGGGACCACAGGATGAAACCACGGCCCGATTCAGCAATTTATACATGGTCAAATGGCTGCTGTTGGAAGTTTTTCTTACATGCAAAAGGCTCTGAAAGGTATAATGCCTGTGACTTTATGCCATTTATAACACATTTTTTGGAAGTACCAAAAGTGTAAATGAGCCTTTCTGACTCTTATGATCTCTCACCTCAGTCAAAGCAAGATGTGAACCAAACCCAACGTTTTCACGTAGCGTTAAAGCTCTATTAACTACGTAGCGGCTGCAGCTATTGCATGCCACGAACACACCTGATCTGAGCATAACCGTTAAATCTGAACGTTTGTAATTGCTATATTCTTGCCGTAACAAGTGCTGACATGTTATGTAGTTTTAATTAAAGTGACAGATACACTGGACCATCCCACTCAGGATTGGATGCCGGAGTTTCTACTTCCTGATGGAGTTCTTCAATTAGTTTAGGTACTGGCGCCACGAGGCCTCGTCTCTTCATGGACTGAATGTTATTGTGGACAAAATACTTGACCTCCCGCCATGTGCGGCTACTCAAAGCTGGCTCAGCTGCCAAGCACGCATCGCAGTCCTTCTTTCCAGGCACCTTAACCAATTTGCAAAAGTCTCCAAACTGCCGGCGGACGGCCGTTTGCTCCTCGGTGCTCCACAATCTTTTGTGCCTTTTCTGGGGTTTAGCGGTAGACTGAGTGTGTTTATGCGAGGGCTTTTGCCGAGCTGGAGATGGCGGGGCCGCCTCGTTGTGGACCGTCGGAACCACCTGCGCACTCATGGAAGTCCTTGGCTGACTGGTTGGGTAGGAAGGTGCAGTGGAATGATTGAGGGCCGTTAGGGAGGACATCAACATTCCGCTCCGGTCGCTAAAGGCCGAGGAAAAGGCAGAGGAGAAGGCCGGGACCGTAGGCGGACTTGGAGAGTTCAATGTGGTGAACGTGGGAAGCATCGACGCGCCGGGAACACCGAAACCGGGAAGCATCGGAGAGTTTAAAAGATCAGGGTAAACTGGGGAAGCCATATTTGAGGTGTTTGGCGAATAGGAAGGCGGCATTGGATGGATGCTGTCAGATTCGGAGCCATATATGGGAGGCATGAGCGCATTGGTGGTGCTGAGGGGTGTGAAGGTGGGTACAACTTGAGTGTCTGTGGCGCTCAGTGCCGTGAATGTGGACACCAGTGGCTGATTGGTTTGGACGAGGTTTGCATTAGGAGAACACAAGGACATGTAACTTAAAGGCATCTCTGGGGTGTACGAATCTGGTTCTTGCGGCGGCATGCAACAGTTTGCGCTCTCTCTCAGGTGATCCGGAAGCCCCGATGATAAGCTGCAACCCGCCGCCGACGCGTCATCCAAATTCGTCTTTTGAACCTCCTTTATCGGTCTCTTTGGCTTTAAAGGTCTCCTGTTCTCTTCCACCTTGTGCTGGTTACTACGTCTACGCATAGTCTGGATGCTGTTGTGCACGTAGTTTTTCACGTCGGTCCAAGATCTGCCGGCCAGATCCGGTTCGGCGGCAATGCAGGCGTTACAGTCCTTCTTGCCGGGAACCTTCATCCTTCTTAAAAAGTCACTCATGCGATGTTTGACAGCGGCCTGCTCAAGTTCGCTCCACGGTCGCCTCTTTAGGACAGCTTTGGGTGGCTTTCCTAAAAAAAAAAAGCAAAAAATCATTATGCTTTTAAAACTTGAAAGAATAACGTGGTTGACGGAGCATGAAGAAAAAATACGTAAAAAAATGACAGAAAATGGTGAAAATGGGAGCATTTCAGACTGAAAAGTACACCATATCGTGTAATCATTTTCACATTAGCGTAATTTGACCAAGTCTCGGATCTGATACGCAGTTTCTAAACTTACAGTGATGCTAATGACGATTTATCATGTAGGCTACCAACATTACCGTCATGTCACTTTGCACTTCATGTAGGTCTACTTAGTATTATAAAACAGCAAATATTAAAGCCATTTTTTATTTAAGCATTATTAAATCATCGTCGCTATTGTTAGTTACTATTCCAAAACTCCCACTTGTATTGATTTCAGGATGATTCAAGTCAAATTCATTGCATAAAGGAGTAACAAATTCCTTACTCCATAACTTTCTGTTCCAAATTCTGGCTGCTTTTATTTGTGGTATAAGTCTATTCAATCTGTTTGCAGTATAGGAGGTTCGAATTCTTTTTGTAACTTACCATGATCTCAGGTTTTGGACAGGTGTGATACTGGTTTGGTTAACAGGTGCATGTCTGATACTGCTCACTGTGTTCCAAGGTATGTTCAGGAATTTGCGTGAACGCTCAGATGCATGGCATATTAGAGGGAATATCGTTTACGATTACAAGCTCTGGCTATCACGCAATCACGAGACAGGATATATAAATCTAAAACCACAAAATTGAAAACATGGCTTATCTTTGGCTTACCTATTAGAGTACAAAATGAAAAATGCTCACCGTTGCTGGCTGTCTTAGCTGGTACAGCCGGCCGCGCGCGGTCCAATTGAAGCAAGTGTTTGCTGGCTTCCTCCAGCTGCGATGCATTTTTAAACAAGGCGTAGCACTCCTGGACGCTCTTCCCCAGCAGCCCGGCCACTCGATCCAGCTCACTTTGGTTGAGGCTCATGAGCTGCCAGCAGCAGGCAATTTGCTCCCTGAGCACCGGTGACAAGAGCGCTTCGGGGTTCTTTACACCGCATTCCACCGCCGCCCTTCGGAAGCAGTCCAGCCCTCGAATGAAGGAGTGGCCTTCGGTCCGGGCGAAGAGGTATGGATTGCTTTTGGACACGCCGGCATCTTGGCGCTTTTCCACCAGCAGGTCCAGTGACAAAGTCATCTTTTCCGTGAGTAGGACCAGCATGTTCCTGCCAAATTGACCTTCCAGTTCCACACGAATAAAGTGCCCACAGACCTCGAGCTCCAGTTTGGTGCATTTCTTGAGTTGATCAGCCGAGGGCATAAAGCTCCAAAGCTTCTTGGTGGTGTATGTTTGCAAGAGAAGGCGGCCGATGTTGCCCACACGCGTTCTGTTGAAAAGGCAGACATCGGCCAGCGTGGCCTCACTTAGCTTCTTCCAGTTAGCCACGCTGGGATTGTGCCCGAGCTCCCGCCTGGCTTCATCCTCCTCATCGGCAATGAAGCGGTGGAGTTTGATCAGGTCCTCCGTCACGCCAAAAGTATCTACCTCCGCCATCTGAACCTGCGGTTTGGAAGACGAGGACGATGGAGACCTGCGAGAAAAGCACTCGCTCCATTTCGCGTCCACTAACTGTATGAAGGCCCGCACCTCGCCTTCTGCCAGCTGGTCTTCGGTCATGCGACTCTCACCAAAGGCTATCTCGGCAGCTCGTTTCAAAGAGTAGCCAATTTTGGACACTAAGGAAAAGGTTTTGTAGCGATTGCAGCTGGGATCAAAGCCACTGGCTTTTTTGGCGCCCTCCACCGCTAATTCAAACCTGGACGGGAGGCACATTTGGTGCAGGTAGCGCACGCTGGCGTCCAGCTCGTTAACGGCGATCATAAAGCGACCCAGCTGTCGCATCTTCTGTCCAATGTAGGCAAACTGTGACTTGTCGTGGCCATACTTGGACAACAAGGCACTTCCGTATTTGCAAATGAGCGGGTCGTGGACAATGTGCCGGGCAATGTTGTCCTGGTGCATGGTACGGATGATCTCTCTGCAACCATCGGATAAGAACTCCGACGTGGGCAAGAGGTGCGAGGTCGAACATTGTCCCGCCGTTTCCACGTTTGGAATCTCAGAAGATTTGTCTTCATCCTTCCTGGCTTTGCAGGAGTGCTCGTGCCGCCACAGCTCAGTTTTGCGATAAAAGGCAAAGCAGTGTTGGCAAGGGAGAAAGTCCCGGACACATATTTTAGGGTGCTTCACTTCTGTTTCTGAGACAACCTCCTTGTCTCCCACTTTTCGGAGACTTTTGGCACGTTGCTCATAATCGCCGTTATCGCGAATTTGGTCCAGCAAGGTCTGTCGGATTTTGGAGCCTTTGGGGAAGTGAATGGCGTGGGCCACGTCTGTTTCCTCGGCATGTTTCTTCTCCAAGTGCTTCTCCAGTTGGCTGAATGGTAATTGGCAATAGAAACAAAAATGCTTTTTACACGGTTCCTTTTCATCCTCTTCATCAGTGCTGGATTCTGTACGGACCACCTTCCTGCACGTCCGTTGACTGGACCGGGTCGGCTGTTTGGCGTCGACGGTTTTCCTCCGGCAGCACGTTGTTGTTCCGGTGTCACCTTTTGTAGTCTCCTCAGACGAAACTGAAGCTAAATTATTTGTCTTCTCACTCCAGTGAAGTTTGACGTTACCTCCCACTTGGTCGCAGTCCCTCCCATCGGACATTTTGTTGGGAACATTACAGCTCAAACTGTCCAGATTTGGCGCTTCGGACGAAAACGTTTCTGATCCTTGACGAGAACAGCATTCTGATTCATGCGCACCGTTATGAAGGTTTTCATCCATCGTGGCAGGCCTGCCCTGCTGCGGGCCATTTAGAAATTGTGACATAAAAATCCCCTCCCTCGGACTTGTCTCACCAAATGACCTCTTCTCACCCGCTGTAGTACAAGCCTGCAAGAGAACAAGTACACGTATAAGACTAGTCCCCCAAATCAAGACCTCCCAAGTCTTCGAACTGGTCTCTACCACTTCGACAATCATATGCACATGTACTCGCGATGCACCAGCACCTTGGCAATGCCCCGCAAACACTAACACCCGAAGCTCATTCAACCAGGCTCGCCCGATGTGACCAAAAGTATTTCCGACCAAGAACAACACAGCTCTAAGAATCGTCAGCAGAAAGACCACGTCACCCATTCAAGGACAAGTTAATGGCTTTATTGGATCAAGCAGCGCATCAACATGGTCCAACTGACAAGCTCGTCAATGGTTCGATGGGATGGTGACAATGAAATGGACAGAGTGAAACATTTAGGGGGTTCTTTTGACTGATTTTAGAAACTGTGTGTAAAAAAAGTAGAATTGCGAATGGATGAATGGTGCATGGCGCATGTGCTACATGATTATGATGACGTCTTATATGGTGTGTACCTGCTTCTTGTCCACTTCCTTGAGTCTTCTTTGACATCTTGTTTGCCTGAAAAGACAGACAGCGTCAAGAGCTCCTAGAGACCGCTTAAGGATGCAAATGTATTGATATGATTTGACGAATCAGCATCGAGCGTAAGCAGCTACAAACACGGTTCAAAGCTGACAGTTGGTACCATTTAAGAGTACTATCGGTCATGTTCTACAAAAATGGGAACTTCACGTTTTAGTTTGCTAAAGTATAAAGTATTGCTTGAGAAAAAGTGAATACTGCATTTTCTCTTTACAAACCTAAACATTTACCGTTTATATGACTTTGAACACAGCTGAATGGCAATGGGTTGTGTTAGCAGTTCAGGAGTGAGCGGAAGTGTAACACAGATGGGCAGCATTTCTATGAAGCCGTGTAAAGAAGAATTCAAGGAATAACAGGAACGCAAAATTAATTGTGGAATATAGTCCAATAATATAGCACCGCTAATACAGCGGAAGTTATTACACTTAATGCCATCGAGATTTAAGCAGTTCTCTGAAACGACTCATGTCTAAATGTTAGTAAAGTAAATCACAGATATGCAAAAAGCATAAGACGAAACTGGAGTAGTTTACAGATGGGCGCCATGCAACAAAGTGGTGAAGAATTTCTCAAAACTGCCCATAACTAATCATAAGGTCTGTGAATCACAGTAAATCATATAAATTTGCTGTAAAAAAAAAAAAAAAACGAACAAAAAGAAGCTCTTACCAGAGATTGTTGGAGTGAAGGCTGAATCCTGGGACAGCATCCACGGAAAAGTGACAAATTTACCCAAAACAAGTCCTGTGGGAATTGCCTTTTTGTCCGAGAGTCAGAATCAGACCTGAACTTGCTTGCGCAAACCACCATGTGCAAAGCCTTGAAAGTGAAATGGCTGAAAATCACCATTCAATGTTGTTTACACCCCCCCCCTCCCCCCCCCAAAAAAAAGAAAACTGGGAAAAAAAATACTAATAATCACCCAAAAGGCTGAACATTATTACCGCCAGATATATCCGGACAAAATGTTAAGCATGAACACACTCATACACACACCGGCAGGGCAACCAAGGTGCAAAGTGCTCAATACTGATTTCTTCAGCAGAACCTTAACATCACACATATCAGTTGCTAAAATAAGCTAAAATTGTCACTTTAGTCTGTGTGCCTCAAAGGTAAATAACTGCCACGAGGATAACATTTTATTTGTTTAAAAAATAAAAATACTAGTCATGAAAACATCCAAAATATTGGGGCAAGGACTAACAAAAATGACAAGTACCGTGTTCCATCATTTATAACAGGGTTTACATTCCAAAAAATAACCACAGTAATGGAATTTTTGTGGAAATAGCGATTGATTTTTTTTTGTTTGGGTGGGGGGGTTGTTATTTGTTAAAACATATATATATATATATATATATATATATATATATATATATATATATATATATATATATATATATATATATATATATTTTTTTTTTTGGTCTGGTATGACAGGAGTAAAAATAAAAACAGTGAAGTAACCTGCAAAAGATACAATTAAAGTCTAGTAGTAGTTTATTTTTAAATAAATTAAATTCCTTTTAATTCCTTTTTAAAAAATACAAGTAAAATACATTCGAAAGAAAAAAACATGGTCAAAAATGAAAATCCGCAATAACAGTGAAGCCACAAAAACCCAACTGTGATGTAGCAAGGGAACACTGTATTACGACAAGAAATATATAATAAAATATAAAAATGATTTAGAACTGGAATAAAAAATATATAATAGTAATGATAATAATAATAAAAGGAATCCATGCTAGCCCATTAACCCAAATATTTTAAAATAATGTTAACATAATGAATATATTTTGGGTGGGATAGAAATAACAGTAAAATACATATTTTGGGGAAAGGTAAAGCTAAACTTCCAAAAAAAAAAAAAAAGAAAAAAAAACTATTAGGAAAATGTCAAAACTGTATTAAGGGAGGGAATGCTAGATTTACCATAAAATGTGTACTGTATTAGAATATTTCCCTAAATAGTAATCTATAATTAACTTCTGAATTCAGAGCTCAAAGTCAACAACAACACGGTCAATTGAACAATCAATTGTCTTTACTCTGCTGCTAAAACTTACCTCCTGATCCAAGTTGTACTCCTCTTTGGAATTGAGCGCCAATTTCACCGCCACGTAATCTCCGTTTTTCACGGCGTCCCGCAACTTGCCTGCAAGGAGAAGATAAAAGTCATTTTCACGCCGCTACAGTATCAGCGGACATGCTAGATGGCCCTAAAGCGCTGGTTCACGATTCATTTGCTGCTCGGACAGGCGCCGCAGTGCGAAAGAGAGCGCTGGAACGCTAGCATGCAAACAGCCGCTCTTGAGAAGACTCACTGGGCGATAACGGAGGGCGGGATAGGATCTCGTCATCTCCGTTCAGGTGCTTCTGAAAGTCGTCCAGAGTCATCCAATCCAGGTTGAGATCCATTCCCAAACTCAGTGTGGCCGGACATTTGTCTGTTTATACAGATGGGAAAAGCCGGTTAACGTCAAAATCAAAAACAATCTATTTTGATCGGATCTTTTTGTAAATCGGTGAAACTTTGGAATCATGGACATCAATGCGGAACTTTGGAATCGCAGCCTTGGCGGGAATTTGACATAAATACACACCTGAATGGTCCAAAGCGGCGCAGAAACGCACGCTTAAATTGTTAAATGCCAGTACTCTGGAATGCCCTACCTTTGGAAGTTTGCGCAGCCACCTCAGTAGAAATCTTTCAATGCCGACTAAAAACACATTAATACTCGCATTTAGTTAAAGGGGCTGCAGCTTTCTTCTTCTTTTTCCCGCCCACCATTCTAGCTAGATGGTGAAAGAAGATTTGAACGCCCCCGTTTCATCTCCTGTCAAGACATCATTGCACCATATGGCACGTTTTCTGTAATCTGTATTGTGTATCTGTATTTGTCTGTATTTAATACACGCAAAATCAACTTCAACCTGTGAGCATGAAAGGGGGCTACTCCCACCTGTGGTCCCTTCTGAAGGTTTCTGATTTACTCAAATTGGGATTTTTGAGTTTTTCCTTACCCTTCTGGGAGTTTTGCGCAAGGGATGCTGTTGTGTACCTACAATGAAAAGATGTCTCTATAAGAAGTGTCGACATGACCTCTTTTCACCTGTGAAGCCCTTTGAGACTGGTGATTCAGGGCTATACAAATAAAATTGGATTGAGTGATTGAAAGGTTTGATTGATTGATTGAAGTTGGAATCTTTCATGTCATAATTAGGGGTTATAAGTCAACAAATAACAGAATATTTCATGCCTGACTTTTTTTTTTGACACTGGGAGATAATGTGAAAAACATAGCTTGGTTGTATTTTGGTCTAAAATGGGCAATGTTTTTAAAACGTGATAAATATGTCAATTACGAATCAATTCGTAATTTCAACCACTCAAAATATTCAATGGCATCAGGCCTATACAAAGGTTGTTTTTTTTTTTTTTTTCTGCACACCTCCCATTTATGGACAATAATAGCAGTATTGTGCGAAAAAGCAAGCCTAACTATGTTGTGTAGCCATGACAAACAATGCTAGTGAGAATATTTGATATCTCATTAAAGCCTCAAATTTTAATGAAACGTAAAAAAATGACAATCTTTTGACAATGGCAATAACCAATTGTTTAACTCTCACAGTATTATAACCAATAGCAAAGCACACTCATGCAGTGTGTTTTTTGAATGCCCTCTATGTACAATAAAAAAAAATTACGTATTGTGTGATGACCATAAAGACTTAATATTCTTGTAAACTCTACATACCATAGTGTAAAATGTACACTAAAGAAACATTGAAAGAAAAAAGAACATTGAAAAAGGTCAAATGGTCCAAACATGTTTTGATAATAGAAAATAATAGATAATAACCCAAACACTAAAAGAACTTTTTTCCATCTACCAATTTACACTGAATGCACTTTTTAGAAATCTAACAATTGGGACAAATAGTCACAATGTGGCTTCTACAAATAGAAATGCCACAATTCTTGCAACAATTGCATGCCCTGATTGGCTTTGTGCATTGACCACATTGTTTTCTCTTGAACCGAGGTTTCCCTTTCCGCTCGGCTGTGCCTTCTTTTTCGAATGCTTGTGTCTGTCTTCTTTTTTCCCATTGGGCCAAAACAAGCTCATTGCCCAGCTCCTCCAAAAACAACCGATGCTTGAAGCTCTTCTTTGCATTCCAGTCGGGGTTGATAGCGGTGTAGATGACATAGGCATTGAAGCATGTGACATCAACCATGTGATAAAAGAGGCACATAGTCCAGCTGCGTGAATGCAGACGGCAGGAGTATGTGCCACAAGCCTGAATAGATAAACGGACACACACATATAAGAAGATGAGATGACAAGAGTGATCTGACAGATGGCTTTGATAAAGACTTGAGGATATGCAAAAGCGCTGCTTACCTGACCCAGGAAATCCACAGCACCTTTGCATTGGTTATAATCCAGGATCATTTGTGGTTTCTCCTTTTCCAACTGGCTCATCTCAGGTGTCCGGTGCTTGGTGCTCAAGAGGAGAACATTTTCCCCTTCCTTTGGAACATAGGACACCAACGTCCTCTCAGGGCTGAATGCAAAAACGCTCGAAAGAGGCTGTCTGCTGGAAATGTTGAGCAGCTGCGGAGGAAGCTCCGCCTTGTTTTTACAAATGCTTCCCACCAATGCCATTTTCTGTTTTTGCAGTTCGTCGGCCAAAGGGAAAGACGTAAAAAAACGGTCTGTATTCACCGTGTGGCCCTCCAGCATTCCGCAGAGATCCAACACCACCTTCGTTGGAAGGTTTTTTTCCCCAACTCCTTCTGAGGGCTTTCCTGTATAAATCTGCATGTTCCAGGCATATGATGTCGCAACATCGCACAGAGTCCATATTTTAAGGCCGTATTTTGCTGGCTTGCTGGGCTTATACTGCTTGAATGAGCAGCGACCCTTGAAGGAGACCAGCTGCTCATCCACGCAGATATCCCTCCCCAAATTAAACATTACGGGCATGAGGGCATTCCAGCTGCTCCAAATGTCCAGAATGGAGGGAAGCTTGCCCCGACGCCGGTGACCTGGCTTGCCGGGTTGTTCGTCAAATTGAAGGGCCCGGTTGATTTGGCCAAATCGATAACGGGGCATAGTTTGGGAAAATATGGGCCGTCCGGTTTTGAGTCCCCAGAGGCTGAAGGTTGCCTCGTGCTTCGATCTATACAACCCGGCCAGAATCAGCAGCCCCAGGAACGCCCTTAGCTCTTCGACAGTTAGCGGCCTCCAGTCGGAAACGTACCTCTGTCCACGCAAGTTTATTTTGTGGACAAACTGCTGAATGATATCATTGGTGAAATACAAGTTGAATGCAGTCTCAGGGCTGCGGACTCTGGAGAGCGCGTAACACGTTGGCCCGGGGGTCGGGATGGGACACTCGTGAAAATCCGTTACCACGTTGTGTGTGGGCGACCACATTATCTTCTTATTTTTTGACAGCCATTGACTGGCGATCTCTTCGTTCTTGTTGTGGAAATTGCAGTCGTCCTCATTTTTGTCCTTGTACTTGTCGTCGTCCCCTTCCCCCAATTTGTTGCTGTTGTCCGATGAGATGTCAAGCTGCAAAACAAAATCCTCCTCGAATGCATCGCCGGTCTCTGGAGCGTCCGCAGGTAGGTCAAATGTCACATCCTCCGGGCCTTCCATCATTTCCTCAAATGTAGTCCGTCTCAACATTGCCATCTGCTCTGCTTTAGATAAAAGTTGGGAGGAAAAAGGCTGAGTACATAGTTGTACGTAGTTATGTAAATTTTATTAACTTTTTTACTTTTGATGCTATCTGATGCCATCTATGGAAAATAATAGTAGTAGTAGCAGCATAGTGTTGTGAGTAGAACTAAATACAATATGTCCTATATTGTGTTTGTGGAAAATGTTTTACAATGTAAATAAAACATTGAAATGGTCAAAAAGTCACAACTAAGAAGAATTTAGAATGAACAAAATTTATGTCATTAGAACAACTAACAAACAATAACAACAAACGACTGCAACTACTAACTTTCAACTCACAAAAGCAACAACAATAATGACAACCGCTAACTTTTTTTTAACAGCTCCAACATAGTCTCTTTGTGTGCTTGTTGCATATTGCAAGCCCACATTTCATACAGGAGTGTTCTGGATGCCTACTCCTCATTCTGCGGGTCACTTACGGCATGATCAGACACGTGGCTAACCCTTCAAGAAAGACGCCTTTTGAAAAGTTTTTGCTTGTTCCAGTCTGGCTTCACACGTGTAAACAACACAAACGCGTTGTATGCTGAAATGTCCAGCATGTGATGGAACAAACACATGGGCCACCTTAGCGCCTGCCGGCGGCAGGAGTAAGTACCACACGCCTGCAAGAAGGCCAAAAGCAAACAAAGAAACCCATCAGATGACATCACATGACAAGATAGCTTTGATAAAACAAAGCACACATGCCTACCTGGTCCAAATGGTCAACTGCACCCCTGCACTTGTTATAGTCCAGAATTATTTGCGGCTCCTTGCCTTTGCCCTTCGAAACCTCTGGGTCCCGGTGCCTTGTGCTGAGGAGAAGGACATTCTTCCCTCTCTTAGGGTACATATGACACAAGGCTCATATGTTTTGTGAAAGCAAACAAGCTGGAATGAAATAAAATGCCAGTTTATTTATATAGCACTTTTCATTCATAGAAATGCAATGGCCAGATGAAAATATAGTGGAGCCCCGGGTTACGGCGTCCCTGTCTTACGTTTTTTTCATGTTGCGATTTGGAATACTGAGTTTTTTCATCCCCTCTTTAGGTATTTTCCCCGCTTTGCAACAAAAACAACTGTCTTGACCCTCGGGCTTGGGTGTATTTGTGTTTTGTCTCCATCTGCAGGCGTTTTTAGGGTAATTGCATTTATTTTCTGTTGCGGTCATACTGCCTCCATGAAACGCGTCACTACAATGCTGGCCCGCTATTGGTCGGTGTCTCCTCACTACAATGCTGGCCTGCTATTGGCCGGCGTCTCCTCACTACAATGCTGGTCTGATACTGGTCGGCCTCACTCATTTCAAAATGGCGGAATGGTATACCTTTGTGCTATCGAGTGGTTACAAAACCACATTTATAGTGCTTTTTACTGCTTAATTCAAACTTGAATGGGTTAGCCATGGGTCCCAATATTGGTAGTGATGTTAGAGAGAGAAGTAAGAAGATTTATATGGAAATGAGGCTGGAGATAATCAAGAAATATGAAGCTAGCCTAGCCTAGGCTACCCTTATTAGGGAATATGGGCATGACGAGCGGTACTCAAAGGTAAATAAATCCTTTCTATATTTCTTATTTATGATGTTTTCTGATTGTATACATGTATATTATATATACGTAGCACTCGCTGCACTATTTCGGTACCAATTTTTAATATGTATACACAATTTTGATGTTTTTACCTGGGGTTCTAAAGGCATTAGCTATTTAACATAGGTTTGGATTGCCCGTCATACGATGAATTCGCTTTATGAGCCCAACCTTCGAACGGATTAATCTCGTAACACGGGGGCCCACTGTACAACATAAAAAGAAATTTACCTTGATAGTGGCTGCCTCTTTGTTATTGTGAGAACTGCCGGAGGGAGCTCCCCTTTATTTTTTCGTAGGGTGCCCAGCAAAGCAATTTTTTTCTTCTTCAGTGCTTCCGCCAGCGGGAAAGAGGTAAAAAAATTGTCCGTAGTCACCGTGTGGCCCTCAAATGAGTCACAAAGGCGGAGCGCCAACCCCATTCCAACATTTGATGCAAGCTTGCCACTTGGAGGTTTTCCGCAGTACACCTCCAATTGGAGCGCATAAGAAGTGGCTACATCAGCAAGCGCCCACACACTTTGATTCCATATTTGGCTGGTTTCGATGGCATGGACCGTTTGAAGGCACAGCGGCTTCTAAATGATACCAACTGCTCATCAACACAAATGTCTCGACCCGGGTTGAACAGCTTGGGGAGGATTCTGTTCCATGTGGTCCACAAATCAATGATGGGGGCAAGTTTGTCCCGGTGGGGATCCTGCAGACTGCGCAGTTTATCATCGAACCTGAGAGCACGATTTATGTTGCTAAATCGCCCCTGCGTCATGGCGTTCACAAACATGGGTCTACCAAGTTCTTTGTCCCACAGGCTCATGGTCGATTCATTCCGTGATCTATACATGCCCAGCCCTTAACACTCCCAGATCCTTGCAGGTTTGTCATTTTGAGAATAACGTCAATCATACCATCGGGAAAAAACAAATCAAAGGCAGTGATGGGGCTGCTGATCCTTGCAGCGGCGTACCTTGTTGGCCCGGGAGAGGGAAGTGATGGAGGGATGTAGTGTCCAGATACTTCATGGGTGGAATACCACATCATTTTTTTGTTTCTGGACCGCCACATTACTGAATGCTCCTCCTTCGCGTCCTCATCCTCCAAATCCTCGCCGACCTCCTCCTCGTCCTCCAAGTCCACTTCTAAATTCTCGCTATCCTCCTTCTCCATTTCTTCATCTGTGTCCTCTTCACCATCTTCGAAACGAGGGACAAAATCCTCGACCTCGACAGACTGATTGGACGAATCGGGAAAAAAATCCCCTTCTCCGGTTTCCTCCAAAATCATACGCTGCGTTCGCTCCATCCTGCCTGAATCAGTTGGGACAATGTTCCAACGGTCGACCCCGTTATATACTTTATTGAAAAACTCACGAGCCAGTAAGTTTAAAACAAAATTCGAACGCTAGACCAACAAATCACATTTGAGATTCAAGGAGGTACTTTTTTCCCTGTCCTTTTTTGGGCTTTGATCTAGCTGCCTTTCCCACGGTGTTCTTCGATGTAAGAAACGGACTGGTGTCTTGACCAATGAAAGGGCATGATTTCAAACAATAACGCTTGCAACTTCCGTGTGCACCCACTCACACAACCCCACAATTTCAAATGACACTAAACTTCCGTCAATAACTTATGCAATTCAATGTTCCTGCAAGTGGCACGCGTGCAGGAGCATGCGCGAGCATTGACGACCATTCACGGCCATGTGTGACCACGCACCACTGCAACACCTGCAGTCACGGAGAGAAAGGACGGCACCACTGTTGGCGTTGGTTTGCAAAGAAAATCACTAATTGTTCCCTGGCGCCACCTGTTAGTTTATGGGTCCAAACACACTTAAAGTACAAAACACATTATCTGACCGCCATTGAATAGATTCATGTAAAAATCACGGAAATTGCAGTGAATTACATTAGGTGTACAAAAAATAAAAAAATTATGAATTATAATGGAGGTCTACGGTTACATATTTTTTATTTGACTTCATGCATACTGAAGTTCTCTAGCCACTTAATGCAAAGGTTTAGAAATGACGGCACAGCTACACTTTGAACGTCTGCCCGTTTTAGCAATCCGGGGGATTATTCAGATCTGCTTTTATTATATTTATTATTATATTATTTATTATTTAAGTGCTTTTAATTCTATGCTTACTCATTGATGATTGAAAGAAAAAGCATCACAAATGTTACAAAATATGTAAATTCCGCATGAGGGTATTGAAGCATTGCCTGCCCCCCAACTCAAAAAAGAAAAAGGAAAATAAGTTTGTGCACTCCTGGTCTGGAGTGACTTATGTGTGGAATTATTAAATAATGATATCATTTCATGTTATTATCACACTGACAAACAAGATTGGTAATGTCAACATTAGTGGCCGACTAAAAACACATTTATATATATATATATATATATATATATATATATATATATATATATATATATATATATATATATATATACACACACACACATACACATACTGTACATACACACAAATATATATATATTAAAAAAGGACTGAACAATAATGGCATCGAAAAGAAACTTGCATTCAGCTGAAAACGATAATCGAGCAGCAAAAAGAATGTTTGGAGTAAGACAAAAACTTGTAAGGGACTCCCAAAAAGCGCTAATTTGATTTTAAATTTAAATTGTATTTGTTTTTCTTTTTTAAAAAGCATTCTTTGTAGTGCTGGTGCGACATAGTCCGGAAAATACAGTGCTTTGTTATTAATTATTAGGAATGAAACTGGAAATTGTCTCTAGTGAAACTTTGTTCTGACGACGACAGCGAAACTCACCGGATTTGTCAGTGGCCTCTACTGGTTGCTGGTCCACAGGGTCATCAGACATGGAATGTCGGGGCTCGCTGTCCTCCCTCCTCTTCTTCCGGTCTTCTGATGGTCCTTTCTTCTCCCAGCCGGGCCTGGTCTGGTTTTCCTCTGGTTTTTCGTGCCGTTCCCGGGAATCGTCTCCAGTTTTGGGCTTGCTTGCCGCACTGTCTCCTTCCAGTTCATCGCTGTCCAGGCTGAAGCCGTACCCCTGGCCTGGTCTGGAGAGGGCTGGGGTGTATACACAAGACGAGGGTTGACATTACTTGGGATATAATGGAAACAAAACATTTGCAAACTTTACCTTCGGGCTGCCTGGACTTTTCCGTCCTTTCAGGTTCTTTCCGTGTTGGAGAATCTTTGGCAGACTTGATCTTCTCAATCTTTCCAGTGATCTGGAAGGGAACTTCCTATTAATTACCGGCAGTTGGACTCTATTAATAACCAGCACTTCAAATTTGTATCATTATAAATAATTAACTCTAGTGGGACTTGGTATTAAGCCCTAATAAGTGGAAATGCTAAGAGCATTTCTGAATGTGCAACTATGTGAAGCTATCAAATTAATATTTGTAACTTGTATCTGTCCATGGTAAGGCTACAGGTGACATAAGACAGGTGACGAGCCTACATGAAGAAAAAAAAATAGCTTTTAACAGACAATACCAGGACTACTACTTAAAACAATTATTTCATGTGGTAAGGACTTTTGAGTACTACTTCCTAGGCAAAAAGGACCCCCACCACTGGTGCATATTATAAAAGATAGACCATCTTTAGTAATGCTTATTTTTTCCCAATAGCAACATGGCAAAAAAAAAAAAAAAGCCTCATCTCATTCAGGATAGACCACAAACAAGACATTTCAATGTTTGGCCTTTGCAAATGAATACTGAGAAAGTACAAAGTAAGAATTACAAACTATAAGACAAAGGTCTTCACTCGTCTTTAAATGATGTATCAACTGTGAATTTTCCCCGATAACCAGAGCAAAGCATTTTTTTGATTTGGAGGGGACAAAAAAGGAAAGAGAAAAAAAAGCGCTGTGCCGTCGGTGTCTGATTCATTAAACGTTGGCCATACATTTGAAGTGTTATCTTTTCAAGGTCATTTTCATTCAGTAACTCCAAAACAAATAGATTGGGCAACATCTGTTTTATTTGTCATGTCTGCCTTAAAATTGCATGGCTAATGACAACGCACATCTGTTGTAAACTTGAAACAATAAAAGGCAAATAACGTTTGCAAAGTTACAATGCGGTAAAAGGTTGCTTCAAGTTTCAACTAATATGCTCTTAATTTGAAAAGAAATTAAAACTTCACATCAAGGCATTAGACTTGATATCATCAGAAACACAATGTCCTAATGTACCCCCATTTGCGAACCAGTGAAATAGGGCAATTATTCTGAACCATTTCAAAACACATAAACAGTGTTCAGCTATGAATGGATTGACAAATTTAGATAACACAACAATGGACAATAGACACTAAAGGAACGCGGTAAATGATCTTTCACTTATTTTACGCTTTTCTGTCGTTAGTACTCAAAGCGCTTTACACAGACTACTCGTTTACCTGCTGATGACGCAGCATCAGGAGCAACTTGGGGGCTCATCGTCTTACATGAGGACACTTCTTCATGGTTCTAAGTATCAGGGATCGAGCCCATACCCTCAACTGAGACACAACCACTGAGACGACCACCAAAACAAAAAAGTAGGATGCCGCTTTTTTCAGTTTAGAAAAATAAACACTGCAGTTTATCTCAAAATGTACAATTCAGTTACACTTGGCAATAATTACAGCACATCTATCCTAATCCAGTGTTGACACTTTTAATGACCGCAGCCAGTTTGTCCCTTATAGCGTTCCCTGACACTTCACTGTGGGCTTCAGTGTCAGCACTTTCACAAGGAGCCTCAGGGCCAAGGTCATCTCCCGCAATATCCTTATCAGGATCAAGTGTGTCCCCATTGTCAATGCACACGTTATGCAAAAAAGCACAGGAAGCGATGACCTGAGGTGCAAAGGTGGGCTTCACATCCATCGCTTCCAATAGCGTTAACTTCCATCTGGTCTTCATCATCCCAAACGCTTTCTCAATGGCGCCGTGAGCTCGCGAATGACAGCCGTTAAACATTTCCTGGACGCTTCCATGACCAGGTTGCTTATATGGTGTAATTAGGCAAATGGGAGTTTGTAGGCAAGGGTAGCCACCGCCTCCCAGGAGAATGTAGCCAGGTGGAGGAAAACATCGAGCTCTGTAGAAGGTGCTATTCTTCAGAACACTGCTGTCATGCACAGATCCTGGGTAGCCCACAAAAATGTCTAAAAACCTTCCACTTGCGTCGCATATTGCCTGCATGCTAATGGAGTAGAAACCTTTGTAATTGAGATAATTCATCTTTTGAACTTTTGGTGGTTTCACGGGGATTTGGTTTCCGTCGATCGCCCCAACGACGTTTTGAAAAGCAGGTGTTCCGGAAAGTTTGACAAAGTCTTGCCCAATTTCTTGAAGCTTTTCAGGTGTAGGGAAGGAAATGACTTTGTTTAGGTTTTGCACAATTTTTTTTGCAACCCTGTGTATAATTCGATGGATCGTGGCTTTGGGGACATTGAAGACACATGCAACCGCTCTAAACGAAAGTCCGTGCGCCAGCCAGTACGTATAGATGAGCAACTCCATTTCATTTCCCCAGCCGTGGTCCTGCTCTTGTCGCAACAGTTTATGGAAGCCGTTCATGGCTCTCCTGGTCAAGCGAAAGTCGTCCATGATCTCGAGATCAACATTGCTCCATAAACGGAGGATCGGCATATTTGGATTTGAAATGCAGTATACTGCTTGGCGAACCACCTGGAAATATAAAAATTAAGGTATCATAAAAGAAGAACTCAAGGAGATTTTTTTTTTTTAATACGGTACTCTGAGTAATATAACAAAATTTAATATTGATAAAATTGAATGGGGAAACTGGTTTTGGGAACCTGACAATGCAATGCAATGGAAGCCCAAGGCATTAGGTGTGAATTTCCAAAGATGAAAACGCATGGAGATATTTGCTTAATTCTTAGTCAACAAACACAATATTAATCAGTATACTGTGTTTAGACTAGTGGGGTTACATAAAAGATGTTTTTTTTCTCCTTGAGTTTCCCTTCGCATGTATTTTTCCTTCTCAGCACCACAGGTACACAGTCATAAACTATTGTCCCAGTACCAAGCAGAATACAGTAAGTGGCATAATCGACTAATCGCCCTCTGGTTCTAACAAATATAATCAGAAAATGTCTGTAGAGACTCATCCAGTCTCATATCAATGACACTCTTCCCACAAACCCCATTAGTTTGTATAGAGGACAAACAGGACAACACGCGATGATCCCTCTAATTTTCTATGCCTCTGAGCAATCACACAAACTCCTTGAGCATGCCTTGGACCAGTCAGCAGCATGAGACATCCAATCTATGAAATAAACCAGTATCACACCTGTCCAAAACCTAAGATCATCATGTTACATCATGTAAGTATGTACCAAAAAAAAAAAAAAAATTCTTAGGCGTGAAATTAACGACCTGGACCAGAACACAAGCAAGATGGAGATGATCGCAGACTTGAATAAAATCAAAGCACACACCACCCTCCGCCTCCAAGTTCCTCTGAGTCCACATCTTGGCAGACTTGCCAGGTGGGGAAAGCACATCAAAGATTCTACTATCTCAGGAGTCATTTCCTGAGATAGTAGGGCCCAGTTCCGCCCCCAAACCTTTTGATAAACTTTACATACTGCATTCACCAAGGAGCATTCACCGATACCACGATACTTGCCCAGGTGCTCCTGGCCGGTCAATTCTGATGGGAACTAACAGACTAAATACAAAAAAACTCATGTGTTAATGTTTTCAGCTTGGTAAGTGTTCTCTGTTGCGGGAGCAAATGTTAATTGCAAAAATGAATTGAAACAATGGCCTCCGTCCGCCATCTTGCCCTCACTGCCTTCCAAGGATCCTGGCAAAAAAGTGGCGCTCTGTCCTCCAGCTTTGATAAAATAGAAATCTGAACTACCAAATCCACAGTCAAGGTTCATCCTAGGCCATCGATATAGCCTCCACAATTGATGGTCACCGCGGAGTTGATCTTTAACAAACCTTAATGTCATAATCAAATCTGAGATAGAATAGGAGAAACTAATTCAAACACACTTTGAATAGGTGTTGCAATACAAACAACGTTATCTGCCCCGCCACCAGGGCTCAGTGTGTGCATATAACACATGCGGAAGTGCACAATTTCAAATATTAACACTGCTTTAGCAAAACAACTTCAGCCAGCAAGCTTAATGGAATGCAGCTTTCCTGCAAAAAAACATTCACATGAAAAGTAAAGGCAAGAGGTGTTTCCACCGCATATGTGCGTTCACACACATTCACACACGTGCACACAAAAACTCTACCCATATAGCAATCACAGCCTTTTATTTTCTATATTACCACTGCTGACAATTTAGAAAACAAGAAGTCTATGGCGCCTCCTGCTGTCTTAGGGGTGTGAAAGCACCTAAAGAATTTTATTTTTGTTGAAATAACCCAATTGCACTGAAAAAATTGGTTCTATTATCACAGGAGATGCAAAATATACATACGCTTTACAATGTCTCAAAGAACTATGAGTTATAATTAATGTCTATGGGACAATAATTGGAAACTCATGATTTTGGAAGCCAAAAGGTCCAGCTCCAGGCTGCAATAGCTTAAAAATAAAAGCATGGAGATATTTCTGTTCCTTGGTAATTTTTTTTTCCTCATTCAATGCGTTCTCTAAAACAGGGTTACAGGGGCTAGTATCAGCCTCGATCGCGAGTACCACTACCTAGAAATAAGGCCAGGTATCAGTACCTGGCCTGTCTTAATGACCAGGGGCTGAACGAGAAAATAGTTACCAGAAGTTGAACTCCCCCCCCCCCCCCCCCCCCCACCCCCCCACCAAAGGGACCGTCACCTCACAGCAGGACATAATGAATTGCAGCACTTCCACGCTCAATCCTAACGTGAAGCCTGAAGCAATCTAACAGCCCTACTACACAATACTGTTCGAATGAAGGCATCTTTGCTTAAAACTAAACCACTGCTTTTCTGGCACTATTTGAGGGTGTTAGGCAAAAAACACACTAGCATGGCCACACCGCTGTGGCTAACATGTCTGACAACTTATAGTACATGTGTTGAGCGGTGGGGTGTGGGCAGATACAACAGAGATTACTTTCATGAAAAAAAAAACGAGTATGAGGGAGGGGTGATAGCAGAATGCAAAGTGACCTGGCATACAGAAATGAGCGGGGGTGGTGAGGAGTAGCGTACTCAGCAGCGTGAGTTGATAGGTTGGCTAGTCACTGAAAGCACTTTGCTATGTATTGAAAAAGAAAGTTTATGCCTCAAAACAGATTGTTATACTTTCAAACTACAGTGAGGAGATCACTGGGCACCAGAAAGAAAGGTGTGGAGGGTTTGGGACTTAACATATTTCACGCACACTTTATATATGCACAGCCAATGTCCGCGGGGGGACGGACGCTACTTTGCGATTTTTCACTTTTTTGCGGGGTTTTTCATCCCCCTTAACTGCGAAAAACATGGGATTACTGCATACTGTAAAAGAGGGTGTGCGGACCGCGGACATACCTTGGAGGGCTTGCTGGTGTTCTTTTCTGGCGGCTGCCTGCGAGGGACGCGATCCTTGGCCTGGCAATTGAGCAAGAATGTCTCAAAGAGGTTGGTGGATCCTTTGGAGTCCTCCTTGGTTGCCTCATCCTCACGGGGCTTGGCAGCGGGCTTGGCAGGCGGCGCAGCCTCCTGGCCTTTGCTCTTGCCCTTGCGGTGCAAACCCGAGCTGTCGCTGGAGTCTGACGAGGGCGGGCCGGCGTCCTCACGGACTTTGGAAGTGGTCAGCGTCTTGAGCTTGAGGAGTGTGCTTTCCTTCATCTTGCCCTTCTTGTCCTGGATCGGGTCTTTGGTGCCCTTGGGCTTGACGTCCAGCTTCTGTTTGGGTTTGGAACGGTGCTCATCTGGCCGAGGCTTCTCTTTCTTGGCCGATGAGTCCGAGAGCCCTTCGCTGAGATCCTCATCTGTTGAGATTATTCTGGATTTCTTCTTTTTGGATTCCTCTCCACCCTTGTCCTTCCTTTGCTTTCCATCTTTGTTCTTTTCTTTCTTGATCTTCTTCTGCGGCGCATCGTCGTCGTCTTCTGACTCCATCAGACGTTTTTTCATCTCTGCAGTCTTCTCCTCTTCTTCTTCGTCTGTCTCAGGAGCGGGCAAAGGCTTGACCTCATCTCGCCATTTGTCCTTCTTTTTTTTCTTCTTCTCCTTGCGAAGAGGCTCCTCCTCCTCATCCTCCCGCTGTTCTTCTCGAGCCCTCTTCTTTTTCTTTTTCTTCTTGACAACCGTCATGTCGCTGGTAGGTCGTTCTTTGTCACTGTCGCTCTCAGAGTCGGCATCGAACACGTCACTCTTGGTGGGCAAAGGCTTTGGGGAAAGTGAAAACAGACTTTGTTTTTCTTGCACTTGTTTTAACAGTTGAAAATGTCAAAATTAAGACTGATGAAATATAGGTAATAATAAACTGCAAGGTGCACCTTCCAGGCAAAGTGATAATATAAAAATGAATAAAAATATATTGTATGAAATGGACTCACCAATACAATTTTCTTTTCCTCAGGTTCCTTGACTTCTGTGGCGGCCTTCTTGAAAGCCAGAAGGACCTCTCGACAGTCCTCTAGGTGGCCTTCTGGCTCCCAGGTGTCATCATCAGAGCAGTAACCTTTCCAGCGCACCCGATAGAGCATCTCACCCTGGAGAAAAAAAAAAAAAAGTATTTAACACACTGAAGCTTAATGCATAAATTCAGTGTGGTACCAAATTAAACAGTTTTTTGTACAAGAACTATTGTTTGCACATGCACTTCAGGCACTCTGGGCGGAGCTCATCCACCCCTGGGGTCTTGCCACCAAGGTGCTTTTTAATCACCTTGGTGAGTTCAACCCGTAAGGTAGGAGAGGCCGCCTCTGAGTTTCCACTTTGCTTCCTCACAGGAAGACATGTCTGCAGAATTTATGAAACCCTCCATGCCACAACCTCACTACATCTCAAGTTGAGGTCACCGGCGCCCCCATCTCCACTATACATAAATACATTTGCCACAAAGCCAAACAATAAGACAAAAGAAAACAAAAGAAAAATAGATGGAAATGCAGAAACATTACAAAACAAGTGTGTAAAAAAATAAAGGGAAGTACCTCAATGCTAAGCAGAAAAATGCATAATTTTCATGAAAAAAAATCGGCAAAAACGCGAGAGGAACGATGCATATAAAAAGTTAGAATTCAAAATCAAGAGTAGTAAGGTGCTCCAAGCCACAAAATAAAATGAAATTTGATAGTGGAGGGAAGGTGCCTGTAAACGATCATGATTAAAAGAACTCCAAATTGAAAAACAATGGTCAAACTCCAGAGTATTTACTACCAATGTACCCCATGATCACATTGATTAATATGTCGTAGTTTCCCTCTTTGATATGTTGGATTACAAAAACAAAAACACGTGCTAAAAAACTACATGCATCTATCATTTCAACGTTTTAAATCGATTAAGGTGAAATCGAATGTGTCAAAATAAGACAGTGCGGTTTTCTAGCGGTGTGAGAACGGTTCCACAAAACCGCCTTCTTCCCCAGCGGGGAGACACGCCGCTAAGTTAGCCTCATAGCAATGGTAAAACAGTTAGCATTTTAAGCTATGGTTAGCATAATAAGGGATGGTTACCCTGTTAGCCTCGTAGGCTATGGTTAGCCTCGTAGGCTATGGTTAGCCTCGTAGGCTATGGTTAGCCTCGTAGGCTATGGTTAGCCTCGTAGGCTATGGTTAGCCTCGTAGGCTATGGTTAGCCTCGTAGGCTATGGTTAGCCTCGTAGGCTATGGTTAGCCTCGTAGGCTATGGTTAGCCTGTTAGGCTATGATTAGCCTGTTAGGCTATGGTTAGCCTGTTATGTTATGGTTAGCCTGATAGGCTATGGTTAGCCTATTACCCTCAGACCCCTTGGCTAGCCTGTTAACCTCGTACGGTGTAACGTAGTTAGCCTTACCTCCTCCATGCGCATATCGATGATTCTCTCCACTTCGTAAACGTTCTCCTCCTCTTCCTGCTCGCTGTCCACCGGCTCCATCGTTTTCATGATTTGGTCCTCCATCCTCACGCGCACAAAGTTTTCTTTCGGCAGAGTGCGCGGAGGCCTACCTCAGAGGTGAGGTGATGGACGAGGAGACAATCGGTGGACCTTCCCCCGGCGACTGGCTGAGAAGCTAACCAAGCCCACCAGCAGGAGAGAAAAAGCCCGCCCCTTTAGGTGGTGCCTTCATGGACTGTCCGAGACGTGCGCTTCAAGTTTTCGAAAACTACCGCGTGGTGGAGTAAAAGCCCGCCTCTCTTTGTGATGCCTTCATGGACTGTCCGAGATGTTCTTTTAAAACATTTGAAAATTACGTGGAAATCAATTTAAGCCTTAAAAATCGTATATTCACGCGACGTCATAAGACTGTCTAGATCAGGGACACTGAAATCAAACAACAAAAATAAAAAAGCTAGAGCAGAGTAGTAATTTGTATTGGTTGTGAAGTATGAATCTGATTCAAAAACCCATAAAATTACAAACACGTTTTGGTTATTATTTTTTTCATAAAATAGCATAGTACAGTACTGTGATATACTTTTTGAAGCCTACTCAGAATGAAATATTTTTGTCTGCGAAACAAGCAAACCCCAAAAATTGGGTACTCCTGCACGCCTGCATATTAATTTTGTGAAACACTTGCACTGAAAACATTTAGACACGTATATACTCGTTTTTATCGACTTTAAACGCCAAAAATGAGCTTGAGGTCTGCCAGGGAGAGCTTGGCGATGGTGCTGCCCATTCCCGACAGCACGCTCTGGGCCAGCTGCTTCTTCCTAGCCTGCAGCTCGGATATGGTCTGCTCCACTGTGCCCTCGCATTCGAACCTGCAAGCAAATGCGATGCTGTAGTAGCTTAATCCTCGAGGATAAAGTGAGCGTCCCGTTTACTTGTGGATGACGACGTCTCTCTTCTGTCCCACGCGGTAGATCCGGTCGCAGGCTTGGTCCTCCAGAGCTGGGTTCCTGTCAACCATAATGTATCCAAAGGTGAACATTTTAAATAGCTAAAACGACAAAAATATCACATGGCAACAAAAACACAAAGCTCATGGGGAAAAAAAGGAAAGTAATAAGAAAGATTAAGCCGCAAAAAAAAAAAATCAAAGAAAAATGGAAAAGTACATATGATGTGCAACAAATATTCTGAAAAATGTTATTAAAATCATAAGCAATAAAGAGAAAAATAATAACTTTCGAGATTAAAAAAATGAAAAATAATTTGACAAAATTATTGAAAATAGGGTTGGAAAAATTAAAGTATGACAAAAGGGGGTAAATATACAAAACGTTTAAAGATAATACACTCAAAAGGTTTTTTTTTTTACGTCACACTTATATAACTTTGTTGTGTTTCAATTGATTACAATTTCGTCTGGCTTGAAAGAAATGACAGACCGACGATGACGGAAAGGGGGCGGAGCTCTGACGAATAAATGAGCAGCAAAAAAATGTAAGTTGCCCACTGCTGTGTAAACTTGCAATAGATATGGTCATGAATTAAAGTAATTTTTGAGTAGAGTAATTTATAAGCAATATTTTTTATTTTGATTTTTTTTACATAAATACAATTGCTATTTTTTGACTGGTCTGACTTAAGGAACAAAAATTGCAAAAAGACTAGAAAAGCAAACCTGCAATAGAAAAAAAAATACGGTTATTAGAGTGAAGCCGCAACAACCGAACCACGATGTTGGTGCACCAATCAAAACGCGCGGAAGTCCCAAAGTGACTCCAAAAAATGTTTCTGCAACTGTTGCGTCCACTCACCAGTGCATATCCATGAGGAAGAGGTGATTCCCACCCACCAGATTGAGGCCCACGCCGCCGGCACACAGCGACAACAGCATCACCTTCCGCAAGAAGCGAGGAAAAAAAAAAAAAAACGTTTGAAGAACGGCAATCAATGGGTTTCTTCGGCAGGTGGAAGTAAATGTCGTGTCACCTGAGCTCCTTTCCGGTTGCTGTTGAATTCCTCGACCAGGTCCACGCGGCGTTTGGGGTTGACGCTTCCATCGATGATGCTGTAGCGCAGGCCCATCCGCTGCAGGTGGATGGCCACAATGTGGAGCATACTGGTCCACTGGGACACAATCACGCTATTGCAACAAAGACTTTCATTAAAAAATGTTTTTGCCGTTTGGAGCTTTTACCCTAATACCCCAAATAAAGGACGCACCCACAGTCGGGCGACAATGTAAAAACTGTAGAAAAACGGAATAAATCTCGTCTTCTTAAATTCTTCATATTTTCTTGTGTTCATATCTGTAAGTTATATATTTGTTGCACGTTAAGTGTTTCAGATTTCCCACATTGTGAGCGGTCAGTGAACGCGGCGCCAGTGTAACGTTGAATCGCTCGAAGCAGTTTTTCTTTTTCCTCGCGATGCCGATCAAGTTCATTTTGCTATGAATACTTAACATTGCGCGGCATCCATGTTCCACCAAGTTTATGATTGTATGCACTATATGCCATAAGACCACAATTCATAATCGAGTCAAATAGAATGCATTTTTTTTGTTCTCTAACCGGTGCAGATAGCTCCACCCCTTTCCACTCTTGATTGAATCAGCTTGAGACATCATAACCTATGACATGATCCTCTCGGTTTTAGTAATATTCCTGTGGATGGACTCGGACTTTTGTTCAGCCTGCTCGCTTCTTTTATTAAAAATAATGCGGTGAAAACCTCAGCTAACAGATCAACCTTCCTCGAAAGGGGCAAAAAAAAAAAAAATCTAATATTTAAATTAGCGTTTACAGGACGTACCCATACTTTTGGCCTTCATTTTTGGGAAGAAAGTGCATCTTAAATTTAGGGAATTATGGTCACTTTTTGGTTTTTTTAAACGGGAAATTTTGAAGGGGATTAAAGAGTCTTGTCATCACTTTCTGATATATTTCTGAACATTTTGCTACAACTTCAATGTAAACAATTTGGGGTCAGTTTGGTGCTTATATTTCTTATCTTTGACTCACAGTTACCTTTTCTGGTGGTCACCTTTCACTTGGATCGCCTCCAGCTCTGAGACGATGGCAGAAATCTGTAAAACAAAAATGTCTGTTTTCTTATGTTTTTTAAGTAAAATAGTTGAGTTGAATTCCCTAGTAGAAGTTTGATCAAAATACAAGTGTTTCGCCCAAACGTCTGCTCGAAACAAATTTTAAGCATACATATGTCCTTAACACTTTTGTGAAACATCCATCCAATTTCATGTTGGTCAGTGAAATTATTGTCTGAAACTGCCCCCCCCCCCACGTCATTAATGGGAGGCCTACTGAGGAGTGCCATTGACGACAAAAACTCTTATTTTTATGGAATGGAAATGAGTGTAAAAAGGCTTGGGGCAATCCTGGTTTGATCATTGAAATGGCTATAATGTGTTCTCTTGAAAAACACTGACTATGCATAATGCTGAAATGAGTACTGTACTTGACTTTGCCTAAACAGCTGACTTGTTGTCCTTGAATGTCCACTAATTTGGGTATTTTTTTCCAACTTTTGAATGAAGTATGAGTACTTGACTAATCCCAAAATGGCTGCTTCAAACCAAAATGGCTGACTTCTTGTCCAATTTCAGCTACGGGTTTGAAGTTTTTCTTTTGTGCAACCTTTTGACTGACATGCCCATTAATTTGGCTGAATTGTTCTCATTTCTAAGTACAAAATGGCTGATTCAAATCAAAATGGCAGACTTTCTGTTTTATTTCAGGCATGGGTCCTTGAGATTGTTTTGTGCGTCCTGTTAGAATGGACATCTGAACCACAAAATTTCATGCTGTATTTTTTGCTTTCCAAGGAATGATATTATTGACCTTGTATGTGCACTCTATCAGGATATTGTGCGGCAACTGTTCCCACCTTGGTGCTCTTGCCGCTCTCCTCAAATAACCGCAAAGGAAAGCGTTTCCCGTTCAGGCCCACCGTGTCCTCTGCGGCGCCCGACGGCAAGGACGCGGACGTGAGCGACAGAGCGTTGAGCTGCTCCTCCAGGGACAGGACCACATCATCGCCTTGCAGCTCCGACGAGTCCAAAGTCTGCGCCGGATGGAAAGAAGTGAGGAAATACGCCGTGTGCGTCCGTGTGCGTGCTTGCGTACCTTTTGGAGCAGCGATAGGTGGCAGCAGCACTGTCGCAGGCGGAGCAGCAGTGACAGGATGTGGGCGGTGCTGACGTCCTGCTGAAGTTGTTGGGACGAGGGCACGGGCAAGTCAGACTGGGAGGAGGCTAACTCCTGGGGGGCTGAAGGGACACACATGAATACATTGAATTGGAAGTGCTTTCCAAACTTTTGACTGCTGTGGGAAATGCAGGCTTACCTTTTTCAAAGGGATTGGAAGCAGAGGCGCTCCCTCCCTTCACGTCGTTGCCTTCGTGCCTCTTCAGGTATTTCTGTAGAGTAGATCTACAGACCAAGCACAAGACCAAGTCAAGTACTCTTTCAGCTACTTCTTTTGGTCATCGAATTCAATTAGCTGACCAAATTTTTACAGTGACAACAAATGGTAAGAGCGGTAGAGTATTTTTGTGAAATACAATTTACAATCACTGTGTCTAGAACCAGTACGAGAAGTATTTTCTGTCACCTGGACTGAGCTAAAACCACGTCATACACCGCTTGCTCCTCCACAGACAGTTTGAGTCGATGCACCTTGCAGGTCCTGTCGGGAAGCGCCACCTGTTGACCGGACATTTACTTTTATTTGGTGCTATGAATTTTGCCCAACGAATCGGTGTTGAAGAAATAAGCTGGCAAACCAGAGGTCGTCCCGAAGAATCCAGCTGGTCTTTAGTGCGTCGCAGCAGCAGTGCCCTGGTCAGGATGTTAAGTCGCTCCCTGCCGCGCTTGGAGCCGTTGTCCACTTGCGCTTTCCATACTTTGTACTCGTCAAACGGAGAGCAGCGGAGAAACCTGCGATGGGAAAAAAAAACGGTTTTCCATTGTCCAATGCGCAAATTTGATCAGATCTGAATTGATCGTTTTACATTACGGTTTCAAATCAAGTCATCACAGCAACTTTTGCTAGAATTTCAAAATATGAATTACATTATTGAGCCAAGCTGAATTCAGATTCGATCCAGATTTGATATCCTACACTTACATCACAAATATCTGATAGCAAATATCGACCATGGTTTTTTTCTGTTTATTTTTTGCTTTTCTCGTCTCTCCATGATGAAACCCAAATCTGGTCCAGATCACACAGCTGCAATTCATAGCTGAAAGTGTCTGAAAATGAAGTTTTTAAAAATGTATTTCCTGAAGTCTAGATACTGTAGGATCCACATTAAAAGATTAGATGAGTCTTGTCTTATGTATGTGTGTATCTTGTCCCATGTAAACAAATGGTGAACTACAACATGGAAGCAAGTTTAATCCGGATCGGATCCAGACTGCTCATCTGAATGCAACTGAGCTGTTACGATGTGTCACTTTTATTTTGTTGATATGTAATACAAATAAGCATTCTTGATCAGATCTGGATAAAACATTATAGACTTTTGGACACTTTTTTCGAGATGCTTGGAGAAGGTAATAATGAAGGTCAGTCTTACTTGAGAAGGGAGTACATGTCCAGCAGTTTGTTCTGGACGGGTGTGCCGGTCATGGCCCAGCGGGCGGCCGCCCTCAGCCCACACACAGCCATGGACTGCTGCACCTTGGGGTTCTTAATGTTGTGCGCCTCGTCCAGGATCACCCGGGCCCACGCCACCCGCCCCAGGGGGCCGGCGCCCCCTGCTGCTGCTGCCTGAGGGAGGAAGCAAAAGTAGGTTCATGGCGTACGTGGTATACAGTATGTATTTTTTTTCCCAAGTCCAGACATTCAATATGAAGTATTTATATTGTTTTAATATTTTTCTTTGGCTGAAGATGTCTAAAATGGCTGGTACGAAATGAATTTATTAAAGAAGTCATTGATGATTTAAGGTAATTAAGTACTAAGGTAATGAATTTTCTTACGTGCATGGACTCTTACCTGAACCCCCTACAAAGCATGGGGGTTGGTCTTTGTGTTCCTGACAACGAAGATCACATCATGGAAGAGCATCTATACCCCCCACTATCACAAACTGATTGTTTGTATTGTTGCCAAGAACTCTCCCCCAAATCCTTTAGGGCAGCAATGGCTTTTGTCTAGGGCCACCCCAAATGACTAAATAGGGAGCGAAAAGGATCTGTAACCAGACCGGACGGAGATCTGAGAAGGTCAGGTTCTTGTCCGCTCTCCTTGCAAAAAAAAACCTTGTTGTCTTCCTCCTGTTTGTTGTTTATTACATTTTCTAGGTTGCTTGAACCTAACATAAACAAACACCTAGGATGTCTGGAAAATGTAAAAATAAGCCTTTGGGAGTGAATGATTAATGTAATTAAAAAAAAAAAAATCCTGTCTCCACAAATAAGTGCACAAAGGTAATTTATTTCCGAATTCACATCAAAGTACTTAATCCTTATTCGGAAGTATTTTAAGATGATTTAGGTCATATTTACAGAGTATTTAAGAATATTCGTTAGCATTTAGATTAGTTTTAGCATGTAGTGTATTTCATAGATTTGAGAGAGACTACTAAATAAAACTTCAATGTTTTATTCCACTCACTGCATCGTTTGCATCCTTATTGGGTTGGTCCCCCTCCTTCTGCTCGGGTGCTTCCCTGGACACCAAAGTGTACGTGGTCACCACCACGTCATGTTGGGCCAGCCTGACAGAAATTGCAGCATTGATGAGTCCAAATGCATTGACTCTGCATTTGTATGTGTGTGTGTGTGTTTGCGAGCTCACAATCTGGCGCTCTTGTTGCGGTCAGGGCCGTGGTACAAGTACACAGTGAGCCGGCCCGACTTAACGTGTCTCTCAATCTCCTTCTTCCAGTGGTGGACCAACGAAGCCGGGCAAATGACCAGGGTGCTTTTGGATGGCACTTGACGGCAATCTGGGGGGCATTTTTCAGTCAAATTAAATATTTTTGTACACAGTCCTTCTTATTCATTCGTAGAGCTGAAATGACCACTTGATTAATTCCAGTACCTCTGAAAAAAAGACAAAAAAAAGAGCCCTGGTAGGCTTTTATTTTGAAGAAGTTCCTGGCAGCATGCCGCGCTATAAGAACTTGACTAGTCTTTCTCAAAAGTTGCTCCAGACTTTGATCTGAAATCACGTTCCATCATCAATTCAGGGTGCAACTCAATTACGATGAAATTGACAAATGACACCCGCTGCAGGTTTTACTCCTCTTTAAGTAAAAAGTGTTGAGCATCAAAATTTTTTTAAGGTTAGACATTCTTAATGAAATGGAAAGGCCTTATTTGGTCCTCTGTATTTTTTATTATTTTCCACCAAACAACACAATGTATTTTTTTTTGTATCTGAATATTTGATAGCTGCAGCTGAATGAAATGATGTATTTTCTAACTACTCTATTAAGAAAATTTAGAAATGTAATGCAACATGGTATGATGCATTTATTTATTTAATATACATGAATTCAATCCCCAGGTTTTTTAACAGAAAATTTACCAGTTTTGGACAGCCAACCATCCTCTTTTTTGTCTTCCTTTTTCTTGTCTCCCTCTTCGGCCTTCACTTTGATTTTCTGCGTCAGTATGAGCGCGATCATGGTCAGCGTTTTTCCCAGGCCCATGTCGTCCGCTGAGGTGACAAATAAAACACCCGTTGAAGACAAAATAAAAAATCATGATATTAAAAACACTGAATTTTCCTTCTTACCCAAAATGCCTCCGCATGGATCCTGTGCTTCCCTCCAGAGTAGCCAAGCCAGAGCTTTCCTTTGGTGGGCCAACAGCGCCACCTTGAGCCCATTGGGGTCCGGCGCTTCGGCGTCAGCGGCCGGGCAGGACTCCAGCGATGTGTGCAGGTGGTCGATGGCCTTGCATGTTGCATTATGCACCGCCAGGAGACGGTTGTCTGTCATGCGGCCGCCGTAGAAAGCCTGGTGCTCTATAAAACAAGGCAGAACACAAAATTGGGATTGTTTTTTTTGTATACTTTATACATTACATTTTCTGAATGACATTTTGTAAACAAAGGCCGTTATACATTTCCATCCTTGGTGAATGTATCATACTTACTTTCATACATCTGGGAAAACCCCTGACTTGACTGCAAGAGGGACGCTGGGGCAGGAGGATCCGAAATCAGGATGGTGCCCCCGGGGCGGCTGAAGGGGTTCGCCACCTGGGTGGGTGGCGGTGGTTCTTCTGAGGGAGTGAGGTTGAGAGACTCCAGTGCCTCCTCCAGCTCTCTGACCTGAGTCCTCAGACGCTCGCCTTTATCGGGCAGGGCCGCCACGTTCACCGCCGCCAGGGTGGCCTTGAACGTATCACATGGTATTATATTTATATATATTCAAGAAAATAAGCACATTTCTCTCTACTGGGCAAAGTGATGGTGATTATAATAATGTGTTTTTTTTATCATAATGCCCCCTCTGCAAAATATATTAATTATTTAATATATTTATTTTTTGCTTCATGTTCCAATTATTATGTGCCAACTATTTTGCTCTTAATTTGAAAACAGTACTTTTCCTGTCACAGCATTCGATTATATTTGCTGATACCTGCAAATACCCTGTCAAAATTTCACATCCCCCTCTCTCAGAACCACTGATATAAAACCCACAACAGTGGCGCACCTTTTTTTGCTGAAGCTGTGTGGACAACAATGTGTGCATCCCCTGGGGATCCTTCACTGGACCTTTTAATTTGGAGGCAGGCTGAAATCCGGAATAGGAGGTCAGGGGCCTCTGAATGGCGGTGGTGGTGGTGAGGGTCTGGTGGGTCTTTTGAGCGGGCTTTACCGACACAAGAACCAAGTCTTCATCTTCATCATCTTGGTACTGTTTGCTTTGACGTGGTCTCCACTGAGCACTGGTGCCAGACCCACCGGAGGAGACCATTTCACTTTTAGGTACAGACAAGGAGGCACTTGATGTTGGTATGGAATCTTTGGAGGCGGACATGTTGTGTTTGGGTGCAGAGTCAGAGTCACGGTCTATTATTGCTGGGCCTCGAAAGCAGACCAGTTCATTTTTGGAGGCGGCAATGTCACTTTCTGGACCAGACATGGAGACGCTGGAGGTAGTCCTGCTGTTTTTGGGTGGAGATGTGGAGACACACACAGTTTCAGAAGAGTCTTTGGAAACCATGTCACCTTTTCTCTCCGATCCAGAAATGTTCATTGCTGGTACAGAACCTCCGGAGCTGGACATGTCACTTTTAGGAACAGAGGTGGCCATGTTGCTTTTGGACACAGGCATGGGAAGTCCAGAAGTGGCCGTATTACTTTTGGGCACGTTGCTTTTGGGCATAGAAGTACTTGGAGGAGGTGTTTTATCTGTGGATTTTTTCTTCAGCTTCATCCCTGCTGGAAGATCTTTACCTCTGTACGTGTCAGCTGTGAGGGGACTACATGCCCCCTTAACATCCCCTTCTGCAGTACTTTTCTTCTCCATGTCATCTTCCCGCTCATTCTCTCTTTGCATCCTCCTCCACTCCGATTCTTGGCCCAATTTTTCCGGAGCCTTGAAGGGGTTTCGCACTTGTGGAAGACAGGAAGCTTCTGCCAGTTTTTTACACTTATTCTCTTCCTTCTCTGGCTGTAAAATGGTGATATTCACAGTTATCATACAAAAGCATGTTCTTTACACATTTTGATGAATGTATACAATTCATTATATCTACAACACGAAATAAAATCATCGCCAGCATTAAGTTGAATTGGAATACAGTGAGGGATTGGACAAAGTCCTGCCCTAATTGGAGGTGTTAGTGTATCTCCAGGGTCTTGTTCACAAGTGACGGCAGGATGGAATAGGAGATCGACAGGCGGATCGATGCAGAGTACACTGCGATGTGGACCCTGCTAAATCTGCTGTCCAAGCGACCCGACTCCAAGTAAATTTTATATATATTTACATATATCTATATTTACAAGGCAAGGACGGACAGAATGCATACGTCACTGAGCATGCAGTTTATCTATTTTTACTCCAAGCATGATTTCGGGTCAGTTATTGATATATTTTTCATTGAGATTCTGCATATTGGAGTTAATGTCAGCCACACGTGCTCTTACCATAGTCCAGGGCACATTTCCACACCATCGCTGACCGGCTTTTTTGCCCTCGACACATCTGTAGAACACCCTGAATTGTAAAAAATATATTTTTAAAATGTCATATATAATCAAAGCGATGCTAAACCAATTAAATAGAAGTGCACATATCCTGGCAAAAAATAAGAGCAGCCACACATTGCACATGTCAGAAAACTCCGGTGAACTCACCTGTTGCACTGTTGCTGCTGGCTGTAGGTCAACGCTTGGAGCTCCACAATGAAGTCTTCATGCTGCAGGCAGTGGGAGGGTGAGATGCTAAAGAAAAAGATGGTGACAAGATGATGAATGACAATTTTATGTTTCAAAACTTTTTGAAGAGACACACCAGACAGACCTGGCCGCTTTGTTGAAGTCACAGCCACGCTTGTCCACGCACACGTAGAAGCTTTTGCCTTTGCTTGGTCCATCTTTAACGCCTGTCTTTAGCATACATACACCACCTGAGACTCAACACAAAGCGTAATTGTGAGCTGAAGAAGGACGTAATAATGTCAAGTGGTCAAAACATTTTCAAGAATAACGAGTGCTATAACGCCTTACCGTGAACATCACATTCAACTTTGTCCATGACCGATTTACTGTAATGTGTCCTCGAGTGTGTGGAAAGGAAATCAAACTTCAGATATTCGTGTCATGAAGCCTTTTTCGCATTCACCAATCATAGCCCTCGCTAAAACGGATGTTCTGCGTACGCGTTCCAGTATAAAAAAATGGTACTCCACATTTGAGCAACATTTGTCGTCAATTTTCCCAAAAATCCTCTGAAAATGTATTTTTTATGACCTTAAATAATTACAGAGGAATTTTTGGACGATTTTTACTTGAATAAGGGTTATTGCAAAAAATGTAATCTTGCTCTGAAATACGGGATCGGATACAGTTTACGCGAACCACTAGCATTAATGTACTGTATTCCCACTTTTTCTTTTAAAAAGCAAACTAAAAGTTCTCAAATCAGCAAAAGCAATTAAATGTCCTCACATTAACTGTTTTGTATGTTGCATTTAGCAAATTCAAAAAATATATACACTGTCTATATTCCGTAATTTTGCACTTCGTCCTCCAGCCAGCTAGTGGCGCTGCCGATTTTGGAGTAATCTGCCACTGTCTACGCTACTCTCGCGGGCTTTGTTTTGACATGGCGGCAAGTTCGTAAAGTTTTTCTTTACAGTGGTGGAACTCAAACGTCAAGTATTGCACGTCATTGCAGCACGCTTCTCGCCCGCGTACTAGGTAACTCACTCGTGTGTGTGTGTGTGTTTGGGGGGGGGGGGGGGGGGGGTTAAATTCATTAATAAGTTATCGAGTGTTTTTTGAAGTTGTTTTTAAAATGCAGGAGCGACTGGGCGGTCCCTTTATTTTTACCCCTTTCTCTTTTGTTTTTGATCTTCTCAAAATGGCGGTTAGGATTCACGCTTTAGTCAACAGACAAAACATCTTGATTCTATTTGTTGACTGCTTAAAAAAAAACATTGGATGTTCTCTCCAATCATCTGCTGCAGTCTGTCGTGTATTTGAATGGGTTGCAACTGAATACATGGTTTGCCTGCTAATATAAAGCGAACAAGGTATGCTTGTTTTATTTAGATCTACAACATTATTAATAATACTAAGACAGTAGTGAAAAGCAAGTGTGATCAGCCAAACGCTCAACCTGTCACCAACAACTGTTGCTCCATTCCCTGATCAAGGACAGCCAGGAACGGGGCTGCCGCATGATGTCCTCTCCCATTGCCGGGCTTTTGCGCTCATCTGACTTTTTGGCCCGCTGGATTCCGAGCAGCAACAAGGCGGGTGTGATTCTGGATCCTGGGTCACTGCGGTATGACTCATGTGAACATCCTATGCCCCTGGAGCCGGACGATTTTGCCCCGATGGTTGCCTCGGTGGACAGCAGCTGCGTGGATGTGGAGAGCCTCTCCAGGGCACCTGGAGGAGACGGCTCACAGATTTCCATTATGATGAAACTGGATCAGGTGGATATTTAGTGTGCAATCCAGCAAAAGTTGTGTAATAGTGTGTTTCCTGTGTTTATGCCAGGAAACTCTTGTACTGTTTGAGATATGCTGCATTTACTCCCACAGTTAAGAAAATGGCAGCAGGATCACCTGAAAGCTGACCAACTGGACCAGCTACTTCGCCTCCAGGAAGAGCAGCAGCAGCAAAGGACTCTAGAAGCCTCCAGTCCTGGACATGAGCGCTCCAGTCCTCCCCGGGAACGACAGCAACCGGAGGAAGCACTCACGCAGCTACAAAGTAGTCAAACTGGCATCGAAAGGCACGATGAGGAAAATGGTGAGATAGTTAACTACAGTTCAGTAGTTATTCAATATTTTCAGATTTGTCCATTACATGAAGAGAATCTATCTGTAGTGTTTTTTGTTGGTCCTGCAGGATCAAAGCATGGAGGTCATCCCAAACCAAGAACAAATGTCCACAACATTCACGTCAACAAAAGAACGGAGGATCAAATGCTACGAGACCGGTAAGACAACTAAGCCGTTTTCCTTAATCTTTCCGATAACAATCAGTAATCGTTGACCATATAAATTTTCCTCACAACAATGTCAGCGACCGTAGCTGTAAAATCAGGAAAAAAAAAACAGGATGTGTCCCTGTGTGAAAATACGGTATACAGTATGTCCTTGAATGTCACACGGATGTGTTTCTCCAGACCAATCAAGGCAGGCAAGCAGACGTTTGAGGAGTTGTTGGAGGAGCAGCTGAGGCTGGATGAGCAGAGATTGAAATCTGCCCCGCAACAGCAGGTCAAACAACTTTACAAGTGTCCATATTTAAGGGGTGAAAAGGTCTCCAAAGAGGGAAACCTGCGATGGTAATGACAGGTCATGACAGGAGATATGTCTTGTTCTGTCGACAGAATCCAGATGCAGGGCAGTCAGTGGCGACACCAAAACGGGCTTTTCTCAGGCGACGCCAGGGCTTGTCTCGATACACCAAGAAGTCCTCTGTCCTCAAAGAAGACTTAAACATGGATTCCAAACCATCAAGCCAGACCGGAGTTGTTGCTCGCAGCAACTGTGAGAAAGGGGTGGGCCAACGACATCCCGTCCAGCGCAAAACCGCTACCATGAACAAGGAGAGCCGCCCGAGTGACGAAAAGAACAGAAGGGACGAGATTAAAGCGACGCAGACCAAAGCGCTGAGATGCTACCAGGGGCAAAACACAGGCAGGGCAGTGAGGACAAACAAGCGGGTGGGGGAGAGTCAGCCCGCAACGAAGCAGGTGAGCGTGCAAGCAGAATCGCTCGCCGCCCCGTCAGAGTTGCAGGACACGTCCTTGGTGGAAAAGTTGCAGCGTTGGGAATGTGAGCGCCACCTGGAGAGCATGGAGCTAGGAGAGTTTGAGCTACTGGAGCAAGCAGCAGACCAACTTTCCTTCTCGTCCAACTCATCCTTCGTCACCACGGTGAAGATTTATCATCCGTAACCGTCAATTTCGCTTGCGTTTTGGCTTGAAGTTCAAGGGACCAAATGAGGTACCCAGGTCTCTGACGCGCCATCTTTGTTTTCTTGAACCTGTAGATTCTGCAGATGGACCGGGAGAAGCAGAAGCTGTTGGGCGTGGCCGGGCTCCACCAGAGACGGCTCTCATCCACACCCATCAAGTTGCCGCCGGTCAGAAAGCAGCGGCCCAGCCCTGAAGTGAACGGCGCTGTCGTCAAGAGCCGTGAAAAGGAAGAGGAGGACAAGGAGGACTCTTCATCAGAGACCGGCGTCGACGTTAAAGAGCCCGAACAGGCAGTGGCGCGACCCGTTTCCCCGAGCATCCTTTGCTTCCCCGTCCAATCGGAGCCGCCGTATGACAAGCGCCCCTACCAGGTTGACGAAGGCGAGAGCGACGACGCGCTCAGCAGTATCGGCGATAAGGAAGACCGCAGCGACGACGACGAGGACTCCACACTGGAGGACGACAAAGATGCAACATCGGGCCGAGTCGTGTTTGATGACGACGACACGTGGGAGGAGATGGACGACGCAGCGGTCAGCGTCGAACGCGCTTCCGCGGAAGCGGACAATCAAGAATCGAATGCAGCTCCTGCCATTTCGCCCCCTCCTCCGCCCGCTTCCAAACTCATGTCCAAATTGTTCCCTGTGCTCAAGCCAAACACCCAGAATGCACCCCTTCCTCTGCCTGAGGTCACTTCATCCTCCTCACCTGACAAAGTAGACAACAAGACAGGTGAGACAACCCAAACGGAACTCATTCACTGCCCACTAAAGACCTAAAAAAAAAAGTTCATTTCAACTGGGCTGACAGTGACTCTTTCATTGCCAGCCCAGTTAAAATGAATCTTTTACAACTATAGCCGTCAATGGCAGTGAATGAGTTAATCATCTCAGTTTGCAGATTTGCCAGCAATGTCAAGTTACCCCTGCCTAGGTACTTCAGGGGGTGTGTGAGATTTTAACAGGGTTTCAAAATGAATGCTTTTTAACGACATGATCGGAAACAATAATTTTCTTTCCAAATTAAGAGCAAATTCTTTGGAACATGAAGAAACTTATTGCTAAAATTGTGTTACTAGTGCCTTGTATGCATTTTTTTTTTGCTTTACAGATATAATACAATATATATCTGTAAAGCAATATATTATTTGGTTTTGCAAAGATATGCATTTTCATATATTCTGAAACTATTTTACTGAGCTATAATGCTGAATACTGAAAATAATACTACTCAACTATCACATTAAAAAAATGCCTGGAAAGATATTTCACAGGGTACATCATTGGAAAAGGGTTGAAAATAAATACTTTGTCTTTGAAATTGTCCGCAGGCGCGATTGTCAGAGCGAGTTTGTCTGAGTGCCGAGTTTGGTTTTTGACAGCTCCCGAGTCTGTCCCGTTTTTCTCTCAAAAGTCAAATGCTAATTCCGTCGAGGACAAGGGCGAAAGAAAACGGACCGTGGATTTGTGTGCCCTTGCTGTAACAGGACAGCAGGTACAGTCGACACAGTTGAGGGAGCGACTGGCGGAGCTGGAGATTGAGATCGAGCGTTTCAAGAAGGAGAATGCGGCACTGGCCAAACTCCGACAGGAGAACAAGAAGAACCAGGACAACCTCAGGTGACCGCTCGTAAGAGATGGCCAGTCCCACTCGCTGTCTTTGCGTCTTTTTGAACGCGTTGGCTTCTCCAGGAAGGAGCAGCTGGAGTGGGAGCAGCAGCGAGCGGAGCAAATGGCTCAATTTGAAGAGTACAAGAGGGAAGAAACCGGGAAGCTGCAGCACCAACGCAAACTCTTCGAGAAACATGCCTCGGCCGCCCGAGCCATGCCCGACAAAAAGGAACGCGAGGAGATACAGGTGCACACAGGTTAACCGCTGCTGAACTCCAAAGTATACGTGGGTTGATGAAGCCTTGTGAAACCTCTGAAGTCTTTGCCATAGTGGTTTGGAAAGACTCAACGTCTCGAAACTTGACGAAATAGGTACATTGGTGACATCTGGTGGTCATATAGAGTCATAGCAGCCAAAACGATTCACCTAGATTGGGTGTTTAGGATAACACAATTAAGTTGAGTAGCATCTTGATTATAAAATTGTTTGTATGAATTTACAGTTTCACTGAAACATTAACAAAATTCAATAATAATTATTTGACAAGGATTTTTGCACAAAAGCTACTAGTAAATGCATTATTTAAAACCTCAAATACAGTATATTTGAATTGGTTACATAGTTTCCAGTGTCTCATATTTTGTGCAAGCAGCTTCATAGGTCATCACGTGATCAGTGAGATTTAAGAAAGGTTTTTGAAGCACCGTTTGGCGTAGTCTGTCTCACGCTGCTGAGTCTCTGTGACTAATGTCCCACCTATACTCCAAAGTATCCCAAATGAATTGAATGTGATGTCATTTCCTGCATTGAGGCCCTGAAGCAGCAGCTGAGCGCCCTACAAGAGGATCTGAAGAAGAAGGAGAGTCGCTGGTCGGCCACACATTGTCGCCTTCGCCAACAGATCGATTCGCTCAACCAAGAGAACAAGGAGCTGAGAGAAGAGGTGAGCGACGCACAACTACTCAGAAAACAAATCTTCATCTTTTTTGCTGTCTATTAAAATTGCGTCATCTTTTCACGTGAGGTGCACATGCTGGAAAAACTACGTCTAAGCGTGTTGAAGAACTCTGCGGACGGAGAAAAAGAAGTCAAGCGCGTGCCCCATGCTCGCAAAGGAGTCACATTTGCTGTGAGAACTATGCCTGTTATTAATATTTATCGCCTCAATCAAATACATATCCTTTTTTCACTTCAGAAGCCTCTGGACTACAAAATGACTATCAGCCCTCCACATGGAAGCACTGCAGCACCCCCTAGAGGCAACTCCACAGCACATGCCAGAAAAGGTGAAGATTCCTTCAATTATTGTACAGCTGAAGAGGGTGCGAGATTCAATGTGTAGTTCATTCCAATAACAACACCCTTAACTCAGTGTGCTTGCCTGGTTCACAAAAGTCAAAGTGACATACCGATTGGGTTGTGTGTTTTCAGGAATGAAAAGCAGCCTAAAAACCGCGCCCCGGCCCTCCTTTTCACCACCTCCACAAGTTTCAGAGGAAAAACAAATGGCTGCCAAAGAGAAATCTACAAATGAAACACCAGAGGTAGGGCAGGGCACATTGACAGTCTTTTCCTAATCCAACAATGTTTTAATTTGTAAGGAAAAAAGCTCATAATCCGACTACACTGTGATTTAGATTGTAGAGTCGAATGAAGCGGAGAGCAGTGAGACTGAATCTGTTCAGGAAGTCATCACACATCCTGATGGCAAGGTAAGAAAAATTGACGAATTTCCACCAAGAATGTTATTTTTAAGTGTTTGCACGTCTAGTAAATGTAAAAATAATATTTCAAAGGTGACACTTGCAGTTGGAGAAGGCGGTAGCGATTTTTGTTTGGTGCAGAGAAGGTACGAAGAAAACGGAGGTTTAAATCTATTTTTTTCCATGCAATGAAGATCCAATAAAAATATTTGCAGGTAAAGAAGGTCCTAAAGATGCAGAAGAGATGACGATTGAAAGGAAAATCCTATAAAAAAAGAAAAATTCTTGATAGAGCGAGCATGTGTAAGAATTCTGAACAATCCCACCTAAAAGGTGATAATCATGTTTGAAGGTCCAGAAGACTTAAGAAAGGGCTGTTAAAGGGCGATAAGTCTCCAAACGACCGGCATAAGAGGTGGATAATGTTCTTAAAAAAAGACTGAAAGCTTGATATTTGGCAGAAAAATCATCTGACTCCTATTTGTGCGTTCTAGGTGGAAAGGGTCCTGGCGGGTGGCGACCGCGTCATCGTGTACCCCAACGGCACAACGAAGGAGGTGTCATGTGACGGCATGACAGTCAAAGTCACTTTCTTCAACGGTGACACCAAAGAGGTCACGGCTGACCAAAGGGTGGTGAGTGCAGCCCACTGGACACCTCACGTGTCCATTTTTAGCCCCTTAAAAGTTGTCTCCTGGGCCCTAGTTATACTACTACGCCGACACCAAGACTACGCACGTCACGTACCCAGACGGCGTCGAGGTCCTGCACTTCCCCAACAACCAGACGGGTCAGCACACCACCACGTACCTTAATGCGCAAATACGAGGAAAAACCTCGGCTGTATCGCTATTTCACACTGCATGACTTTCACCAATACGAATGAATCTTGTATGGATCATTTTTCCCGTCGTTTCGGGACTGCAGAGAAACACTTCCCAGACGGCCGGAAGGAAATCACGTTTGCAGACCAGACGGTCAAAACTCTTTTCCCAGACGGCAGCGAGGAAAGCATCATGATGGACGGAACAGTTGTACAACTCAAAACGTACGCACGCGCACATTTGTGCGACAAAATCAGTCAATTATTAAAAGTAAAGTTGCGGCTATTCCCGTAGGGACGGCACCAAGGAGATCCATTTCAACACGGGGCAGAAGGAGGTGCACACGGCCGAATACAAGAGGCGAGAGTACCCCGACGGCACGGTCAAGACCGTCTTTGCCGACGGACGGCAGGAGACGCGATACCCCGGAGGACGGCTGCGCGTCAAAGACAAAGACGGAAACGTGCTGATGGACGAGCAGCAGTAGATAAGCCACATGATCCGTTCGCAACTGCGAGACAACACGAGGAGCCTCTTCTATGTATTTTTTCTGCTCGGATCCCTTTGGATTCTTACAGCCACTGAGGGAAAAAAAACAGTTTCAAGATCCAAGACCTTAAACCTGTGAATTTCCTAACCCTGCATCATAAATTATGCAGCTATTTTTATTTATTCTAGGACTTTTTTTTTTAAATTTCAACAATATTCTTCTAAAAATCATCATTTGCTCTTGTAAAATTATCACTGAATTCACCTGGCATAATATAGTATTTTTTTATGGTGGCAAAAGGTCCACTTGAATGAACTGAATTTAGTTATGAAAAAGGTGTTAACTTTCTAAGTTGGTAAAAAGTGACCACTTGTTTTAATGTCCTGCCCACTAATTAATTTTCACTTTAAAATGTGTGTTTGTCAATGTCCCCTAAGCACTACGTTGACTTATCTGTGTCTCTGGACAAAGGATGAAGCTGTTATTTTTTTTAGCTGTACGTTTGTGTATATATCTATTTTTTTATTCTGATAAATGAATCACGCCTGTTAGGCGTGTAAAAAAAGAAAAGCTGTGATGCACTCTTGAACAACACACTTTAATGACTTTGAAAAGTCATAGTGGCAACTTAAACCGACTCTTAAAAAGAAAAAAAACGAGTCAAACAACGTTTTCATTGGTCAACGCGACGCTGCCGCTTGAAGATGCAACAGAACGAACCGTGCGTAGCGGACCATCAATCAACTTGTGCCAAGCCATGAGCCAGTAGAGGCAAGAAGACGGAGTGTCCATCCTTGTTGTAGAGAAACACCGACGGCTCGGCGGACTCGTCCCCACCCTTGACCGAAAAGCGGGAGAGGCAATTAGCAGATGCTTGTGGAGCCTAACAGGATAAATCGTGACTCACGGCGAGTGTAAAACGTCCCACCTGAAACATGGCGGTTATGTCTCCGTGCAGCAGGTCGATCATGGCCCACGTGGCCTTGAGGCTCCACTTGGGGCTATAGGGCAGCACCTGCTCCTCGGTGTTGGAGGCGGGAGCCTTGAAGCCCGCCACGCGCACCTTCAGCGCCTGCGCCGGGAAGCGCAGCAGGTCGGCCGGCATCCGCCGCAGCCTGGAGGGAAATGCACATGTGCGCCGAGCCCAGCGGCGGTCCGGAAGGAGGCCGCATCGTGACGCGTTCCTACTTGTTGGTGGGCACGGTGTCGTTGGAGCCGAAGTCCACGTGTTGGATGAGGATCCTGATGGGTTCGGCGCTGATGATCTCCAGCATCTTGGCTCGGTAGAAGTAGCCATCTCTAAATTCCGCCAGGCACGCGCCACCTGACATCCAGCATTCATTTACCACCGTAACTAAATTTACCACGAATACCGCGATTCGGTCGTGAAAAGGTTTTGGGTGAGTTTAAAATCGGGGTTTTCAAATGGTTTTTGTTTGCTACCTTGAGGAAAGTTGGTAAGCGGCAGCAGACTGTGAATGTCAGCATTGATTTGTGACAAGCGCTGTGCCAGAGTTTCTCCGTCAATTTCCCGGGCCAAGTCCTTCCACCATAAGAAGAGCTGCACCCATGATGTGACACGTGATGTAATGATGACTGTTGTCAACGTGTCAGCGTCAGATTTTCATTGCCGCGGCGTTACCTCGTTGGGAGTCTGCAAGTGGCGCACACGCACGCTCAGACGCCGGCCCTCCTTGGGCGGCCTGGGCTCTAAGAAAGGCCCCAACATCACTTCCCGGGCGTCCAGTAGACCCTGAAACCACACAGCGGGGACACGCAGGAAACAGAATTATTCATCTGCACCAATAACCACCCCGAAATAAAAATGACCGACTGAAACATAGTACATCCAAATATTAATCAAAATGTAGACAAAGCTTGTACTTTAAAAAAAAAAAAAAATCAGTAATAAAATTGAGGGAAAAATATAAATACTGTACAAAAAAAATTCATTGATGTACCACAAGAACATTTCAAAGACAAATTTCAGTATCACTGAAGTCAAAGCACCTCTGTGTCGATGTCCCAGATGTCCAAAATGGACACAGCAGACAGAGGAGCTTCCTGCGTAAAATAAATACAATTATTACTATGACTTGTATATGGATGCATGTAATGGAAATATGTTTTTCTAAAAAAATGAATAAATAAAATGTGTCAAGAAAAAGTTCTACATTGAAATGTGATTGTTGTATTTTGTAATATTGACTGACATTAACATAAATGCTACATTAGGCTTTGTAAATTATAAAGAAGCCGCCAAGGAACGTAGTAGTTTGACTACCCAAGGCACAGGTGTCAAACACAAGGCCTGGGGGCCAGATCCGGACCGCCACATCACTTTATGTGGCCCGCGAAATACCGACTTAACGTCAAGGTTCTGGTTAAAATAGTACTTTTAACAATTTGGAAAAAAAAAAACATTTTTTTGTTCCAAATCTCTTTTCAAATTTAAATAGGTGTGATATTTTGCCATTATACGTGGCCAAGCGAGTCGTTCTTTTTTAGTGGAAAGGCGAAATAATATTTGATCACAAAAAGCTACATTACGCGACAAAAGCAATAAATTGCCATTTTTTACAGAAAAAGCAATATTTTGCCACACCGGTAATGCTGCTTGGTCGATCAGGGCGTGCTTGTGGTGACACAATATCTTGCTGAGCCTCAGTCCATCCAAGACGATTTCAACCGTGAGAGGTTGCCCGGGGTCGGTCGGCAGCTCCTGAAGTCCACATACACACGTTTCAGTACTTACCTTTGTGCGTGCGTACAAGTGCGCGTGCGTGTACCAGGACATGGACGTCCACACGGCGATACAGGAGCAACTCATTGAGAAGCGCCACGGCATCGTGATGCCAGCCGCTGCCGACCTGAAGACAAGAGCGTCACCACTCTGTCGCCTGCAGCGTTACGTCTATGTCGCGTCTTTCAAAATTTCTCACGGGTTTGACGCCGTGCAGCTGACAGGCCATGCAGAGTTGGGGTATGTTTTCGCACAGTAGACGGGGGTAGACGTGGACCACCGGAATGTTCTCCACCGTGCCGTAGTCCACGTACTGGACCTGCAACCACCGTACGGCGCTTTCGCGGTCAATATCTTCAACGGAGCTTTACGAAAAGAGTAGGCCGATGCCTCACTGACGCCGGGCCCACCTTGACGTGTCCCCCTAAGACTTCCACCAACTGGCCCCGGTACCACAGCATGTCGGGTCCAATGACAGCGCATCCCTGTACAGTCTTCCAGGTGTATGGCTTCTGATTGGGCAGTGTCTTCATGCTGTGCTTTATCTTCTCCCTCAGCTGCTCCAAATGAGCCCCTGAAGACAACACAAAAGAACGATTCCTGTGAAATCCGGGTTCTTTGAACGTCTCATCATCTCAATTGTTTGCCATACCTGCGGCGTCGGTCCTGGCGTAGATGAGCCCGTCGTCTTTGATGGCGGAAATGGTCATGTGGTTGTGGCCCGGTTGCGGAAGCTCCGGTGCTTTGTATGGATCGGTTCTCACCTACGTGCAAACAAACGGCATTCCCTTTCATGTGTCACATTGATTTGAGCGGGAGGTTTGGGTTCCAGCACCTTCTCGACGGGTCGGGTTGTGCGAGGGGTGGGTCTAGGGGAAAAGGGCAGTGAAGAGGAAGCAGGAAAAGACGGAGCTGGCAAAGGACGGGCTCGTGCGCTGGTGTCAGAAGACTGAGCATCACTTTCTTTTGGCTTTTCGGGAGGAACGACCAGCTCGCTGCAAGACCACAAGAAAGCTTGAGAGGCTACAAGTGACATCTGTAGATATTGAACATCAAATTTTATAGGGATGGCAGTGAATAAATGAATTCATTCACTGCCATTGACAGCTGTACAAGGCAAAATCCATTTTTGGCAGATAACGAATTCAAAATTATCAAAATATTCACGACTGAATGTGCATGTGAACAGAGACGCACACTGGCTTCCTCTCCCTGAGCGCGAGACCCTCGTGGGCCAGATCGTCTGCGATGCTGACCAACTGTCCCATTTTGTCGGTACGCATCAGACAGACCGCTACTGGCCGCTCATCAGTCAGCTCCTGGCAACGGCAGAACATGTTAGAGGCCGGGTTACACGAACCAAACGCCCAGGTATGAGAAGAAAGATGCGGTCTTCAGACCTGGATGGTGAGAAGAGCCGAGGCTCCTAACAGGTAAGAGCACATGAAGTCGCAGGCTGTGGCGGTCCAGGTGGGTTGGCCCCCCGCTGGCCTATGACCAAAAATTGTATTATATTTGCAGTCACTACCATATGAGTCAACACATAATAATCTTCTATTATCATGTTAGACAATAAAAACTGTGTGTGTGAGTATGTGTGTTACTTGATGTCCGTCAAGGAACACTCCAGAGCAAAAGAACCCTCCAGTGATGCCGAAAGTGGCCGCAGGTTGCTGACATGCAGCTTCACCTTGTTGCCGTGGTCACAGCGCATCACCTGTTGCCGGGCAACAAAAGACAGCCCAAAGTCACCCACTCGCTCACTGAAACCGCGCGAGCGCCAAGTTTCAAGACGGAACACCTCCGCAATGCCGTCGGACGAGACATCGGAACAGATCAGTCCTCGTTCCCAAACTTGGTTGACCTGAGCCGCGCAGAACGTGTCTGGCTTCCATGCAGCTTCCTGAGGCTCCAGGAACTCACACTCCTCTTTCAGAAGCTCATTCAACCTGAAATATTTTTAATACGGAGCGCCAATTCGACTTGTAAATATTTTTTTCCCTACTTACATATCAACATGCTAGTGTGGCCGGCCGCTCTTCCTAACTACCTTTTAAATTGAGAGTCGTTTTGGATGAACTGAACATAGAAGCTGCTGGGTGAGGTGATGTGGCTCACTCGCACTCTGGCGTCCTTGAGGCTGCCGGGGAGGCTGAGCCGAGGTTGCAACTCCGTCACCGTGCCGCCGCTAAAATCCGACGGCCCTTGACCGCTCACGTCAAGCGGAGCGTCCCATATGGGGCCGTCATTGACGAGAACCTCTTCGACGATGTTCGTCAGTCTTTGGCAAGCGGAGTATTAGACAAGTCAAGGAAAAGTCACCAGTTATGATCGCATTTTGTCAAGAAAATAGTCAAATTGTACCCATTTTGGGAGCACGCCAACTTCTCTTTAAGTAGCACCTCGGCAATGTCAGTGGGTGAATCAGTTGGGCTGCTCTCAAGCAGCTTGACTGGTACAGGTTTTGTTTTGGAGGATTTTTCTGGTTGGAGAACGGTGAAAAGAATTGAGCAGTTACTGAGTTTAAGAAGCAACCACCACCACCATCTATTTGCTGACTGCTAGCCACTAATCTACTTTTTTTTTGTTTTTTCCTGGGGATCATATCCTCAGCTATTTATGAAAACACTCCATACTTTTTTGTGCTTTCTAAAATGTGCAAAGAGATTCCAAAAAGAAAGTAGCAAATGGTGTCAAAGAAGTTGTATATTACACCATTCTAAGATCTTTCTAATCGTGAATGAGAATTTTCTTCATCAAAATATGCTATATGTACCCACATAATCTGATTACTATATTGTTTCTGGAATATGCTTTATTAGTACTATTTGAGGACTTTTACTTGTGACTATGACGGTGAAGTGTTTGTCATGAGCCAGGCTGGAGAAGCGCTTCAAACAGGCGTCGCTCCAGGTCTCTCCGGCCAAAGGACGGACGTTGGACAGGCAGCAGTGAATCGCCTATGTCATGTACGCATAGACACACACGTGTACGTGCAAAAAACAAGATTATTTCAGTAACAGCACAAGATGAGGTGTGAATTGAAAGCAAGCCGTCTTACCAATGCCGGAAGGCAGAGGAACTCATCCTTTATCTTCCTAAGGTCGCTGACCAACACTGCTGTCTTAAGTCCGAAATCAATGTAGCGCACCTCCACCTTTCTGTTCCCCAAATGACCTAAAAAGACACAAACATAACTTCGACATAGAAACCACTAGCTTTGTAAACTGTGCGAATTATTTTGAAAACATTCCAACGTTTCTGACATTAAGGCCTAATGCACAGCTAACTCATCTAAAATCGATGTTTATCATGAAGCTACTGAAACTTTATTTGGCAATAAACAATATAAAGACCTCAAATTTACAACCGAATCCTCATAAAATACTAACTTCATTCACAGAAAACTGTCATTCAGACATTCTTTAAATTGCAACCTTAATGTCAAATTACAACTTTACTCTTGTAAAATTGTGACATTATTGCATGATATACACAATATTCCTTTACTGTCAAGTCAAGATTTACGAAACTAAAACGTTAAGACCGCATTGGCATTTTTTTTTCAATTTATATTTATACTCAAAAAATTGAGACCTTACCAATATGAGACATTACCAATACTAGATGCAAACCATTTTTTAGCAGTATAGGTATAAAATTTGACTTTTCACATGGCTATAAACCAATTTTTTAATCACATTGTATGAGAGTTAAGATTCTATTCATACATTTGATGGTCACTTCATTGTCGCAAAATTCTGACTATTCACACATAAAAATTGGCAAACATCAGGGCTGTGACCTCCTTACCTATGACCTCGGCTCTGGACCACATGTGTTCTTTGAAGAGGGCCACGCAGGCCTCTCCAATGACGGGGCAGTAAACTAACAGGTCATTTCCCACACTCTTGGCGTTGTAGCACTCCTGAAGCTTGGCTTTCAGCAAAAAAGACTCCATGTTGTCAGTCTGAAGGCCACACACACAATGAGCAGGGGTATTAATACAATAACAATGATAAATTGGAACATTTTCACAAAAAGGCCAAATGTGCCTGAAAACACTTTACCTTTAAACAAGACAATACATTTACATTTTAAACTTTTAGCAATATAAAATTCATTCCATTAAACTGTTTACTACCAACATATACAGTATGACCATCTGTTCATTTATGTGTTCCGTACCAGCTGAATGTAGAAATCATCTGGGCTGTTGATGTGTGTCACCACTGCGTTGTACTCCAGGTGGATGTTGGGACGGACAGCCGGGTAGTATTTAAGCAACTTCCTGGTCGGCTTCACCGGATAATAAAACCTGACGGCGGCGATGAGATGATGAAATGTAGAATAGACAGTTGGGAATTAATTAATACGATCTCATGAGACAACTATGATCATTTGGGTTGTAAATTCAGCTGAGTTCGGATCAGTAGTACCTGGCCACTTCATTGAAGACCAGATAATCACGGATGGAAATGGGAACATCGCTGGATGAATTTTTGTGGAGGTCCACCAATAGGGCGTCTTTCTCTTGACCAAAGAAATGCATTTCCATGGCGGAGGAACCCACCACTTGGGAGAAGACCACCTGAGCCTCTTTACTCCAGCCCTTTGTCTAAATACACGCTTAATTTGACGTGCGCTGACGTGAAAAGATGATATTTAGCAGGATGGATGGTCTCACCAAGTCGTAGGGGACCAGGTCCTTGAGGGAACAGCGGATGGCCTGAGGAGCAAAACGAAGCAGATTTGTGTTGCTCCTCCTCAGGTGGTGGTTCACCATGTCCACCGTGGACGCCAGGCTTGAGACATCCCTGCAAAATAGAAAGAAGGCTCACTTTCCTCAGGCCCGCATGAATGTATTGGTGACAAGAATTTACTTTTCGATGGCAATGCTGCTGCTGTGTCCGCAGTCAATGAAGAAGATGCAAACGTGCTGAATTTGCTCAACCGGACAGACTTCCACACTTTTGTCGCAGCCATTTTGGAAGACCTCCAGCACATTGGCGCGGCACCAGAGACCCTTATCTCCTTTTGCCAAGACCATGGAGCCTTAAAAGGATATAACCCCCTTATTTAGCCAAACTTAGCAGTAAAACATTATTTTGTCTAGTATTAATATGATGACAAATTGATTTTTCATGTTCAATTAACACCTTGGAAAATATTGTATTCCACTTGCTGTCGACTAAAAGTGACATCATCTGTGCTGAAGGCTTGGGTAATTATCAATCGCTGCTCACCTGTTGGTTATATTACATTCACAAGGTGAGCTGTGATTGGTCATTACCTGAGCCTGTAGTACAGGTGATATCATTGTCAGTCCAGCGCAAGTGGCAAAATGTGTTTTTAATGTCATTCATTGTACACGAAAAATAAAAAGAAAAGAACACACCAGTTATCACGTTGTCGTCAATGGAGAAGTAGCTGGCGTTGCGTTTGCAGAAGGCGTTGATCTCCTTGGACAGGATGTCACTCTCTCGCTTCTCGGCCATATAGCGCACGTAGAAGTGAGAGGGGTTGACCACGTGAGCCACTACCACCCACTGAGGGGCTGTAGACAGGAAGAAGTGTCTCTCATAATTCATTTATGAAAGCTCCTGCCATCATACGCTTTTCTCTGACGTAACTGTTTAGTACAATACGGCTGTCAAAGTTTAAAAAATAAGTCATGAAAAAATTAGCTCGAGCAAATGAGGGGAAACGGACTTAATGTGTGTTAGTGTTCCCAGGACAGTATACATCAAAAAAGCTAATTCCATCGGTTCTAAACAAAGTGACTAACAGCCTGGGCTCCAGTATTACAATATAGGAGTTTCATACTAATGCTCCTCTCTGAGGACGAATGCAAGCTCCTTCTTCTGCCTGGCCTTTGCTTTTTCTTAGCCAAATTGGCTCCAGTGAAAGGGGGAACTGCAAAAAATTCAAATAGAGAAAACATTTTTTAAGGACAGATGACACAAACAAACCACTACAGCACCTTGGATTCTTTCAGGAGAGTGGTTCTCAAATGGAGAGCCGCAATCGTGAGAAGAGCGGCTTTAGTAGACAAGATGTTTCACTTTGTGGTTAGAGATAGCAGTACTATAAAATTCATATTCAATAAGAAATTAAATCGCCAACGTGTCAGTGAAGAGTCATGATATGGGCTCTTGAAGGTCCCGCTGCCTTTGTACTTGCCGCCATTAACAAACAATGAATAAGTCACTCAAAGGAGCTGTGGACATACCGCATTGCTTCTCCATCTCTATGAACTCCTCAATGACAACATCAGGAGCGTTATCATTTGAGGGAGATGTCGTTCTACGCGTTGGACTCAGAGAGGGGCTACGAGAAGCCGGACTCCTCCTCCTCGGGCTTGTGTTCCTCATTGGACTTTTGGTTTTGAGGCGGCTGTGGTTGCTGGCTAAAGATTCAACATGCCCATGCTCGGGAGACTGTTGGGCAAGGTCGCTGTTGTGCTGCTGGAGCTGTGGTGGCACCGCAGACAGGCTACATAAGGACAAAAAGGAAACAGTAGTAGGGAATAATGAGAACATGACCAAACCTAAAATAAGCAGCACTGTGCATTTTCAGTCAAATATAAATATTATTCTAAAAGGACACACTTGTTTTTGATTACACCCATCTCCAAATGCAAATCCTCATTCTCCTTCAGAAATCTGGACTGGAACATAACACTGGAGCAAACACAAGAATTAATTGTGAGCATTATTCGCCGATTCAGGAAGTCGCCGCTCCTTTACAAACCTCATTCCACAGCCCATGGTGATGCACTTCATGTCGAAAGACTCTTTGTCCACAGGCTCTTGCAGAGTCTTCAAAATCTGTGTTGAAAAACTTACTGTATACCATGACACAGGAAACATCTGACATCACGCACCTGGTCCCAGTAGCCGTAGCGCTCGAGGGCAGGCACGCATCGCAACATCTTGGCTTTCTGCACAGCATTCTCCAGCTTGGCGATGCTGGCTTTGACTTTGCACAGCTGAGTGTGGATACCTGGGAAGTGAGCATCCAGTCTGCTCAGCTTCTTCAACTGCACGCCTCGCCTTTTGGACACACAAAACAACAACCGTATCTTCCAAGGAGCAAGACACATACAGAATAGCTGATGTGCAATGCTCACAACAACAAAATGGCTGCGGAAAGGGGGAGCTAGTTCAAAAAGTCAGTCTTGCTAAGTTAGCGACTTTGTATGTGTTGTATATGTGTTTTGTATATGTGTATATGTGTTTGTAAAAACAAGTAAAACAAGTAAGTAAGGGAAAGTTTGCCATTGTCATTTGCTTTTTTCATAAGGGGGACAATGGAGTAAACATGATTTAAATTAAAAAATTTCCAAACGAAATTGGAAGTTTCATCTTAAGGCCATATTTCTCTGCCCAACAGTGAGATGGGACGTGGACGTTGCGGCGGTCGTACCACTTCTGGGTGGCGTGAATCGCTTTGGAAGCAGCGTTGGAGATCTCCATCTCCAGGCGGGCTCGCTCTTTTTTCAATTGCTGTGACAGGCCTGAAGTTAAAGTCTGCATAAAAAAAGAAGGAATTAAACACGAAAAACAATGTATTGATCAAACATATAAAAATTTGTTAAATCGCATATAAGGTATTGCATAAGTGGCAGTGGAGTTTGCATGTTCTCCCCGTGCTCGTGTGGGTCTTCTTCGGGCATTCCCGGCTCCTCCCATATTCCCCAAATCATGCATGGTAGATGTATTGGACACTCCAAATTGCCCTTAGGTATTATTGTGCATGTGAATAGTTGTTTGTCTCTATGTGCCCTGCAATTGGCTCGCAACCAGTAAATGGTGTCCCCCACCTACTGCTCGAAGACGACTAGGATAGGCACTAGCAAGCCCGCGTACCTAGTGGGAATAAGTGGCTATGGAAAATGGATGGATGAATTGGTTTATTATGAGATTTTGGCCTTTATCCAAAAGTTCCACACAAGTCTACAATACTGTGGGTAAGTAAATGCATGCATTCCACCTGATGCAAATCCTCCAGCATGACCAGATGTTCCCCAGCAGTGGCCAAGGCCTCGTTCACAGTCTTCTCGCACACCTCAAGGTCCACAGGCTGAGATAAAATGAACATATCCAATCTTAAAAGGTGAATTTACTTACTATTATTCATTATATTACTTCAGCTTGCAGTTGCTTGGATGCGCTTGGATTTGCTATGGGAACATTTGTTTTGAAAATAAGCAATAAACTGTCTTAACAGACAGCAGTGAACCTCAAAGTACACATACCTGCTCTGCTTCTTTTGGGCTGTCTTCGATGTTAGAAAATACTGCTTTGAGTCTCCTGCCTCTATTTAATTTGCCTGACCTAGAGACGTGAAAGCAAGATGTTAATCTTTACCCACCCCCCCAAAAAAGTAAAACTACTGTTCTACAACAGGATTAAGAAAACAACTCTGTTTATTCAACAACAAATAAATTGTCCTAAGCAATGAACAAGTGAACAGAGAATGCTGATTGATGGCCAAGCCCTACTTTCTCATCTGGTTCATTTTGGTGGTGTAGATGAGGCCAATGATGCGGGTGTCCTCCTGAAGGCCAAACACTCCATCTTCAGGCAGGGTTGTCTCCACCTGCGCCAAAAGCACCTTCATAAAACACAAGCGCAGGCCACATGTACAGTAAAAACATTTGTAAAGCCACGTCAATGTCACTTCACCTCGCACTCAGGACACTGGATCACATCGTCACAAACCATGGACTGCAGGCAGGACGTGCAAAATACGTGACTGCATAAGAGCGTACGAGGCAGATTTTCCTCGGCTTCATTCTCTGCATAGTGTTAACAAAAGTTCAATAGCAAATCAGTTTTGGCAGAATGCAACCCAGAAACATACAGATGAGCATTTTAGTTTGGCCGACTATGGAAAAATAATAATGAATTTTTGAATAATTGTTTTGATATTGAAATTACAATGAATAAGAACAATCAGCTCTTAACTTTTACAACTTTGTGATCAGACAACTTCTCAAAACTACAATCAAACGCCGTCAAAGTTGCTGAGGTGGTAAAGACCAATCACGGTTCAGCTTGCAAATGTCACATGACCACACTCAGAAAACAGGTGAACCATGAATAGTTGTTGTTAAAAAGATAGAAGAAACATGCTGACAGCTTTTAAAAGGCTTCTGCTAAAGCTGACACTACCTCTGATACTAAAGTGTCCAAATGTATAAACTATTCTGTTTTTTTTTCTCTCTCTTCATTATCACCAACCGAGACCAGGACGAAAGGGGAGCGCTGACGTAATTACTGCCGTTTATATTGAACAGACCTGGTATAATGGTTGAAAAAAAAAATCCCTGTCGTCTGTCATTTAACCAACTAAAATGTTTTAACATTCATATGAAACGACATTCATCACCCCATAAATGCAATTATCCATAGCAACACCTTATTCTTAATCATATTTTGGCTCCCTAAGGTTAGCAAGTTGTGCGTAGCATTATCAATTGTTCGTATTTTACTAACACAGTAAAACGCTGCTCGTATTATTAACGTTATATGGCAACAATAGTTTCACAATTGAAGAAATATACCTGGAAGGGTGTAGGCATTCCCACAGAAGTAGCATATAAATGCTTTGGGATGTTCCATTTTTTTCTTTATTGTAGTTCTTCAACAGGCCAAGAAAAAAGAAGCCCGGGAGTTTTTTTTCTCCTTAGTGACGTATGAGGGTGTAGCACACGTGACTTAATTAGCATGTGACGCCACACACCTGCAAGTAAAAATCCTCTCACCCAAAGATGACTTTATCAAAAAATTCAAATTTGTCAGGTATGAAATGTATTACTTTATTTTGATGTTTTGCGGGTTTTCTTCTTTATTTCTTTATTGGAAATAAAATATATTTTCGGAGAAAACATCAATTATGAGTCCAGAAAACGTGATGCAACTCTTGGCAATTAAAAACAGTGTACTAAAATGCATTTTACATGGTTAAACTATTTAAAAAAATGCAATCAATAATTAAAAAAAAAACCTTAACTGAGAATGAATGAAATCGTGTCCTGAAGGTTACGCAGTTTCATTTTAAACCTTTATGAGGCGCTAAAGGCCAGATAAATGGTGAAGACAATATTTTGTTTTCAATATTGTACATGCAAATATTTGCTGTTATTCTAACATTTTATACAGGGTTTTTGTACATAAAAAAGCATATTCACATTTCTTGATTTAATTCAGTTCACTTTTAAATCTATATTCTTAACTCTCAAAAGGAAAATATGAGCTTAATTGAAAAATATTGAAATACTGTTACAGCTATTATTCAGGCTTCGAACAATTTATATATTGAATATAAAGCCTATGTTTTCAGAGGTGAGCATATAAAATATAGTGTACATACAGTATATAAGAAAGACCAATTAGAACAGATATTTGAGAATTTCACTAATATTATGAACATATCCAAAATATTGATTGAACAAAGAGATGGTTAAAAAAGTGTTTCATCTGCTCCTCAATTCCTCTATTTTAATTGTATAGGAGGATGAAAATATCTTGTTTTATTGATATTATATACTGTATTTACACTAAATGTATGTTCTGTTTTATATAATGACTTCTGGCACATCTGCAATACGCACAGATGAAAGAGGGTGACACAAGTGTCAGGTACAGTAAACTCATTCTTTGTTCTTCACATGGTTCCTTTGTTCTCCGTTTTCAGTGACGCCTGTTGGAGCATCCACGTGCCTCCTCTATTGCAAGCGCAGCTGCTATCCTCACCAGCGCCTGAGGACAACATCCAAAGTACGACGTTAAATCTGCGGCGACATCCTCTGAAGGGCAGGCTGAAGGGAGGACAGGCGTTCAAGGTAAACAAAAACCTCTGGCCAAAGTTCTGGCGTTCATCCCTGTGGGGAGAGGATAGAATGCAGCACACCAAGAGCCCCCTTTCCACTTTAGAGATGACAACATTCCAAAACCCGCCCCCTCAAAGCTGGGTCCGTGAATGTTGATCCCAAGTGAAAGGTGTGACATCGCCTGTAGGTGTCAAGTGTTGGAAACATCATTGTACAGTGGCGTTCAAATTACATGTGAAGTCAGCACTTCTTGGGAGTTTTCAGCCAAGGTTCCATTGATGACATTGAGGTGTCCAAAGTATTGCTCCACATGTCCCAAAAATGAAATATGCAACTAATGAATTAACTTCATATAGTGTAGAGCTTTTCTAATTATGAAAAGACGTGAATGATCTTTTTACATATAAACTAGTAACAACATTGTCTTCATAACACATTATTTTTTACAAGCAAAACGATTTCCTCCACTTCTGAGAACATGAATCATTCCAAAGTAACGGTCTAAAAAATGGTGAGTTTACGACAGATTGATCTTGTTTTTGTTCTCAAGTGTCAGTTGGGTCAGTCCTTTTGATCCATTACTGAAATATAACTCAGTGTTGAGTATCGGTGCAGAAGTGTTTCCATGCTAAAACCATTTGGGCCAACCAGTTGGGCTACTTGGGATAATTTCATCTAATAATAACGGTTAACCCAATTGAGTGTTTGGCTGGTTTGAAAAAAAAAAAAAAGCCACTCAAACCAACTTAATATTTTGTATTCTTTTGTGCAAGGGTCGAATTGACCCATATAGAGAATCAGTCCTTTTCAGTCCTTTTTTTTGACCCAGATTGTTTTTTTTGTTTGTTTTTTGACAACTGTCTTTAGAGTGAAAATAGAACCATTTGAACAGGGAAGTGTAGACTTTATTTTTACCTACTGTACATATGTCAATGTTGCACTTTTCCAACTTTGGAAGTAGGGTGAGAGCCATAAGTGTTTAACAATAAATTATTTACCAGATGGAGTGCATATAGTTCATATCGGCCTAGTAAAATCTTGCTTCCAAAAGCTTGCATTCCAGCAGATGCATCAGTCTTCACCGGAGCATGACCATCATATTGAAAGGGGGGGTAGGGATTTTTTTTGAATAACGTGTGTGTGTATGTGTGTACCATGATGGAGGCGGGGATGGGGCACATGTGTTTACTATGTGTAATGAACCAATGAGCAGGGCGCCCACAGGGGCTCTGAGGGGGTGTCAGTTGGGTTTGCCCCCCCTCCATCATCAAAATGTGGGTCACTCCTCATCCTCTGGTTATTTCCCTCCTTTTTTCCCCCAACCATAATCCACTCCCTCCCTCAATCGAAGCCCTTTAATCACTCATTAATGTTGCCCTTAATTAGGTGGCGGCTTCTTGTTAGCTAGCTCTCGACGTGGCTGCTTTGTTGTGATCCAGCTATTTGCTGGCTCTCAGTCTGTTTGCGTGCACCTCAAAGGTCTTATTAAAAGACAGCCCTAATTCCGTCGCCTCCCTTCTGTGCCTTTGTCCCTCCTGCGCACACACAACCCCCCGACGGGTCGAAAGAATGAATTGATCCCGAGTGACAGCGGGATTTCCAGTTAAATGTCATCCAGGAACCTTTGAGTGTAATGCAGCTAAAGGGGACCTGTAGGCTTCCACATGAACAAAGGGCTTTAAAAATAACAACAGGTACAGAGACTCAGAAAAATGGCAAAACAAATAAAATTCTGGCATCCACAGGTTTAAAGAAAGTTATGAAAGTTTTTCACGCTGAGACTAACCTGAATACGGAAAATTTACTCTATTCCGTGGAGATTATGCATAATAGTGACAACCTCTCCATGGTTTAGCTTTCCAAACTCAGATATTACCTCGGAATGTGGAAAATTGACCTGGTTCGTTAGTTAGCTAATTAGCTTCAAAACTTAGTTTCCTTAGTTTCGATCTTGCAATCTTAGGCTAGGGGCGAAAAATTTTCTTCACCAGGTGAGCCAGGCACATTAGGCATCCAACTTCAAATGGAAAATTGAGGCAAATCTAATCAAGCTATTACCACGACTCATTTGGAATGCTGTGAAGTGAATGTGAAGTAAATTCCTTCTTTGTGAAGATATTTACGTGAAAAATATTCTGATTAAATCTAGGTCATCTGACACAGACACACTCGGTGCTGCTTCCCCCCCATGTCAAGTCAATACAATAGAGTACAGTACTCCATTACTCCCTGCACAGATACTAAATGCTGTGACTGGAGGGGGAGATGCATTTCCCATTCAAGGGTCCTAAAATGGAGCCATTAGCTGGGATCTATATGGGTTACACATGCACATTTGGCAGCCTGCAGTGCTTGTTGCATATGGTGTGCTTAAAAGCAGCCACTTTGAGGTCACGCTTGGCCTCCCTCTTTCTGGTTCATTGCCGCTATTTTTAAAAACACATGTGAGCACATTGGGAGAAAGTCAAGTGCAGACCAAAGCAACAGGTGGCGCTATAACCACCAACTATATAAAGGCTGTTTTAGCCAATCGGAAGCATCCGACTAGCAGTTTCTGGTATGTGCAATATGTGCAATCGTACTGGGCAGCGTTTCTGCAGTGAAGGGGGGAAAATTCTGGAGGCATTAATTCTTTATTTTTTACTTTTTTTTTTTACCTCTGGAACTTGTTTATTTCATATACACTGTCTGCAATAAGTCAAGCTTACTGCAGCATCAAGAGTTCATGCTACGTTACATCATTAAAACGCTATCAATATGATGAGAAGGCTCACTTCAAAATGAATCTTACCTTCCCAAAAAACATCTGGACATCAATGCCTGTACATCAAGTACTGTACATCGGGTGCATGTTGTGGCGTAGCAACTGACTCTTCGCCGGACATGTCCTAAAAACAAGTTCAGTTGCTAATTATGCTAATTAAGGATGCTTAAAAAAAAGACCTAATTGTAATCTATGACGCCTGTTACTAGCGATTAGCAGCAGCTCAATTGTTAGAAGCTATCAGCACTAGCTGCAGTGAACTATAGCGGCTAGCAGCACTCAGCTGCTCCATATAGGCTGGCGAGAGCTGTTGGATTACTTTACAAAGGCTGTTTAAAATATCTAAACTGACAGCTGCAGTTCCTATTGATCAATTTTGAACAGAGCAGGCGTGTTGAAATGTGTTGTTTTAGCCAGCAAAAATTGCTACTGTGGTTTTGAGATCATTTCGCTACAAAAACCAAAACGATATTTGTCTGAAATCTCACGGATATTTCAAGTAGAATAGTCTGCTGCTGCAGTTCGAAATGTTATCAAAAATTAAATATTCAAATGTATCATTAAGTGGAAATGTGCTTTAAGGTCTTCTGTATTCATAATCATTTTTTTCACCAAGCAAAAAAATATATTTTAATCAGAATACCCGCCCACGTGAGAGAACTTTCAGTAGGATATGCAAATACAAAAACATTCGATAGCTGGAGCCCTACAGAATACAGATGTAAATTGTAAAAACAAGAGTTGGGAAAAAAGAAACCAACCCTGTCCAGCCATTTTATTTATGTTTTGTTTACATCTGGAAAAGATCCATTCTACGGACCAGACACAAGGACACGTCCACATAGCCACATCGGTCATGCTTCCTTCAAGCCCGAGGTTCAAAGTCATCATGGGGAAGTGCTGGGACGCGGTACCAGTCGTCCGGACCGGTGACATGCAACGCCGGCCCGCCACCTCTCAGTGATCTAATACCCGCCTAAAGTCACACAGAACCCCTTCAAGGGGGTAAAGCCCTGCAGATCAGAGCGCTCGTTAGCTAGAGAAGCTAATCAAGTCTGTCAGTGAGTGCACAGCAAACCTATGTAGCGATTATCTCACTTTAGTGCACTGGTAGAATGCTTGACCTGTTTCTCAGCCGCGATAGGCCACATTTCTCAGGGCGTGGCAATGAGTCCGGCGCGTTTGAGCGGGCGTGAGAAAAAGCGTAGATTGACGACATTCCATTTGAGTGTCGGCGAGGGGGCCTTGAGCTCTTCCTGGGTGGCTGATATAAGATGCTAAGGATAAGTTAGCGTTTCCTAGCATAGTTCAAAACCCTACTTTAAAAATATGGTTAGCTAGCGACGCATCTTTTGTTGGACGTGTACAGGTACTCTATGTACCTATGTGCTTGAGACAGTGGGAGGAAAGTAAATGTCAAGCATGAAAATATCAACACTTGCAAACAAGTTTACAGACGCTGGAGTCTACGTGATCGCTGTAAGGTCACGGTCGCAGGCTTGCAGGCATGACGCAGAGTACTTGTTCCGGGACGCAATATCAACAAACCAAGTGAGAATATGTGACATTTTAATGGTCGAGCTATAACATGTATCAAAGGTATGCCCCCCCCCCCCCAAATGTCAAAAAGATGACAAGTGCTTCAATTTCTGGCAGAATTTTAGCGAACATTTGTAGCGGAATAATCAACATCTATTTTATTTCTGGCCCTACGACATTTTGATAAGCAATGAGTTGCTTCATGTTCCAATTAATTGTCTTTTAATTTGTAAACTATTCCTGTCACGGCATTAAAAAAAGAGTGTGAAACCTTGTAAAATATAAGACACCCCAGAAGTCCCTTCACGTACCCCCCATTTGTGAAATGCTGCTTACTGAATATTTCATAAAAGAAATATTATAGTCAATAGACAGTTCAATTTCATTATGCCCACTTTATGTTGGTAATACTTTTCATGGGCACACATCTTTATTCAAAATTATGTTTTTTTATTTCTGTTTTTGTTTCCAAATAGTTGAAGAGAGACAATTTTGTTGTACACTTGTACAATGAAAATAAAGGTTTTCTATTCTATTCTATTTTATTCTATAAGAATAATAAATCAGACAATGAAGGCGAAGCACTCTGTTTCAAGTTCAACCAGAGATGCTTTGTGCATGTTCAATTGTACTTGGCTGAAAATGTATTTTACAAGGGGCACATCAGTGGCTGTAAAAATTACATAGCTATTTCTACATCTACCGAAACACTTCCTGAAGGTACACTTAGATTTATTGCGACACTTCCTCATTTATACAAATCCATCCAATTGTCCTGAAATGCCCTTTAAAAGATATATAAAAACTCAACAGAAATTCTGTGACTATTTACCTTCAGCATATTCACAAAGCGATAAAGATTTGCCTTGGAACGACCCTTGCACGTCTTTGTACTTGCGTTCGCGGCCTTTTCACATCCATCGGGCGCGTTGCAATTTCAACACTTTTACACTGTTTATTATCAACAAGGGCTTTCAGCCAAAGTCAACCTCCTTTGTGTGCGTCAAATTCCACTATCGTACAACAATCGCTCACCCGCACATGACAAATTCAAACAATAGTGGGTGGAAGAGGAATTCATAGACTTTGGTCTATGATTGATTTAAAAAAAAAAAGTATGCAGGAGTGAATTACAGTCAGAGGTTTTATTGTTTTTTTGGGCTTGGAAGGAGCTGATTGCTGGCACGTGAGGGGTTGCTGGCAAGCGCCAAGTGTTTACATTACTGCTTGACCTACATCACGCCAGCATAGCTGAAGAATTAGCCGTGCTTTGCCGGAGTATTTACACAGTGATTCAATTTGGGCTGCTTTTCTTTTGACTCCTCAAACAAATCAAAGAGGGTGTCGCAAGGTTCCTTCGTCAGGGATGACAAGCTCATAATGCTCCTGGCCGGAGGCCCGCGAACGGAGTGTTACGGCTCAGACAAATGCGGTGGATAACGCGCACGTGCGCTCGCTGATGTCATGCTTTTCCCCAGGCACCTCGGTAACAGATTGTTTTCTGCAATGTTTTCTCGGTGTCACAAAGATGTGGAGATGAATGAGTTGCACGTGTGCATGCCCACAGTTGGATGGGGAAAGGGGGCGGGGCTGGGGCAACCATCGGCGTAACACAAATCAACAAATAAATCTATTTGATAAATAGTTTTTATGGGAATCCTTTGCAAAACAACCAATGCTTTTATTTTGTTACATTTTAAACCATTGCCATATCCTGTATGTGACGATGATATTACACAGTCTATCTTCTGGAATTGCGATATACTACTAATGCTAAGAAACATCACTTTAAAAGTCAATCCAAACTTGGGAATGTCGTGGTAATGTTAGAGCTGTAAAATCCTAAGTTTCTTAGGTCTCCGGAAAGTACTACTTCCCCTGTCAGGACCTTCTTGCAGAACTAACTTTAGATTTGAGTTCTGTTGATGTAAACACATAAAACCACCCTCCAAAACCTCCGAACTTTGGGCTAAAGCCCTCTGAATGTGCCATTGGGCTATTTCTAGCAGCCTCGGCGCTTCCGTCCTTATTCCTTGTTAAACGCAGACCCCGTGCCGCCGTCGTTCCGTCTTCGTTCGAGGTCAACCACATAGCCACCAGCGCAGATTTTTGGCTGAGGACCAAAACCCTCAAGCTCCGACTACACCGCATTTACTCCCAGGAAGCCTCGCTTCCCGCTGAACTCACGTGTTGAGGGACGGCAGGCCATGGACAGCTAAAAAAAAAACCTGGACACACAAAAGTGGCCTCTTGGAGATAAAGTTCCAAGGCAGCCATATTGTGTTGCCAGTATTACCCCCCCCCAAAATGGATTTTGGAGACTGAAAACCTAATAAGCTACTTAATTTGATACCTAATCTCTTTTTATAAAACTGACTTGGTCTAAAACTGAAAGTCAGAGGGAAGTTTCAATTTTGATGTCCTCTTCGTTTAGTGCAATGGATTTTTTTTTTTTTTTTAAACAATGAACCCCCTTTGAAATATTTCTTTGACTATCCAACACAAAGCATTTTTTGATGGAGAAATAGGCTTAAAACAGAGTCCGGTGCCATCTGTGTCTGATTTAATAAACTTTAATATTACTTTTGTAGTGGGCATATTTTATTCAGCAACTCCAAAAGATAAATTATCATTTGTTTTTTTACTGGCTCTTCTGCTGGAGAATTTGTGTCACCAATGACAATGCGCATCCATATAAAACATAATTAAGGCTAAAATGTTTAGCAAAGGAATCACTATAAGACAATTATGGAATCATGTTTCAATTGATTTGCTCTTAGTTTGAAAAGAAAAAGTACTGTTCCCATCACTGCACGGCACTTAATGGGATTTGCTGAACAATTAAAACAATTAAACTATGTAATTAACCTGTAAAATTCAAGGTCTTTGTAAAATCTCAGTCTGACACTAAAAACTCATAAATTGACTTTAAATATTAGCAGCTGTGAGATAGTCTTCCAAGAGTTGTTGAAATCTTCTCAAAGTCTTGTAACATTAGGTGCCATTAGCGGGTGGCAATCCGGTGGCAGCCGGCGAGGTCAGTTCTTGCTACAGAGAGTAGGCGGCATAACACGTCCAGGTTTTTTTTTAGATGTACGTGTGGTTGGCAGGAACCTTCAAGTGCAACTAAGAACTTTGGATGCAGGAACTATTTTCTAAATTTAACAGGGTTGTTTGTGGCCAAGTTTTTGTGTCAACCTATTTTTAAAGTTGATATTTTTTCCAATTTTTGCTAATGTTCTGAAAGTATTCACTTGGGTTGGTAGTATTTTGGCAACATTGTGTCATTTAGTTAACTAAGTTCACTTTTAGGGAGTATTTGGAGAGCCACCTGATTCAAGATGTGCAAAGTGGTCATCATGTTGCCCGCTTAGGCTAAGCCTGACTCAATGTTTACACGTGGGCCTATTGAGCGACAGGTGCTCAACCTCCAGGGTCTCTCTTTCCTCCTCTGGTCTGGGCTTAGCGTCGATCCTATCGGGAATGAAAACAAGCCCCACCCCGCCGGGTGTTTCGCGCTTGCGGATGAGCTCACGCTGCAGGGATGTGCTTCGGCTGCATGTCAACTTTCAGCTTCATGGAGAGCGGCTTGGATAAACATTGACACGCGGCTTGGACGTTTGGGAATATTTCAGGAGAATTGAGATCATTCCAGTCATTATTTCAGTCCATATAGAAATATACTTGTCAATTATATTTTTCAATGCAGATGAGTGGGGGATCTTTGGATTTCAATATTGAACCCAACTTCACTGATGCACAATCATCAGTAGATGGCCCCGATGCCTCTTTTTAACATGACATTTAGAACAGTATCTTGATGTGTTTTGCGAATATAAACATGCTCTAAAATGGCTGGCAGTGAATGTCAACATCACTTTTCTTAAGTACATTTTATAGATGAGAAACTAGTGAGGGGGGGTGAAACGTTTTATTGCTGTTTATTTATGTAACATGCAGGGAGTACTTAATAGATTTAGGATTATTAATGGAACATCTTGGTGAATGTAGCTATATTAGGTAACATTTAGGGAGTATTTTAGAAGACTACATTTTATGGTTGAATTTTCATAGATTTATTTTCATAGATTTAGTGATATACAGGCAACCGTTAGGGAGTACCCTTTGCAACTCAGGGATTATTTCAGCACATTTAGTAATATTTCAGTATATTTGGGGTTATTTGTGAGTATTTATGTAACCTAGGGCGTCATTCAGTTGACTTAAGAGTACTTTTGTAGCTTCTAGGGAGTCTTTTAGTAGATTTATTTGTAGGAAATACTTCAGTACAATTAAAAGCTATGTTGTTCACTTTCACTTTGTAAAAGCAAGGTATGGTGAAGACAGTATCAGTGTTGGGAGTAATGCATTACAAAAGTAATGTAGTTACTGTAATGCATTACTTATTGCTGTAACGCGGTAGTATAATGCATTTCACACAAAAAATAGAAATATTTTACTCGGTAAATTGCCCAACACTGGCTACCAGACACACTTGATATGATTATAACGTAGTCATTGATTCGTGTAGTTGTCAGTAAGTGTAAGTTTTCCCGATTCGATGGCAGCAGTGGAGGAAATACCACAAGTAGTTGTCAAGGTGCATTCTCTGGCTTAAGCTGTGAACAGACATTTTGTCCTTGGCTTGAAATGGCGTGGGACGTGTGAGCCTGTGACACTTATTCCCAGACTGAGCACGCCATGCTGTTGTCAGACTTCACCCCCTTTTCTTTAACGGGTGATTCCAAACCACAGCAAAACAATTAGGCCGACGCTTTTTTGTCATTCGTTTCTCTCATCGACAAAGCCGATCCTCCTCAGCAGCATCAAAACGTCTCATGACGTCTCGAAAAGGCAAGAGGTTTCATTCAAGGCCTCCTTCGCCGCTTCAAAGGAAGCGCGCGGGGCCCGATCCAAAACCTCAGCCTTTCTTTCGGCCAACGTTCCAGCTCGGGACCGCACCATTCCCACCGGGTGGGATTTATCAGGCTGGAACCTCTTCTGAACTCTAATACACACATCCAAAGCTGCACTGTTGGCATTTTTTCTTCATACTCCTTTGTCAGGTTTGTGGTAACCATGATATATGTGCTTGATATATATATATTCCATAAAACGGCACAGTCGTACAGTTTATTCTAGAATGATATTAAAGGATCAAAGAGATACTATACAATAGTCTTTCAACAAAACATTTTTTCATTTTGACAATTTTAATTTAAATCCAATATTTTACTCAAATAAATGTCTGTTACAGGGATGCCCGGTGGAGCAGTGGTTAGCGCGTCCGCCGCACAGTTCAGGGAGTTCGTATCCACCTCGCTCCTGCCTTCCTGTGTGGATTCTGCATGATCTCCCCGAGCACTTCAGCTTCCTCCTACTTTCCGAAAACATGCATGGCAGGTGTGTTGGACATACTAAATTGTCTTTAGGTGTGAACGAGTGCGTGGCTAGCAAACAGTTCAAGGTGACCCCCACCTACTGCCCCAAATCACAAGTCAGCTGAAATAAGCCTGAGAACCTAATGAGGATAAGCAGCTACAGATTACATATATATATATATATATATATATATATATATATATATATATATATATATATATATATATATATATATATATATATATATATATATATATATATATATGTACAAAATGTTCAGTAGAGATGTGCCACAAGTAGCCTTCACGTAACCACCTCGTTGGCTGTCATCATTTATTTCTGCACCATTTTGAAACATCTGTGGCATGCAATCAACTTTCCAGCTTTTCCCTGCCCTTTTTGACGTAGCTTTTCTCAACCGCATCATATGTGTGTGTGTGCGTGAATCCATATATATATAAATCTATATAAATAGTTGCATAAATCTTTCCAGCCACTAATCAGCATCACCACAGAGGAAAACCATCATCATGCGGTCACTGCCCCAAAAGCAGAGAGTCTTTGATAGGCTGAGGAGGCGTGACCCAAAAGACAAACAAAAGTATCGGAACGCCGACAGCTTGGTGCAGTCTTGATCCCGGCAACGTGCATACTTATGTGGTCTAATGTAGCCATTTTGTGACAAAACGAATTAGAGAATCGACATGGATAAGTAGGTCAATAGAGCACAGTATATAATTTTAATGGCAATATAAGGCAAAAATAATCATAATAACGTCATTGCACTGGCATACAGTAATTCTCCTCCATTGCAGGGTTTACATTCCAGACCACCCCGTCATAGGCAAAATCTGAGCTATAGAAATACCATATTTAAATAATAGTACCTCTGCATTTGTTTCAGTATTTACGGCACTATTATTTTTGCAGGTCTTTCAAAACACTTTTGAATGAATTTAAAAACACATTGACAAACATATGGGTATACTCTCCTAAGAACCAGCCTATTCATTTCTGTCCACTGAAGTGGACATTTGTTTTTGGTCTTTATCTTTTCAGTCCACTCGGTTCTATTTTTGACTCATAATTGGGTTGTTTTGGAGTGTATTAAAGTAGCTTGCAGTATACATCAATAACGATGCCCAATAATGGACGTTATAAAATACATCCACAGTTGCTTTCTGTAGCCATAAAAATGATTAAAGAGAACTTGACATTCAGTTTGTTACACCAGAACTAATCTGAGCAGAAAGGTTTTCAAATTTATACCAAATGTATCACAGCCCAAATTATATTATTATTCTATTCTATTCTATTCTATTCTATTCTAAGAACATTTTAACAGTGATATAATATCTAGGCCAAAGTGTTTTTGTAGAATTTTACAATTGACAGAACAAATCGAATTTTAGTGAGAAAATAACACAATTTCCTGCCTTTTATGAGTAAATATTGTGCTTTAAGGACATTTTTCCCATGGGAAACTACTGGTCAAATATTTTCCTTTTCTTTTTTTTTATAGCATTTTGGTGGGTGAATGTCATTTTTTTATCGACTATGCATTTTTTTTGTGAAGGTTTTGTGGCCAAAATATATATAAACATAAACCAGGAAGTCAACCCTAAATGTGTCTTTACCACGACATGTCCAACACACCTCCACTACTCTTTTCTTCATCCCGGCGTTACGTAAATGCCGTGTCCCCCGAAGGACCCGGCCATAGTTGGCTGGGCAGGCCCTGCTTGGCAGCAGTAAATGCCAGGGCACACACATACACACACACACACACACACACACACACACACAAACAGAAAGACAGAGGCCTTTAATGAAATTTGAAGGCCTCGGCTCAAAGAGAAAAGCCAGCCCCAAGGGGAAGCGTTTGACCCGCCACCTCTCTTCTCACCGTCTTCTCCGTATCACGTCATCTTTCTTGTTGCAAAGATGCCAAACCAAACCGAAATTGCCCGTTCAAAACAAAATGGCAGACTTCCAGTATCTTTTCAATAATGCTTTCAGAGATTTTGATAGTGAAGCTTACCAAATTTCATAGCACTCAATGATGCCATGGTTATTGTGACTCACAAAAAAAACAAAAAAAAGTTGTTGTTTTTTAATGTGAAGCAGCTTCAAAGCAAAATGGCTTTTTGTGGGTCGTCTCAAGATAGACATGCCTAACAAATTTTATGTTGCAAGGTAAAACTAGCTATGCGAGCTAAATTTTCAAATAAATCAATTTCAACGCTATTCTTAGAATTCCAGCTTCAAATCTCTGCTTCGAATCTAATCCTGAGACTTTTTTTGTTAGTTACGTCTTTTCAGGCATTGCTTCATTAGACATTTTTTGTGGATCTACTCATCGTAGGCACGCTTACCAAGTTTCATGCCGTTCTTATGGATTCACTTATTTTATGATGATTCCCAGCAAGTCATCAAACTTTACCACCACGATCTGCTTACACACAATTGTGAAAAATGAATAGTTTCACAATTTGGGCTCTAAATCTGCCAGGTTTGCATTTGGTAGCAAATCACACAGAGGAGGTCTTCTTTGAAGAATCCCTGGAAGCCACAAACAAAGTTTTCTGTGGTGCGTGTTAAGTTGTAACAAACAGATTTCACAACATGAGAAAGCAGCTGTTATAAAAGTTCTCTGGTGGCCAAAATAATATTATTGATGTTATTTGGCTTTCCGTAAGTACAAGAGAAAGGGATTGTGAATTTCACATTCCTGCAATATTGATCTGGCCCAACACCCCGATGATTTTCTACAGGGTTGTAGACTAATGCTCTTTTTATACAAGTACTTGGGGATAAAATAAGAGCGAGCTACCACTTGATCTACATGAAATGAAACGCTGTGAGCCTCAGCAACACTGCGGCTTAGCCGGATAACGATTACATGTATTCCCATTTGAGTTCCCACACGTAACATCAAGACTTAGGGACAGGAAGTGGAACTATTGAGTGCAGTTGAGCGCAGCTAGCCGCTAACGGCGCTAACATCTATTGCTGCTCACTACGGCTAACGCTGCGAAGTGCTAACGTTGGCGTTGCCGTTAATTGCTGCAAATAGGTGGAATGTAATGATTAAAAACTGATCTTGATTTCAGGACAATGTTTTGTCGTTGATGCCGAGGATGAGTCAAGACAGCCATTATGCAGCCCGAATCTACTTCAAAATAAAAGTATAGCAAAGTATTGATGTCCATATGTAATTTGGGAAGATAGTGTCGTTTATTTTGAAGATGGCCTCACTACGTTAGCAGCGTGTTACAGTCAGGCAAACATGAATACTTGTTGCTGCGGTTCTTGCTGGTGTACACTAAAGAAATGAGTACCCCAGGCAGAAAAAAAGGCTTTTTTTTTAACCAAGGTAAATTTGAGTCACACCAAGAAACAACCAATTCGTATATGAAGAAACTTGTGTGTGTGCACCATCAATATCTAGACTGTGACATCAGAATTATGTCACATAAGCGGGCCAAACACCGCATGTGAATATTTATATATATACAGTACAAGCGATTGTCCATAATACAGTACAGTACCCTTGAAACAATGTTCAATGTGACTTCTTCCAACCCGCAGGCTGCTTATTACGTAGAAAGAGTTGAATAAGAGGACACGTTAATTCTGTTATTTAAAGTGTTTCTCTAACCGTCAGCGGCGAGACAGATGACAGCGGCTCTGGGTGGGATGATGCCTTTATAACCATATTTGGGTGTCAATAAAACACATCAGCGTATTGTGGGCAAGGCCTTCGCTGAGTTTTCCACAGGAACCCCTGTGTGTTTAGCAACCAGTATACAGCATTTTTTTTTTTTTTTTTTAAAGACCATCCCAGGAATGTGACGTGCATGTAAATAATCATGTAAATAATTATGTAAATGATGCATATGGATGGAGCAGAGGGCTCACTCCGGTTATGAAAGTTATGTAAGTTATGATGCGATATGGTTCAGTTGTTTTATGGATGATTCATTCCTATTCCGATATCACACAATATGCTTCGTTTCAAATATACAATGCACTCTGTACATGATACGATGAATAGCTACAATTACGATATGATTCATGTGGAATTTCAGGGGACATCATTTGCACAAATTCCTATTTTTCCTCGTTTTTACAAAACGAATTGCTCTAATTCCAGTATGATAGGACACATTGCAGTTCTGCTGAGGTACAATTCAATTAAATCATGATACAATTCACCAGAGATGGGCAAAAAAAAAAAAAAAAAAGACCAACTAAGCATTGACGGAAAGTAGGTTTTCGTTGGTCAATGTGTTTGGCACTTCAGAGGTGCACAATCCATCAAGGACATTTAGCTGACAAATGACAGATGAGCAAAAATTTAGTAGTGCATCAAGTCGCTTTCCCACTTTCAGCCTCATAATTGCATTTTTCTATCCCCAACCTGGGAAGGGCTTTACTTTCTGACACATCTAGTAAAGCAAATACCTCTGACCTCGCACTAATCACGTAAAAAAAAAAAAAAAGTCTCCGCAGTGACATTGCCAGGAACTTGTCGCTAATTTACACCGCTAAACAATCATTTGTCTTCGTTTTCCAGACGCGTGAACTTTTCTTTGACGTTTTGCTCGCCTTCACGCGCTAACCTTGACGCATTTTGAGAAAGTGGAGTCCTACATCCGTCAGTCAAAGTTTCGATAAAATCTCTGGGAAGTATCGTCTTTCGTTTGGCTTTTGCAGAAATATGCTTTCAGCATGGGGAGTGTGATGCATGATGTTTGCTGTCAAGAAAATATTAATGCGCGCACGTGTGTGAAGCTCCGTAACCTTATCTTTGTTTTTAAAAGTTTAGCCAGGCCCCCCCAAAAAGAAATGTAATATTTAAGTTATCATGTATAGGCTGCGTAATGTAAAAGTGTGTCTCGTATTTGGGGAATTACGGTATTTAAAAAACAAAACAAAAACGAGGATATTCAGTATTTCGATATCAAATAACTTTGATGTGATCCTGCATGACAGATGCCATGCTAGTATGATAACATGAGTCTGATTTGAGTTTTTCTTTGACCTTTCATGTTAATCAAAACATGAAAAGAAGTTACTTCTAATTAACTAGCCATAGCTGATAGGGAACAGCTTTTTGCCAACAGGTCATTGATTTGTGTGTGTTATTGTTTCGCACACTTTATCGCTTTATGATGACTATCAATCTGCTACGTCAAGAAACCCCTTATATGGTAAATTGATACTGACTATATTCTTTCTGAAACCTCACACAGAGCCCTGAGCAAAAAAAAAAAAACAAAAAAAAAAACACACACACACATCGAGCCTCATTAGCCGCACCGCTAATTCCTCACTGGCCCAGCACCAGCGAGCTAATGCTCACATAGCGGCAGCTAACTTGATGCCGCTCGTAAATTAGATTAATGAGACCCTCCATCACGCTGTCGGAATCTCTCCGCTCCATAAAGGGGTCAGCGTAAATGTTACAGGATCATCTGCTTTAGGGGGGTTTAAGTGCCTTGTAGATGGTACGGACAGGGCTACCACCCCCAAGGAAAATATTGACTTTCCACTTGCTGTACAGATAAGACGCTTGGAAACAAAACATTAGATGAAAACACAGTCATGGCCTGTTTCAAGTGTACAAAGCTAGCTAGAAGTTCTAAATGCAAATCATGCTAATAATGCTATTAACCAACATGGCTGGAAATGTAACGGACTTAGTTGGAGGTAACAAAATAGTTTTTAAAACTGAAGGAGTTACGAGGGGGAGCCCTGTGATGTTCGCTGAAGCTGATTAGATGTTCCGCGTCTCGCTTTGGCAACTGTCTGATTTTTGGCCTTTTGAAGGCTCCGCCGGGGCATGATCCAATTAGTTGAATCCGGCACGGGGATCAGAGGTTGGCCGGCCACTCGTCCGGACCTGCGAGGGGCCGACCACACCGGGCGAATCCATCCCTACCTCGGTGAGCAGCGATTGGATTAGCTAAGCAAGTTTATTTGCCTTTTTACTTGGCTTTTGTCCATCGGGCTGTTAGTAGCCAGGTGATCATCATGCGTCAGTCATTAAATTTCCATTAGGCATCCATTTTGTATCCATCGTCCATTCCATAGCCGTTAAGCGTCCGTAATGTCTTTGGGTGTTCATTATGTCCATCGGGCGTAAGTAAATAACTACAATACTTGAGTCAAACAGTCCATAAAAAGAATCTGCCATTTAAACAAACTTCAACTGAGGTTCAGACATTATTTTTTTTAATTGCTTCTTATCAACATCACAACTGCTCAAAATAATAAATGTTTAAATAGTATATTAAAGCCCCGCCCACCCCAACCCGCAAAAAAATTGTAAAGTCCAAGGTACAATATTTGTTTTTCAACTGGAGTGGGCTCAAAATGAAGTTCAAAAAAAATAAATCACTCGAGTGAAGTACAAATCCATAAAAACTGCACTTCTTAAGTACAGTACTTGCAAAATGTACTTGATTACTGTCCACCACCGTCCATCACATGACAGGTACTTAGTCTTTTGTTTAGTCGAGTTAGTATTTGCGAGTGTTAGCATGTTGCCGTGACTGACGGATCAAAGTCTGGAGCGTGTCAGCGAGCAGTCGTAATCCTCTCAGCTCGGCGGCCTCATTCCCAGACTTGTTATGCTTGGTCATGATGTTTACGTGGCCTTTTGTCCTTTTTGTCACCCTAAACCCCAGCCGCCACCTCACCTGCCCGGAAAGTTGAGGACCACTTTAAACCGTCAAGGCAAGGAACTCGTCTTGTCTTTGTAACACTAAACAGAGAAATGTTTGTTTTGCCCAACTCAATCTGCTTCCACGGTACTGGACTAATGAGGCTAATGAATTCACATTTATGGACTCAAAACATTTGACACAATTGCATCGTTCCAGTAAATTACATGCTCTATAGGGTTTAATGCTGAAGACTGCTCATCTTAAGTCTAACACGTGTTGCCCTTGATGTGGCTAAACCGACCTAAGTCACTTTAAACCAAAATAACTTTTATTTTTCCCAGACATAGGTTCAAATATGTCCACCAAATTTCAGGTTGGTTAGTGAAACTCACTTGGGAGGGTAATTTTTTTTCTTCTAAGTATTCCTGGGAACGCCACACTAACTTTGTTAACCTGTTTCGTTACGCATTTACGTCGCTAAATGAATCAGCCGATAAGCGCTTTCCTTTACAGGAAGCCGTTTGCGTCATCATCCCACATTTCTGGGTCAAAGCGTGTTTGTAATAATTCTCAAGAAGCCAGTTTATGTCCGTGCAAGCGTCCTCAACTTCTGAAATCCAAACACAAAGTCGCCGCTAAAGAGTTTGTTATCATTCCGGCTCGTCAGCTGAGGCTGCAACTCAAGTTTCATATGAAATTGGAGTTTAATGGATATAAATTCACATTTACAGAAAAGAGAATATGAGGTAAACCGAAACATTTTCATCAAGCGATAAAGCTGTATGTACTGTTGGGTTGGAAGTGTGCCTTTAAGGGGTGTGGCTAAGTGAGTGACATTCAGCCACTACTGACTGTCGCCATTCAACACACCTCTAAATAACTCAAAATAATGTCAAGGTGTTCCATGTAGTCCTTTCCTGACTTTTTATTCATTTCTAGAAGAAACAAACATTTAAACACAGTCATTCCTTAAAGTCAAGTCAGAGCCCAGGTCAAGTCCGGCTCACAAAGGTCAGAATTCAGGATCGCAATGTCTATGTACAGATAAAAAATCGGATGGCTTTCATTGGGGTCAACCTTCTTTTTTTGATGGCATAGAACCCTTTGCTTTTATTTAAAACGACAAAAACAATTTCAATTTCGATTGGGCGCACACCTGACTTAAATTGTTTGGTTAAAAATTGGTTTCAATTGCTCTTTAAGCATCCTTAGGCAAAGGGTTCAGTTATTTATTCCTCCCCCTTCTGTCATTGTTTGCATTCTATCCTCATTAAAAGATGAAAACCTAGTAATGTTTGTGCGGTTTTAGCTGTTGTTTCATCCGTGTGATTTTGACAAAGATCAGATCACATTTGATGGTGATTTTATGCAGAAATGTGAGAAATTCCAAAAGATCAGATACCCTTTTATACCACTGTAAAGCAGTGTCAAGAACGGACTCGAGCTCAGCCTTGAAAGAAAGTCAATCTAGTAAGTCCAGTAGGCTTTTTCTAACAGTTTTTGCTTTGTAGAAGAAGCATGAAGGTTTTATATGAATGTTGATTATTGTTAAAAACTGTTGATAATTCCCTCCAACAAAACCCAAGGTCCATCTGAAGAGAAATGGCTTCAAAGATGCCACCACTATGTAGAGCTAGAAGTTATGGTGGTCTTGTGGTGATGAGCAATTTTGTGTTTGTGCCCCGCATTCCTTCTGGAATTATGGCCAAAAAGATTTCCTCGTAACAAAATCTCCTAAAACTGATCCTCTCTCTTGTTAAATGCGATTTTCACTTAATTTGGCCAGTTTAGACATTTTAACCTTCGATGATTTAACCCTATTTTGTCCAATCATTTGATCATTACATCAAAGGCATTTGACATCATAAGGAAAGCATAAGGAACTAAGAAGCTGAAATTTCACCCAGACGGTGAGAACATGTCAAAGTTCATACCACAGACAACTATTTAGTTATCACACTACCGGGAGTGTTACATCCCATTGATAAAATACTGTGAGAGTGATGTGGATGAGAATCGCAAAAAAATGATCAAAATACTGCTCAGGGGTCAGCCGATCTACATGGCCAAACTGCATTGTGTTTCATTAACGACATAAAATAAAAATGTTGAAAAAGTCAAGGAGATGATCAACAGTTGCTGCGCCCCCCAAAACTGCTACTGTTAACTATTCATGGATGAGCACATCGATCTGCCCCCTGCCCCCCATTTTTGCCCTCTCTGTAACCCCCTATGGAGCCCACCCGCGTTCACCCCCTTTCCACCTGACTAGCCAATGGGACCGGGCAGGCTTGTCTGGGTGTGGGCTGAACTAGAGGAGGGGGGGCGAGGGGGTGACAGGACCAAACACCCGACTAGTCAGCCAGCCAGACGGGCAGCAGGCAGCAAAGGGAAACATTTCACACACTGGTGAAGATTCCCGCCGACTTTCTTCAATGGATCCGCACAGCTTCGGGTTCCAATTCACCTGAGGCGGAGCGGCCGGGAGACCGATCCCGGGTGACTTTTCATCGGGGCTGATGCTTCAGGAGAACTTTTCCGACATGGGTGAGCAAGCGGAGACGGCGAGGGGCCGGGCGGGAAGCTGCGTGGAGTTTCACAGCGTCAGGGTGAGTACCTTTCACACGAAAGTTGAAGTGACAGCTGATGGTGGTGGTGACGATGATGACAGGTCGCATGTGGGATGTGATCGCTGCGGGGAGTTCAGAGTTACAGGAACGCAGGAAAGTGTTTCCGCTTATATGTTTCAAACTCTCAAAGATGAGAAGAAGCTCAGCGTGAAGTCCACGTTGGTAAGAGTTCATTAGTCGTGCCGTGCTCAGGCCCACACGATCACGAGAACGCGAAGCTTTCGTCAGGTAGTGTTGTCCATCTGTCGAGTACTTTTGGTTTGAGTTGCGTAACTATCGGGCAAAAAAAAATGTTGAGAACCTTTCGGAAGAAACCCTTTAACTTTTCTTGAGCGGGTTAGCTCTGAACCAAAATGGTAGATGTTTTGTGTCTTTTCAGAAATAGCTTCCTGAGACCTTCTCATGGGTCTACTTGAAAAAGACATTTGAAGGAAATTTTACATGTGATACAACCTGGAAGGACAACCTGGAAAAGATCTTTGGAAGTTAGCAAAATGATCATAAATGGTACTTTCTAACCAAAATGGTACACTTCCTGTGACTTTTTTTTAGAACAATCAGACCCAAAAGATAGATTCTATTTCTTTTTTGAAAGACACCTGAATGGACCAATACAAGAGTGGCATGAAATCAAAATGGACTATTGTTTGTGGGTCGACTCACAACATTTTCCACCATCCATGTTGCTAAATGAAGCTTGCTTCAGGTGCTACGTTTTTAAACAATTCATGAGCTGAATTAGTGTTATGGAAAATCAACAAAATTAGTGTCATGCGCCTACCAGACGCAATAACAAAAACAGCAAGCCTTTGGGTTAAAATTTTAGAACAATTAGACCTAAAAGGTAGGTTGTAGTTTTTTGTTTTTTTTAATACACCCGATGTCCAAATTGATCCCATAATGGCCGCTTCAAAGCAAAATGGCAGACTTTTCATTTGGTTGACTTGTTCGGGCGTTTTAATCTGTCTAAATCTCCCACGCCAGCGCAAAAAAATCAGCCGTAGGAATGATGCTGACAGCTAGCCAAACCTCTTTGAGAATTCCGCACATGAAGCTTTATTTCATAACGCAAAACTCTCCATAAATCACCTAAAGCGCGTATCAAGTCAGAGGTATTTCCGCGGCTATGTCGAAGTGTTATTATGACATTTCAGGTGTTCAGTAGACATGGTCGTATGAATCAGTGGAATTCATCGAAATTGGCAACTGCTGTGTAAATCCCTTTGGAAGCACAGCGATGGAAATGTCCACTTTTTTGCCGTCATACGAAAGGATATTTATGATGGGATAAATCCAAAGCGGGGATTACCTCCAAGGAGGATGAATCTCGTGAAGGATTTACGCTGATGTCAGTATTTTTTTTCCTTCTCGTTGTGACCTACTTCTTGTCCGAGCGGTATTTTTGATGGGATTACAAATGTGCGAGTGCAAGTTTACGAAAAGGAAGTAGTCAGGTGACACCACGTGAGGTCACCTCCAGACTTAAAGGAATGCCGCCGACAGTGTGTGAAGCGGCTTCCACCGCACCCGCTGCGAGTAATGTAGCCTTTTATGTTTTGACACACAATTTGGCTCACATCCATCCATCTATTCTGTATAACGTTTATCCTGTTCTGGGCTTAGGGAAAGTCTGGATCGGTTGCCAATTCATCTTTTTTACCCACGGTCAACTGAGTGGAGATCGCACACCAATCGCATTAAGGCCAATTCAAACCCTCAAGCCAGACTAATTCCTAACCCCAAAACTTGAACCTCAAACCGAGCCTCTTCACTCCAATTCCAAACTGCAAAGTACCGCCAGATTTGTCACATTAAGAACTACAATCAACCTGCAAATCTAATTTAATGCTTTTTAGTGAGGTGACAGTAACGGTACGTTTTTCTTTTCAAATCAAGAGCAAATTAATTGAAACAAGAGGCAACATGTTACTAAATTGTTTTGTGACACATTTACAAAACGGTGTATGCTTTTATTTTGTTATTTATAGGGATGTGAATTATCATTAGTGACACAATTTCCCAGTAGACAAGTCAGAAATAAAACAGATGACCAGTGAGCTAAAATACAGACATATTAACATAGTATATGCAGGTATCAGATCATCTCATTTATGCTTTTTAGTGATAGTAATTGAAGCAAATTAGAAGTTTAATATGGATAAAACTATTTTTAAATTGTGTTATAGTGACTCCTTTGCAAAACATCGTCTGTCTTTGCCTGTGTTAAATTTTTATAACCGTATTGCATCGTCAATAGTGATGCAGTTCGAGGCAGGAATGAAACAGATGGTGTTTCGTGAGCTATCTTCTGCAGTTGCCGAATAAATTGCGCCTCGAGATACCATGACAAATGTAGTTCCAAAATGTTTCCAATTCAGCCAAAAATGCTTTGTGGTGATAAGACGGTACTTACCTCAAATGATTCTTCCAGCCAAAACTAACACTGTTATCCAACAACCATTGTGTTTGTTTATTTGAGTTTGGAAAACTCAGCGATGAGACCCCATAAGCACCATAACCATCATTTGGCTAATAGCGCTATTTGTAAACGTCCCCACAGTAATTTGACTCAGGAAATGCTAATATATACTCAAATCTCACAGGTGCAGCCTTAGTGCCCACTTAGCATAAACAGCACGGCGGGACGTTTCGACATCTTTGCGAAGCGGCGGTCGCACTGTAGGACACGTGTTCGGGGAAAACCATTCGGGAGGTCGGCGAGGCCATCGGCCCCAAAGTATGAAAGGCACGCACGCGCACACGCAGTCATTATGTGAAGATGGGGAGCGTTCATTAAATGCGCTGGACTGGTTCTGGTGTATCATTACCTCTCCCAAGTCATAACATGCCAGACAATACTGACGGTGTAGTGTGTAGTGTGCACTTACTGTAGACATGTGTGTGCATGTGTGTGTAGAAGACAATAGTGATGTATTCTAGCATGATTTAATAATACAAGCAGTGTTTTGGGGGAGTGTGCATGTGTGTGCGTTTTTACGCAAATGTAAGCCACAGGAAGCTAAAAAATGCAAACAGTACAAAATATAAACAAAACGGTTTAGGCTTCCCCTGATTATTTTTTGCGTGACCGCCTTTGATCGTAAGACAGAGCAAAGCCGCACGAGGCGTTCATCGCAGCTAGCTGATCTCGAAACCAGGTTTTGTTACAGGTAGCGTTGTAGTCAAGACCATACCGAATGGAGAGTATCGAAACTTGGACGACAAAGACAATTTTGGAGGTTTAAAAAGAGACAAAGCCAAGACATTTGTAAGTCAAGACTGAGACACGACCAAGACTGAGACACGACCAAGACTTTTGGAGGTCAAGACTGAGACAAGACCAAGACATTGGGACGTTGAGAAATCGGCAAGACCAAGACCTTTGAGAGTCGAGAGTGAAATAAGTCCAAGATCTTTAGAGGTCGAGACAGAGACAAGACCAATACATTGGAACGTTGAGAAATCGGCAAGACCAAGACCTTTGAGAGTCGAGAGTGAAAAAAGTCCAAGATCTTTAGAGGTCGAGACAGAGACAAGACCAAGCCATTGGGAGGTTGAGAAATCGGCAAGACCAAGACCTTTGGGATTCGAGAGTGAAAAAAGTCCAAGATCTTTAGAGGTCGAGACAGAGACAAGACGAAGACATTGGGACGTTGAGAAATCGGCAAGACCAAGACCTTTGAGAGTCGAGAGTGAAATAAGTCCAAGATCTTTAGAGGTCGAGACAGAGACAAGACCAAGACATTGGGAGGTTGAGAAATCGGCAAGACCAAGACCTTTGGGAGTCGAGAGTGAAATAAGTCCAAGATCTTTAGAGGTCGAAACGGAGACAAAACCGAGTAGGAACTGAGACGGGATCAAGGCGATAGAGATAAGACCAAGGCATTTGGATTTTGAAACTGCGACAAGACCAAGACTTTGGGAGTTCAAAAGGGACAAAACAAAGACTTTGGGAGGTCAAGACAGCGATGAGACCGAGAGGTCTGATAAATTTGTTCACAATCCCCAAACTGTTTTTGATCTTCACGGTCGTTACTTTTTCACTTATCTTAACCCTGTAGCCAATTTTTCGGAATCTCTCTTTGCTTTGGTTACTTGCTTTTGTCTCCTCCAATTGTGGTAAGCTGAAGAAACTCACGTTACTGTTGAGGTATACATCTTTACTCCTTGCACCCCAACAAATGCGATACAACGTTGTCCAGGTCAAAGGTTCATTCCAACCAGCTTGATGGGTGAGATACCTAATGCCCAACTCAAAAGGACATTTTTCCAATTCGCCCCTAAGCCTAGCAGTAACGATAAAATTCAAACCCCGACGTTGCTTTGAATCCACAATCTGATTCCCATTGGCTCTCCAGGTAACTCAAACCCCGACCCTAACATTTAACCCTCGGTTACCCTTCGGACTTTTGAAAGCGTTCATGTTTACGAAGGTCCCCTTTGATGACGCCACAGCACAAACTTACATTTTAGAGAAGATGCGTGATTTCATTTTGACTTCATTGACTAGAGACCTAAACTGGACTGGGACGCGTCCTGCTACTCAAGAGACCCCGGTATTTGTCCCCCATCTTCCCAACAAGCAAAAGTTTATCTGACCTATATTATCTGGGGCTTTCCCCCTGGGTGGGCTCAAGCTTGAGCTTTCACTTGAGCGACTTGTAGCAAGAGAACCCGTCAGACCTTCGGACGGGAGGCGGCGACCCGGCAGGTTGGGAAGTCTGGTCGTTAGGGTGGCGGCAGGAGGTATTAGGCCAGCTGTAAGAGGCGGGGGGGGGATTAAGTCCGGCTGACCCTGCAGAGTTGCAGGGGAGGTGGTGGATATGGACTTCACTTGGAGAAGAGCAAAGGCGGGGAAGCTGGAAGTTGAAAGGAGTAAAGGCTGTAAAGGAAGTGATGGAGCGCTTGACGAAATGGACCTTAGCACTTGCTGGCTACGGTCAACTTTTTGAGTGGTGGTGAGAAAAGTAGCGCCCCCTGCTGCCCCCTGAAGGCATTTATTGGAAGGTCATATCAAAAATTGTCCTTTCAGCATGGTATTTTGACTAATATTGTATTTGTGGAATATGAATGAAGCAGAAACCTCCACCTGCTTTTATTCTTCCCATGCGGCTGCCATTTTGTTTAGGACTGTAACTTGCTCCAGACTGAAAATGATACCACAAATTCCACTCCTTGTATTCTCGCTTCACGGAGGAAACGAGTAAAATGACTTAGTTCTAAACAGGACTGTTCTGCATATACCTTACAAGGGATAGATTATTGGTGATTTTCTATGAATTTTACAAACAATTATACATATATTACATTTACGTTACATATTACACTTGATTTACATATTTACTACAGCTGTTCCTTTATTATTGTGAAAAGTCGATAACGTGATCAGTGTCTCTACATAAGCTGTCAGCCCTTTGTATTACTCAGTACCAAATAAGTGGCTCTCGGTTTCAAAAAGGTTGGTGACCCCTGCCCCAGGCGTATTTTAGACAGCTTGTGTAACATCATTCTTTAACTTGTCTGCCAGAAAATCGCAACACTAATGACAACGCACATTCGTATAAATTTGAACAAAATAAAGCCATGCAAAGACGTCACAAAACTCTTTTTAGCAGTAAGTTGATTCATGTTCCAATTGATGTGCTCTTAATTTGAAAAGAAAGCGTACTGTTCCTGTCAAGGCATTAAATCATTAATTTAGATTTGTCATTACCTGTAGAATCCCTTCTAGAATGCCACACACCCCCTGAAGTGGCATCACATACCTGCTTGTACCCCCATTTGAGAATAACTGCGCTAAGCTATTTATAACAAGCCTGTTTGCCTTCGGTCGTTATCACGTCATACATGGTGGCGCTGTGGTTAGCGTATCTACCTCACAGTTTGACGTTGTGGGTTTGAAGCATCTCTGCGTACTCAGGCTTCCTCCCACATTCCCCAAACTTTTTTTTTAAGTTAAATGAAGAGTCATTTTCGCCATATGTGTGATTATGAGAGTAAACACCCACGTTTACCTCATGAACATGGCTGCTGACAAGGAACAGGCATTGTTGTTTGCCTCACCACCACGGCCACTGACATGAAACAGACATTTTTATGCCATCAATACCGTTGGACAGATTGATGCCATTTCTGGACCTTTGCAGGCCAACAATCACATTGCTGTGGGTCCTCCACTCTCCGAGCTGGTGTAGCTGTTGGAGCAGTCCTTCAAGGATTGCTTGTTTTGGCAGCTAAATGACATTTACGCTTCTTTAACGAAACAAATCACGGTAAAAATCAACATGTGCTGGCTGAAGCCGTTTTATGCTGTCACATCGCAGCCAAATATTTGCTGCATTAGCTCCATGGACAAAACATTAGGTACAGCTATTGTACTGGTTAGCTGGTTCTCTGACCTCGTGTTCCTGCCCGATGGGGTTTATGGTCTCACTTTATCATGACACATAGACACAACCACACACATACAATAATTAGAAAGGCGCAAACAGGAACAGAGAAAAACGCAGGCACGGAGACACCCAGAGAGAAAAAAATACGTACGCATGCATTTAGGCATACGTGCACACCGCATCAGGTATGCACACAAAGACACACTTAGCCAATCAGAAAGAGGATTGCTTCTTTTGAATTGTGCTTGCAGTACACAAAAGTGCCTACAGGGGCGCTGGCGGGAACACATTTTTCTAAAGTTAGACGGATGATGTTTTTCAGGGCGGATACCAATATTAATAGTCAAGGAAAGTAAAAAAAAATGACATTTTTTAAATGTCCTTAAGTGCATGTTTATTCAAAAAAAATTCTGGTTTGCACAATGTTTCTTTTTAAATGATTAAAAATAATAATAATAACTTCATGATAATATACAGCTGCAGGTTGGAAGACTGGTTAGGATGACCACTAGGATGTCCACCTCACCCTGTGGAGGTTGTGGGTTCAATTCCAGCTTTGGTCTTCCATGTGTGGTTTGTCTATGATGGCGTGAAAGTTATTGTTTCAGTCCAAACGTCCCCACGAGGCACAACGTCCTCACAGCGAAAGCGTTTTGTAAGGGATTGGTCCATACGAACCAGAAAGAACAAACGCATGCACAAAGTCAGCGTACGCAGAGACAGTTAAATGCACATACAGTTGCACAGACAGGCCACACGCATCCAGATGTGCGGCCGTTGCGCTGTTGTTCTCCTTACTTGGCTTTGCTTTCATTTGGCGTTATGACGGCGCACGTGATCCCACTCCGCCTCTGTCATGTTTTGCAAACACCTTTCAAAATAGCAACGCGAAAGCATGCGAGTGAGCCATCTCGCTATTAAATACGCACATAAGTCGGATTGTGATGACATCATCATCATTAGAACGCCCGAAGCGCCGACGTATAAACATCTGGCCGCTCAGCCCAACACGTGTTGTCTTTTTGCGTCGAAATATTAGGGACCCCCTCCCGCTCCCCGTGCCTCCAAGCCAAATCCCAAGATCAGCACGCAAAGCTTCCTCCATGCGACCTTTGAACCTTTTGTTTATTATTTGACTTGAATTCGGTGGGAACTACTCGAGACGTCCTAACCTTCCGTCGCCGTGCGGGTTTGAGCCGGTGGTCCCGGCCCCCCTCCCAAGGTGGAATGCGGGCTCGAGACCTCGTGGCTCCTGACCTCCCCGATGCGATACGAGGCCGACGCTGTGAAGGTGATGGCTGACTGACATGCGTGCGGAAGTCGAGCGACTAATGCACTTATCTGCTGTTGATTAGCTTTGGTGGCTCCACGTCTGGTTCCTCCAGCTGAGAGCCCCGTTGAGCTTTCAATTTGGGTTCTTAACGGACTTTTCTTTTCTATAATACCTTGCGTCGGTCCCCGGCTCGTCCAAACATAGTATTCTGATAAATATCACATTCCCGGAGTAAGGATTAAGTATACCATGCCGTCCGTTGAAGGCTGCCGTCTGAACATCATGCTGTCCTGTATTGTTGACTGAAATTGATGTCAAAGTGCCTTCGGGGGAGCACTGCAGTCTCGCAGATGTCACCGCTCGCATATTTTCTGGATTAGGTCATGTGATATACACTGACACCTAAGTTATCATTTGTGAACCCGTGATTTTAGAGTGCAATTTTCTGAGTTGTTCTGTACAATGACCTTTTTTTTTGTTTAATTTTGTGCAAAATAACTAAAAAAAAATTGCTTAAATTGACTCAAGATGCACAACTATCTGAAAGATACTTCTTTTCTGAATTTATGTATGGGTTTTACCTCACCTAACTTCTTCTTTTCTACATACTCTTCACGCATTTAAACCACAAAAGCAAGCTAAAATCATTGTTGGAGCCGTTTGGCCTGTTTTCTACAATCGCTGTGACATCACAACAATAACAACAGTAGTAGTAGTAGCAGTAAGAGCACATGGCAGCACGTCAGCAGCATGTCAACTCTCTGCAGGCACACCGCACTAATCTGATTAGGCAGGTCACAGGGTGTGTGTGTCTGTGTGTGTGTGTGTGTGCGTGTGTAAGAGGACAGTGGCCAGACTTAGACGTCTGCATCTCTGTCTTGTGTCTCCTCACTATCATGGCATGTCTGTCTGTCTGATTCACCCAAAAAAAGTCTGAAAAAAAAAAAACAGCTATTTTGTTCAGGCACTCAGGAAAGGCTCCTAAGTGGCAGTGAGAGTGATAGTGGTTTTGTTGGGATTCACGTTGTTTTATTTCAATGTGTGTCGGCTGGCTGTCCATCATACAACCTGATGGGGGGCATGGCTGGAATATTTAATATTATTTTAAATACTGAGTGAGCGCAGGCAAATCTGCTTAGCAACAAGTGGGAGCTTGTGTCACGCAGACAAAGGAAAACAGTCCTACTACGGTATTACCTGATTGAAACTACACTATTGTTTCCTACTATTGCTATTATCGATACAAACCCCTAATACTAATATTGCAACAGACTTTTTTCTTACAAGTAATACAAGTAATACAACTACGTTTCCTATCTACTGCAACAAAACTACGACTCACTTCTATCAATACTACGATCTTCTACCAATACCAAGTTTCAATATCGTACTGATATCTGGCCTTTTTTCAAGGTATCAATACTGGCAATGTCAGTTTTACAATCGTGAACTATAAATTACAAATGAAAAGAATAGAAAATTGCCAATAATTTCATTAAATTTAATGGAAAATGTTAGAATAGATTCGTCTTTCTTTTACGTTATCCGTCAGTCCTTTTGGCATCAATACCTGGTATTGATATTGATGTCTCTTCAAATTGTTGATTATTTGTAGGGGTGTGGTTTAAAAAAAAGTTGTCTCAAACATGCCTATATACGTTCTTCTCCCATTAAAACTGGATCATACTAGTACTTCTTCTACAACATAACCATATACACTAGTATGTGTACGGTGTACCAGTATGTGAAGGATGTACGTGGCGTCAGCAGATCTAATTTAACGTTTTTAATGATGTAACAGGAACAGTACATTTTTGCAGTACACGGTACAGTACACTTTTCAAATTAAGAGCAAATTAGTTGGAACATGAAGCAACATATTGTTAAATTGTGTAATAGTGACCCCTTTGCAAAATGTTATTTGCCTGGTTTTATTCAATCCATGTTATGTAGTTACTGAACCTTTTTTTTCATCCAAACAAAAATGCTTTGTTTAGGGGGTACCTGGAAAAAAAAAATCAAGTGGGTAATTCATTGCAAACAGGTTGAGAACCACTGGCCTAAAACAGCTACTACTACTACAAAGAGGGCCATATACTTAGCATAAGTTTTTTTCCTTACAATAGGCTGTAAAATTTGGGTCTGACATCACCTTACGGACAGGATACGGAAAAGAAAGGAGAAGTCTGGAAAGTTGTTTTTGTTGTCATCCTTTGGCCAGCAGAAACAGTGCAAAACAGCGCAGGCGGTCAACGCACGCTGCGTTTCCAACCACAACTCCGACACACCCTGGGCCCAGTCTGGCGCTCCGCTCTGGATCCTTCAGACAAACCAAAGCAGACCAGACTGCTGCAGTCCGGAATAACATCAGGAAACAGACAGCTCGCCTCTAAAAGTGTCTGCAGTGGTTCCAACTTTAGCTGGACTGTCATTTAACTGTACAACATCATGCAGGGAGCTGCTTCTAGTATTACAGCCGATAGCTGCTTTGCATTTTGGCTCATTAGCAAAAACTCACAGAGCATAGCCAAAGACTGGGACCATGTACAGTACTTTCACGCTGATACATGACATCACATTATTTAATGAACGCCAGTTTTCGGTCTGACAATGCTTTCAGATCGACTCCGGTACCTTCTTCTGTTAAGTAAGTCGTAGTGAAGTATTAAAAAGACAGGTTAAGTCTATCTATATATACTTAGTACTAGAATTCGTTCTGTTATTTGAATGTGATTTATTCAATACAGAATATATACGTGGAATATATACAATAAGTTATTTCATGAATTTAATGACGATGGCTTTTATATACCTCATTACTTTTAACTTGCTCTTTCCAGCGTTTTGTCTTTGAACGCTCAAGCTAACATTTTTTTGACAACTCACGTGTGCGCGCAATCGCTGACTTACCAAAATAAAAGAAAGATGATCAACCATAGCAATATTTCCCGATCTGCTAAGTTTATTAATATTATTTTGAAAACAAATCGGAAGTAGTTTCTTTACCGTCGTCCACATTGACGTTGGTGTCGCAAAAGTTGGTCCTCCTCTAGCCAAGCAGCACTCAGACCAAATTTGAGTCCGCTTGGAGTAAGCAGCTTTCCGGTGCGTCTCTCGGCGAACCCCCGCCGTCATGGATACTCCTCGGGCTAGCGTTCAACGGTCTGCCGGATAAAGAAAAAACACTTTATCGGACCACCGTGTCATGGGAATTCTGTTCGCCCGGTGCGCTCGGCACGGTGGACCAGCTTCTTGATGGAAAGCATGTCACCGCAGCAACAGCAGCAGCAGCAAGGCGCCGCCGTGGGCCGGAGCGACTCCGACTCAGTGGCCGGGAAGAGCGCGCCGCTCCCGGATAGTAAAAAGGTAGACAGCCGCTTCTCATCATGCTTCAGTCAACTTTTTCCCCTGCCACATTGTGCGTCCCCGGGTGCGTATTTTACGCACACGGACAATCAACGGGTGTCTATTTGCTCCAAATCTCCAAATGTAGTCTTTAGAAAAAAGTAGTAATTTAATATTGCATTTGGGGGAGGAATTAGCAGTTAATGACCAGTTACGCAGCATTTTGTATCGTGTGGCCAACGGTAAACATTTGAGTTCTATAGGGGAAAAATACTACATTTTTATGTCCTTGTCACATTTTTTGCTCAAATATGGTGTTTAACTGTAAAGTTTTACAATTCTATGGGGAACTACTACTTTCCTGTTGTAGTTGCATGGGATACAATATGTCTGGGACAAATGTAATACAATATAACAAAAATATATTTTAATTATGATCACTACGTATGATTATTATCAAGATTACTATAGTTGTGTTTTGATTTTTCTACACACTAGAAACTAGCATGATCCTCGTGATTATTAACCACGCAAACACACAGGGGGCACACACATAAGATTTATTAGTTAATTAATCATGCGGACAAATTGGCTACATTAATTTTTAAATGGCTTAATAATGATTGAAGATGTTCGTGCATGCACAGTGCAGTGATGTCAACAAATTTTGTTAAACAGCGTCGCGCGTGGCCTTTATTGGAACTGTAGTTTTAATTGAATCGATCCACTTCTGAGTTAGAATCCCAATACATTTGAATCGTTTAGTTATGTCCGTAAAATGTTTTTATGTAGCTCTGTTTTGACTTCAAAGACAATTGACGAAGACAAGTGATCAAATGTGCAAAAAAATCCAAAGAAAAAAAACAGGAGTCCCTTTGTTTCTTACAGAAATGAGGTCACTGTCAACAGTTTCCCTTACAAAAAACAAAGTTTTTTTTAAATATTGCTCTATTTTTTAATGCATTAATATTGTACTTACATATAACTTAATCATGTCCCTAATAACTTGGCAAAGTAACACATTGGAAATTAATTTGATGCATTTTTATAGGGATTTGTGTTTCAATAGTGTTTCAATAGTTTTGGCTCATTGGCGCAGTGGTTAGCATGTCCAGCTCTCAGAAGACCCTATTCCAGCTGGCCTTCTTGTGTGGGGTTTGCATGTTCTCCCTAAGTCCGCGTGGATTCTCTCCAGGTGCTCCGGCTTCCTACCACACTCCAAAAAAACATGCATGGCAGGTGTATTGGACACTCTAAATTGTCACGTCACATTAGGTGTGATTGGGTCTGTGAATGGTTGTTCGTCCCAGCGTGCCCTGAAATTGGCTGGCAGCCAGTTTAGGGTGTTCCCCGCCTACTGCCAGAAGTCAGTTGGGATAGGCACCAGCAAGCCTGTGACCCCTGTGAGGATTGGCGGCTATAAAAAAAAAAGGATGGTTATTGTTTAAAAGGGAAGTCAACCCAAACCTTCCTTAGTTCTAACATCAAAAAGAAAATTCGGGTTGACTTCTCCTCTTGTAGGCATTGTATAGATATTTTTTTGTGATAGTATGTCGAGTTGTTGCATACTTTTTATGGACTTCTTGCATTTTTGTGTCCAAATATTGCACTCCTGGGGCCTTGCATACCACAAACCAAATAGCGCCGCCATTTAGTGGGATATCGATGCTGAGTAAGCATGCGGTAATGTTTTTTGGCACGTTTAACATTGCATTTCACATTGGCGAAGGCATCTTAAATGTGTGGAGATGTTTCTTTTTTTTCTCCTCTTTTTCAGAATACAAGCATTTTGCTGTCATTAGTAAATTGTGCTCAGGGTCACGATTGTCGAATTTCGTCATTGCTAACTTTTATTTGCAATTTATTTCATCTGGAGCCTCTCAGGTCTGAATGATGGAGGGGTTGCATGTGAGCAAAGTGGTGACAGATACTTGAATTAATAATACAACTACAGGTACAGGAGCAGCTAAGATTTTGGAAATGCATTAAAATCTAAATTGTCTCAAATACATAAGAATTGAAAATATTCAGGCTATGAACTCTTGATGGTGCACAGCTGTGATTTGAAAGTCATAAAGCATCATGTTCAAAGATGATATCTGGACAAAAAAGGTGCCTACTTTGAAGATATAAAGCATTCTGTCTTGATAACAAATAACTCCATTAATATTTATGTATAATGTCAATGATTTAAGGATTAATCTACATTTTTTTTTTTTTTAATGATTTAAAAGAACACTTAGTGTTTCCAAACTTTAGTCTGATACGGCACTACATCACTCGTGCCTCATCGAATGCAAAAGCACAAAGAAAATGGCGAAATTTGATTGACACAAGCCAAGAGGTACTAATTTCGTAATGTACATGATTATTGTGACCGCTGCGAAGCCTAATATTCGGGTGACAAGAGGCAGCCAAAATATTTGAACCATCTCCCGGCGTGATGCAATGCAACAAGGCGATGTGCCAACTTTGGACTTGTTCCTCTTGTTATGTCAGACGTGCGCTGCCGCCGCATGTGGCCTGTCAACCATTTCAGAAATGTTACGGTTGCCTTCAGCATTCACGATCATGACAACACTTAAAAGGCAAAGGGCTTTTTTTTTTTTTTTCAGTTTTTCTTTTCAGAACAAATATAGTAAGAAGTGCCTTGATAAACAAGTTTACTTTGTTCCTTGACCACACTTTAAGCCAGTTCTTAAATGGCATCCACCCATTCGTGTTGGTACGTAAATATAATAAGTAATTCCTAGATGATGGTGTCCCCTGAGCAAAACATTGTATGCATTTATTTAAGTTTTATCCTAACATGCATTGTTATTCGTGATGCAATTTTCCGGCAGACAAGCCATTTTTGTTGGTACATGTTCTATCTTCTGGAGTTGCTGAAAAAATATAAAGAGAGATACCACTAATGGTATCACTCCAAACAAACTGGCTGGCGATTCAATATTTTTTATCCACAGACTACTTTTGCTCGCTACTTTCCATCTTTAGTCCTTGAAGCTCAATTCCTCTTTTTCCCTTCTCGGTTGCCGACACTTCTCTTTTCCTTCCAGCCTCCACACTTCCCCTCACAGTCTCTCTTCTGTTACGCGCACACACACACACACACCACACAAAAGAATGAATAAAAGTTGGCTTCCCGGTGGTATTTCCTGTTTGTGGCGTCAATGAGGCTGAACATAATAAAAAATGATCACATGTTTGTATGTTTTTCTTCATTTGTGTGTGTAGAAAATGAAGACGCTGGCTCAGAGAAGACAATCTGCTCCCTCATTGGTCATCAGCAAAGCACTGACCAGGTCCAGAAGCACATCCAGGTATATATACACACACTCACGCACACACACATGTAGGGGTGTACTAATTACGATACACACATTTTGCAGCAGTGCATGCAAATGCACGCAGGGCTGCAACCGGCGAGTGTTTTTAAAAATCAATGTTGATTTTGTCAATCAGAATTGATTTTACAAAACTGAGGAAAATGTACCAGCAAATTAACAAATTTTTCAATGAAAAAGTGGTATTGTCAAGTCAGCGAGCCAATTGTTTGGGCCATGTGTATGTCAGTCATATTGTTGTCATAGAGATTCATTCGATAAACCGATTAAGGGATTTAAATGACTTAATTTCATATTCAGTTTGAGGGACACTTTAGAACTATGTGCTTCCGTCTCTCAAAAATCACGAGAAATGCCGTCAAGACAGTTGCAAGCGTCGCGATTCTGGCAGCGCATTTCCAATGTGGGACTGTGAGGATTGGTTGTAAATACAGTAGATCCTGATAAGAATTTATTGTAGATTTCAATTTCAACAAAATTGCAGTGTCCTGGTTTTTAACGCATTCAATTCCAAAGATAATTTTTTACAATACTTTTAAGAGTGTTGACATGCAATTCCAAGTTTTATTGTTGGTATTAAAGGGTTGGAAAATAGTTGGTACTGAATTGAGTTAATTTTGAAAATCTGGTCATTCTTATGTGCTAACACTTGACACATGTTACGGTACAATCATGTCAGTTTTTGTTTTGTTTTATGATATTGACAAAATGTTCCGTGAGAGGCTTGAAAATTGAGCGAGCGCGGGGGTCATGTGACTCATTCGTAGCGCCGCAGGGGGTTGATTGACATGTTTATGAGATACGAGACTCTTGGTGGCACACGTGGCCAAAATCCCTTCCTCTTCCTGATAACCGGAGCCAAACGCACCGGGGGAAACTTTAATTAGCCGTGCTCGCGCCAACCCTGTTTTCATGCACTGCCAGCTTCCAGAGCAGGAGGAGGATGGACGGCGTGTGTGTGCGTGCGTGCGTGCGTGTTTGTGCTTGTGTGTAAACAACCTGCTCTCTCACACCGCAAGTCACGTGATCACTTAACGAGCCATTTGGGTTTGTCGTTATGCAAGCGGGCCTCACGCAGTCGTCCAATCACATGACCTCATATCGAAGGAAAGTACCGTGTGTGTGTGTGGACGTGCGTGTGTGTCGTTGTAACCTAGCAACTTGTTTTCCAAAAGGCAACATGACATTCTTAAAAGTGAAATTCAATAATGCAGTGAGGTCACTTCCTGACGGCCTGGCTTTCCCATCAGGAACCCCCTGAAACACAGACCCTGGATTTTGACATTACACACACCCTCCCCACATCTTCACGCACATGCACACACTCACGGACTCACTTCATCTCCATTTTAATAACGCCATCATGTGGGACATTTTGCCACCTCTTTTTTTAATGCCTGTAAATGAAAAAAACAGACAAGGTTTCTGCATTCTGACCTCATTCTGTGTGTGTGTCAGGCCAGACGGGGATGTGAGTCATGCGGGTGGGAAGACATGAGAAAGTGCAAGTGAGTGGTCACCTTCTTGTGGGTGCCTGTCAATCAGACAATCACTGTGGAGCTATGCTTTTCAATGTATTGAATTATTAGATTATTTTGCCGTCATTCTTGGCTCGTACAGATATACAAATATACAGGCTTCAGAAGCTGTATTATGAAAAACTTCAATTGGGGGGCTACCAATCCATGCTAGTGGTGATTAGTATGCTGTGTTGTGTATCTGTGTTCGCCAGCGCCATTAATCAACATCATCAACGTCACAATGCCGCCATTAGTGGCGCATCCATCACGCTCAAAAGGAGCTGGTCTTCTCGGCTGTCAATCTGGCATTCAGCGGGGCGGGACGCACGCTGAATACCGACCGCGTTGTCTGTTGCACTTTTCTTGCGTGACGGCAAGACGCCGCTTCAGGAAATACGGTATTTGTGGGCGGTTTCATTTATTCATTAAATTGAATAATTCAGGGGTGAAACGAGCCCTCGAGTAATTTGAGTGCCTTGATTTAAAAAATTATGAATACACATATATATACATACATACAAATATACATCCAGATATTTATATGCCGATGTGTTGGTGTGCGGCTTGAGGTGGGTCGGGCGTACATGTTCGTGCGAGGGTCCGGCGTGTTTTTGTAAACATGAAAGAGATGCAGATAAGATGACATGATTTGTCCAAACAGGAAAGGACGGAGCTTTTCAAGCGCTTCCTGACTCACCCATTTTTAAGCCAATCAGAGGAAAGCGGAGCGAAGACAAGATGCATGACGGGAGTCCTTTGGTTTCAGGGAGACCTGCCTGACTCCGGTGAGCCCGGAGTCCTGTGGTCTGGTCCAGAGCTTCCTGAACGAGAGCCCGGGCCGAGCGTTCCTGGGTTACATTCAAGTCCAGATGAAGACGGGCCTGCAGATCCAGGACAGGCATCTCTTCCTTTTCAATGACACGCTCATCGTCACCAAGACCAAGTCAGTCCTCACTACTGCCTGACATCTCAACACCCAATGTCCTTAGAGTATCTACCCCCTCACATCGACCTTTTAACGTAACTCATCTCACCTTTTCTGGATTCCTTTACTACGTACCTCCACTTACCTTCAAAAAACCCTATACTCTTCCTTCTTCCTACATGTTCACCGCAAACTCGCATAACCTCTTTATTTCCCACTTTACCTCTCTGACATTCCATTATCTATACTCACTCATCAACTATGTGGTTTTTACAGGTTTTCTGCAGGTATCAACAGAACTAATTCAACATTTTTCAATGCCGTGACAGTAACAGCACATTTTCTTTCAACTAGAGAGTAAATCAATTGAAACATGAATCAACCTATTATTAAATAGTGTTATAGTGACTTGGTTACAATATTTTTTTTAAGTTTTATACGGATTCACATTGTCATCAGTGACGCAATTCTTTAGCGGACGAGTCCGAAATACAACAGTTGATATTACGCAATCAATGTTCTGAAGTTGCTGGATAAAATAGACTAAGGCCCGAGCCATGTGAATTTTTGTAGGCTGGTCAATTGTTGACATCAAAAAATACCGATTAATCTGTCGATTTATTTTAAAAATGATAATGAATAAATGCATTCGCATCGGCGGCAATTATCTGCAGATTTTCACTATACATCATTGAAAAAAAGTTGCCAACCACCGTTCTAACCCATTTACTTTCTCCCTTGCCACTTTCCCCTTCCAGCCTCCCTCCCTCTTTTTGGCCATTACCTTGTCTTTTCCCTTTTCCTCCCTCTTGAACTCTTCTAACCTCCTCAACTCTTCGCTATGCCTCCCTCTGCTAAACGTGTAATTATTTTCCGGCCAATTAAATCCATATGAAGCCCGGCGGGGATCAAAGCCCAGCGCGAGGGCTCCCCACCCAGAGCAGTGCACCAAAATAGAAACTTAAAGAGCACGTCCGTATTTAACGCACGCACACACGCGCGCGCGCACGCACACAGTGTGTAGACACAGCAGGACCTTTGTGGTGGGTTCCAGTCCAAGCTGACCCCTCGGCTATAATTGTCTTTATTACACGGTGGCTGAACTGAACGCGGGCCAACTGGGAGGAATGTTTGACAAAATGGCTGCCACGCATTGACGTGCATGGGCCCCATTTGGAAGGTCGTCCTCTGTAATCGTGGCGACGGCTAAAATGTGCTTTTGGGTGAGCACGCCTGTTGGCGAATATTGCGCAATCATTCATTAGTGTTGAGCTGTTTTAAGGCTCAGTTTTAGTTCTTTAAGACCACCTGTTTTGTCTAACGTACATTTTGCAGACATTTACCCTGTCTACAAATCTGTGAAGCACACAAAAGTTTTTTTTTTTTTCCCATAATTGGGATTTTTTTTTTTTTTAAACCAAACGGGATCCACATAGGTACCTTGAGGAACCCCTCAAAAGTTAACCCCTCAAAATTATTTACATTATGCATACCTTTCTGAGCTCTTAGTACACCATATTGTCATAAAAGTAAATCATAGTTTAGTTTCTTGAAAAATAACAATTACTAACAATAACTAATTAATAACAATGACAATTACTTCAGATTTGAAGTATAATGAATTAGGTCTCTGTATTGGCAGATCTTCAAAATCAGGTGACTTATTTTTAGCCTTAGATTCAAAGCCAGTTGTAAAGAAAACGTGATCGGGATATCCCTTCTATATAGTATAAAAATTATTGGGAGATTTTTTTTTTCCATTATTACAGATATCACTATTTCCTGTAGGTCCCCATCTCACTTCAAGGTGAAGGCTCGAGTGCGCACTTGCGAGATGTGGACAGCAAGCTGCGTGGAGGAGGTGTGTGAAGGCAGCACCAGCCCGGAGAGAAGCTTCGTTCTGGGATGGCCCACCTGCAACAGCGTGGCCACCTTCAGGTACACACCCCATCGTGGTTTATTTGAACTCTTGTGCGGTATTTGGTCCAATCATTTTGACTTTTACATCTAAGGCATTTCACATCAAGCGGAAAGCATGGAAGCAGGGAGCTGAAATTTCACCCAGACGGTGATAACGTCAAAGTTCAACATGGCACGGCCACTTTATCACACTATCAGATGTGCCATCCTTTGGCTAAAATACTAAGAGTATTATTTGGAAGAAAATGACCAAAAATGGTCAAAATACTGCACACGGGTTCATTATGAATGGCGGAGACTGTTTACTCTTAAAAAAATCAGTCCATATGTTATGAGCGGCTGGCGACGCAAGGAACCCCGCCGTAAACATACATTGCGTGCCGAGGACTATTTGGCTTCGTGAATCGTTTCCAGTGGTATTTATTTCTGTTGCGCAAGGTGGCTGTAAAGTACATTACATAGCTTGAATATGGAAACCTCAAAATATATATCAAGACGGTACACAGACCCTCAAGGCCCTGAAGGGCGGCGCACCATTCCTTACGCTCCTCCGCAAAACCGCAGCGTGACATGCTAACATCACACAGGCTGCAGAGTGCGCGTTTACACCATTTACACCCTCCGGCCTCATCACAGGCAGCCGTGATGTGACGTAACATTCTCGCATTCCCCCTCAGTGGGAATCCGCTGGTAGTTTCAGCGCCGCGGAACGGCGCGTTGCGTAAGCCGACCGCGTCTTTTTTGCAGATGATGACTCTCCTCGTCAATTTTGATGTCAACATAATCTGTGCGATCTTTCCGCCTTTCCTCCGCAGCTCCGAGGAGCAGAAGGAGAAGTGGCTGGCGCTCATCAAAAGGTAAAGGAGATCTTTGTATTCGGTTGGAAAACGCAAATGTAGAAATCGGGTGATTAATTACAATAAACGATAGTGAGAACAACGGGCTACGTTTTTGTTCATATAATGATTCAAAAAATTATGTGAGTTGCAGATAATATTTGGTTGTTTGACAGTACTTTGTTCTTTAATATTGTTGAACTTTACAATAGACGATCAGCAAAAACGGCCTTTTTTTGTCATTGTAGTTTTTTTTTCACTTAAATTTTTCTCATTTTTGCTTTTGTTTTGTGTTTTTATTTAGGAATTTTGATTTGTTTTTTAAACTTGTTTTTAATCTTTTTTATTTTGTAGTAGTTTACTTTTACTTATTTGTTCATTTATTCATAATTATTGAGTGTTTATTTAAATTTTTTATTTGTATTTTATATTCAATTTTAATGTATTAATTAATATATATGTAATATACATTTATTTGTTATTTTTTGATTTGATTCAGAAATCGTTTTATTTTGTCATGTTATCATTTGTATTTGTTCTTGACATTCAGTACTTGTACTTGTTATTTTAACGAGTTTTTTTCCCCACACTGATTTAATCATTTATCAATGGAATTTTTATTCTGTCAACTTTTTCAGTCGAATCAACGAGGGAAAAGAGAAGGACGACCCCAAGACGGTCCCACTTAAAATATTTGCCAAGGATATTGGAAACTGCGCTTATGTAAGATACTTCTTATGATTAAAATAATTTTGATGAGTAATTCTGTGGTTATATAAAAGAAGAGCATTTTTGTGTTTGTGTTTTGTATGTTTAGGCCAAGACGCTGGCGGTCAACAACACGGACAACGCCAACGACGTCATCAACATGGCACTCATGCAATTTGGGATAACCGTGAGTTCTGCTTTTAAGCCCTGACTCGAAACCGTAACCCGGGTTTGAAACACAATTCTATGAAACCACAACCCAGTATGAAGACCGTAATTTGAAAACCTAACATTATCTTGAGACCCTACCTTGAAACCTTAACCCTGTCTTGAGACCCTGATTTGAAACCCCAACTCACTCCTAAGACCCAAACGCAAACCCTTTCTTAAAACCAAAAAATGTGCCTGAATTCCTGCCCCTTGTTTGAAACCCCTACTCTTGAACCCTTGAAACCGTAACCCTGCTTTTTGTTGTTGTTCTTTCTCTAGGGTCACGTAAAGGATCACCGCTTGTGGGTGAGCTCCATTAAGGACGAGCCTCCGTACCCTCTGATTGGTGAGGACCAGCTCTGACTAAACGCCTTACGTTCAATTGAAGCTCATTTTGAAGACTTTTATGTCCTTGCATCAACTTGCACATCTGGGAGTTCAGAGCGTCCCTTTTGTTTTACGACATTTCTGGGACATTTGCTTAAAGCTTTGTTGTGGGTTTCCAAATCAACCCCGCTGTAGTCATCAGGGGGTGCGGTATTGATTTTGCAAATCCTTCGCCGCCCAGGCCACGAGTTCCCGTTCAGCATCAAGATGAGCCACGTTCGAGACCGCAGAAGTGTTTCTCGAGATCCGAGCGGTCCCCCTGACTGTCCCGAAGTCCAGCTACTGGACCGATGTCTGCCTCCGGACACCCAGTGCCACTTCATTCTCAGACCCAGCAAAGTCACGCACAGCACGGACGCCCTCGTAGGTGAGCAACGAAAACCGTGGCATTGTTATTGTTGTTATTGTTGAGATGCTGCCTTGAGATAAAAAGTCGCAATTTGTTCCGTTACTAAGTAACTCAGAACACTTCAATCTCTCAGCTCGGCATTCACCATTGCAAGATACTTGATGCAATGAGACATTTTTATACGTCTTTACAGAATCCAGACATTCACGGTACCTATTTATGTTTTTTTTTGTTTGTTTTTTTTTTAGGTAAAGAAGACTCTGAAAAGAGTTGGTACTAATGAATTGAAAAGAAAAATGGCACGCTTAAAATGTACTTGTAAAAACGGGAGTAATTACATGAATGTAAAGATGATAAGTTTTTCTCACTTTTTTTTTTTGCTTCATTCAATACACATCTTGCTTTGTTCAGAGAACAAAAACAAGCTTGTGAACTTTTTGGAGAAGACATGCTGAGATATCGCAGCCTCCTTTGCGGGGGAATCTCGAGTGATGTGTGTGCCATGTTGCCTCACTGCTGGAATGTTTCTCCCCTTGACTTCAATCCCCCCAAAAAAGTTACTGACAAAGAATGTGGGAAAAGGAAGATGGAAACGTGAGCAGAGATAATACGCTCGAAGGTCAGCAGGCAGGAGAGAAAAAGCAACAGCCGGCGGCGGGTAAACGATAGGACAGGAAACAGGATGGGACGCGGGAAAGACAAACAAGATGGACGCTGACGGCAGGGAAACACGCACAAAAAAAATACATTAAAAAAAGTGAGGAAGGCTCGACAGGAGAATAACAACACCTCATGTATTGTTCACGCTTCAAAGCAGGCTTCAAGTCTGTATTGTGATTTCAAATTAGTTTCAAAAAAAGGATTGGATTTAGGGTTTGAAGTTTGGTACGATTTCATGTAAGAGTTCCGGGATCGACTAAGGGTTGTCAACAACATTTAGGGGTTTAAAGTATGGCTTGAGGCACAGGTGTCAAACTCAAGGCCCGAGGGCAAGATTGACCTACCGCATCATTTTTGTGGAAGTAATGCGAAAAAGTGTGCGAAATACTGATTGGACTTCCAAGTTTCTGGCTGAAAAACCAAACTTGCAAGTTGCCCTAAACTTTTAAAAAATTCCGAGGGAAAAAAAAAAATTGTTTGCAATCTCTCTGAACAGTCATTACAGCCTTCTGCCAGAAACTATAACTACAACGTGGCCCATGATAAAAATGAGTTTCACACCCCTGTTAAGGGTGAGCATCTTGAATTGGGTTTTCACTTCTGGGGGCTTCAAATTCCAGTTACCTTGATTAGGGTTTCTAACAAGAAGGTCAAAGAAGACATTTATTCCATTTCAAACCTGGGACAGAAAGGGTTAAATGGGGTTTTAGCCCAAGATAGAGTTGCAAACAAGAAGTGGGATTCCAAATGAAGGTTTTGGGATACTCCCGAGTTCGTCCTTCAGCTAATGTCTTACACGTGGCTACAAAACATTCCAAAGAGTTCTCAGAATGTTGAAATCAGAAAGTGGGGATGTGTCATACATGTTGGTTGTGCGGTTACTCAACTAAAACCACGGAACATGCGCACACTCGCTTAACCACACAAAACACACACAGGTGGACGTTGTGGATGTGAACAAGGACCACACTGTCAAAACACACACACGCACTTCTATGCAAAAGGCCTTACATAAAAGTAAGCCATGAGTCATCAATGGCTCTCTGTCAACGATACACCGCTTCTTTCAATGGCTGTGCTAAACTATGCGAAGATATGCTATGCTACATACTAGCACACAAACACTATTCATCTTTATCATACGCTAGCTTTGGGTTAGTTATATATTGAGCTTGTCCTTACATCAACTCTATTCTTCTGTCCAGACGTTGCCCAGCCCAAGTCGTTTAAACGGAAGCGCTCTTTGATCAACTGGCCCTTCTGGAGGGGCTCCAGCAGCCAGCTGGACGCCGCACCCCCACTCACCCCAACCTCGCCCTGCCCTGCCCCGGGGAACCTCTTTGGCCGGCCGCTCGCCTCAGTCTGCTCGGCGGACAGTGGCCTGCCCAAACCTGTTATGGTAAGCGCAGTGCGGTCAACAAAATGGAAATGCTTACAGTTAACGTGCCGCATGCTAATAATAGTCAACAATTGGCTTGGTTCAGGACATGCTAGTGTTCCTGTACGTGGAGGGTCCGTACACCCGTGGCGTGTTCCGGCGCTCTGCGGGTGCCAAGGCCTGCCGGGAGCTGCGAGAGCGACTGGACACCGGGACGGACGGCGAAATTGAGCGCCAGTCCGTGTTTGTCGTTGCTGCCGTCCTCAAGGTAGATGCACATGTACTAACTTTATTTTGATCATATAAATGATTCCTATTGAGTGTCTGTAGCTAACCACTTAAAAATATAGAAATTATCCACAACAATCACACTAGACAAGCAGAAATATGTTTTGTTTCTTTAAATGCAGGACTTCCTTCGCAACATCCCGGGCAGCCTGCTTTGCTCAGACCTTTACGACCAATGGACGGCGGCCATGGAGAATGAGAAGAATAGTGACGTTACTGTCGAGATCCACAGGTAGCAATGTTAGCCACAAGCTAGTCTGGTTCCCGCTTTGCCCGAAATTATATTTAGCGTACGTTTTGTAGATTGCTGCGCCTCCTGCCTGTTGAGAATTTTCTGCTGCTGCGCCACGTGGCCGCCGTGCTGTACCGCATTCAAAGCTTCGCCCATGACAACCAGATGAATGCCTTCAATCTGTCCGTCTGCATTGCTCCCAGTATGCTGTGGGCCTCCACACCTGGGACCCCCGAGATGGAGGGGGAGGGCGCCAAGAAGGTGAGTGAAGCAGCTTGCTTAGCATTCAAGCAGGCTAAATGCTTAGCATGCATTGACTGTGACACAAATAGAGATCCACTACTCTTGGCATTTGTTATTAGCTCATTGCAATTAGCCTGGCATGCTGACATTATCATCAACAGCGACTTTAGAAAATGAATGGATGAATCCACACAGGCTTAGCAACAACACAGCAGCCTTATTCTTTTATGAGGTCATCAAGCTTTCAAACTGGTTGGCACTAAAGGCGAAAAAAAGCCCAACTTGCACAGAAATAAAACGAACCCCATGAAAATAACAATTGCACTTTTTATTCTAACACCTATTCTATTTATTGTTCATATTTAAATGATTTAATATCTACCAATGAGAGCACCGCTCTCAATTTCCTTGTATACCAGGTATATAATGACAAGAAAGGCATTTAAGAAGGATAACCGCTAACACCAGCCAACATTACATCATCCCAATGCGCATAGCATGCTAACATTCTCACATCATCATCCATCGGAATCTTTAATTGGTGTCAGGTGTTAGCTATTACACTTGATGCCAAAAGCTAAGATAACATTTAACTTTATTTCATCGCCTGGTATGTTAAAATGCTCCAAACACAAGGGTTCAAATTTGATCAAGCAAAGCAACTTAAATTTGTTCATAAGGCTAATTTGATAACATTTGGGGATGCTAAAACCTAATGCTAAACTACATTGCTTCTTATAGCACTTGCTGAGGCGCAAGCCTTAGCGCTGAAAGTCAACAAGTCTCTTACTACACTATGTTATTATTATGGAATTACATTAGTTTGCTTTTCCACAGTATTTGTGCATGTGTGGACAGCTATCCAAGACGCAGGAAAAAAAGTGGCACGTCAGCAAAAAATAACCTCAGCAGCCACAAATATCTCTTTGGCAAACACTCTGCTTTCGACATTTCCCCTCACGGAGTCCGAGTCATTAGCCAAGTCTGACTGAGGCGCACCTCCACTCAGTCCCGGCTCGTCTCAAACTTGGACGGGAGTCTTGTGACCAGTCTGTTGTCTACAATTAGATTTCAACAACTTCAAATGCCAACAGAATTGGCTCATAAGAAAAAAGGATCAAGTAAAAACGCTGTGTTGTTGCCACGATTGATTGCATTTGATGTAGTGTATGTTGGCAACACTAAAATATGATCCCATCAATACAAAAAAGGCAGTTAATGTCCCAAAAATTGGACATTAAGGCGTTACTGACAAAGGGACAAAATTGGAATCGGAAACAATGGCACGTTGGACACAATAGAGACCCAATTAAAACAAAATTGGGACATTACAAAGGACATTACTGGATTCAATCCAACATTATAGGGGACAAAATGGAATAGATTATGGGACTGTTAGCATTGAACATTAATGTTGGCATGCCAGGGGGATATCGGATGAACCAATACTCAAGTGTGGGTCTGTGGTTGTTCTTGAGTAGTCTATTTTGAAGTTCATTTGTTGGTAAATTGCAACAAATGCTGCATATCGCAGCTGTTTTAAAAGACTCAAAATGATTTGTTATGATCACATAGGAAGATGTTTTAGCCTCATCTTTTTTTATAACGACAATAAAGACAGAAAAAGAGGGGCATAAGAGGATGCCATGGTGATAATAGACACTGCTAGCATATTGGAGCCACATTTGCAAAGAACACAGTGGACGTCATCCAAAACCACAATTGGGAATGTGGATTCCTGGATCTCGCTTCTAATTCGAAACCAGGCGACAGTCTTTTTTTTTTGTGTGTGTGTGTGTCTTTGTAAAAAGCGGACAAAGAAAGTGACATCAGAGAGCAGGCTGGCTGTTTACGCGCAGCGGCAAACAGCATCCAGACGCACTAAGCCGCAACATCTGGACCCAAACAAACAAAAAAGGGCCTTGCGTTTCCATGGCGTCAGTGAGGCTAACTTACTCGTGTAAACACACGCAAGCCTCTTCCTCTCTATTTTTACTTGGAGGACATTTTACTGACTTGCTTTTAAATTATATAGCTTTTTAAATTATAGTTATGCTTCACTCAAGTGGGCCGTCATTTATTACTCATTATAATACCTGAAGGAGGAATGCAACTCGCAGTGAAAAAGCCGAAAGTGGCTGTGAGAGTTAAAGCGTTAACTTTGGAGAATAATTGAAATCTTAAAGCATTCCAAAAAAATGAACAGAGTTAACTTTGTTCTGTCTTCTTCCCGTGCAGCAGCTGCACTTTGCAATCGGGAGAGTCATCAGCACAAAGTCAGACAAAGATGGACATTTACATAACAGCGGTTTTATGAGTCCCGGATGACCACCAGAGTGGCTTGTCACCCGGAATAGTCGTCTCTGCATCGTTCGCGCGAGTAGTTTCTGAGGGACAGACTTTAGCCTTTTATGCGGGAGGGACACACCTTGAATATGTCCCCATGGTCAAATTATTGAAGTATTTTATGGGAAACCAACATTCTTGTCCAACTGTTTAACTGACTGTAGTAGAGTCACATGATTGGACATGATTTGGATTTGCTTAGATAATGACTCACACAGTGTATGTGAGAGCATTATGGTGTGGTGAGTGTTAAATTTTGAGGGTAACATGAATGTGTTCCATTTCGGGCCGTAACAACAAATGGTGGAAAAATTGAAACTGTGAATATTTCCCAGATGCACTAACTACTACAAATTTTGTCACATTTATGGCAACAAAGTTTTTTGTATGAATAAAAACATGTAAACCAGTCAAAAATGAAGAAAAATACTCATTTTGGCCCAGATTTTCTGCCAAAATGAGGGTAACACAAGTGTATTCCATTTCAGGCCTTAAAAACAAATGGTGGAAAAATTGAAACAATGTGTATACTTCCCAGATGCACTAACTACTACAAATTTCGTCACATTTATGGCAACAAAGTATTTGATATAAATAAAAACCAGTCAAAAATGAAGAAAAATTCCCATTTTGGCCCAGATTTTCTGCCAAAATGAGGAGGTAGGATTGGAGTGTCATGTTTACGCTGTCCAGTTGGAATGCATGTGTGGGCGGCGAAAAGGTGGAAATTGTCAGAATGAAAATATGCAAGGAAACGTTTGGACAGCTGTGCCGATATCGAAGGGGGGAAAAAAAAAGTTATTTAGGTCAGGGATTCATCCAATAAACAAGCCTCATGTGAGCAAACACTCAACTAGTGTTGTGTGTTGTCTGATGACTAATACTAATGTGTCGAGGAAAAACGGACTCCTTCATGGAATCGTACTGCAAAATAGGCATGTAAAAAAGAAAGGTTTCATTATTTCTTATAATTTTGTCACAGAACTCAGCAAATACCAGATAGTCTGTGTCCTACACATGAAAACAATCACCGGTATTCTTTATTGTAGTTTTTACTCAATTCCATTTTTTTAAAACATACAAGTATTTTTCATGAAGTGGTCTAAGTTGACACAATGTTTCCCTGCCTTAGGTGTGCGAGCTGGTGCGCTTCTTGATTGAGAACTGCGTCACCGTGCTGGGCGATGACATCACCTCCCTGTTTTCCGCCGTCAGCCCGAAGGGCGGCGGCAGTGAGCACAGTTCGGGTAAGAGAATAATATATTTTGGTACGGCGTATTACGTATATTCTCTGTTTTTGTCCCCTGTTGTTTTTGGTCCCTATGTCTTCACTCATCGGAGTTACCCTCCTAAGTACTAGTGTGACATCTTTTAAGTCTAAACTAATTTTCAGATTCAAACCGCTTTTTTTTTTTAACACTGACCTAGCATGAGCATTCTAAGTGCTGAGCGTTCATGTACACTTTGCTCGTGGTTCTTTCCAGATGCTTCGTCATTCCAAATGAACGACTCGTCCTACGACAGCCTGGAAAACGAGCTGAACGACGAGCCCGAATCCCCGTGCCAGGAGCAGCTGCCTCTGCGAGATAAGCGCGACAAGCCGGACAGCCGCAGCCGCGACTCGGTCCTCACGCTCAGCGACTGCGAACCCGACGCCGAGGGCCACGCCGCCGACCTCCTGCTGCAGTTGCCACCCCTTGCCAGGCCCCGGCGCTTCAGCCCCGCCGCGCGCCAGCCCCGAGTCCGCCAGGTTAGCGGGGCGTCCTTGCAGGGCGCCGGCCGGAGGCTGAGGCGGAGCTCGGAGCCCGCCTTGGCCGCCCTCGCCGGGGGGAGCCTTCCGCTGCGCAAGGCCAGCTACGATGCCGCCATGGAGGGCGAGGAGGAAGAGGATTTCCTGGAGAAGGAGCTGAACGGGCTCCACTTGAACTCAGAGCGAGAGCAGAACGGCGGGCGGCGGAAGAGCAAGCAAGTGCCTCCGCCTCCACTGCGTCTAGACGCCAGCTGCTCCAGCCTCTCCTCGCCGGCCACGTCGCCCACCGGGTCCTCGCTCAGCTCCTTAGACTCGGCTTTCTCGCAATACTCCACCGACTGTGGCGCCGCTCCGACTGGGGACGGCAGGTCCCCGCGCTGCTCCCCGCCGCAGAAGGATCCCCGCCCCGGCCACGGCGCTCACCCCAATATGTGGCTGAAGAAGGACCGCCGCCTGTCCCTGAAGCAGCCTCTCAACGGACACCCTAGTGAGGACTCGCTGCCGCCCGCTGGGACCAGAACCGGGACGCACAACCGACGGTCCAGCAGTCCTCCATCCTACCAGCAGGCGCTCCTTCAACTACAACGAACTTCGCCTTTCTACAAGGGAGCGGATAAACCCCTGACGGTGCGAGAGCTCAGACTCCTCCACGACATGCCCCCCGTGGAACCTGACACCGCCCAGCCCCCGATGGGCGTCTTCTACGGACAAAGTGCCACCACACTTGTACTGAAACGCCAAAAGGCCCACTCTCTGACGCCACCTGTCCAGAGCCGGACTCTCCCACGCCGCCGCTCTGAGCCCACCTGCCACGCCTCCAAAACCGCTACCTTGGACAGACCGCGGACTCGCCTGAGGGTGTCGGACGTGGAGCCCTTGTCGCCCACCGCCGATCGCGCTGTCCGGAACTACTTTTCCGCAACTGGGGACGCGGCGGGTTGCGTGCGTCGGAGCCAGGAGGTGGCGCTGGCCATTGCCCAGGCTAAGCAGGAGTGGCGCAGTAGGCAGTGCAGCGAACCGCGATTGGACGATTTCGACCAGCTCTTCTTCGCCGAAGAGTCGTACGTCTAACTGCAAACTTTGTACATATAAACTTTCTTCCAGCTTTTTATTACTCGCTGTATGTGGCGTTTACGGTACCAGGGTGGGAGAGTTCTCATATATATTAAAACAAATTTTTAAAAGAGTACACATGCACTTCCTGGTTACCGTCAAAATATAGGATGCATTTACTTTACCATCCCACTAAAGTAAGAGCATACAAAGACTCAATTTGCACATTGGCTTGTCTACAAATCAGATAAAACAAATAAAATCCACTACAAAGTGCCAATAGATGGTCAGTACTGATGGACTTCTTAAGCACACGTTCTGTTCCCCGCCAAAATAAGAGTTCCGCTCAAAAATACAACCATGTACCATTAGCATGGGTTAGCAAGCACTTGTGTCCTTACATTCCGACGAAATTAAGTACATTCATGTCCTTTCAAGATAGGATAAGATATTTGCCTGTAAATATATTTCAAATAATGAAAACAATTTACTTTTAAGTGCAGTTGCCAAAAAGTGCTCCAAAATGTCCCAAATTTGCCTTTTCAGCTATTTTTTTTTTTGTGTGTTTTTAAATCAAGCTGGCAAGTATGTATGTTGAAATTTATGCCCCCTTGTCAGTTACTGTTTTCTCTGTCCTGATTGGGTAGTTAAAACAACACTTCCTGGAATATATTTTCCATTGTATCATCATGTATAAAAGAATGAATTCTTCTTGTAATTGTATGAATAGTGTCCCTACCACATTGTAAAGTTGTTTGTATTTATGATATAGAAATATATATGGTAAATATAAGTATGATCTTTGCTTTGTAATAAAATCAAATTGTATTTTTGTACATGAACCGCTGCTGCTGTTACCATAGAAACTATATTTGCTACATATTTCTGTGTACAACATTTGAATAAAATGCGTTCTTAAATGAATCCTATTGATGTTATAGCTCCCCTATTCATTTATTTTTATATAGTATAAGAGCCAATATTTAGACACATTTGAAGCTTTGAATAATATCGAACACAAAACGGCTTCCATTCTTTTTACAATGGTGTACTGCTCATGAAATATGTTTTAAGCCATGTACACCCAAACCAGCGCAAAGCGTTTTTAGATGAAAAAAAAAAAAGTGAAACATTAAAATGAAAAAATGTACTGTTACTGGCATTAAAAACCATGTAAAATATGCTCCTTTTAAAAATCCCATGATAAACCGCTGGTCTAGAAAGTATTTGTTGCCATTTACGCAAGGAAAAAAAAAAACATTTAAAAAAATGTAACCTAGGTTCATGTGCATGTCATGATGCCTTCAGGCGCATTCATAACGACGCCGTTTGACATGTGTGACAAAGTATGACAGCAACAAAGTGCTTGCCAGCAGATTTACGGCATCCTTATCTCTTGACTGAGGGCGTCCTCTTTGAACCTTGCGCAAATATAACAACAACAGTCGTAGGTTCCTCTCGGTTGCTTGCAAACATTACCTGACTATCATAACGTTATTGCATTACATCAGAGGTTGTTGGTACTTCAGAGGCTGTGTGAAATCTTAGGAGATTTCTCAAGGTATCGAAAAAATCTGATACAGTATGTTTTTTTAATGCTGTGACTGGAATAGATTTTTATTTTCAAATTAAAAGTAAATTAATTGGAACATGGAGCAATTGTAAAAGCGGACGAAAAGCTTTGTATTTCTTTATTTTGATTGGTTTCATACGGTTGGACGATGAAATTAGTGATACAATCTTCCAGCAGACAAGCCAGAAAAAAAACAGACCATGTCACTCAAACTTAGCTTCTGGAGTTGCTGAATGAAAAAGGTTTGCAAACTATTGCACTCCATACATTTCGAAACACTTTGCTGCCAATAATTCAAGAACGTGGCTCTGCTGGTTTGTCATGTAAGGTCCGCAAGAATGTCTGCGGACAAGACCCGGCAACGTCTTCTAATTATATTTGTGGTGAAGGGAAAGCAAAGCAGATGGCAAATTTTGTTTGACAGATAGATAAGATGAAAAAGAAGAGCTTGAAGTAGGGCTGGGCAATACTGAAAATAAATCAATAAATAAAGATACAACCACAATTTGGCTTTTGACTCAACGTCACTTAAATCATATTCCAACTAACTCCATTTTGCATCCTATTATTTTTCTGTATTTGCCCATCGGAGGAAAACGTTTAGACACCCCTTAACTAAATGCAAGAAGTAGTCAGAAATACATGACATAATGTGTCATCATTGTTTTGAAATGCAAAAAGAACATTTTAATTGGTTTTACTTTTAATTAGAGCGGCTAAAAATGGGAGTAGCGCAGGCCCTGCCCACCTGTCAATCAGCCAATGACAAAATGTGACCGCTGCCAAAGTAAACACGTTAGTCCCACATGGAACGTACATTTTAAAGTAAGGTAAATAATGAAAAAGAAAATCAACTAAAACACAGTACATATTCTTCTTTGTGGACACTTCATTAGGTACCCGTCTATTGAACAAACCACCATTGGGCTTTGAAGTCATTCAAGGTTGGGTTTGTTTTTTGCATTTAGGCTTTGAACCAGGATTCGGGTTTCAAACGAATCCACAAATTCGGTTGTGGTTTTGAATTAAGACAGGGTTAAACTTGTTTAGAGGTTGCTCAAGCGTGTCTTTTGAAATATTAAACTATTATGAAAGCAAAAAGTTCAATAGAGCATTCCTACTCAGCATTAGATCAAATGGCCTCCATAGACAAACATTACATTGCCTATTGTCTCTCATGCTAGTGACGTCATCCATCATACCAAGGCAAACAAGACTGGTCTACACTGAAAGTCAAAACGTCAGTGTTCAGAAGTTCAGTCTAGTGAAGACCAAAAATGAAGCTGAAGGTCGTTCGTTGTGGTCTTTTACTGACACCGTGTGGGCAAAGTGAAATCCTGGCGGAGGCTGTTTGGATGACTCCAAGTTGCCATGGCGACCACGTGTCAAACAAACAAAGCCACCACACGGTGTCACTGTTTCGCAATGTTGAAATGACGCCGAAAGCTATTGCCCACCTCAAAATGGAAAAAGTTGTTCTTTAGCTAAAAATGCCGCGTTGTCATGGAAATTCCAAATTTAGTCATATTTTTTCCTTGAGAATGTAATATTTTGCACTATTTTGCCCACATATATGCCATTTAAGGTATCAAACTCTAGATTTTACCATATAATGTCGAATAAGGTTATTTTCCTAAATTAGATTTTTCTTTCATTAAATGTATATTTACTTAGAAAAATGCAACATTAGTTAATGTAAACGTGCATTGAAACGGCGAAAAAAATATGTTTCACATTAAAAGGTCTTCTTTTATCATTAAAATTATATTTTCTACTTAAATCACAATATTTCCGCAGATAATGCTTCATTGAGCTATGCAAATATCATGTTTTGCCAAATCTAAAAAAGATCACATTTACAAAAAGATCTGTTAACCGACAAAGACAATGTATTTTTTTTTCTTGCCAGCATGATGAATTCCTTCCATGGTTTCATTCATCACTTTGCATGTGTGCCTGATTTGACTACGGTAGATATGAATGAACTTGACTCAGACAGGAAGACGCTGAGTGAGAAGCATGTGAGATGATTATTGTTACTGTTATTCCTTCATAAACACACTCGTTGTCATGTGATGACATTACAATGAAATCAAAATGTAAAACTAAATGGCAGTGAAGAGGCAGGCATGGAGATTGGAATTAAAGCAGCACTACACCGAAATTGTAATTAAAAGATGTTAAAATATGTAACATTTAATAAAATAGTATTCTCGTGGTAGTCTAAAACAGTATTAAAAAATACTGAAAATACAAATGACTGTAGCTATTGCCTGACTGAGCAAGTGTGTCCCATGTACTAAAAAAGGTTTGAGTGAGGGGCCCAAAAGAAACAAAAATAAACAAATAAAAGGATCTAAACAATCTGCTTGGTCTCGATATGATTCCCTTTTGTGTTTATGCAGTACAGACTACAATAGATTTTATAGATACTTTGCCTTTGAGAGCCACACTAAATAATGTGATGAGCCAGATCTGAAGAATATATTTATTGTACTTTTCTTGTAATATTTTCAAAAACTCTCCCACGCTGTAAAATAGTATCAATACTGGAAATCCAAACGATTGCCGCTACAGCATGGCGGCTGGCAGGTTTTGTCCACCGAACTAAAAGGGGATTGCTTGTGGGGCTCATAAGATATCTCTTTGGTGTCGATACCTATATTGAGTCCTACGATTAATCGATTCGTTTCCTTCACGGGTTACATAAAGCCAATAGTTGGATCATTCGCTCGATGTACAGTATTTTGTGTAATATGTTCGCAACTTGAGCTTGTTGCGGAGGGGAGGGGCGAGTAGGTGGTGAGCAAGGGCGAGCGGGAGGGAGCGGGGCTGAGGGGGGGATCCGCTCGCTCTCGCTGGGCTCACCACTACCACGCCTCACTAACACTACCAACTTGGTCAGCCATATTGACACAACGCACATACGTGTGACTTTGTGACGAGTCGTACCTGTGTCAGTGAGAGCCCCGTGTCCGGTCAGCGTCGCCGAAGCAGCTTGCTATTTTTACCCTCCTTGTGGACATATAAAGCTGCGGCGGCCGGCTCAGGACGGAGGAGGAGGCGCAAGCAGAGCAGAGCGGAGCGGTGGTGGCGGGGTGACAACACTCCATCGCAGGCATCCTTTACCGTGAAGAAGCGCGACCGTGCTGGTGAGTTCCAAGCGGGGCTGAGCCCTTTCGTCAACTTTGAATATTTGTCGCTTCTTCGGCGTTTTCCGGCGCGGACTTCCGAGTCGTTTCGCAGGTGAGTCGATAGCGGTAAGGTGTCACGTTTGCCGCCGAGGTGAGCTGCGTCATTAGCGGCCAGGCTAATTAGTTAACCCCCCCTGGTACGCCGGGGGGCATCTCCGGGGAACCCTTAATGACTTGTAGCAGAATTGTAACGATATCACGTGCCCTGCTGGGGTGTCATTTTAACGTGTGGATCGTTTAATGTCCGCTGTTGGCTTTTTAGCAACTTTTTAAGTTCCGAGATGTACCTGGCTGCCCATTGACACCAAGACTCCTTGTCTGTCGGTGGCGGCGGGAGAACAGCAGTCTCTCGCAGGTATCCTTTACCTCAACGCGGGGCGGTGTAGAATGGCGAGTCGAGCCGGGAGTGTATCCCCTTGTCGACTATTAGGGCTTTTGTCGCTTCTTCGGCGTTTCTCGTCGCTGACTCTATGACGGTTATTTTGGTGAGGTGCGTCATTAGCACCCAGGCTAATTAGATACTCCCTGCGCTCAAGGGGCAGCACCGGGGTAAGTTTAATAACTTGTAGTCGTATCCAGGAGCTGGCCCGTTGATTTATCATTATTTATTAGGTTCTTTTGTGGCCGTTACAAGAGTGCTTTAAGCAGCTTTCTTTTTGGACTGGAATCCTACCTGGCTGCCTACTACATTAGCCGGTGGCAACATCGATGGACGTTAACACACCAGTGGCTTTGAGTTGACAATGTTGAGGCACATGAAGATAGCCCGAGCGCATTCGCTCCAGTGAGTCATTCTCTACTTCCCCTTTTTGAAGCCGTTTTGAATCACCGCCATCATCCGCTATTTTAGCTTGGTTTAGCACGCCGCCAGCTGTCATTTAAACGCGACAGTTAACTAGGCGGCACCGCGGTTAGAAGAAGCCTTCTCCAGCATCAAATCCAAGCGGCGAGTTTTAAAAGACGCTGATTGGCCAAGTAACTGCGGAGGAGTGGTGTTATTGGCTGAATTGCCTGTCGGTAATGTTCCATTCTGCAGTGCACGGTGAAGGCCTGTTTTAAAACTCGCCCATTGGACCAAATGGAGCTGGGGCGTGTCTTGATTGGCTGCCTCGTTTGTCGTTTACGACTCAACACTTCTTGGCACTCCATGAGCGTTTCACTGTACTACGGAAATAGCGATTTTGTTCAAGTATTACATCATTTTTTTTGTAGAATTGTGTATTTAGTTTAATGGTTTGTAATTGAAATGTGTTTTTAATCGCAAAATTAGAAATTATCAGAAAAACTAAGACTGTATCTTGGCATTGTGAGTTTTTTACCTCTTAAAAATACTCAAATTTAGTATTTTCCTCGTTTCATAAACACTTCATTCTAATACAGTTTGAATTAAACATTTTTGTAATATTTTAGGATTATTATCATAGTTTGATTTTATTTTAAATAAAACTCGCTTTTCCCCTCAGAATGTTAATACTTAACACAGCATACAACCATTTATGACTGTTTTGGATTGTTTGCGTTCTGATTGGGTCCTTCGCTTGTCGCTCAAACGTTTTTCTGCTGAGCACGCCTCCACAGGCGACCAAATTACAACATTTGAGAGGTTTATTGCTTGTTGACAAGAGATACCTGTGCAGCATGGGTTTACATTTCTTTCTCCCCGTTTTTTGTATTTTAATATATTCCACATTATATAAGCATATAAAAGAACTAAATGGTCTCCTTAAACTATCCCTCATTTTACAGTGTATGTGTAGAAAATTTGTAGAATTTCACAATGAAGTCACAAAATTTTAAAATGCAAATTCACTTAAAAAAAAAAAAGAGCGAGAACTGTAGGACAAAGTTGAAAAAGGAAGTGTCAACGGAAATGAAAATGTTGATGTCAGGTTGTAACTGTGAGGGTGAGGTGCCCCGTGTCATATTTAAAATCGCCTTGTAAAACTGCCACTATTTCTAAAACAGTTTTTTTTAATATAGTTTTATTCTTATAAAATTACATTCAAAAACTTGATGAAAATATTGAGAACCTTTGCATGTAAAACATTTTTAGTTTATCCCCATTTCCACATTTTTGTCTTACTCTTATGACTCTTAATTCTCCTTTGTAATTTTATGTGTTACGCTGTCACACAATTTACAAGGTAGCAGTTTTCCAAACATAGATGTTTTGTGTTTCACCAAACACACACACTGGCACACTGTGGTCACTGTAGGTGTGTGTTGCCATAAAGCCTGGACCATTAAAATGATTAATATGTCCTGTGTGCAATCACATTCACTGTGCTGGATGTGGAACAAAGCCGATTGTCGGCGTCATTTCAGCCAAAAGTGATAACAAAGCAAGTGGGAGCTATAAAATCTTCGCGCTATGTCTGGTCTGTTTGCTGGACTGAATGTCTGAAAGCCATGCAGAATTATTATGTCCATCAGAATTTTTAGCCGTCCGTGTCTTCCTCCTGCTGCTTCTACAGTAAGTGTATATTGTAAAGAGGTCATCCATTGATTTTTTTTTTTTTTTACAGATAATATACATGTCGAGAATTAGATGAAAGGACTTAACATTTGCATATTCATCATCTTACTGAAAGAAATTACAGGATGGAAGGACTTGATGATAAGCAGACATTTGGCCTAGTTTTTATGTAAAAAAAAAAATGGAGGGGAAACGCTTATGAGCGCCAAACTTGCACAATGCAGAGAAGAAATTTAAAAGCTTACGGGGAAGTCAGAATTTTACGTGGACTTTTAAAGGTGATTTGCCACTTTAGTTACTAATTTAGATTTTCACAGCTTAATTATTTTTCATGTACAATACATTAAAATTGAAAAGGACATTACATGCGAATGTCACATGACCAACAGTTGTGATTATTTGTTACCCGACCCTTGAATGCAGTTGATGTCGTTTTCAGTTGGCAAGTGAAATAAATGTTTTTAAACATATTCATTGTACATAAACAATACTTTAGTTATAAAATTAATTATCAACAAAATATTAGCTCTTTACTGCTGCAAATGGCTAGGTAAAAGCACTTTCTCTTTATCGTATAACAAAAACACGTTTGGGGGGGATTTTAAAACAAAAGTGGAAAATGTGAAATGTTTTAAGAAAAATCATGCGAGGGGGAAAAAAATCGCAAAGATTAAATTAAAGTATTGTAAGTGTACCAGAAAAAAATTCTAACGCACAAGTAAAAAGTTGAAACGGTAATGTAAAAGTCGTAATAATTTCGAGAAAAGACATATCGGTGCGAGACAAGTTTCCTGTGAGAAACTCATAATTGATTCACAAAAAAAATGCTCACCTTAATAATATTTACCCTAAAATAATAACGACAAAATAACATTGTCAGTTGGAGCATACAGAGAAGGCAACACTGTCTTCAGTTCTAGGCCACGTTTACCTTCAGGACTTGTCCTAAAAGCGACGTAATGATTGAAAGGTGTTGAAGTCAGTGTCCCTAATTCCTACAGCCTGGATGGGATTATAGAAATGACAAGATCCATTTTAATATGTAAATCCTCTTGCAATGAAAATGGAGAAAAGTTAAAGAAAGTGTGACCTACATTAGCTATGCTTCTGTAATAAATCTCCGAAAGAAAATGCGCAATTTCTGTTTCCTTAATGTGATTGTGTCATCAACAGGAAGACTGAGGACGACTTCTTTCTCTTTTCTCAGCAGCAAAGGACGGGCAGAGAGAGGATGAAGATGCCCAAGCCGGTGAGTCCCCCCCCCCCCCCCCCCCTTTACTGTACTGCGAAGATATACAAGTTTTCCAACAAACCATAACAATGTGGAGGTTTACGTTAGGGCAAAAGTCACAAAAATACACATTAACTAGTGATGACAACAAATGTAAAAAAAAAAAAAAAAAAACTTTAACGTGGACTTACAAGATTTTTGCTAAATAGCAACCAATCACTCATAGTTAAGGACACAAAGTAGACATAAAGCAGTTTGTTTGCACACTGATGATGTGGAAATTCACTTTCTCAAAATAATGGTCATAAAATGTACCTAACTGTCTTTTTATTGAAATACAACATGTGGAGCTTACTTTTAGCCACAGAGTGAATGGTCATAAAATAGTTAATGCGTTGAATCCCAAAGACACATTTTTATGTCTTTTAAAAGTCCACCCATTCATTTTCATGTTTTTGTTTTTTCCCCAACATTTTTCCAAGGTAAAACAGGGTTCTGAAAAATGTCTGATATTGAATTAGTTAATCTACTTACATATTTATTTCGTTATTCACAAGAGTGCGGCAATATACTCAGAAATGTTTGCTAATCTGTCACATCCACAAAGGGCAAAGAAGGCTGGTATCGGAATAGCGGGGAGGAAAAGCAAGAGCGAGCGAGAGAGAGAGGGGGGGGGCACTTTGTTGAATTTCACCTCCGATATCCAATGCCGCCTTGAGGGGAAACTCCCAGTCTGGTTACACTATCCCCTGTGACCCATATGCTAACACACGGAGGCCTTTCACTCCCTGCTCTGTGCATTGTGGCGCCCTGCAGCCACGCTTGTTTAAAACACGTCGGCTAGCTTAGCTTCCTTAGCTGCGTATCAGGCCTTTGAAATGCCTCCGGTGCCCCCTCAAGTTCCATTTTAATGTTGTTTGTGTGTGGATGTTCAAAGCCCCTCAGAGCCCTGCAAAAACCTAACCCAGATGAAATATCACAAATCAGGGAAAATACTGTTGTTCTTCGTCTTATACAGTTTCATTCAGTAATATGGCTGTGCATCAACATCAAGACAGGACCACCCCAAAATTGTTCAATTACTAATTTAATTCATCCCCGAAGATTTTTTTTTTTTATCCATATCGCTGTTATGGGAGTGATTGAGTTAATTTATTTATTACCTAACAATAAAAAATGACCTTTGACATCTATAATTTTGCTTGAATTAAGTAATAAGGTCCCAGTTATATTCCCTTTTGGAGTGGATGTAGCCTTCGCGTGTGCGTTCACATACCTGAATTTAATGACCACGCATCATCTCTTCTTATCTTAATCTCATGTTTCATTTATTATAGAGCCTGCAAGCGTCCCACAATGCTGCGCTTCACATACACACACAACAACAGCAACTTGATCGTTTCTTCATTCTTGCGTGATATGGCCAACAAACAAAGCTGATGCAACGCCGAGGTGTTTGCTTGTAAAGTGCATTGCGTAAGATTATAATTTTTTCATATGTGTGCAAAAAACTACAAAGGAAAAGGACACACAAAGGGACGTCAAAAGGTGCAAGAGAATCCGAAATACTTTTTTTTTATATACAGTACAGTGATCCCTCGCTACTTTGCGCCTCACCTATCGCACTCTTAGTGCATCTTGTATTTTTTTTTTTGCCATGAAAAAAAAGCTATGTTCCTGATAGACGTCCCGTGAACGTTCCCTTCATGCCAGACAGACGTTAACTATAAATGCACATGCCACAGGCGCTCCTCGGATGTCGAACTACTGCAGTACACATATTTACTCAAATTTAAATTATTTAACCTCACACAGTAACTGTACTGTTATCCCTTCCCATTTCCATCCCTTGGATAAAATCTGGATCACGTAGCGCTGCAGTTGGCCTCGTATTAGCGGCGCCCGGAAGTCGAATTAGAGTGAAGCCCGTAGTTGACCAAACATGATAACAAGCAGAGTTTACACTTGATTATCCAATTTATCACAAAAGAAGTCTAGGTAAGAGAATTACAACGCTCTGCTACTGCGCTGCTTCCTTAATGTCTCCGCAGCCGCTGTGAGTTTCATGGGGAGGCACAGCCAATCTGTCAATCAGCTCAGCTCAATTTGCGTCTACTCCCCGTGCCCTTGTAAATTTTTCTCTGGGCATTCAGGTTTCCTCCAACATTCCAAAAACATGCACGAATGGTATAATGTACATAAACTGTTTATAGAAAAATAATAAAATCACGTGATAAAAGTCATTCGACACACTAAAAAATTTCGAGGAAGAAAGAAAAGGTTCAGAATTTGCATTAAAGCAAAACTGTCAGAAAGGGTTGGAATGACTTTTTTAAGGTGATAATTTAGGTCAAATGTGCTCATTTTACCCCCAAAATTGATGATTTATGGAACGAACAAAGTATGAATTAACAATGTGTGTTTGTGTGTGAGGATAAGGTGAAGAAGTTCATTGGTACTGCCCTTCCAAGCCTGCTAACCAGCTTAGTGGTGAAGGGCTTTTAATTATGACTGTCTGAGTCTGGACACGGACACACACAAACAGTGTCACCAGGCGGTCCTCCTGCCCACAAACACAAAGCACGCCGCTTGGCCTACATTGTTGCAAGACAGGAAGCCTTGCGCGAAAGCTGCTAACGCAAACAGCAGACTTGTCTTGCATCTCGTCTTCAATATTTTTCAGCTTCCCCGCGACTGATTTTTCTTGCGCTCGGCACAATCTGGAAGCGGTCAACCCCGCAAAACAGTCTGGATAATCCGGCCTGAGCGCTCGGCAGCGTCTGTCCGGTGACATCTTGCACTGTGATCCAGATTAGCCGCCATGGGCCTTTCGGAGAAGTGATGTACTCACCATACTCAAAATGCTTTCAAGATTAGCTCACCGCCTATTTGATTGCCACCCGTTTGGAAAAATACCGCTCTCTGGTGACTGATGTTGGAATGTGATTTTATTTAACAAAATCGGCAATGGCATGGGTATAGTCAGAATCTCACAAGAATAAAAGCGTAATAATTCAACAAAGTTTTATTGTTTCAAAAATGAATACATTCATGCAATTAAGACAATGAAAACGATATTTTTTAAATAAAATGAAGGGTAACGTCATAATCGGAGAAAATTGGTTTCAAATTTTATGAGAGGTCGAATTTCAACAAAGAACATTTTTATAAGAAGTAATCATTAGTCAGAATATCTCGAAAAAAATCTGAATGTTTAAGGATGGGTGAATTCAAATGCCAAGTATGTTATGTAGAAAAGATTATTCATGTTTTGAGATCTTAATGATAAAATGTTAAATGTCACTCGAGTACATTTGCAGTTTTATGAGGAAAATCCTCGTTTGACAGAATAATGTTATTGTAGGAGTAAAACATTATAGAGAAGGAAAAAAATAGAAGGGAAGAATTGTTTTTGTCAACAGAATATAATAATAATGTTGTTGTTGCTAGTCATTTATGTTTGTCGGCAGCAAGCTCAATTTGGCCTGATTGAATTAATTCCTGTAGCCACGTCCATGAAGCAACCAGTGCTTCACGTATGCTTTGTTTGCATACTGCGGAAACCTTATCAACAAGCTGCAGGCTTGCATACACACAAAGTGACCTCAAAGGCAACATATGGCCTCGTTTGCTCTCTCGCGCACACAACACTCACGCAAACGTTTGTTGTGTGTCCGTGCCAAACCTGTTTGCGTATTATTTATTTTTATTTTTGCCATCGTTGTTCTGCAGACGAACGTCCGCGTTACCACCATGGATGCTGAGTTGGAGTTTGCCATCCAGCCCAACACAACAGGCAAGCAGCTCTTCGACCAGGTGAGATGTGTGCATGCATGCACGCACACACACACAAACACACACTGTGAAATGTGCCTATCCAAAAGAATCCTTCCTTGTGAGTCATCTTTTGTTGTTTGACCAAAGCGAAGGCGGCACTGGAAAATGGAAATGTGTGCCAGTAGGTGCTTGGGCCGCTTCTGGTTCTGTCCAATCCGGGACTGACAAAGATCTCTTTGTGCCTATATATATGTGTGTGTGTGTGTGTGTGTTGCATGTTAAAGGGCGGCTTTCAGCATTGTTCCGGGCCTGAAAGGTTTCAGTGATGCAGAGGGGAGGAAAACAAATGAAAGGGAAGCCTTTCGTTTCTTTTATGGGTTCTGCTTTTTGTAAGGAGGTCGCACAGCCGTTTGGCACAAGTGCCCGTGACAATACATGTCATCTTAAATCAGTCATTAACTGATCCTGCTGACATAAACACATTTCATAGTGTCCGCTTTTTAAGACCTGTCATTTAATGCTGCTTTTCTAATAAGCTTCTTTTCCAGAGGCTCCGAGCCAATTGCCTTCACGTTTCAATCCACAAGTGAAGTGCGACAAAAATCTCGATGTAAAGACACGTCTCGATAGCAAAGCGGGCAGGTGAAATTCAGGCTAATTCTACTGGTTTTGGGAACCTCACTCCATTCTCCTGGAACCAGCCTGTGTCCAAAAATTTTCCCTTTTAGCGCGATTGGGGAGGTCATCAGAATCAAGACATCGAATTTTGACATTGGGAGTTTAACTCGGTAATATTAAGATGCAAAAATCAAGAGTACCATATTTACCGCACTATAAGGCGCACCCTCAATTAATGACATATTTTCAAACTTTTTCAATCACAAAGTAATACTCCAAGTAATAACAATAATAACTCTAAACTCTCAATAGCATAATAACAATGTCAATATGAGCAACCTTGTTCAACTGTAAACACAAAAAAGAAACAAGTAAAGCTTACTTTATCAGTTCATTCCCCATCTACCAATCCCAATCTCAATATTGATCCATATATAAGGCGCACCTGATTATAAGGCGCACCATCAACTTTTTAATAAAACGTAGGCTTTTAGGTGCGCCTTATAGTCCGGAAAATACAGTAATCGAAGCGCTAAATTTGTCAGGTTGGTGCCCTACTCCTTTCAATCTAAAAATGTACTTCATTTACAAAAACACAAGACAAGAGTAACTTCACGCCATTCACTTTGCAAATAATTAAAAAAAAATACTCCTTCACAAGGTGGTGAAGACGGTGGGCCTGAGGGAGGTGTGGTTCTTTGGCCTTCAGTACATCGACAGCAAAGGCTACATCACGTGGTTGAAGCTCAACAAGAAGGTGAGTCACACCAAAACCCCCGCGACCCTGAACGCACCACATTGTCAATTCCTAAAGAAGATGATATGCTGTAACCCCCCACCCCTCCAGGTGACACAGCAGGACGTGAAAAAGGAGAACCCTCTGCAGTTCAAGTTCAGGGCAAAGTTCTTTCCAGAGGATGTCTCGGAAGAGCTCATCCAGGACATCACGCAGAGGCTCTTCTTCCTTCAGGTGCAAAGGTTTTTTTCTGCCTTGAATTAAGGCAGACCAAGAAAACAATCTGGGCGGACATGTTTTTATCCTCGTAGTTTCAAAAAAATAAAACATTGAAAGACACTTGCATTAAATTATAGCTGTCAAAATTAATAAAGTAATCAGTTATCACATTAATCAAGTTAATAAACGAGTAATAGTTTAGAGGTTTTGTTGAAATTGAAAAAAAATTGTCCAAAACCTTTTTATTTCACTCGGCGGCAATTCTCAGACTTCTGTAGTCATTCCTTTTTTTCCCATTTTATGTGGTAAAAAACCTGGTCCGTAATCTCCGTTATTCTTTTTTCCACGCAGGTGAAAGAAGCCATTTTAAATGACGAGAATTACTGCCCACCCGAGACTGCTGTGCTCTTGGCCTCCTACGCTGTCCAGGCCAAGTTTGGCGACCACAACAAGGACGTGCACAAATCCGGCTACCTGGCGGCCGACCGCCTGCTGCCACAAAGGTACAAACTGGCAATTGACTTTGTTGATGATGAAGTCGTTTTGTTGCCATGGTGACGTCTTGTCCTATTGGTCTGCGTGGCAGAGTTCTGGAGCAACACAAGCTGACAAAGGAGCAGTGGGAGGACAAGATACAGACCTGGCATGAGGAACACAGAAGCATGCTCAGGTTGCCGCTACCTTAAAAAAATTGCAATATGACATATTATCTGTACATATTTCTACTTCTTCCAGACATTAAATCTTTACAGTAAGGTAAACGACTGTCTTAGTTATTTAGACAGAAAATGTGGTATGCACACATTATGATGTTCGTATGATAGATTAGAAATACATTATGATGTTCGTATGCTAAATTAGAAATGTATATAAAATAATATGGTACATAGGAATGCATAATTGCGATATATAATCACAGTTGAGATACCCCTGCATTAAATCAATCCAAATATCTCACACTAAAGGTTTATAGATATCAAATATATACATGTGATTCAATTACTATATTGCATTAGAAGTTTGTAAGTATAAAATATGTACATGTGTTTATTTACTGGTGCACGCTTTACATTCACTAGTCACTGTAAATATGATACATGGTGTGTAAAAAAATAAGTCAAAAACACAAAATGGTGTAAACAAGGCTTGCGTTGCATGCGCGCGTGCGTTTGTGTGTGTATGTAGGGAGGATGCAATGATGGAGTACCTTAAGATCGCGCAGGACCTGGAGATGTACGGCGTCAACTACTTTGAGATCAAGAACAAGAAGGGCACCGAGCTGTGGCTGGGCGTCGACGCCCTTGGGCTCAACATCTACGAGCATGAAGACAAGTAAAGCAATAGAATACTTTGAGAGTTACTGAACTAGTGCAAGATGTATTTTATGGGTAATTTTGAGCCTACCTGCTGCGTTTAAGTGATGGTCAATTTTGACGCTACCTGCTGCGTTTAAGTGCCTCACAAGGATGGCATTTATATGGCTGCATTGCCCTCTTGTGGTGAGCAACGGTACTAGCTGGTCGCTACTGATCGAAAGCTCGTTTCTTTTGCTGCGTTTCAGATTTTAAAACTTAGTATCTGTTGTGCTGTATGGCAGCCAATCGCATTCTCTTGGGAAAATAACCCTGTTTATTTAGTGGAGAGCTTTGTTTTTAATTCACAGATTTATTAAATATTTTTCCGTGTTTTTTGGAAGAATATTTTTCTGTCATCAAAAAGAAAATGAAAATCATAATAAGATTCCAAAAATACGGAAAAAATATTGCCAAAAAACTGGCAAAAATAACAAGTGACTTGTTTAGAGATGCTTTTTTTCTGAATTTTGTTTTTCTGTTTTTAGAAATTCAGTGTAATTTAGTTTGATCAAGGTAACGTCAGGTTGACATCCTGAGATAGTTTTGGCGTACAAAAAAAACTTAACAAATGAAGCCTTTTTTTTTTTTCATCAGCAATAATTTACTTTTATGCAGCACATTACAACAATATTTTCCACATTAATAATCACAATACTTTTTTCAGGTTGTCACCCAAGATAGGCTTCCCATGGAGCGAGATCCGAAACATTTCCTTCAACGACAAAAAGTTTGTCATCAAGCCCATCGACAAGAAAGCACCGGTCAGTAACCTAATTATTCTTACTATGATTGATCTTCTGGTTATGATTTTTCTGGAAATATCTTTGTGATTGCTGCAGGACTTTGTGTTCTATGCGCCACGGTTGCGCATCAACAAGCGCATCCTGGCGCTGTGCATGGGGAACCACGAGTTGTACATGCGACGCAGAAAGCCGGACACTATCGAAGTGCAACAGATGAAGGCTCAGGCTCGGGAGGAAAAACATCACAAGCAAATGGAGAGGTATGACCATTTATATGACAAGAGGAGGTGACACAATTTTGACAAATACAAGAACCTAGAAGTCTGTTTTTTCCTTCCCTTTAATTCCACAAATCAGGATTTAATAGGTTAAATACAAGTGTTATTAAAGATGCTGTTTGAAACATGTATTCCCTTAATGACGTAGGTCTCAAATGGGGATACATGAAGGTACTTCAGGAGGCACATGAGACCTTGTTTGTTTCTGCAGGTTTCAGCTAATTTAACATAGTGGCTTTTAATGCAGTGACTGGGACAATGCATTTTTCTTTTCAAATTATGAGTAAATTCATTGGAGCATGAAGCATCTCACTCCTAAATTGTGATATAGTGACTAATTTTCAATGCAGAAAAAACGTTGTATTGCTTTTTAATTCCATGACAAGAATAGTAGTTTTCTTTTCAAACTAAGAGCAAATTAATTGAAGCAGGAAGCTTCTCAATTGTTTTAAATGGTGTTCACTGGGCACACAGGCCACTTTTGGCCGATAGTCTAAACATGGCCTTTATTAGGCACACGTTTTTCTATTTTTAAGTCCTAAACAGGCAAGAATTTTCAGGATTTTAGAGAAATTTAGTGGTACGTTAAAATTTAAGCAATATTTTTATATATATTTTTTTTAGTTGAGACTTACAGAGATGCACATTTTTGTAATGTATTTTTATATACTTTTGTAAATCGATCCAAGATTTTAAATGTCCCGATCCGTCTGATCCAGAGCACAACTGGAGAACGAGAAGAAGAAGCGTGAGCTTGCCGAGAAGGAGAAACAACGCATGGAGCGCGAGAAGGAGGAGCTGATGGAGCGCCTGCGCAACATCGAGGAGCAGACGCAGCGGGCGCAAAAAGAACTGGAGGAGCAGACCCGCAAGGCACTGGAGCTGGAACAGGAGAGGATGCGGGCTAAGGAGGAGGCCCAGCGTCTGGACAAGGAGCGGAGGGCCGCAGAGGAGGCCAAGGCCGCCCTCGCGCAGCAGGCCGCCGACCAGATGAAGAACCAGGAACAGTTGGTACTTGTGTTTTGTATGTATTTGTACGGCCATCTATTATTGATGCGATAGCGATAATCTTGCTCACTTTAAACTCCATTGATCCTTGTTTCAATGTGTCGGAGTTAAATTACGATAAACACTTTGAACACTGTTTGTTTTTCAATGGGTTGAGAAAAGTTTTTTTTTTTTTTAATTTGTCAAAATTGTATTGAGTGGCACTAATGGCTGCACGATTATGGCCAAAATAATAATTATGATTATTTAGGTCAGTATCGAAATCACAATTATTCATCATGTTTGGTCAAACATGTCGATTTCTTGCCCTTTTTTTAAACAAGCAGTATATAAACAAGGCTTCAAGCCTTGAAACTTACAATTAATAAGAATAAACTAACATAAATTAATAAAGTAAATGATAAATTCACACAAAACTTGGCAAACAGAGCAACACAGCGAACTTACTTGCTGATTTTCAAGTGGTCTCAAGCTGAAAAATTACTTCTTTTTTTTTGGTAACTTCACACTAACGGTGAAGGTATTTATTATTGGCAGAATATTTGACAGTCTAATTTTTTTCTTTTATGTTTGTTTTTTTTATGCTTGTTTTTTTGGTTACTCAATAACCACGGAAAAAGTTATAAATTATAGGTGGGAAATTAGGAAAATAAGAGAAAAATCTGCAAAAGACAGCTGATTTTATTTTATTCTATTTTTTGGTGAGGGGCACCATTTTTTGGGGGAGGGGATATTTGAATGCCTTTTGTGCTGTGTTGTAATGTGCTTTTTTTTGTGCTGCTAGTGAAAATGCGTTTTGATTGACAGGCTGCTGAATTAGCCGAGTTCACCGCCAAAATCTCTCTACTGGAAGAAGCTAAGAGGAAAAAGGAGGAAGATGCCACCGAATGGCAGCATAAAGTAAAACTTCACGACACAAACATTACTTCAAAGCAAGTCAAAAAATGATGTCATTTTCAGGGGGAATCTGCAAGCCAATCTGGGTTCGGAAATGCCCAGAATGACCTTTTTTGAGCTCTTTTCATTGGTCAGAAATGACTGAACTTTAAATGGTCATTTTTCTCATCAACTCTTCCAATGCCAGCCATTTTCTGTCAGGGACAAATTTGGACTTTGATAGCATGGGACCCGTGACGTTTAAAAATGTCCTCCTTCGGCGCAGGCATTGGCGGCGCAGGAAGATTTGGAGAGGACGCGAGAGGAGTTGCGGGCGGCCGTGACTTCGCCCACCGTGGCCTCGCACGATCACGACGAGCACGACGAGAGCAATGGAGAGGCCAGCGCCGAGCTCCTCAGCGACGGAATCAGCAGCCAGCGCAGCGAAGAGGACAGAGTCACCGAGGCGCACAAGAACCAGCGTGTTAAGAAACAGCTGCAGGTCAGACATAAAAAGAACAAATTGTTGCAAAAGGAAAATAAGGTTTGTATTCCCCCACCCCTAAAAAGTTTGAGAAAGTCATAATTTTGTTGATTTTAAAGTGAGAATTCTCAACTATTTTCACAAGTCTCAAATTGTGACAATTTCGACTAAAAATTTTTCACTGTATTCACTTCAAATTGACAAGTCTGAGAATGAAATTTAAGTCAGAATCATTTAAAAACAATTTAACAACAAAAATGTGATGGGAGAATTTCTGACTTTTCTTAACCTCCTCCTTTTCCGTCAGTCTCTGAGCTCTGAGCTGGCGGAAGCGCGCGACGACAGCAAGAACACGGCCAACGACGTGCTTCACGCCGAGAACGTGCGAGCGGGCCGCGACAAGTACAAGACGCTGCGGCAGATCCGGCAGGGCAACACCAAGCAGCGAGTGGACGAGTTTGAGTCCATGTGAGGGCGCCGCATCGCAAAACTCCAAGTGGAGACTTCTCGCTTGCGCCTAGCCAAAGATCCGCCAAGTCCCCCCCCCCCCCCAAAAAGAAAAACATCTTTTTACCAGCCGAACAGAATGGCCCACTGGCGCGGATGACTGTTAAGCTAAAATGTCCCTCGCACACTTACATTTCTGATTTTTTTTTTCTGCCTAGCCATCCTTTCAGCCATTTTGTTTTCCCTCATAGGAGTTTCTTGCATTTTACTTTGTTTCCTGTTTATGTGGCTCATCAGCTGACCAGTAAACACGCAAAACAAACTCAAGCGTTGTGAGCCTTTTTGTGCCGCTTTCTACTTCACAGGTTACCATTACTTGCCGCCGGTGCTCCTGTTTTCACTCTGTGCCCCTTAGTCTCTTATTGGATGAAAAGAAATGTTCACCTGGTCAGTAATGTACACAAGCAGATCAGACCCACCCCCTGATTTGGCATGTTTCGTCTACAATTGGAAAAAAGGCGATCTTCACGTGGGACCCGAAAACACATGTAAATAACACACTCACCTTTTAATTGTGCCATTTTTTTTTTTTTTTTTTTTTACTCAACTGTCTTCACTTTGCTGCAGCGCTCTTTGAGAAACTATGCGGCCATTTGTGAAGGCATTTCAATTCTGAAGAACATCCACAAAACACACTTTGTCTGTTCCAAGGTAAGTCAACTGCAGTTCTGTGTTTGACAAATATTGACTTTTGAATTATGTAATCAAAAGTCACCAAAAAAGGTAAGAAATGTATATGAATTGAGTGTTGTTAGTTTACTGACCAAAATGTATTGCTAAGCTAACAAGTTTAGTTAGCTATGTTAGCTGTGTCACTGACCAAAATGTTAAGCTAATAATGTTAGCTAGCCAGGTTAGCTGTATGCATTAGTAAATATGAGTCTTCACTGGCAAATAAGAAATGAAATTGAATTCCGTGTTATCCGGTTGTTAAATCACAAAACGTCGTTGCTAAGCTAATAGGAAATATAGTAATATTAGCTGTGTCACTGACCAAAATGTTATTGCTAAGCTGACAAGGTTAGCTAGCAAGGTTAGCCAGTCAACTAACCAAAATGTTATTGCCTCGTCAACAAGGTTAGCTAGCAAGTTTAACTGTGTATTAGGGATAGCAGTAAATAAGATAGGTTAGAAATGTTGTGATGTTAGCTGTGTTAGCTCCCATCTTGTTTTGGTTTGTGGTGTACAATAGTAACTTAACTGGACCAGACAAAATAAGCTGAACAGAACCAAATTTTTATTGCTTATTTTCAACATGACAGTCAATTAGTGGCGATACAAATTTTTTCGTTTTTGTGCTTTACCAACAGTAAAACAGAATAATGCACATTTAAAAACATTCTGGAACAGGTGGCAACAAATGTTTGGTTTTGTTGGATGAAAGCGTTAAAATATTTTTCTTTGACGTTTGACCTCGTCTTAAATCAATGCACTTTTTAAAGGTCCTATATCAAAGTCAATTTTACATGAGAATGTTATTGTTAAAGCTGTAATTACATCTTTTTTCTTTGATTATTTTCCATCTGATCCTGAGTGTAAACTAACCAGTAGTAATAAAACCTTTTGGTTTATGCAGATGAAAGCCATTTTTTTAAAGCACAATTACGACAATGACATCCTTGTAACTTCTTCCTAAATTTATCATGACAGTTTTGTTTTTGTTTTTTTTAATGGCAACTTCGCAACAACATCTTTTTGATCTTTTATTTCTACGCATTTCATCTTTGATGTTTCACAGTATTTGTTTTTGATTTGCAACAAACCACCGTCTTTTGTTTCCCAAATTGATCATGGCATAATTATTGTTTCCTAACGACACGACATGTTTTTGACAACAACTTAATTGTATTATGCTTTCTAATTACAAAACATTTTGCCTGAAAAACACTGAACATCTTTGTAGTTTCCGAATTTCATGATTTCATTATGTCTGATGTTTTAGAATTTGATCACATTTTGACTTTTGACGACCCTACTTGACAGCATTTTGTCCTCTATAGTTCATCTTATCATGAATGTATTGGATTTGATAACTTGTTAACAGAGTTTCTCTTGCATTTCTAACAAACACAACTTACTCGATGACAAATTTTACTTTATCTAACAAATATTCACCTGAGCCTGACACAAAAAATTACATCTTCAAAGCTGAAGATAATAGGAAAAAGAGGTTATTGAGAATATTGACTGGAAAAACACCAAACTAGTAGCCGTGACAAAGCTTGTCACAAGTATACAAAATACTTTTTATATTCTCACATAAAAATGTATTTATCATCATTAGGATACAATTTGTATCAACAAAGAGGCAGGAACATATGCCAACCAGGCACCAGTTTATCCACGTTTACTGCAGCATTTTTTTTTGTTCACTATTCAAAATGTTATACTAGTCAGCTAGAAGTGCTTGAACACAAAAGCAGGAGCAATATTAATGTAAAGTGTAAATTAAAGAGAAATTTTACCTGACAATGTAATACCATTAAATGACAAATATCCCTTAAAACTGGCTTGCAATTGATGAAAATGAACTTTGAACAAATACAAAGCAGATGACAAAGCCGTATTTGTCATAGTAGTATTGAGTGTCACTTAGGGCTGCACGATTATGGCCAAAATAATAATAGCGATTACTTAGGTCAGTATTGAAATCACAATTGTTAATCACGATTATTCATTATGTTTGGACAAACATGTCGATTTATTGCCCTGTTTTAAAACAAGCAGCATATAAAACAAGGCTTCAAGGCTTGATTCTTATAAATAATAATAAACTAAAATAAATAAGGTAAATAATAATGAAAACAAATGGCACACAGGGCAACACATCTAACTTACTTGCTGAGTGCAAACCAATGAAAAAAAAATGAAGCCTACTTAGAACTAAGCACATTATTTACTTTTAAGCTAATTTTAATCAATTAGCTGTCAAAATGTCATTTCTGGTCATTTCAAATCAAATTCATTCCATTTTTTGCCAATCTTTTTTTTTTCAAAATGGGTCTCAATTGACAGCTAGCCCTGTATTTATTAGGAGTCAGGTGAGAAACTCAATGCCATTTCACACTGGTAAATAATATATTAGGGTGAGATAAACAAAGGCTTTTGTCATGCAAACATGTGGGAAACATTGCCCCCTGGTGGTAAGATGACTAAGTGCTTGATTTGACATGTAGTTAGCTGGCTTTTTATATATTAATATCGCCGCGGATCATCTTAATTAATCGCGGCAGCCAATTTCTAACCGCAATTCAAATTCAATTAATTGTGCAGCCCAAGTGTCACTTCTGATCTACTACATATTTTTTATCAAACAAAAGTTCAGAGATTCGATAAGAATTCAAGTTGCTCATTAGCTTGCATTTCAAAACCGTTTGAAAGACTTTTGAAGTTAAATTAACTATGTTCCCGGAAAAAAGATTTGCTCAGGAATGGGTGGGAGGGTCTTGATCCTGAACTAGAAATTCGAAATGAGGACATTTTGTATAACCAAAGTGTGTGTTTGAACGGCAGTCACTGTCTAAACCTCTTTGCCAAACAGAGACCCTTATGCACTTTGGAGAGCTTCAGAAACATGTTTTAAACAATTTATGTAAACTACTAACAACCAACAAGTTCCTGGACGTTAGAATAGGATATAAATAAAAACAAAGAAGGGACCTTCCAAGACCTTGTAATGGTTCATAAAGAAACCCAAAGCTTGAGGGTAAAAATACTGAATAACTTATAAAAAGCAACTGGGGAAGATTTGAGGGAATTTTTTGTTTTTTTTTTCCCTCCAGGTGCTCGCTAAGTTTCACTTGACTTTTTCTCAGGGATAAAAATCCACGCTGACAAATAATAACCTTACACAAACACAAATAGTCAGAGGTAGGCTGCGTTCTCAAAATACCCTGATATGATTGCCCCCCAAAAAAGTAAGAACACAAGAACCAAAAGTGCCCAAATCAAAATAATAATATAAATAACTTACATTTTAAGGAATAAATAACTTAAAAATGCACTGTTACCCTTAAAAGCCTGGACTCACAAACAATATTATCAAAAATGTGAATGGCTTCACTTTACAATGGTACAAAACCCCCAAAGTTCCCAAGTTAAGTGCTAGTATAGCATATTTATGTAGTATTTATATGTACTACTAGTAATAGCACTCATATGGCGTGTGTTTTCACTTTGTCCTAGAACTAAAACATTTGCCAGAGAACTAGTCCTGTAACACTGAAACTTCGTCGCCTTTAGAAATACAAATTTTGCCCTTCGACTAGAAACTTTGCCCCGGAACAAAAACTTTGCCCCAAAACTTGGGACTTTGAGGTCTGGGTGTTCACCCGCCAACTTACACTTTCGTCAAGATATAGAATCTAGAAAACTAAACCTCGGGAGGGGTTTGGGCTTGAAAAAGGTGTTCAAGAGCTGTCCTGAGATTTTTCCAACAATATGGCAGCGGCCAGCTCCTGCGCATCAATCACACCCGGATTCCGACTCATCACCACCCTTACCAGATCGGTCGGGAAAATCCCGCAGAGATTCAAGAACACTCTCTCCCGCCGGTCCTGATACTGAGCAACAGAGGAGGACTCCACGCGGAGCAGGGACTGCGATCTTGTTCGGAGAGGGGATAGAAAGGACGTCTGTGGGAAGGGTTGGAGTCCGCATGGTGACAGATGTCTGTTCATCCACGGAGCGGACCGGATTTTTTCCGAAGCCTCTGGAAGATCCTGAATCGGGAAGGGATCGTAACTAGGTCTGGGAGACTGTTGACAGTGCGGGTCCCAATTCATTTGCATTGGTTGTTGCTCAGAATGGTTCCACCTGGCAAGAAACGGTGACACTTGGTTGTACCCTCCTGGATCCTGAAGTCGGTCCTCTTGCCAAAGGGAACTCGCCAGAAAGGAGCACTGTGATAGGTTGGACGTTTGGGATGGATGAAGAATGGGGTTCAGATATTCTCCCGAGTATCTTTTCAGAAGCGGTATATGAGTCGGAGGAATGTGAGTGGGGGCGGCCCGGTAGGGACTTTTTTCCACCTCAAAATCAGGTCGTCTAATTCCTGGTGAAGTTTGCTGGCTCAGACCAGGTGGAGTTTGGTTTATGGGTCTGCTATATGGGTTGGAGCAAGGGTTAGGATGGTAGTGGCGTTGATGGTTGCACACGGGCCTGTCATTTAAAACCAGTTCTGGGGAGAAGGACTCAGCGCCGCCTTCAATGCTGCGGTCGGCTTGTAGATGCCTGGCTCGGAGATCCGCCGGGTAGAAGCGCTCTGGACTTTCCGGAGTGGGAAGGCTCAGGATGGGCGAGGTCTTCACCAGGGAGTCGTAGCCCAACGACGGAGACTCGGCACGGTAACATCTTTGACTCTGTCCTTTGGATCCTGGGTAGTCCCATCCATCTTGATTTCCCAAGAAAGGCGACCTCCCTGTTACAGGATGTCCGAGGACACTTCTACCGGTTCCCCTGCATTCTTCTACTTTGGACTGCACTTTGAGATGGTCTTCCAGGAGCTCCGTGAGAGATCTCGACGCTTTCTTTGGGGTTCCTCGGCCGGACTCGCACGGCATTTGGTTCCTGGCTATCAGCGTGTCTTCCTTCTGTCCTTTGGAAGTCGCAGAGGACATTTTGGCGCTGGCCCGGAGCTCATCAGCAACTGACCGCTGAGGCTGACTGCCCCGTTCTGGATGGTAGAACTTGCACTTGTGACCGTAAGTACACTTCTTCCCTAAGAAAGAAAAGAGTGAACGTTATGACGAAAAGAGATTTTTTTTTTCAAGGAGACTTCTACGTCACATAACCCTAAAATGTTTTACCGTAAGGACACGGCTGCTTCCTATGTTCCGGAATGACAGCTCGCTTCCTCAGGAAGTTCTCCAAGCTAGGTCCATGGCGCCCGAGCGGGTCATCGGGTGGCATGAATCTAATGACGGCAGATGGAAGATGATTTCTTTGAAGCCCCCTTACTTTGGGGAATCGGGAGGACACAAATAAGCGTTTACTTGTCGTTGACAAAGGAGTACATCAGAAGGCGCTCGTCGATGAACTTCTTCCACTCTGGTTTCTCGTTGGCCAGGTCGCGGTAGTTGTCGTTGGAGACGATGATGCCGTCCGACTCGTAGGCCAACTTGACGATGAAGCGGTCGTCGTAGCAGACCACTCGCCGCCCTTGCACACGGCGTGATGGCGTGAAGACCAGGATCTTGTCTTTCTCCAGTTGCCGCAGGACCTCTTGGTCTAGAAAACAGTTGGGTTTTTCATTTTGCGGGGGTTGACGGTGGTGAATTCATCCTTACAAACCATTGAGTTTCTCTGCACAAAACAAGTTTATTTGACCCTGAAGAATCGAGTCGCGACATCTCATGGTGAAAAATGAAAACAAAACACGTGTGTGTGAGTGTGTCTGTGGTTACCTGTGATTAGAGCATCCGGGCGGGATTGCTCCTTCCTCCATGCGGGGACAAAAACCGTGATGTCGCTGTGGCCTCGCTCCAAGAACCAATCAACTGCCAGTTGGATGCCCTGACAGGAGAACACCTCCTTGTTGCCGTGACTAAGAGGGACATTGGAGTCAAGGATTTTCTAAGCTTTACATCACAGGCTTCATATCACAGGATATGATATTATCGTGATATATGAGCTTGTTAAAGGGAACCTCACCTCATGGCCACATTACTTCCATCCACGACGACAGGCCGAAGGTTGTCTTTGTCCTCCGGGAGTTTGGACGAACATGCCTGTCTGCAGGAGTCCGCCGAGGAGGACGGCAAGGAGTATGAAGAATACTGAGATCCTTCCCCACTTCTGGGCGGCTCTACCGGGACCACCTTAGTTCCCAGTTTGACCAGTTCCCCTAGGATGTCGTTAATGAGGGCGGCCGGGCCCAGTTTCTGCAGCACCAGCAAAACCAGTTCTTCCGAGTAGCCCAGTTTCAGAGCGAAGTCAACTTTGGTGCGGCAGTCGTTTTTTGTCCTCGGGTTCCCCGCCTGGTCCAGTCTGGTGGAGGAGTCCCGGTTTTCCACCTGGGTGCAGGCGTCGTGGTGACGCTCATCCTCGCTGTCTCCACTTTCCTCAGAGAAGAAACTACTGAAGCTAGCGCTGCTGCTATCCAAACTATTGGTGCTGTCGCTAAGGCCGGAGCCTCCAGAACCCGACGCCGCTGAGGACGAAACCTTTCCGGTGTCCTTCGGGCCGCTTGGGCCGTCCACATGGAGGTAGTCCAGATCCAGCCCTGGGCTGAGGATGTGGTCTGTCCCATCCTCCACATGGTCCCTCAGGCCCATGAAGCCGCCTCATACATCCAGGCCCGAGCGGTGGCAAGCAGACTCGATTAAGCCAGGACCTTTTTAAGTCTTACCTACAAAAAAGAAAAAGTCCGGAGGGGTGAAATGGTTTGGTAGCGTCGAGTTTCATAGATTTAAAAAAAAAAAAAAACTCACATTGAACTGATACCAAAACATAGATAAAACACCAAACGCAAACAATGTTTTGGTATCATTTCGATGTGTTTGTTTTTTTTAAATCCAAGTTCTAATTTTGTTCTTAGAGGCTGTTTTAACTTAAGCTGTTTTTAATTGAAACATTAAACAGCTCCCAATGTTTTAACTCCTTCCCTCACTCGATATAAATAAGCATCAATCTGGACGCTTCAATCATCACGGCGACGCCAAACAATCAAAATGCGACACGAGGATTATGTATTATGAGATCATGAGCAGATTGGCGCGGGCAAACAAAGGGTGTTGTGGTGACCCCGTTTAAAAAGCGCAACATGGACAAGGAGACGTCTCAATGCCTCCTTTCTATTGGAGGATGCTCGATTCTCGTCTTTGACCCCAATTGCTTTTCCTTGGGTCGTCGTGCAAATGAGCGGCTGACGACGAGCGTTTTTTTTTTTTAAATTTGAAACCCTATTTCTAGATTAAACACTTCATTGAAACCCTTTCACTAGTTCAAAACCCTAATTTGAAACCCTAATTAGTTTAAATTTACAGCTGTAGAGCAGTGGTTCTCAAATGGGGGTATGGGTAAATAAAACATACAAACATGCATGCAAATGTCCTTTAAAAATGATTGTTGATTTCATCAAATGTTTCAGGAAAATATCAAGTTCATAATCAAGTTCATGAGTTCATAAATGAATGTTTTGTTTTTGTGAACAGATTTATGTTGGATATTTTTCTGAGGACAAATATTTTTCGTTATTTTTGAGAAATGGTCTGACACTTTATGTTTTATTATTTTTGTCGACAAATATTTCTTAATGTAAATACGTTTTTGTTGTTGTTGTGTGAACAAATCTCTACTGTAATCCCAAAAGAAGACGCTTTATGTTAAATATTTTTCTGCGGACACATTTTTTTTTATCATTACAGGTTTATTTTGATTACTTTTTGAGGACAAGTATTTATTAACAATGACATTTTTTTCTTTTTGAGATCTATAATGAAAAAGAGGACAATTAATGTTGATTATTTTTGTGGGCTAATACAAATTAAGTTTGAAAGGTTCCATAGTTGAATCAATCAGACACAGATGGCATGTTTGAAGTCTTTTTTTTTTTTTTTAATGCTTTGCTATGGTTAAGGCGCAAATTTCATAGGTGGTAAATCACAGAAAAAAGGTTGAAATCCACTGCTGTAGAGTATGCACTTTAGTAACATTAATGACAAAGTGTGTGTGTGTGTGTGTGTGTCAGTGTGTTTGTTTAGCGGGCGATATAAGTGTGTCTGGCTTGCACCTTTTAAGCAAAGCAGCTGCCAGCCAATCTGTTCTTCTGTGACACAAAGTATTGTTCTGGATGATCCGCACAGACGGAGATTTTTTTTTTAACCTCCCCCACTGTCTCTCTTTCTTTCTCTCGCACACGCATGCACATGCGCGCGCACATATATGATTGTCATCTATACAGCTGCCAGACGGTATAAACGCTGCAACTGAGCTCACCAGCTGAGGTTTTAGCCCAAAGATGCTCAATCCGTTGCGCGCGGTCGACCGGCCGGCCGCCGAGCGATTGTTGGTCGCCCGTATGACATTGCATTCAAAGAAAAAGAAACTTAGCTGGAAAAAAAAGAACGTCAATTGAGAAGAAAAAAAAGTCAGTCGTCGCTGGGAGACAAATATTATCATTTTGATTACAGTAGGTGTTGGCGCAACTATGCTTCCGGGAGGAACTTCAAAATAAAAGCGTAACAAGGCCAATTTTGTCGTCTAAAAAAAACATAAAATGATGCCTTTTCTGATTGAATTAGTTTCTACATCATTCCAAAAGTCATTTTTTGGGGGGGATGGATGGATCTTTGGTTGTTGTAATTTATACTCCAATATATTTGCTAAGCACAGTTCAGTTGTATTTATCTTGAAGTACAATACATATGAATTTAATAATGTGGAAAAATGTGTTCGTTTGAAATTTGGAATACATTTTTATTTAAGTGCCAATAGTTTTTCCCCCCTCAAGTGCAGGATTGAATCGTTGGACAGATATTAATAGAGGTGCTTAATAGAAATCAATAAGAACTAAATCTAGGCCTTCTGTACATCCATTTGTTAGATATTTGACATATGTGTGACATGCTATTCGTTTTTGTGGATGGATGAATAGAAATCAAATCAGTAGATTGAATTGGATTGACTTTTTTTGTATTTTTAGAATGTTTTGGAACATGATCCTCACTTCAAAATCTGATACATCTTCGTTTCAACTTGTAGAACAGTTTAATTTAGTTAAAAAAAACGTTACATTAAATAGTTTACATTAAATACCAAAATATAAAAATCTTCATTTAAAAATGAGTGTAAATTACATTGTCGTGCTTGAATTTTACTCAACTGCTGAGTAATATCTTGTTGGGGGTGGTTGCACAGGGTGGGGGGTCCGCACCTCATGCCTCCACAGTGAGCAGATGCCTCTCCAGCCACTGACCTCCCTTAGGGGGGTTTGGTCCCCATTGGGCCCCCCCTTTCTCCCTTGAGGCCTGGAAAAGCCTCGGCACGGCGCTTGAGCGCTTGCCGGGCGGCTGCCAGGGACCGGCTGGACGGGTGGGGGTCCGGCAAAGTGGGGTCTGGAGGGGTACCATTGTACAAAAGCGGTGGGGGAGGGGGGGAACAGATGCCTACTGAGGATACACTTTGAAACCATCCTGCAACTGGTGGTGCCCCTACCCCCCCCCCCCCCCCCCCCCCCCCCCCAAAAAAAAATGACCACAAAAATGCTTGCATTTCACCAATGTGTGCATGTGCACTCACTTTCTCACACCTCTGATGTGCACCAACGCACACTGACGGTAACGTCCGGTTACAGGAAAAGCCCCAGCAGAGCCGAAGCTGTTCCTAATGTTTTGATGAGCTCATGTCATGACAAGTCAAAATGCACGTTCGCTTAATTCTTCTGTCATCCATTTTTTTTTACTGTAAGTATTATTAGTTTTTTGTTGTTGACAATTTTCTTCTGGAGGGGGAGAACATTTGTAAGCCAGCTTTAAAAAAGTTCAATGGATGTTACCTAATTCAATTCCAAAAACATGTTTACACTTTTTTGAGAGTGCAGACATTGACTCTCATGTACTTTAATTTTGATTTTTTTCTTTATTTAAGTTTGTCCGAAGGAGGGTCAAATTAGATAATAAAGTTGCTTTTTTTTAGTCCCTCTGTTAGACAAACACCAGAGAATGAACGTTTGGGTGTTAAAAAAAAAAAAAATACAGCTTTAGGATATGTGTTTTTTGTTGTTGTTGTTGTTGGTTGTTTTAAGAGGGCAAACATTCAGTTCCCAGATTTTTCTTTTTCTTTTTTCCAAATATTTTGCTTAAAGATGGTCTAAAAATGGCTGCTAGTCGGTAGTTGGGTTATTAATTACTTAAGTAATCAACTAGTTATTGTACTAAAGTACCGGTAACCATTACATTGTACTAAAGTACTGAAATAATTGATTACTACGATTAATCAATTACTGAACTAATTAATTGAATCGTAGCAGCCATTTTAGATGCTCCTTTAACAAAGTTGAAAAACAATTTGAATGAATATAAATGTTTATTTTTTTCTGACTATTATCAAATGAGGGTACAAAAAAGTCAAGAGTATGCAAAAGTAGTGTATGCATTTTTTTAAATTTTTTCAACACCACCCTGTTTTGAAAGAATAGAATACTGTGTAAATAAAGTTTTCTACTTCATGTTCAACTGTTATGTCTGATGACATAAAAGTTGCAATATAACATTTCATAAATATGATTGATTACTAGTCCATTTTTTTATTTAAATAACAATCTTTCTTTCATCCATCTAAATTTTTTGGGTGGTTTGCGATTTTTTTGAAGCAGGGTAAGGCAAATAATGTGTATGATTAAAAATATATATAATTCAAGTTATTTCATGAAATGATCATTACATTTTCAACATTTACTGCGCCATCCTCTTAAAAATAATCAATAGTATTTATGCAGTAGAATAATTGGAAGAGGTTTCAAGAAGTTCTGTTTTCCCATCCAATTCAAAACCATTTATTTAACCATCATTACTTTGATTGACATTTTATCCAAATGAAATATTCCAGGATTATTGCTGGTTCATTTCTGCCCCCTAAAAAGCCCCCTTTAACACAATTAGTTTTTCTCACCATTTTGTCGCCTAGTTTCGACTTGATACTTAGTTGAAAGCTCATATTTACATTTCCACAAAAGTGTCGCCTTACCTTACAGAAAGAGCTCCTCAAACCTCGTGCTCGTCTTTTTGTGAATTTGTGCGTCTCGTAGCCGGCAGAGATCCACGCTGTCACCCCTGAAAATCAAAATGCCCCCTGGAAAAATAATATCACAAGGTCCACTGGAGTGAGAGTAAGAACTTCCTTCCTTTGTGGCGGGCCACCTTGGAGTGAGACGTGTCCTCCCTTCTCTTTGGACCACTTCCACCAACACTTCCCCCCTTCCCTTTTTTTTTTCTCCTCCCCCACCCTAACCCTAACCCTCACACAATTGGAAGTGGTGGGGTGCACAAAAGAGGGTCTTCAGCAGACAGCTGCATGTATTAACATTATGTTCAATGTATTAATAAAGAGCTATTGTATCTATATTTTTATAAATCAATAATGATCATATATTTTGATACAATAATATTCATATCATCACAATAATCTTAAGGCGGCTCGGTGGAGCAGTGGTTAGCACGTCGCTCAGACCTTCCTGTGTGGAGTTTGCATGTTCTCCCCAGGCCCGTTTGGGTTCTTTCGGGGCAGTGGAGTGAATGGTTGCTCATCTCACTCTGTGCCCTGCAAGTCAGCTGGGATAGGCACCAGCAAGCCTGCGACCCTTGTGAGGAATTTGTTTGTTTACTTTATTAATCTCTTCATAGACAATGTGTAATGAATTAAACAAAATGAAAAAAACAAGACATGCAGCCATTATATATATATATATATAGATATAGATATATATAGCATTCACGTTACATACATTAGCATCAGGCGCGCAGTTGCTTGTTTTTGTTTGCATTAGTTGCATTGTACAGAGACTTATAAACACACGTGCAAATGCACGCACGCACACAGGCGCCCCCAACCCCCCCTCTTTAATTGGGGCTCAGCTGACAGGTTGGCTCCTGAGGGAGCGTGCGTGCGCGTGTAGACCATCTGCTTGGCGAACAGGTGTCCTGCTTGCCGGAACCTTCTCCCACTAAGCACAAAATGGAATGTCAATATTTACGCTGTCAACTGCTTGAAAAAGACTTGATGGTGTTTTTTTGTTTGTTTGTTTGTTTTTTTTACATGCATGCTCATCCAAGAGAAATTTCTTTTTTGGTACACTTTAACCAGCTGGTATCATCACACACTTCTTCAAAACCCACAAACGCAAACTCAAACTGAGTGACATGACGTGTGCTTAAGTGTGTGTGTAAGCTTCTGTATGTGTGCACGAGCATCTGTGTGTGTGTTTGTGTTTTGAGGGTCACTGAGGACTTTTGAAGGCACAAAAGGTTGCCCTGCGCTGGCCTTGAGGTCATTTAAGGACACGGACAACACACACACACACACACACACACACACACCACCTGCTATTGTGTGGTGGGGGTGAGATGAAGTGATTGGGACATTACAGAGATTGAGCATCAAGTTATGGAGCTAATCAAATTCCATGGAAGAGATATATATATATATATATATATATATATATATATATATATATATATTAACTCAATGCATTGTACTTGAATGAGAATCCCAAAGTTTGGTAGTTTTGCTTTATTTTCCCTTCAAAGAAGAAAGTTTTAACAATGACCCCCCCACCCCCACCCCCGCCCCCAATTAAGTCCTGATAGATGTTCCCCACCGGGCCTGATGGCGCATACGTCTGTGGAGTGTGTGAGCAAATATGCACACATGTATGTAAATGTGCGCGTGTGTGTGCCCGGAGCGAGTGTCGGGTCACAAAGGTCAAAGGGGAACAAAAGCAAGGAGCAGATCCCAGCTGCCGCGCTAAACATACTGGAGTGTGCCACCGTCCGACACACACACACACACACACACACACACACACACACATCCGGGGTAAGTCAGGGTAAAGGTCATTTGGGGACATGCGCACAGAATTCACGCGCTGACAAATGCTTCATCTCATCTTTTTGAGACTAAAGATGCGCTTTGATTCTATTGGGCGAGACTTAAGGTTTCAAAGTAGGGCTTGTATCAAAGGGGCTCAATGGGGTACAAACCAGAGTTACGGTTTCAAAGTCGAGCTTTGAATGACAGAATTTCAAAGTAGGATTCGAATCGAGTGCATTTAAAGCTTTAAAAAAAGACCTTGGTAAACGTCATAGGTGTCAAACACTAGTTTCCAACCTTCTCTCTCAAACACACCTGATTCAAATGATTAGGGTCATTTTCAAGCTAATGCACAACTTGCTAATAAGCTAATCATTTGAATCCGGTGTGTTGTGGAGAAAAAAAAAAAAAGGAAAACATGCACTGGAGCTCGACACCAATGCTACACATGGTCTTTTTTTTTAAATGTATTAAACGCTGATGGTGTTTTTTTTTTTTGCTTGTTTTTAACGCCTTACTAAGCATCGTCTTTGATCGTTTGTTCGGACATCACCCAAAAATAAAATCACTTTATTCACACATCCGATATATTGTGTGGCTCGAGGCTCAAATTTTTCATCCGTTGAAAAGTCATCATCAGCAGTTTTCAAGCTCTCAAGTGCCCCGCCTTGTGGGCAACATGCAAAGTACGGCACTAAAAGCCCTTCATGGTCTCCTGTGTGGTTTTTGTCTCCCCCTTGTGGACAAAATGGCGCCGGACAGCGGCGGGCCTGGCGGGCATGAGGTAGCGAACTTTCTTCCAGAAACGCGAGTGAGTCGTGGCAGCGCCGTGCGACTCGGGCGACCACCTGAGGGGGGGGCGCTTGGCGAGCAGGTGACGCAGGGTGAGGGGCAGGTGGGCGTACCCCTCCGGCCCGGCTTGGCCCACCCGGATGAGGATGACGGCCATCTTGGGTTGAGTGAGCGCATGGTGCAGAGCCGCCTAACAAGACGACAAATGGGAGCCATCGACTTTTGTGTTTTTCTTTCTCGGACGCTGCGCGCGAGAGTCGCACCTGCCAGGCAATCCCCGCCGCGCCGAGGTGAGGGGAGGGGTCAAGCCGCCGATCGGACGATTCCGGAGGGGGGCCGAGAACCAGTATCAGACTGCGGCTCTGCTCTATACTATGCTGAACCTGCGTAATATGGTCTGACACACACTACGGTTTCACAACAGGGTGCTCCACAAAGGCTAGGCTTTCAAAATAGGGCGTTAAACAAAGCTCAGGGTTCCGAATTGAGGTTGAAAACCTACCGAAGGATTCAAATTATGGTCTCTCATTAGGGTTGCAAGTGGGGGTTATAGAAGGATCAAAATTTCAAGCCATTATTTTGGTTTCAAGTGAAGGTTAAGGTTTTGAACAACGGTTTGGGTTTCCGTTTTAAACAAAGGTTAAGGTTTTAAAATTGAGTGTCGTACAAGTGTAAGGGTTGCAAATTGGGTTTTAATACAATGGTATGGCTTCAAAAAAGCTTATAGGGTTTCTAACAAAGTTGGATTTCAAAGAAACTAAAACAGGGGTTAATGTTTTTAAGTAAGGGAACAAGGGAGAGGGTTTTAAAGTAGGATTTCAAATAATGATTTTTAAACAGTTTTCAACAAGTGTTAAGAATTTCAAAATAGGGTTGTGGTTTGAAAGTAAGGTTTTAAAAAGTTGAAGGTTTTAAAGTAGGGCTTTCAAGCAATGTCAAGTTTCACTGAAAATTTCAACAGATGTTACGGTTTTCATAGTAAGGCGTGAAACAGGTGATCAGGGTTCAAATTGGGGTTTCAAGACAGTTATGGCTTCACACAAAAGTTAGGGTTTCAAAGAAAGGCTTTAAACACGGGTTAAGGGTTTATAGGAGCTTTGAGCAAGGGTTCGCTTTTCAAAGTAGGGTTTTCACTAGGAATCGGGGTTTTAATGTCGGGTTTTTAGAACGAGTCAATGTAAGCTTTTGATAACCTCGAGGTTTTAGTCGGGTTTTTAAACAGGGGCTAGGGTTTGACAATAGTGTTTTAAGCATGAGTTAGGGTTTCAAATTAGGGTTTAAAATTGGGACGGTGTCTTTTTTCAAACTTATTATGGTTTTTAACAAGGGTTAAGGTTTCTTATTAAGGTTTTAAATTTGGGTTGGAAACTAGGGTTACGTTTTCAAATTAGATTTAAACAAAACAGGGTTAGGATTTTAAAGTAGCGTTTTGAACAAGTTAGTTTACAAAGATCGGGTTTGAAATAAAACCATGAAGTGGAGGTTAGGGTGTGAGCGTTTGTCGCTGTGGACCTTCTCCCGGCAAGTTGTCTCTGTGCTGCACGAAGAGGCGATATCGGCAAGCGCCCTCCAGGACGGACACCAGCTGCTCCACGAAGGCCGACATGTGCTGAACGGCGCCCTCCGGTGGCACCTCCCATAGCACTAACGCGTCGTACCGCTTGGCATCTGTAAACGCGTGTTTCGCGCCTGGGTTAGGGTTTCAAACTGAAATGAGGGTTCTGAACCGCAGCTCGGGCTTAGCGTACCTTTATCGCAGGCGGGCGCTGGCAAGTAAGGTCTTACGAGCAGCACCACGTCCACGGCGAACACCTTGACCAGGATGCCGGCAGACACAAACAACAGCACCACGCACAGTCCGGCGAGCCACAGTGGCGTGGGTGTACCTGAAGTGCACACGACATCCGACGAGGGTTAGGCTCGGGCCATGCTTTCAAAGACTTGAAGTGGCGATGCCTTCGCTGACCCATGGAGCGGAGCTTCAAGGAGAACTCGATCGGCGAGAAGTCATTGCCGCCGACGCAGTTGAAGTCCTTTTGGAAATCGCCGGATGAGACTCGGGTGATGGTGAGGATCGCCGTGGCAACCGTGCTTTGGGATGGCCAAGAGGTGTGGCTAAGGAAAACGGTCAGACATTTTGGTCCTCTTTAGGCCTCACAAGTTAGCGAAAATTCAGCCCCCAAAGTCAGTTCCCGCTAACAACAAATGACATTCCGGAATGGAGACTTTTCACAGGGGTTCTTTGATTCTTTTGAAAGGTCAAATCCTAAATGACCACATACAATTTGGTAGTCATTTCTATCACGTAGTCTCACGAAAAAATGAAAAGTCTCATCAAGTCACGCTTTTAATAACACCCGAATGACGGCCATTTTGGTTTGAAGCAAGCATCGGCGGGCAATCGAGACTTTTTCCAGGGGTTATTGATTATTTTCAAAAGTCAAACTCTAAAGTGACTTTGTTAGAAACATAACGTTTGGAATGTATAACAAAGTCTCAAAGACACCGTAAGGCGCTCGTTTTACTTTGAAGAGAGCATTGGTGGGCAATTACGATTTTTTTTCAGTGGTTTCTTTGAGTAATTTTAAAACCCAAGAGACACTTTCAGGTAGCAGCATGAAATTTGCTGTGAATTTCTATCATGTGTAGACCCACAAAACGTCTCAAAAAGTCATGCTTTCAAAGACTCAGGAAGTCAGCCATTTTGTTTTGAAGCAAGTATTTTTGGGCAATTGAGACTTTTCCAGGGGGACGCCGGATGTCGGCCATTTTGGTTTGAAGTGAGCAATTGAGTCAGTTCGCAGGGGTTGTTTGATTCTTATGAAAGGTCAAACCCTAAAATCACTCTTAGCAATGTAAAATTTGGTAGGGATTTTTCTCATGTCTCGACCCCCGAAGAAGTCTCAAGGAGCCGTGCGCTCAAAGACACTGCAAGGCGTTCGGTTTGCTTTGAAGCCAGCATTGGCGAGACTTTTTGAGGGATTGCAACATCAAATTTGGTGTGTCTATTTTGTATAGACCCACAAAAAAATCTAGAGGGGTCATGCACTCCAAGACGCTGAAAAGTCGCCCATTTTGATTTAAAGCCATCCTTTCAGGCTCTTGTCAATTTCCAAGGGACTTTGAATAATTTGAATATTCATCGACCAAATCCATTTAATTGTAATTAGCAACATGAAATTTGGCATTTTGTCATTTTTTGTGAGTTTTATTTGCCCATTACACTTGACAAAAGCAACTTTAGTGATAATGTTCAGCATAAGTTGAGCACAAAAAGTCTTCAGCCCGCCATTTTGCTTTGTGTCGGCAGTGCAAGTCGGAGAAGTTTGACAAACGAAAACATGTGCGTGGCAACACTTTTTTTTTTTTTTGCCAGGCTAGGTCTTTTGTGACGTGAGCAAAAAGAACATACACGCTCATGCTCTGAGTGTATCCTCGGCGCATGACATCCTTCCCGTCGACCTGCCATCGCGCAAAGCATTTGGCATCCATGTTGGTTCCGCAAAACACAGAGCAGTTGAGCTGCAGTTCCACACCTGGACCACCAGAGGGCGCCACGACCACAGCAGACGATCGAAAAGCTACTTAAATCCGTTCATGTTTATTCGTTATTGAGAAGTGTACAGTTCACGTTTAAAGTCATTTGGTGTCATCAAATGAAAAATTAAAGGTGTTTATCGAGTGATAGTGTCATCTTGTGGTGCTTTATAGGTACTGATGTGCTCAATAAATAAGAGCATTGTAGTGAACAGTCAGCGTTTTGACATTAAAGGGACAGTGTTTTAAGATTTGGACTGTTTTCACTACGGACAGCAGGAGGTGCTGCAGGTGCTGTATTTATTATTGTCGGTCGCTATAACAAACATGGAGAAGTGCCACCTTGCATGTAATATGATTTAATGATAACTAGACCTATGATTATATTCAAAACATACTGTTGGTCATTAAGAACACGTACATTTGCAAGTTTTTGAAATTTACATTCATTTAATTAATTCCTGATAAACGGTCTAAATCTTACACACTGTCCCTTTAACAAAAGTGTGTTGGACCGGACATAACATAAAGTTGTATCGTCATAAGTAATATGATACAGTAAAACAAGACAATACATAAGAAAATATTTCAGTGAAGTAATGTATAAGGATAGATAACAAATACAATTTGGTTAATATAGGATGACCTGCATGAAAACAAATGTGAACAAAAACTGTCAGGAGTGTAAATATTGTTTCCGGTACTCCTTATGTGTACTCTCTCCTCCATTTTGTTTGTTTATTTTTACCTTTATAAGTGAGCATCTCCTTCTTTGAGGGTGACACCATGTAGAGATCGGAGAACATCGGACCTGTGGGTCGAACCGTTTTCTTATTAGGTGCAAGAAGCGTATTGATTTGAAGGATGGAAACTGAGAAAAATGGATTTTCAAACCAACTGCACCCGAGATGGCTCATTTTTCTTCATATTTGCGACGTTGTGGGTGCGAAAGCACTCCAGTTGGATAGAGAGTTCTGGAGAAAATCACGTGCAAAAATAACGACGCTAATGCTACAGGCGCTAATGTTCAGCTGTTTGTTTACAGCAGTGCTATAAATGTGATTTTTTTGTGAATATGTTCAATTTTAACTGTAGCGGATGTCAGTTTTATGTTTTAGTTCTAGGCTGTGTACTATAGGCGGAAAATGTGGATGCAGTGTGTAAAGATGAAAAGAACAAGACCACAGTAAACATCAGTGCAACGACCTCATGTCTCTTGTTTGCGGACAAGCCAGCATATCAATAAATTATACAAATGTATGAAAAACTGTAACAAAGATTAGAAAGTGAGACGTCTCATTATTTTACACCAACAATTTCGCCTTTCGTATACTGAATTTCCTTTTGTAACGAGACAATATTTTTCCAAAGAGGCGTTTGGTCACCTGAATTTGACGTAACGAGATGGATTCGCGGGACTCACGTTTGATTGTGACTTTCCTGGAGCCGGACGACTTGTACGAGTGTCTGGCGTGAGTCCACTTGCACACGCACGTGTACACCCCCTGGTCTTTCGTCGTCATGTTGTGGAGCCACAAAACACGGAGATGTCGACCATGAAGTAACGTGAAGTTCTGCGGAAACATCACATTTGCATAAATGTATTGAAAACATAGACATAATCACTGACAAGGTACTTTTGGTGCTCGTGTTTGGAAATCAGAGAACGTTATTGTCCTTTACAGCTTTCCGTAGAAGGGTATGGTCATGCATGGTGGGATTTGTAGTGATAGAAAAGTTTTCAAGAACGCTCGCCAACGCGTTCTCACCCTGAACCAGCTGAAATTTCCGCCCAGCCTCCTGCAGGTATCGGCCACCGGATCGGGACACACCAGTCGTTTGTTTCTCGCAGAATCATCCAACCCTCTGTAGAAGATTTTGTAGTCATCTTGCCGACTCGCTTCCACCACTTGGATTTTGACATAATACTCCTCGCACGTCTCATTAGAGATGTTCCGTCTGGGAACAAAAAAAGGAGGCAACGCCTCACACAGTCACGGAACCCAGAACGCGCAAACGGGACCAAGAACTTCCCTCACCGAGCCGTGTAGAAACCGGAGTCCTCCGTGGTGAGGTTCAAGAGAAAGAGCGCCCCGCCGTGGTGATGGATCCTCTCGCTCTCATTGGACGGGACGACGGCGGACTCGTCGCCAGAGGAGTTCCGGAACCACGCGAAGCGCTCCGGGGCCACCTCGGAGTCCTCCAGGACGTACGGAACAAAGTGGAAGGATTCGCCTTCCAAGAGAAGGAAGTCCTCCACGTCGTAGTCTTCGCACAGAAGATTGGACGTGGCTGCTGAGAACATACCGAGCATTTGCTCAAATCTTGCGAAACCTGCTTGGCGGCTGGGTTTTATTTATTTATTTTTATGCGCAACCAAACATTTTTGCCAGGATGAAAACATTGGTGTGTTTTTGTTTAGGTGACTTATATAGCGTGACTACAAAATAAAAAGTATTACAATGTACCACATCCCTACCAGAATATTGAAGTGCTGCTGTCACCATCAGGATGAGGTTGATGAAATTCATCTCCAGCTGAAAGAGAACTAAAGTTTTGTTTTTTGTTTTTTTTAATGTAATTAAAAAAATTTTTTCATGTAATCTGTTAATTTAAATTGCAGAGGATATGGTTGTATTTTCATTTTTTGAGATGCCAGGTACTTTTTGTGAGGACATGTGAGCAAAACTGCTTCGTTTTGTAGAATATCTCAGCACAGGAAAAGGATATATGACGACAATTTTGTTACTTCCTGATTGATAACACAAAGTGTAACTAATCAGATGGAAAGTGCCAGGCAGCCATTTTCACTGAATTTAAACGAACAAAATTGAACATTTTAGATAACCTTAAATAAGATAATGAAAATGACAAAGGAAACACAAAAACAGAACTGGACAAATTTGTTTGATGTTGAAAGGACAAATTTAAGAATAGTGAAAACTGTTTAAAAACATGAAACAAAAAAAAATCCCAATTTCAGTTTTCTTCAAAAAAAAAAAATATAAATAATATATAATAATAATATATATATAAATAATAATAATAATAAATAATGCATTTCACAACTCGAGTTTTGTGATTAAAACCACTGCAAATTGCTTAAACTATTTTATTTAAACTGCGGTAATATTGTATGATGAAATCAAATACTGTATAAATAAACGATTGGAAAAAAAGTTCAGTTTTCATAAAAAAAAGTTGTTTTTTTAATCCAAATGTTTCTTACCTTTGAAGAACGTTCATACAAGTGGCACAGTTCTTCTTCGAAATGACCTTTTATAGCTTCCATCCATTCCATATCTTCCATCCTCTCTCTCTCTCTCTCTCTCTCTCTCTCTCTCTCTCTCTCTCTCTCTCGCTCTCTCTCTCTCACTCACACACACACACACACACACACACACACACACACACACACACACTCACGAGCACGAATAGTCCAAGCGGTCAGATGGCTATAATGTAGTTTCGATTATATTATATATTATTATATATATTATATATTATGTATTATATTAATATATTATATTATATATTATTATATATATTATATATATTCAGTATTCATTTCCTATTGACAGCATTTTAATGGTATTGAATAGAAAAAACGTTTTAATTGCTTCCATGCAATGGGTGGGTCTCTTTCACTGTGGAATCAAAGAACTAAAACCATTTTTGGGAAATGGAATGGAACGTAAAACATAAAAAGTCTGAGTTCACAATTTTTTTTTCCCTCCGAAAAAAGTTTCATTCTAATTCCTACGGTTTCGAACTGTGGTATCCAAACTACGGCCCGGGGGCCATTTGCGGCCCGCCATGCATCTTTCACGCAGCACACTTGCCATGTTGTCGCGACAATCATTTTTTGGAATTATTTGATACTGTTTTGAGTACAGTTTATTGCTATTTACATATTTCTAATTCTAGTTTCAGGGTTAGCAGAGTGTAGTCTTGCTTTAATTTCCATCTCCATGTCTGCCTTTCCATATTTCTTTGTTTAATTAATTCTAATTACAGAGCTTCAATAATATTGTGGAATGGTTAAGAACTTTGGGACAAATGTTTTAAAACACCATGTGTACTTTGTACCAGTATCAGAGATGCTGGCACCATTATTTACTTGATATCAATAGAATGGTACAGCTCTACCGTACACCAAAATTTCCACGGAGGAATTGTTTTGTTGCAATGAAATAATTGCTCCTCTGTGTCAGCATTTGAGAAGCCAGCGAAAGATAAACTATGAATACATCAAATTTCTCATGTAATGGCCTCATACTGTAAGCGCTACCAGGACATTCCAACTAACTGGCTCATTCAAACGAGCACGGGAAATGTATCTGTTGTTGGCTCACTAGGGACTGATGCCTGTGCGCAAATCGGTGGTGACTCAAACGTAGCTGCGAATTTTGAGTGAAACGCCGATATCTAATTGGAAAATGATGTTTAAAAGGAAGTCAGTAAACGACGATCACACTGTACTTTGTTGGTTGGACTTACACAACACCGAAGCAAAAAGAAAAAAAAGGAAAAAATGTTGTTTAAAGAGATGTCCAGGGTGGAAAAAAGGAAATATTACTGGATATAATACTAATTATCACTAGGCTTTAGCTAGCTTGGCTAAGCTAAACACTGAACTGCTAGCTTCAGACAAATGAGCGCCAATGCTAACTTACCTTAGCTTTGCTCAGATAAATAACTTGCTAAAATTAAGTCTAAATAGGCTATATATATATAGTACAAGCTTACCTAAGACAATGTATGTGGGCTACAATATGTTGAGATGAACATTTGAGCTAACTTGGCTAGCATTGCATTGTAGCATTGCCTGTACTGAGACTGGTGCTTTCACTCAATAAACGTACTTGAAAATCTACCATTCGTCATTCCATTCACAAAATGTCTAGCTCCTGATGGGGCCTTGATTGTCTGCTCGCTGGCACGGCCGGCATAAGGAACCTGAGTTTTTTCCAGAAAAGTCTGTTGTGGTTGTTTTGTTTCCACGTAAGCGCTCCGTGCCTCCTCTTGATGTAGGCCACAGACAGCGGCAGGCGCCCGTAATCTGGCGAACCATCTGGGAGGAGAACAACAAAACAGGACGTGCAAATCACCGCCTTGTGATGAAAAAATAAGAATAAAAAATACATTATGAATAGTAGGACAGATGAATCGTTAGCTAGCTAATTCACGAGTAGACCTTTTAGCTATAAAGTTATTTATTAACGCAGCCATTGACGCTTAGGCAGCTTCTAGTCGAGTTAACAATTTCGCTAGCAGCAATGTATAAGTTATTCAAACTATTAGTCGGTTATTTAGTTAGATAGTCACCTATTTCCAGCAGGATGACTGCGGGTGTGTTGCGCGTCAGCGCATCATGCAGGCCCAGCCTCTGCTCGTAGCTCAGCTGCCGGTCCTCGAGGATAAAGGGCCGGCCTTCTTTTGCTGCCTCCTTTTCCTTTTCCTCCTTCCCTTCCTCCTGGTCCTGTGTGTTTTTTGCAGACTCCACAATGATGATCAGCCGGCGGCACCGTTGCACGACGGCCGCCGTGGCGTCGTGTGTCGCTGACCATGTCCGGCACATTTCAAAAGAAGTTTGTTGGTTAGTAAGTCCGTCAGTAGTGCTAACCGCCGCTAGTTAATTTGCTGGTTTGTCCCATAGCCTTCACTGGCTAGCCAGTTAGAATGACTGACTTTGTTTTGATAGTTCGTTAGCTACATAATATTAACTGACATCAGTATTATCGACAGTTGTCAATTTCAGTCACTATCGACTGTAAATGATTCATTATCTCGCTGGCTCCTTTGGAATTTCTCAGTCAGGCAGTTAGCAATGACTTTGTTAGTAGTTAGTTGCTTATTACTTAGGTTGCTAGAAATCCAGTTACAATTACTGACTGATGTTTAAAAGTATGCTAATTATTCAGTTTGTTAGCTTGGCTACCTTCTCCTGGGCTGTCGTCCCGGCCCGCGATGAAGAGGCGATAGCCATGTCGCTCCTCCAGCCGGCCGGGCAGCGTCTGCATGGCGAAGTCAGACGCCAGGCTTGAGCTGCCCTCAGAGCCCGCGGCGGCCAGCACGCTCACCATGGCGTCGTACTGGACCCGGTCCGCAACTGCACACGCAGGAGATGCCAATGTGCTCATCTTACTTCCTTGCCCACTTAGCTGAGTTTCCGGTACTATGATATAATTATGTATTATCTTCTATGAATGATGTTCCTATTCATGCTGTATTTCAAATAATTAGTGGCTAAGTATTTTAAATTAGCTTATTTTTTATTTCATTAAATTAGCCAGCTATGGTACTGTAATCCCTTTGGTATCAGTTATTCAAGTAAGCTACAATCTACAATAGTGTAGATTATAGTAGGTATAGTAGTTAGTTATTTATTTAGTTAGTTAGTTAGTTAGTTAGCTACTATAATCTTTAATGCTGTATAACAAATAACATCAATACCCAATTAATGTTAATACAACATAGTAAGATAGTTCTCTTAATTAGCTAGTTAATTGCTAACTTACTAGCTCGCTGATGCTAATCTACAATAGTATTTAACCAATCACTTGAATAACTAGCAGCCAAGTCATGTCAATACAATTGGTAGTTAGTAACTCATTAACTAAATTAGCTAATTACGGTAGCTAACTACTTTGTTTAGATATCTCGAGTATCAAATATCAGTCATTAGCTATAAAGTCTTATAGTTAGCCATTACAACTAACTAACTAACTAACTAACTAACTAACTAACTAACTAACTATATTGTATTTGTGTCACTTGCGCATAAGCGATTAATGACTATACAGCATACGGAAGTAACATTTGACCGTGAATGTAACCTTGTGGAGTGAGAAAATATCCGCGCAGCTTCCTGTAGGCCAACACTATGTCCACCTTGAAGAAGATCAACAGGAAGAGCAGAAGAAGAAGAAGAATCGTGGAGGCCGCGCCCATCGCCACGCCGGTGTAGAACCAGCTGTGATCGGCTAGAGCGGGACAGAGGCAGAAATGAAGACATATTTGGAGGCGTGGCGTACGCCTCGCAAATAGACTACCACCTTCTGTGAGATGCACCACGAGGCAGTCTTTCACCAGTAGAAGGCTGTGGATCCGACAGCGAATGGACACGTTGAGGAAACGCGGAAGAACTCGCAAAATCGTCAAGGTGGACTCGCCGAACACGCGGCCCTGGTTCGGCGTGCTGCGGGAGAAGGGGACAAATGCGGGCGTTTTGCTTTCCGCGTGCGGATTGAAGAGCGAAGAGCGATAAGCTCACAAGCGGAAAGACTCATTGAGCTCGGGGTCGTCGTCGGCGAAACTTCCGTTGACCACCCAGAACATCCGCGTCTCCTCATCTTGACTGTAGCCCACGAAGGCCGCGCACTTCAGCTCCACGCGCGCACCTGACACCAAATCAACGAGCGAGCTAATACAGTAGCTGTTCTGCTGTTTGTGTTATTGATCGCCGTTAGTCCTTCAGTGTCAATTCATTAGCTATAGATAAAATATTGACCATAGTTAGCATTTTTACTTAGTACCCTAACCCTAACCCTACTTAGTTAGTTGCATTTTAAAAGTAAGTTTATTAGCTATGCTATATTAATCATAGTTAGTTAGTTAGTTAGTTAGCATTGATTACCCTCATTTAATTTATTTTTTGGTTAGCTATGTAAAATGTCATCTTTTTGTTACTTTGTTTATGACTTAGCTTGGTAACACCGTGAATCTTGTTGAACCTTGTTAGTTAGTTAGTTAGTTAGTTAGTTAGTTAGTTAGTTACTTAGTTAGTTACTTAGTCAGTTAGTTAGTATGGCATTGTGTTTTTTGTCATTGGTCACATATGAGTTAAATACTGTATTATTGGTCAGATTATTAGTCCCGTTGACCTTAGTTAGTGAGTTAGTGAATGACACACTACTCAACCAAGACAACTGATTACATAGAGCAAAATTGGTCAACTGGAGCATCGGAAATTCTTGTCACACGCGCATGTGTGTCATTTTTGCACTCACCCATGTCCACGGCGAGCACTTGATCCAGAGGCTGGACCACTTCGGGCTCGCTAAGGATCCTTTGTTCCCACGCTGAACCCAAACAAATCGAAAAGAAGATTTCTGTACTTGTAGCAGTGATTGAATCGGGGCACCCGATTGCCGCCCACCGCCGTTGATGTCCAACCGGACACTACGCGCCGACGTGTACGTTCTGCCGTCGAGGCTGACGTCCGCCAGGCAGGTGTAGATGCCGGCGTCCTCCTGCTCGGCCTTGCTCAGCCTAAGGCCGCCGTCCTGCGCTCGGATCACCGCGCCCTCTCGCTCCACCGGGTGACAGCCCTGCACGCACGCACGCCATCCAGTGTAGCGACACAGCTATATTTCCTGAGCGACATAAAAACCGGTAGGCGTGACCCGCCTGGCGTAAAAAAGTCTCACAAAGTCGCGCCCGAAGACATACGGGTCCAAAACGAGTCGTGCCCTTTTGAGCCTGGCGAGGCAGCGTACCTTCAGCCATCGTACGTTCCCGGTGTCGTTCCGTTGTAGGACGTGCTCCAGCTTGCAAGGGAGGCTCTGGGTGACCCCCAGGGGGATGCTCCTCACTTCCGCCGCAGGGGGACAAACTCCAGTGGACACCAACACAACCAAGTCAATCTTGACCGTTCTGCTTTGCACCCTTCAAAACATGCAAACGCTCAACCGAAGACTCCATCTGCTAACGGGACGCTATGTGCGATTCCTTACGTGCTCTCGCAGCTGTAGGTGCCGTTATGAGACTCCTGCACGGGCAGGAAGTGCAGAAAGCCCTTCCTGACTTCCACGCCGACGGGCAGAGACGGCGTTGCCCCCAATGATTCACCCTCTCGGCTCCACGTGACGTTAGCGTTTTCTCCCACAACTGGACACTTGAGCAGTAGAAGGTGGCCCGCGCTCACGTGGTAAATTTCTGGCGACCCCTTGTGGCCTGCAAAGGAACCACAGACGTAGGACAAGCAATTTATGACCTTGTGTGTTATTTTGTCCAATCCTTAATTCTTTACATCGAAGGCATTTCATATCAAAGGAAAAGCATTGAACAAAGACACAAGGGAGCTGAAATTTCGCCCAGATGGTCATAACATGTCAAAGTTTAACAGGTTATCACACAAGTTTAACAAGTTGGCTAAAGTACTGCGAGAGTGATGTGGGAAAAAAATGACCCAAAAATGGTCAAAGTTGTATAAGGTTGAAAAATAAACATTGAAAACTGACATACATGATTTAGTTTTGTAGTGACAAAGAAGGATTGGTCAAAGAAAAATAATAAGCAAAAGAACGCCCTCAAAAACAAAAATCTAAATTAAAAAAAAGTCAATGTAGACAATATGAAGGGGAAGTAAACAACAGTTTTTTTTCAATATATTTTTAAAATCGAGGAACAAGGAGAAAAAATCGAAAATGTTAATTTATTTTTTTAACTACTTTCAGAAAAATCACACATATACAAAACCTGATTATAGTAATGAAATGTAAAAGTAAATGTAGAAAAAAAGCTATTTCGCGGAAATGAGAACAAATAGTAAAAATGTAAAAAGCAAAAAACAAAACAAATGTGAATGAACAATTACAAAATGTTCTGAATTGAGAAAAATTGAAAAATTAAAAATATAATAATTTTCAAATGTGAAACACCATCTTTAAAATTGGGAAATATGAAAAAAAATAAATATGAAGAAAAAATTAAATAGAAATCAAAATTAGAAGATTGGAAAATGAAAAAACGGTAAACCTATTTAACAGCATACATAAAAAATGAGAAAATGTGAAACCTGTTTTTCAATCATTATAACAAATGAATAAACTGAAACAAATGAAACAAACAAACAAACAGCATATTTCTGATTTGTTTCAAACCTAATAGATGAGTTATCACGTGTGTAAAATGATATTTTGCTCTTGTAAAACGTGTTTTCAATGTTTTTCAATTTTGTAATTTTGTTTTTCAAAAACTATTTTCTAATAAGCTTGCAACAGTTTCTGAGCATTTTTTTTTTACGTTGTTTTACCAGTTAGCCATTGAGCAACTTTTTAAAGCGAAACTACGCAAGTGTTCATCTTTTTCTGGCTTTGCGACATTCAGCTGCCACAGGAAGCAAATGGGACGGAGTTTTATTTATTTTTTTAATATTTTATAAAATGCACTTTAATGTCAAAAAAAAAAACAAACTTTTTAAACATGACAGCCTTAGAAAAAAACAATTAAATGTCTTGCTGATTTAAACGTTGAGCAGGTCATTAACATTCGAAATCTGTTCTTTTGGTTAATAGGGCAAATAATTTTCCCAAACGATTCATAAAAGGGAAAATACGGAAGACAGAATGAGACTCACCGAGCACGCTGGTCGCGGCGAGAAGTCCGGCAAAAACGCACAGCCGCACCATTCCAGCAACTTGAAGAAAAACAATCAGTGAGGGAAGTGAGAAAAGTCGAGGCAACAAGTTTCAGGACACAACACGCGCTTGCATTCAAAATCCCAGCGGATGCAAAAAAATCGATTAAAAATGAGCCACAGTACTTATGACGAAATATCGCTGCCTTTGCGTTTTCGTCCGCTGTTCTTGGGAAAAAAAATCAACTACACAAATGAGGTCTTCAGAAGCATGAGGCGTCGTGGTAACCTTTTCACCTGCACATCCTGTTTTCACATGATGACACTTTGGGTTTTTCCTTCAACCACCTTCCACTCTCGGTAAACAAAGAAGAGAAAACACACACCAAAAAAAAATAAATAAAATAGGCCACCAAACCTCATTTTGGTTTCGCATGCAAACTACCCGCAAGATAATTTAAATTTAAAGGAATATTTTCTTCTTTATAAAAGGCACTTTTCCCTTCTTCATTTACTCTTAGAAGGATAACGCAAACATGTGGCCACTGAGCACATAAACGAAAAGGCGAAAAAAAAACAAGGTCAGAAAATCTTTAAAAAAATATGACATCTATTAAAAATATTTTTTTAACGTATAGCTTTTTTAAAACTACGTTAAGACTTTCATCAACAAGAAATGGTTTAAAAATCTTATTAAAATGATAATCTGTCTAGAACTACAGCATGCATAGAAAATGGCAGAAAAATCACACCTATTCAAATGTTCCTTTTGTGCTGAAAATGGCCCTGTCCACTCTTGGCCACCATGTAGCTCCACCCTGGTTTCCAATTAATACCTAAAAAAACAAAAAAACAAATTCTTACAAATACTTTCTGTCCACTGAAAATGACATCACCTGCACCCAAGCCTTTAAACTACATTGAAAATAACATTCAAAAATGCAATTTTCCAAAACTGTATGACAATTAAAATAAAATGACACATCTTTAAAGAATGAGGGTTTTTGCTTCGCCTTTTATTTTATAGAGTACACCCCACAACAATGAATTAAGTCCCCACTAGAGGGCACTATGGTTCTGCAGACATCTTCTGGTTGCGCTCCAGTCCGAGGCTAACGAGCTAACGGGCTAACCGAGAGGAACCTCCCACTAGCCATCCATCATTCTGGAGTTTTTTGTTTGGTTTTTTTTTGGTGAGCGGCTACACCTTCAAGAAAGTAGTCCTTTCTGGGGGGGCTGTCCTTTTGCCGCTTACGGGCATGTGATAGCGGATCTCTTTCCAGAATCTGGAGGAAGGAGACAGGCAGGATTGCGAGTGCGCTTCCTCTCTGTCCCGGGGGCCGGTTCCGGACTTCCCGGTGCAGGCGATCCAGCTCTTCAGGCGGTTGCGGTCGCGGTTTTTCCACCAGCACACTGCGCCCTGTTTCCTCCGCAGGTGACGTAACGACTCCGGGAAGAGCGCCAGCTGGGCCGCGCTTACCTCCTCCAGCTCCACTAGCACCACCTGCAAAAAAACAGCAAATACTTCAAGCCCTCCACACAAACAACCTTTGACTAACTTACTCAGTCTTTCACTCTGTCACAAACTAATTAACTTACTCTTACACACATTTATTCACTCGCTCACTCATATCAACTTTGCAACAATCAACTCACTCACTCACGTTGACTTTGGCTCAAACTAATCAACTCACTCACTGTCTTATTCACTTTCACTCAGTCTATGACTAACTCACTCTAACTTAGTCACTCACTCACTCACTCACTCACTCACTCACTCACTCACTCACTCACTCGCTCAGTCTTATTCAATATCACTCAATCTATAACCAATCAAAACACTCACTGTCTTATTCCCTTTCACTCACTCACTCACTCACTCACTCACTCACTCACTCACTCACTCACTCACTCACTCACTCACTCACTCACTTAGTCTCTTATTCAATATCACTCAATCTATAACCAATCAAAACACTCACTCACTGTCTTATTCCCTTTCACTCACTCACTCACTCACTCACTCACTCACTCACTCACTCACTCACTCACTCACTCACTCACTCATTCTAACTTGGTCTCTCACTCACTCACTCACTCACTCACTCACTCACTCACTCACTCACTCACTCACTCACTCACTCTTATTCACTTTCACTCAATCTAAGACTAACTCCCAGTCACTTAGTCTCACTCATTCACGTTGACTCAATCTATAACAACTCGCTCACTCACTCATACTCAACAACCAACTACAACCTTCACTCATTGCCCCGATCATTATTTATTTCACTCACTCATTTACCCACTCACTTGTTAACTAACACCACTCACTCATTGACTGCAGGCACTTCAAACAAAATCGTTCACTTAACTAAGTGACTCAATCACTCATGAACTCATACTTCTTGTTCGGATCGTACACATTATACTTCGGCCGGGAAATTCACTTCAAGGAACTCACTCAGTCATTGACCAAGGTACTAACTCAAGGACCCAGTCATGGATTCAAGCTAAGTGGTTGCCGAGCTGACCTTGAGGGTTCCCTCTATGAGGGCTCGATGCATGGCCAGCGTGCACTCGTGTTGACGTTGCGGGTCCAAACGGAGCTCCTCGCCCAGGTTGTTGTTGTGAGCGTTGTCGTAGTCGTGGTAGCCGCGCGTGCGGGCGAAGGACGGGGCGCCGTAGAGCAGGAGGAGTCTGCGGCTGGCCAGCATGTTTTCGTGCACGGAGTCCACCATGGCTGCAGGGGGCGACGGAGACACCGTTAACACAGAACAGGAAGAAGGCTTAACTGACTGCCGTGTACAAAGTCAATAACTAACAAACTGTTAAAAAAAATGACATTTTTTCTTTATTTACCAGATGGTTCACCCATAAACTAACTAAACCAAGAAAATAAGTTTTATAAGTTAACAATACACATTTACAAAACGCTTCCGTCGCAAATCAACTAAATAAGCCTTGAAAATGAATGTTTTAATGAATCAAACACAAATGTACAAAAAGGCTAACTAACTAGCTAACTAACTAACTAACCCTATAAATCAAGTATTTTTTTTATATTTACAAGCTAGTTCACTCAAAAACTAACTAACTAGCTATCTAACTAACTAGTTAACTAACGAAACCAAGAAAAAAATCTTTTATGAATTAAGCAATACACATTTATAAAACAGTTCAGTCAGAAATCAACTAAGTAAGCCTTGTCATTTTTAATGAATTATAATCAAACACAAATGCACAAGACTAGCGAACTGACTAACTATGTCACTAACTAACTTTATAAATACGTTTTTTATTCGCAAGATTTTTCAGTTATGAACCAACTAACTAACTAAACCTAGAAAAGAGTTTTGTTTTTTTATGAATTAACCAATACACATTTACAAAATGGTTGAGGCACAAATCAACTATGTAAGCCTTGAAATGACATTTTCAAACACAGATGTACAAAAAGACTAACTCACTAACTAAACCAAGGGACGACTTAAGAATTTTATGAAATGGTTCAGCCACAAACTTGCTAACTGACTTAATAAGTAACTACCAGCAGAAATGCAGGTTTTTAATGACTTAATAAACTAGCAATGTACTAGCTGCTTCACTGACAAACAAATTTCTCCCACGTTTGTACTAACGGGAAATACCTTGTCCCGGCAGGCAGTCTCGTCCAGCTATGAAGAGTTTATAGCCACAAGCTTTTTCCAAAACTTGCGGCAGAATGTCTAGTGTAAATGTTAGCACTCCGTGGCTAACATCCAGCTGGCAGCTGAGCGGGAAGTAGGACGTCACATAAGCGTCAAACAGCTTACCGTCGTTTTCTGATGACAATGATAAACAAAACAAATGTTTAAACTCAGACTAACAACTTGGTGGGTTATTCACATTTATCACTCTGATTTTATCTGCATTTACTGTAATTATATCATTTAGCTTGCTTGTGTTAGCTGCCGATGTATATCAGGCAACACATTTGTGTTAGTCACGTTACTTAGCATCCTAGCCTTTGTGCTTTCACTTGGTGCATTAGTGTTAGCCGTCACTTAACATGCTAGCATTAATAGCGTTCCTTCATATCCTAATACTAGCATCACAACCTAGCATGCTAATGTTGAAAACTTCTAATGAAGTTTTCAATTTTCACGCTAAAGATTGTTTAACATCACTTAGTACACCAGTGTTAGCCACTATAATTATCTTGCTAGTATTAGCAGCATCACTTAACATGCTAGCGTTAATCATGTTGCGTGCGAATGCTGAAAACTTTAGCATGGTAGTGTTATCTGCATCACCTAGCGCTCAAGCTTTAACAGCATCACCTAGTGGGCAAATGTTAACCGCATCACTGAGCACACTAGTGTTAGTAGTCACATTGATTAGCTTGCTATTATTAGCACCATACCTTAACATGCTAGTGTTTGTAGCGTTACCTCATGTCCTCGCATTAGCAACATTACTTAGCGTGATATGTTCAGAACATAACTTAGGGCACTAATGTTGGCTACATTATTTAGTACTATTATTTAGTATTTCTTGGTACTAAAACATTAACCACACCATTTACTGCACTAGTGTTCGCCACATTGATGCGTTTGTTAGTATTAGCTGCATTACTTGATGTGCTAGCTGGTATTAGTCACATTTCTGCATCCGAATGTGATAGTGTTACTGTATGTCACATAACACACTGGTGCTAGCCGCACCACTTAGCATTGGTGATTTTTTTCATTAAAAAAATGCTGATATTAGCCACATCATTGAGCAAGCTAGCATTAAAAATATCCCTTAGCACGTGAATGATTTCCAATTCGGACTGCATTAGCTGCGTTACTATTATGATATCGCTTAATGTGGTAGGGTTAGCATCACGGCTACATTTTGTTATTACCCTCATTGGCGTAAAAGACTGGAAAGGAGCTGCGTAAGAACAGCACCACATCAATCTTGAACCGGAAGTATATCACCACGGCGATCGCCACGAGCGTCGCCACGCCACAGAGCGCACAGCCGATGGCCACCAGGGCGTCCGTCTCTGTAACACGCGGGAAGTCAAGGCATCGGAACATGATGGCTGCAGTTAGAGAATTTACCTAGAGGTAGCACGGCAAAGTGAGCTTGAGGAAAGCCCCGCGCGCTGTACGCTCGGCATGTGTAGTTGACCAGGAAATCGTCCTCCTCCAGGAAGGAAATGGTCAGCACGCTCTCCATCCAAACACCTTTTCGGGGGACACTCGCACGCCAAATGCTAGAACATGGGAAGTGAGAGAGAGTGTTACTCATCACTTTTGCCAAACTCCAAAAATACAGAACCATGGATATAATACAAGTCATAACATATGTCATAAAATGCCCTAAACATTTTAGGGCACTCTTTTGGTACCCTACACAACACTAAAAAAATATAGAAGAAAAAAAAATGTCAGTACCGTGGTTCTGAGACGAAAATCCTTTCCGATTTGTTGGCGGATATAAAGTGGACGTCGTCCAACCAAAAAAGGTCCACCATCGGGTCGTCTGGAACGGTGCCAATGCACGGCACAAACACCTGACACTTTCGCGTCAAACGAGACCCTGGAAACAAACACTTAGCCACGTTAGCAGCCACCATCAGTTTGACACTTTTTATATTTGACCTCATACCTTTGGCTGCTTTGACAATATCGTTGGATGGCATCAGGACTTCAGGCGTGAAGCAGTAATCCTCTGCAACATAGCAATAAACGTTAGCAATATTTGTTACAAGCTCCAAAAATACTGAATCATTTTCATTTTGTGCCATGACAAGAACTGGACTTTTTTTTTTTCAAATTAAAATAAAATTAGTTGGAACATGAAGTAACTTATCACGGGGATATGCCTAACGTAACCCGAAGGATACATGAAGGCCTATTTTTGGTGTGTGTGAGCTTATTACAGGGTATCTAAAAGTATCAATAAATCTAATTTAGTGCAGTTTCATGTCTTCTTTTCACATCGAGAGAATTAATTGGAACATTAAAAAAAATGAAAATAGGAGTACGCCTAACCCAGGAGGTGCAGGGGCATGCAAGATTTACACAGGCATTTTCCAAACAGAAACAAATCAAATTTTGTGCTTTTTAATACTGTGACAAGTACAGTACATTTTCTTTTCAAATGAAGAGCAAATTAATTGGCACACAAAGCAACGTCAAATGGAGTACAAATAATACTGGGGACACATGAAAACACTTCATGGGGTATGTGAGATTTAATTTAGTGCTATGTAATGCCTTGACAGCAACACGTTATTTTCTTTTCAGATTAAGAGTAAATTAATTGGAACATAAAGGAATTCATATCTGAATTGCTTTATAGTGCCTCTTTTGCAAAAAACGGGCCGAAAAATTGCTTTGTTTTGTTAAGCTATTTAAAACATGATGAAACGCAAATTCCCTTCTGGAGCGTCTGAATAAAACCAGTGCGAATGTAGTTCGGAAGTTTAAAAGAGCAAAAAAGAGTGTCCATGTTGCCCACCTTGCACCCAGGCTTGGATGGTCTCCGACATGGACACGGTGACGCCGTCCAGGGTGAAGTTAAGGGCGCACGTGTACAAGCGGTTGTTACGGGCGTCCACGTCTTGAATTTTCAGCCGTGCTTGGTTGCGGTACACGTGTCCATCAAAGCCGTCCTCGATCACGTCGCAGTCCTGGACAAAAATCAGGAGGACACCACTTTGTCATGTGGATGACCGACGCTCGCAGTTTGCAAAAATATGTCGAGGTTTCCAGGGCAACAACTAAAAATCCGTGACTCACTCTGTACCACGTGACGGAGGCGCTGACGCCGTAGCTGCGAAGCGTGTTGAGGACATCTCTGATTGGACAGGACAGCGTGTCGGTCACGCCCACGGTGAGGACCTGAGATGCTTTGCGCGGCCGCCCACACTCGCCCCGCAGCGGTCGCTCCACCACCAATCTGGTGGACTGCTTGTAGCAGGCCGGAGCGCTCGTCCTGGAAGAGGGAGCCGACCCAATCAGTGAGCGGTGGGCAGCGAGAGGGCGGGGCTTACGCTGGGCAGGAAACAGTACCCAGGAAATAAGTAATGGTATACACCGTAATAGAAAATATAGTTATTCTATTTGAAATGCTTTTATAAAAGACAAGTTGATTGACTCAGCTTGTGTTCTTTGTCTCTCTTATTGACAACTCTGAAACATAGTTTGTTCATTTTAACTTCATTCAAGTTTGTTTATTCGCTTTGACGGAACCGCTTGGTTGACGAGGCGTTACCTGAGGACACACCGGTAATGTCCGTCGTGCTCCGTGGTCACGTCGAGTAACCACAGGGTCGTCCCTCGGACCAGGACGCGACCGCTGACGTTGCCGAGCCGTCGTTCCGTCTCCGTGTGGTACCAGTCCACCTCGTAGGACGCCGCCGACAAGTTGAAGACGTCCGGAGACGCCAGCGTGCAGTTGATCATGGCCACCTCGCCCGGCACAGAGAACACCCGCTCAAACTGGACCTTGTAGTCCTTGCAGTCGTCTGACAAAAAAACAAATGCCCACAGTGAGCATTTTGACTATCATTAAGCAGTTAATTTCTTAGATAGTTTTCTTCTAAGTAGTTAGTTTTTTTTATTTGGTTTTCTCCTTGGTGTGTACAATTATTTAGTTAGTTCATTTGTGTGTGTTTTTTGTGGTTGGCAGCAAGTTAGTATGCAAGTGAGCTAGCTTCTAAGTTTGTTAGTGAGATTGTTGACGCCGAGTTAGTTAGTTGCTTGGTTATTAGCTTGGTAAATCATTTTGTTTGTTGGATTGTCTGTCAATTAGTTAGTTAACAGCATTTGGCTCTACGACCTATAAAGACCACCGGGTGCCGATTGCCACCAAAGATTTTAGCTAACACCCTAAATCACCTGTGAACGGCTAATTGTGTTATGTAAATTATCAAAAGAGAAGTTGCACACTCACTTTATCTTGTTGGGGGAGCATCAGACATGCAAATGTGGTCATTATGTGGGGATGGAAGAGCTTGCACGGACCTATCTTTTGAAAACTTCATTCAAGATAAGAAAGGCTGATCTTGCAAACAATTGTATCTTGCTGAGAGAGCAACACACAAGATTTTCCTCTGATTGTGAGATTTATTGATAAAAAGGCATCCAAAAAAATCATAAAAATATGTGTTATCAGTGTGTAGTCAGTTTTTGTGTTGGTGAAAATGACCCTGACACATCAGAATTTGCAGCAAACACGTTTGTTTCATTGCAAGTGAGTTCATTTTCTCAACACTTGACGCTTGGTTAATTTCTCCAGTCCTTAGTCAGTCAGTTATGCAGTGAGCATGCAGCCCCGTGAGACATTCCCAGCCAAATTATTGGCATTTGATCCAAGTGGATATGACCACATTCCCAAGAATGCAAAACTATTTTTTCCACACTTGTCTCAAATGACCACATTTTCTCCGACCTTTTTGACTGACGTGTATCTGGTTCAAAATCGATGGTTTTTCTCTTACTTTTCCAGGACATTACGACACGAAAGAAAGTAAACACGCGGTTCACTTTTGACCCATGCAGGACTTTCCCAGCGTCCGGTCGGTGTGAGGCACCAAGCGGTAGTCAACCCCCCCGTTGCGCCACTCACCGTCAGCCGCATGAGTCCCGCAGACACTTGGCACCACCAACAGCAGCAGGAGGGTCCCCACATGGACACACATGACTGAAAGACACGCACGGCGTACATTGGCGAAGGATTGACAGAACGACATTGGAAAAAGCGGCGGAGCGTGGAACAACGTGTGCCTTCCTGCTCCCGCGCCTCCCACATGAGCAATCGCCAGGGAAGCTTCAGACTCGCGATTTAATGAAACAAACACAAAAAAAATATTACGCAAGGCTACCGTGTAACCGCTGGGATGCAGGCCAGATTAGCAGCAGTGTGTGAGAAAGTGTTGGAAAAAACATTAAATACAACTGTACTTTTAGTTAGTCATTTTGGTAGTTTTGTAGTTGGTTCACTATTTGGCTAGCTGTGATATTTAGAGTTATCATTTTGGAGTTAGTTGGTTTACCTGTTTTTGTTGTGCATAAAAATGTAGAATAGTCCTAAATTATGTGTATGCCTTAGGAGCCCGTTTGTTCGTTGAGTTATGATGTTAATTTGACGGTATGTTAGGCTGTTTTGTTTTTTCATTAGTGAGTTAGAATATGAGGATTTAGATGTTTAGTTTGTTTACCACTTGCTAATTTTGTTAGCTTACCTGCTCATTGTGGTTAGTCAGACAATAAATATAACACGCAGTTCATCAACTGACTTAATTGTGTTTGTTCATTGTTATTAGTTTGTTTGTATATTAGCAAGCTAGTTAGCTCGTTTTGTTCATTTTTCAAGTGTGAGTTGGATTACTACTTGTGGATTTTCGAGGTAGATTGTTAGTTTTCCAATTTACTATCCGTCGCCATTTGGTAAGGTTGCAAACTAAATAAATAAAAAATGTACAAAATAACTAACTAAAAAACTATTTAAAAGACGACCTAAGTAAACGAGCTGGCTATCTATCGATCTAAATTACGGAATACCTAACCAAATACGATCCTAACAAAAAAATGAATGAGCGAAATCGTGTAGTATTCTAACTAACTAACAAACTGTAAGAATGCTAACTGGGCAGTTAGCTCAGTGGTTGCCAATGTATTGGAGATGAAATTATTTTCACCAACGTAAGACAATAATCACCGCACTGTTCATTTTCACTGATGAAAAATGACGGACAGTTTATCAAGCCAGTTTAATTTGCAATATTGAAAATTGTTCATTTTGCATCCCTATTTCATTGCCGGGCTCCGAAATAGGTTGCATGCCCCTGTTTGCAAAGCGCCTTCTTCAGCTGAGAACTGGCGCCATAGCCAAGGAGGAATTGTGAAGACCACAAGATTCCCTTTGTAAATATGAAATATAAAATACATATAAAATAATTCAATGAATGTAAATTTCCCCTCCGTGTAAATATCTTTAATTTATCAATAAATAAAGTAATTGTAAAATTTCTTAGACTTGAAAAAGGGTGAAAGCTGTGTCATCACTTTGTCCACAAAAGTCAAACATGACTCAGTTGCTTCAACAGCAATTAGTGTCATTAATCTTAATGACTTTCATGACGACGCCTCGCCTGTTTTTCATGCTTCCGACCAGGTCTTACGGCAATAAAAGCGAAGATAGCTGCGCGAGCACGTCCGTACCGGAAAAAAATCACAAGCGACAACGAGTTGGGCTTGCTTTTACTTTGAAATACCACAACATGCTAGCGTGAATAGACTTCTTATTTTACCCCCCCCCCCCCTCCAAATAAATTTTCTAGTGTAATTTTACAACGCAAAAAACGTTTGACAAAATGTATTTGCCAGCCTTCTATTTTTAAAAGACACACAAATAACTTCCTGGGGGACACCCCGTGGGTGTGTGGACTTTCCAGGCGAAATAGTGCGCTGACAGTGAATGAGGATTCTTATGTTGAAATCCCACAGCAGAACCCTGACACGTCCTGTTTGATAAACCGTCACTGAAAACTTGAATTATATCTGAAAAAAATAACGTGAACACGTTTAACCCCTGGCGCTGTGCGTTAAGCATTAAACTTCCTGTGTGACATCAAGGCCACCCAGAAATCTGAGCATTAGAGACGGCTAAAGCTCACCCGTGTGGTAGTTTGGTGGTGGTCAGCCTCCTCTGGTCACATGACAGCCTCCTCATGTCATTCATCTGGTAGTGGAGGAATCGACGTGCGCCCTCTCCGTCGTTAGCCGCCTCGCCGTCTGAGTAAGGACACATGTTGCAATTTCTCGTGAGTTGAGCAATCGCTTCTGGGAGGCGCACTCTCACAAGCAAACGGGCCCTGGCATGTGTGGAGATTCCACAGAGGTGCTTCACTTTATGGGGTGGCTTGTTGTGGCGCCCTCTGGCGGGGACTGCACTGTACTGCTATTTTCAGTGAATGATTTGTGTTCGTTGGGTTTTGCTGATTTCATAATTTTTCACGAGGGGGGTCTTTTACATAAATTCCCCCAATGTATGTATTTTTAACAGCTTTTATTTGCTCTTTTCACGTTGATATATGATATAGGGATTTTATATAGCTTTTAAAATCTGTTTGCCTTTTTTTTTTAATATTGCTGATATTATGGTTGCCTGTTTTCTGCCCGGGGTTCTTTTTTAAGGTAGGGATTTTATGTGTTTTTAGGTTCTTACTTGAAAATCTGACATTCACGTCCGGAAAACCTTTAAAAAATGCAGATACAGTTTTAGTTTTGTTGATTTAAAGTAGTTTGCTGATTTTGTGTTTTTTTTTTTGTTCATTTCATGTCATTAAAAATGTTAGGTTCAGGGTCCAAATGTTTTAAAAATGTTTATGTGGTTTATATATTTTTATGCATTATTTAAAATGATTCTTATAGTCTTTTTCTGCTGATTTAATGCATGCACATTTTAGTTTGTATCATTTTTCTAATTTTCTTTCTCAATGTTTTTGCTTCCATTTTTTCCCCCACATCTTTGTATTCCAGTATTTCTGTTTTTAAATGTTTCCTTTCAACGCCTTCAATGTACTCTATGGAACAAATAAAAATCGGGCATTACATCTGTTGGGGTACATGTTTATTTAGCTTGAAAACATTCGAAGTTAGATGAAATCTTCTGAAAACGTGCGCGCCAACTGGTAAATTGACTCACGATCCAGTCTTGCATTTCTGCTGCCATCTGTTGGCCAAAGGAGGCAATGCAGCGTCCGCTAAAAGACGCTGTCCTGGCGCGCCAGAAAGTAGTCACTATTTTTCTTCTCCATATTCTTCTTCAGTTTGGGCTTGACGATCAAAACGTAGAGGAAGATGGAGAGCACCATCAGGAAACAGGAAGTAGACACACAGCCCACCACGAGCCACGTCATGCTCGAATCTGTTTTGGGAGCACAAAACTTGTTATTTCACTTTGTGTAAAAACGACTCTCGTTTCAAACTTTAATTTGAAAATCTAAAGGAAGCGTGGAACTTTAAGCGACACGCCTTAGCCTGTCTTCAAAAACTACTATTGACTCACCCTCCACATGGAGCGTGACCGTCACTTCCTGTCTCCCATCCTGGTTTTGCGCCACGCAAGTTAGCTCCACCCCTTCCTCTTCCTGCGTCATCGCCACGACGACCAGGCTCACCTCCACCCAGCAAACGGACGCCGCGTGGATTTCCCTGCACAAACCGAGGCAGTCATTTTGTAACAAAAAGTTCATTTCAAAATAAAAGCGTGAGGTGAAGAAACAGTGCTACCTCCTCGCGGACTGCAGAAGTCGTCCCTTCAGACGGGACGCGTCCACCTGGACGCCGTCCACCCACCACCGCACATCGGTCCAGGGACTCGACTGGCACGCCGTTTTCACTGTGCACGTGACCTCCAGTCCCGAACCTCAAACATTCAATTCAATATGTGTAAATATGGGAATATTTCAACCTCTTAACTCCAAATCTGAATTCAATTTAAAAAAAAAGCTGAATGCAGGACAGAAAGGAAAGTCAAAATTTTATTCAAATCAAAATATCAAAATTCCGAATCCGACCTGAAATAATTTAGAACTCCAAATTTTAAAATTCAGCTTGGAAACTCAAAAATTTATTTTCAAAACTCAAATTCCAAATGTCAAAAGTTGAATTTGATTCCTTTTCAAACACTCATAAACTCACTTCTTTAAAATTAAACTCAGTTCTAAAATATCAACAACTCTTCCCCCCAAAACACCGATTTCAGAACTCAAAATTTCAAAATGGCAATCCAATAAAAATGCAAAAACTCTAAATTCAAGTCAGGTATGAGAAAAACCCAACACAATCCAAAATTCAACTCCCAAATTCAAAATGTTAAACCCAAATTCAATTTAATTCAAATTTCAACGCTCAAAAATGCACTACATTTTAATTATTCAAAATAAAAAATCCCAAAATATAAAATTAAATAACACCCTAAATTTCAGAACTCAAAATGATTTCAATGAAAAACAAAAAATTCAACGTAACCGAAAACTCATAATTCGCTGGACTGAAAATTCATTTAATTTAAATTCAATTCAAAATAAAAATTCCATTTTAAAACTCAAATATTTTGGTTAAGATTTTTTTTTTTTTTAAACGTTATCTTGACCTATCGCGGATTTGCTTCCGAACAAATTTTGCGACTCACCATGCGAGGCCTCTCCAACGCTTCCGTTCAACGGCGAGATGATCATCGGCGGTGTTAGCGCCGCCACAAATTCGGCTTCTGGGAGATTTACAAAACACGGCATTAGAAACCCGGTTTTGACTGGATTCGATTTATTTTGTGGCGGGTGGACCGAGCGAGCACCTTTGACGAGGAGTCGGAAAGTGCGAGACAGCGGGAACTCAACGCGCTCCACCAGCACGCCCAGTCGGCACGTGTACAAACCGGCGTCGGAATGCCGCACCGCCGGGATCCGCAGTTTTCCCGCATCTTTCTGCAAGGAGCGCCACCTAGGGGTCTGGAGACCGACGCCTGTTTTGTCATCCTGCCGAGGGAAGTTTGACATCTTTTATTAAACATAAACAAATACAAGGAACTAACTTGTAGTATGCGCTTTTTATATTTTACTCGTTCAATCCCAAAGACGTGTTTTTACGTCTTTTCAGTCCAGCAAAAAGTAATTGATTTCGTTTTGTCTTTTAGTACTAATGTAATCAATATGGTACTAAAAATACTAAGGTAATCACTTAGGTACTTAAGTAGATACTGTAACGTTTTTTTCAGTGATGTACCTACCGCCTGTGAAACACGTTTTCAAAAAGACTTCAAATATGCCATCAGTGTCTCATTTATGAAACTTCAGAAGCCTTCAAATTTCATTTGTAATGGTCCACAAAAATAAATAATCATCAGAAAGTGCCTTCTTTTGTATCACAGATCTGTTATCAAAATGAAAGAATTGAACTATTAATATTTTTTTGCACACAAAAAATAATCAACATCAAGTGTCGGACCTGTACACGCGTAATGGTGAGTAGCGTCGCTAGAGGGTGCTGTTTCTCTCACCTTGGCCCACCGGACGTGCGTGTGGGACAGGTGACGCTTCACCGGACATTTGAGCGTGACGTTTTCTCCCAGCGTGGCGTTGTAATCGTACGACAATTTGTCGACGTCCGCTGCCAATGCGGCGTACACCCGCAGCGTCACGCTGCCTCGGATGCAGTACGTTGCGTTCCTTTGACACCGCGGGAACAGCAACAAAAATAACAAGCATTAGTATTATTATTAGTAGTAGTAGTTTTTAGTCTATTTTTTAGTCATTAGAGTTTTTTTATTCCAATTTTTCGCATTTGTGACATTCTGTAGTGTTCCAAAAATCCCTCGTCTCTAGCCGCTTATCCTCACTATAGGGTCGCAGGCCGGCATGATGTTTTTAAAAGTTTTAAATTGAATTACAATATTGTAAATAATTATTTGTCAGTTTTTCACAGAGTATTTTATTCAGCATTTTTTTTAATGAATAGAGCTTGAAATGTGATAACTTTTAGATGTATCTTTCACATTTTTTTTTATTGTATGTAAAACGTAGTTGACAAACAAAAATCTGTGACATTTAGTATGGTTTAAACAATGAGTATTTTCCTTTTTTGGCTTATGCTTGGAAAAAAAATTTCTCACCTGAAGGTGCAGGTGTACTCGCCCGAGTCGGAGGGCCGAGCCGGAAGCAGCCACAGGTCCGGACCCAAACGTCGGACGCGGCCCTCTGCGCCGTTGTGGGTGTGGTTGCCTCCGGAGATCTGGACGGCGCTTTCAGGCGGCTTGATTTTGCGTACCGTCAGTGCCCTCCGTAAGGCGGGAAAAGACACGGCGACTGCCTCGTTCTCCAGATGGAAGAGCTCCAACTCGGGGGCCACCACCAAGCAGCCGTCTGACAAAAAGCAGCTCCATAAAATTAGGAAGACTCCATGTGATCTTTATTCATAATATTAAATTCACATTGTTTTTTAACACACAAACTGTAACAGTTTTTTATTTTTAAAAGAAAAAAAAATTGTCATTTTGGTGGCTTACCTTTCACAGGCAACGGAGGAAGTGGGAATCTTCGTCCATGAGCTAACGCTAAGGTCAGTATCATCGCCACCAAGATGGCCGACATGGGCGCGGTTTCGGTAAGTATCCGGCGTGATGGAACACTGGACGGCTTTCAAGGCACCATGGCGACCGTTCCGCACCTGCCTGACTGAGGGTCCGGGTCCAGTCGGGCTTTTAAGTAGACTGTGATGACATCATCAGGCGTCATGGAACCGCCGCAACTGCGTGATGGACAAATTCCGGCCTGACTCACATGTATGTTAGGAGAAAAACAAAACATTTGTTTAAGCTGATTTTTTTTTTTTTTAAAAGGACATTTTTATGAAATTATTAGAATGACAATACTCATAGGATTATATTTGACATGGTGTGAAAATAGTCAATTTCCATTTAAAGCCGGGTAGAGTTTACTTCTGCTTCCATTTCCTCAGGAGATTGCATAAGGACACACACATGAACACACCCCCCCCCCTCCAAAAAAACAAACAAAAAAAAAACACGAAAACAATGTAATCATTTGTAATGTCAGCATTTTGTTTACATAGTGTAGTTCATATAAATACATTTGTAGTGGTTTAAACAATGTTTAATTTCTCGAATATTGTTTTCTCAAATTTTAACATTTTCACACTAGACAATGTTTATTTTTTTTCATGAATGCATTTTGAGCATTTGCTTTTTAAATGGCCAGGCCCCACACAGTTAAAATTAATATTTGAATTCTAGAGTCGTCAGTGGCAGCTAATGTTATATTTTGTAGTAAGGTCAACCTTCAGTAGTTCAAAATGTGTTTGCAGTAGTAAATGAAACACACACACACACACACACACACACACACACACACACACACACACACGTAAATCAAATCAATGAGTGTGTGTCATAGAGGAAGCCCCCCATCTTCAGTCCAAATGAGTTACAAAAAAACATCACTTAAAATCGTGACTGGAAAAAAAAACTAGAAATAATCATGTCAATAACATTAAATTATCAAATTGTTAGAGTACAGAGTACAGACACTTGAGGAACACCAAGTACTATTATTGCATTTCCAAAGACAATTTGTACTTGGGTACATTCCCCAGGTGTGTGTTCAGCTTCCCGTCAGCTTTTTATTTTAAGGCCCAAGAAAAAGGTAAACTCCGAGGTTTCCCAACCAAACACTTTGTACTCGGGGGGGGGGGGGGGGGGGGGGGGGGGGGGGGGGGGGGCAGCACCCCATTTCGAAAACGACAAGTCAGAATGCGTCATGAATATAGTCGAAATATCAATAGAAAAAAAATACAAATAGGAATAAAGTCGTCGGAAGAATAAAAAGTTTGCAAAGACAAAGTTGTTTACAAAGAGAGGAAAAAAAAGCCGCATTGTGACAAGGAAAATACCAGGTTGGGTAAATGTTATGAGAAAGTAAGAGAACAGATTTGTAATGTTCAGAGAAAAAAGTCAATGTTACCAAGGATAGCGTGTAACCGAGCGGTGTCCAAACTGTGGTATGGGAGCCATTCGCTGCCTGCCCGCCGTTCATTTTTCAGCCATCTGCAACATGAACTTAAAACAGTACTTACCCAGTATTTCTTCTTCCACTGTTGTTTCCATGGTAACGGGTCCAAAGATGACTTCCTGCTTCTCAATGATCAGGAAAATCACTGATGACGTTTGTTAACTTGGACACAGGGGTCCAGTTTTTGTCTTTTGTAGTTGCTATGGTAACAGGAGTGCAAGGAAAGACTTCCTGTCTTTGTGACCTGGAGTCTTAAAAAAACATCTGGTTTATTGCCAAGTTTCACTATGATAACGACAAAATGACATCCCTGTGTGGGTCCTTGTGCATCTAGTGACCTTTTTGTTTCTTCCGGTCTTGCATGGTTGCCGTAGTAACCAGTACAGTGAGTTTTTAACCCTAAATTCATGTGATTTGAGATTCAGCTCGGAATGTTTGCTGTGACATTGTAGATACTGTTGTCCAAAACACAAAAAGGTTACCTTGCTTACAGGCTTCCGGTTGCCATGGAAACAAGAGCCAGGTTTTTTTCCCCCTTAAATTTTTGTGAGGTGTCTCCACCTGCAAAGCTCTGCAATACTAGGATGTTGTCATCATCATTTCATATTTCATATTTTTCAATGTACAAACATTGAATAATAATATAATTGGATGATATAGATTTTTGTACATACACAACTTTATTGACTTTTTTTTTTTTGGTACGCACACATTCTGTGCAGACAGCATGTCGCCCTCTGTGGGTGGAAGCAAGCAAGACAGTAGGGTTAGGGGTGGCTGTGCATTGGAAAAAATCATCATATTAATATTATTATTAATAAAAACAAATAAAATAAGGTAAAACACAAATATTCACGCTCGTGTGGGAGGAATAAGAAAAAAAAATACTCTGTTTTGTCCTTTTATTCCCTGACATCCTGCTCAAAGAGTCCTCGGCCAACTTCGCAAATTACCATGACGACGAACTTCTTCATCATCATTGTCATGAGGATTGGCCTCACCATCCTTTTCATCTTCATCACCATCCATCATCTCAGTCACACGAGAACACTTACACACATCTACGGACTGGTTAAAACTTTTTCCGGCGGTTAGAAGACGTTCAAAGTCCGGGACAAACCACGAGGACGACGATGACGAGCACCAGGAAGTTTTTCGGGGATTTCCTTCTCCGGGAATTCACATTTGACTCCTTCCTCCAATCACGGAAGGGTACGTGGAGTCCTCTTCCGCGGGTCCGGTGGGGTTGCGCTTGCGGAGGCGGTCGGCTTCTGAGATCCAGTGTTAGCGAAGGCCGGGCGGAGGAGCAGCAGGAAGAGGAAGTGGAGGAGGAAGAGGAAGACGTCTACCAGCTGAGCAGGTTGCTTCGGCCCAGCGTCATGAAGTAGACCTGACTGGACCCTCCAGACCGCACCGAGGCAAAGAACACCTGAGGGCAAACGCACACGTATTAACGCAAAAATGGACTTTTTTTGATGGCTAAATCGCATTTCTGACTGGTCTGGGTTTAGGGTTGTTTTAGTACTGGGTGCTAGGAGGACCGTCCGCAGTGCTGTGATGGTGCCGTGACCTCTGCCACTTTTGGAGGGTTGCCACGCCTCCAAATTCTGGCTTGGAATTTGAGCGTGGAACCATGCGGTCTCACCTTGTCGTTCCTTTCGCACAGGAACTTGAGTCTCTGGGCCCGCTTGTGCATGAAGACGCCATCCAGGTGGCCCGTCTCCACCGAGCGGATCTCAATGGCCTTCTCGCCCCAGCCCATGATCTGGTTGGAGCGGATGTAGGCTGTATTGGGGGGGGATTACCATATTTGTCAACAGATAGATTGAAAGTAGGCATAGGCTGATTGACGGACGATATACCATAATTTTACTCATTTAACTCATTCGGTGCCATGGACAAGAATTCTCATCTTTTAAAACAGTAATAATAACATTAAATCATACAATTCTTTTCAAATACGATTTTTCTATGGAGAGGAGCTGACACACTTGACTAATGCTAATATAAGCCAATTGTGCACTGTAGTGATAACTGTGACCATTGGAGGGCAGTGTTGCCATACTTACAACACAGCTATTACCTACAACTCGAACTGAAGAATGGAAGTCAATCTTTCATATGATAGCACGCATATTTACGTAGAGAACCTTCGTCAACGAACCCCGATAATCTTCCTCGAATGGTGTCGAAAAAATATGTAATTTTGAAGTTACCGTTTATAGGTGGCATACATACTTATGGCCTTCATTTTGCGGTGGGGGGGGGGCATAGAAATTAAGGCCTTAAGGTAAGACCAATCCAACACAACATAAAAAAAAAAGCAGAACTTGACTAAAAACGGTGAAGTCTCACCGACAGAGGTGGGCATCTCCCCCCACTGCAGCACCACGTCCTTGGTGATGCGTCCGTACGTGTTGACGTAAACGCCTTCGTCCTCGTAGCAAACCAGCAGCTCGATGCCGTCCGTGTTGGGCAGGATGATGATGGCGTGGGACTGGATGTGCGTTTGGATCTGCGTACAGCAACACGTCCGCATCAGCCGCCTCGTTCATTAAGAAGAATAAAATACGTTTTTCCCTCTTACGTGGGTGGGCAAGTAGATGTCGTAGACGGCGCCGGAGTCCACGTCCACGGCGTGGAAGCCTGAGCACGAGCCGTAGATCACCTTCAACCTCTGGCCTTCCTCCACTGTCAAGTCCACCAGCAGGGGCTTGTGGACCAGCTCGCCAAACGACTGGAGTCAAAAAAAAAATGGAAACAGATAGTTAGCGTTTATGTGAATGTATTCCAACACAAAACAAGCAACAATCAATAACCTTTTAAAAAGGTGCAAAATACGTTTTTTTTTAAATAAATTACACAGCTCTAAATCTGTAAAAAAAATAAAAATAAATAATAATACTAACGTCTGAAGCAGGTATCATTATCGGTACCAATAGCAGCCGTTTTATTTAAGGTTACAACAGCAGCCTATACCAGTTTTAGCTATCCACCGTTTTCCCAAATCAGGAACTCGAAATCAGAAGAATAGAAAATTGCCAATTTTATGCCGCATTAAGTAAAACTGCCTTTGGAATTGGAATATATACAAGTAGAGCAATCTTTAGAATTTTAAGTCCTGTTCATTTAACAGGAAACAAGCTGCAAAACTGAGAAGAAAAAAGTCGTTTAATTAAGTGAAAAGCTGTAAACGAATATTAAAAAAGTGTAATTGTGATAAAAGTAATACCTACTAGGTGAGTTTACTAGAAAATTTGCAATTATTTTATAGAGGGGAATTTTTATGTATCAAAAGGTCAAGTGGTAATCGATATTTGGTATCGGTGTTACTGACAACAACAATGGAGTACTCACTGGTATCGATCTGAAAAAAGAGGAATAAAAAATCCCTAGTGGCAACAGTGGAAGTCTCGACTTCACAAGAAAAATGTTGACTTTACATAAAAGCCGCAAATCTAATTTAGCGAAAAGCAAACCAAATGAATAAACATTAAGCTGTGAAAAGTGTATTATATAAGTAAAAATAAAAAAAAAAAAGCAAGTAGGACTGTCCTTGCACGCGGACCCCAATTTTTTTCATTTCTCACCTTGAAGGCCATAAACTTGTGGTAAGGTTTGGGCGCCCATGCATAGACCTCTACAGAGTTCTTCAAGGCCAGAACCAAGAACTTGATCCTTTCGTATTTGACTGCGGGTCAGAGTTAAAGGTCACGAACCGAGAAGAGGGCAGCGCTTGGTGGACAGGAGATTTGGTCGAGGCTCTCGTTGCTCACCGACTTTGTAGTGGACGCAACCTTCCAGGTCACCCACGGTGGTCCAGCCTTGTTTCTTTTCCACCTCGGGGTCGTTGTGCAGAATCTTGTTCCGCAGCCACGACAAGTAGTAAACGCGTAGCTTGTTCTTTTTACCTGTTTTTTTACAAGAGTTGAAACGAATTGCATCACAACTCCTAATTTTAAAGGGAAAATGCTGTCATTTTGCAAGAAATAAGTGGAGAAAATGTCAAAGATGACTGAAATATCCAAAGAAAAAAAAATTTGCAACTACATGAATAAAAGTATTGACTTTATTCCAATTGGATTGCGCATTATCAGTGCAAATGACAATCACGTTCAAATGGTGGCAGACAGCTGCAGCGCTGGCCGCATTTCGACAATATGTGGCTGTGACGCTCCCACGCGCGCATTACAAAAACGACGACAACATGCCTCTGCGGCCACTGATGAAAGCTTCCTTGACGTGTGCACTTTTCAACCACAAGGCAGTTTTTGTTCCTTCCAAAATGGAAACACACACGCTACATGTGGTGACGCCATTGCCGCCCGACGAATTTACCCAACATTTGACTGACAAGCGCCGTGTTGTCACACTGCATTCTAGCTGTACTTAGTGTGTGGCAAAAAATAGCGTGGGGGTAAACACACCCCAAAGAACGTGATTTTTTTGTTTTAAATTAAATTGCAACATGTGTTAGGGATAGACTAATGATATTATTATTTTTAGGCCAATAATCGATATTTGGAGCCCATATACATTTTCGGTAAAAGAGAAAATATTAGTGTCAAAATTAAAACTACAACAGCCAACTATGTTCAAAGGTCTTGAAGCCCATATACATTTTCAGTAAATCAAAATCCGTCTCTATTTAGCATACGTTCATTGAACAACTTTTGGGTTTGAATTATGTACGTATATAAAAATAAACCTTTGGCCTCAACCCCAAAACAACAGCTTACAATCATTTCCTTAATCATCTGCTCAAGTTTTGCTGATAATTAGTAACATGTGACCAAAAGTGCAGTTGTGTGCGCATGTACCTGATATGGTGACGAGGACGTTAAGTCCCTCCAGGACGTCCATTTGCTGGAAACGTCTTCGGTTGATGAGCGGATAGACTTTGCCCTGACCGCTGCGGTCCAGAAGCATCAGCCCGCTCTCCGTGCCCACCAGCAAGTTCACCCCTGGAAATTCACCACACACAGCGACTCAAATGAAATACAAGGCAACGCTGCCGTCCGACAATTAAATCAAAAGGGAAAAGGGCTCAGTAGCCAAAATTTTGCAAATTATTTTACCATTTACAGCAGTTGTATGCAAGTACGCAATACATTCAACTACTGCCAACAATAACGCATGTTTTCATAACGTGGTAAATGGCATATAATAGTAAAAAATATAATAAATACTTTTGCTTTAATTGAAAAAAAATTGATGTCGTACAAAAATAATAATTGCCAGGTTTGCCGAACATCAAAATGAAGCGTCTATATACTAGTGCCTAGAGTTCTGAGTAATCAGAGCAGAGTTCTTCTCACCCCAGAGTGCCGCACACAAGATCTCAGAGTTGAACCTCTTCTTGTATTTGCGGATCTCTGGCGTGTCGCTCTGCGGGCGGGTGTTGACCGGGTTCACGTTGACCACGGAACCTTTGCGTGAGGGGTCCGCCCTCAGCGCCTCCGCCAGACGAGCATCATTCCCATAGCCTCAAAAAGAAAAAAAGGAAAGACAATTTATTTATTTAAAACGTTAAGTCAGAATAAAGTTGGAATGCAGAGAAAATAGCATTAAAAAAATAAGGGCACGTCTCAATTCTTCAAGGGTTAGGGTTAGGTTTGTTTGTTAGCAGTTTTTTTTTTCCCTCTCCAAAGTTTTCAGCACAATCACGTCAAAAGAAGGAAGTGTGCAAACTGACCGACGTTGTTGAGCGCGCTGCCTGCAGAGGGCGACACCTGCAGCAGACGCGGGTCGATGAACGGCGTGAACGACGACGACGACTTGTGTTTCTGCATGTTGTTGCTCGACTGACTCTGCAGGGGTTAACATGCGCAACCACAAGAAAACAATAAATCATTCTGACTTTGGCGACAACGTATTAAAACAATTAAACAAACAAAAAAAAAACAGGAAAACATTCAGGCTGACAAAGCATGCATGTGCAACACAATGGTTCATTCAGGGAGAACGAACAAAATGGTGGATTTGGGCAAAATTGAGGACATGAATTACCCCATTGTGTTCCTTTTGTTGACACTGACGATTTTCGGACACCAATCAAATATTGTTTGAAACTTACCGGAAACCTGCCAACTGTCCCTCATATTGCTGGCTATGAGGGATATTGTACATGTGTCACTTTATTAAGTACACGTAGATCATGGGAATATAGCCGTAACTTCATCGTACAGGATAGAGAAAAGGACTACTATATAAAAAGACTTTACTTTCTCTTGGTGGTGATAAGCCGATATGTCATTTTATGCATTATTGACTGTAATAGTCATAATTTTCCAAGTGACCAATGATGTTATTGATTCGTTCCCAATGTCATAATTTGCTAAGCGAACAATGATTGATGAGTCCAGTTTCCCACGTTTATGACACCCCCCCCCCCCCATATTTCTCCCTTTTATAATCTTTACATTTCCTGACTATATGGTTCAGTGACCAAACGCAATTATAAGTTGACAATGTTTACACAGTCAGTCGTATCGACGGGCGTCAGGACAGCGAGCCAGTTGCGTACCTCGATGAGGAGGGCCAGCTTGTCCAGGGGGCTTTGGGGGGACGCGATGGGACTGCCCAGACCGGAGGAGCACGAGGAAGAGGAAGGGGAGGACGGGGAGGAGGAAGGGGAGGAATGATGGCTCTGCTGGATCAGGTCCGGCAGGACGTGGATGCGGCCGGCAAAGCCGTTTCGTTCCGCATGCTGCTGCTGCTGCTGGTGATGATGATGGTGGTGGTGGTGGTGTTGGGGGGGATGATGGTGTTGGTGATGAAAGGGGCTGGGGGTGTGGTGGGTGAGGCCCGGGCTGGACGCAGAGCCGGCGGGCCTTTTTTTGTGCTCGCTCTGGAAGTAGAAAGAGGGGTACACCACTTTGCCGCTACATGCGTTTCGGAGCAGCTCGGGGGGAGGGAAGGTGTTAGCTAGGCTAAAGTGGCTAGCCTACAGGCGGGACAAAACGCCAAGTTAGTCAGTTAAGGAAAAAAATACATTACAATAAACTGTTAGCAACAGGCGTATTTGGGAGGAGTCTGCATTACTAATTAGGAGTAATGTTTATCTAATTTAATATTTTTAAGTCTTGTTTAAATACCATTCAATAAAGTCATGAAAAAAAACAAAAGGGTAGTCTATTTAGCAATTTTAGTAAAAAAAAAAATATTATACACAAAATATTAATGTTTTAGAGTTGAAAATGGCTAAATAAGTGGACTATCCCTTTAAGGAGAAAAGGGAAATTATTCACCTTGAGAAAAAAGTAATTTCCCTGATCTAACAATTTTTTTTGTGAAAAGCAATGGTTTAATGCAAAAAAAAAAAAAAAAAAGTTAATTTATTGTTTTTCAAATGAATAAATTGAAAGCATATTTTAGGAGATTAGTACCAAACACTTCTAAGGGATATTTAAGGAGTAAATGATACAAGTAAGAAAAAAAAATACAACAAACTAATGTAAACTATTTAGTAACATAATTCATACAAAAACGTTAGTTCCGCGATTAAGAAAATTTCACACACATGAAGATGCAACCCCAAGAGAAGACCTACTTTGACTGCCATCTGTGGCAAATACGAAAAAAAAACCCTAAAAGTTGAGATTGAGTAATTTCAAGTGATAATTACAAGTCTTAATTCTATGACTAGATTCTAATCCTCAAAATCACCCCTCATTTTGACAAAAAAAGATATAAAATGATTTGTTTTACATTCAACAACAAAAAAATGTAAATAAAACTAAAGAAAATTGCTTTAGTGTAATAATGTGAGCTAGTAGCATTAGCATCACTCAGATTTCAACGTACAGCAAGACAATTAACACAGCATGCAAAGAAAAAGATAGGAAACAGAGGGAAGCGTGCAATGACTGAGGGGGGGAAAAAAAACAAATAAACGAGGTGATGCAAACATGCAAGCGGAGAACGGTCTGGGACCTTGGGTACCTGTCGGACTACCAGGGTACTGTCTTTGCATGGCGTGGAGCCCGCGTCGTTTTCGCCTTCGTCATGGACGATCATGGTCTTCACTGACTCCGTCTCGCCGTTACTCAAGCGGGTTGACCTGCCCGTGAGGAAACTGGTTTTAATTACAATCGCACAGTTTTGTTAAATCACTAACGAACACATCAAATTTCTCATTAATAAATATATATAAGTTATGTTTTGTGAATTATGAAATAATTTACGGTATTTATAAAGTCTTGAATAAAAAAATATGGGCTACCACAACAGTCAATCGGACCCTCTCGGTGGTGGTATACAAGTAGAATAAACGGCACACGTACACAGCTCTGGAGTCCTCCGGGCCCGAGGTGGATTCTTCGCCGCCTTCCTGGTCCACCTCCTCATCGTCATCCTCATCCGTGGTATCCGAATCATCACTGGACGAGGAGTAATCCGTCACCTTGTTGGGGGGGCGGACGTCGTCCACGGCACGGAGTTCTTTAGCGAGCGCAGTAAGGTCCTGCTGGGGGAGGAAAAAAAAAAAAAAAAATGTGTTCAAAATTTACACTCAATTAGCAACAAACAGGATGCTGTTAGAAGTGAAGCGGGGTTACTCCAAAGCAGGCGAGCCAATAAGAAGCCAGAAGATGAAGTGGCAGCTGCGAGGGGCAGAATTAATGAGTTATTCTGAACACTGAGAAGAATGTTAGCTGCCGACATAGGTAAAATCAGCTTATGTTGACACAAGGTAACAAACATTGCTAGAAGTAGACAAAGAAAATCATCTGAGGCGGAAAGTTAGGACAATTACATTTCTATAAATTGACACATGGGAAAACAGCCAGATGCTGACGGTAAAAATATTGTGAGTGAACGCACTAGAAGTCAACTCATGGAGATTTTTGCCAGAGATCAACTTCTAGTATGTCGTAGAGATCACAAGTTGGTTGACATGGTTTAAAAAAAAAAAAAAAAAAAAAAGTCATATGATTGTATCATGGTCCACGTTTGTCATCTACAATTTCCGGCAAGGTGCTAACAAATCGCTAAATAGCTAGAATTTGTCAAATGACTCAAAAAAAAAAAATAATTAAAAAAGAAACCCTAAAACCCACTGTAAAAATTGCAACGTTATTTGATGCAAGCAAGCAATGGTCAATTTCTCTACCATGTCAACTCTGTTTTATACCATTGACACATGGTATAAAAAAAAAAAGGTAAGACATGAGTCAAGCAGAGGATAGTCCAAAGGGTTTGTTATTAGCGGGGAAGCAAAGAGTGTCATTCTACATGAACTAGCTCTACTTCGGCTAGCAGGCTAAGCCCTCGCTCACCGCCGGTCTCGCGGGCCTCAGCCTGTCCTCGGCTTTTTTAACTGCGTTTTCGGGCTTCTGGAGGGGCGAACCCTCAGATTTGGAGGAGGCTGGTAAAAAGGAACGAGGCAAAACATTTGTTGTCTTTTGGGGATGCCTCGTGGCCTTAGCGCACGCGTGTCGTTAGCACTCACAGCGGGCCCTGAACCTTTCTCCAGAGCCAGCTTGCGAGCTGGAGTTGCTGGAAGAGCTGCTGGATGAGCCGGAGCCACCGCTGCTGCCGCTTCCGGCAGACCGGGGAATCATCTTCTCCACCCGCTCCCACAGCAGCCGAGGCTCGGCCGTGCTAGACGGGGGACGGGACACAGGTCACGGTCAGTCGATGTGTGTGCGTTTGCGTGTGTGGGATGGGAATTTTGCGCGTTGCTTGCAGTCCCGTTGCTCGGAAGAGGATTATGGCCGATGGCGACAAAGACAAGCCGACCTCTACTAACCTTTAGCTCAGAATTCTGACTTTGTTTTCAGAATACTGACTTTAAAGTCAAAATTCAGACTTCAGAGTCTTGGAATTCAAACTTTCGCACATGAAAATTCTCAGTTTGTAATGAGAATCCTTCAAAATAAGACTTCTGAAGTTTGTCAGAATTCAGTCTTTAAAGTGAGAATTCAGATTTAAGTCAGAAATCTGACTGGTCTCAAACTGACCACAGAAAACTCACAATAAAAGTCAGAATATAGAAGATAAGAGAATTAAAATTCTCTTTCAAGTTTTAAATTAAAATTGAATGTTTCTAGTCATTGTGTTTATTCTCTTGAAAAGCAGCTAATTACCTGCCAGCGTTTCGGTTGACAGCAGGTCCAGCGGGCGGCACATTGCCATGGCGATGAGGCGAGTCTCGTCTGGGCAACACCGGCGAGCGGGACGTCGTCCTGACGGGAACCTTTTTTTTGTGACGAAACCATCCGCCAGTTCACTCACACAAAAATATGTAGAAACAATACGACATCCCAAAACGGCTTGCGGCTAGCCGCCATGTTTGTAGTCCGCGTGGCTGACAAAGTGCAATGCAAGAGAAGCCGTGCATGAGAAAAATCAGGCTCGTTAGTGCGGCCGCTGCATATCAATTGAAGATAAGGAATTATCATTATTTTGTAGTTTTCTTCTTTTGCCTCTTGTTGAAACGTAATGAATTGTAAACTTTATGACTGACTTTTATGGTAAAGCTTGTGTAATAATTATTTATTGTACAGATGTAATTGCATTTATTTAATGGCAATGTATTGAATTTGGAATAGTTTGGTGGCACTTAATTATGCATTGCCAGTCCATTGCAAATAGGCAAATATTAGCCCTTTCACTAGCTTAGCCTCTACACTTGACTTTTTCACTCATAATTTTTTTTACTTTAAGGTGAAAATGCATCACCAACCAATCCTGTGCTTACCCTGGGTGGTACCTCCGCAGAAGTGGGAGTTACCGCTTGATGGGGTCTAGTCTGAGGATGGGCTTGTGCGTCAGTGCGTGCGTGGTGTGATGATTGTGATGAGGATGATGAAGATGGAGGGGGATGCTGAGGCTCGCTGAAGGAATGTGAGCGACACACGGCGGGGGCGGTCCGCTGTGGCGGCGGGTTGCCGCCGCCGCCGCCGCCGCTTTTTAGGGCCCGCACCTTAACAAGCAAAACATTCGGAGGGGAAGGGTGAGCATGCAGAAGCTAACAGAAAATTTGTCCTTTGAGCTTGTTGGGAAAAGAACACGTCAGAAAAGCTGCAAACAACAAGTTAGTAGGAGCAGCATAATTATATATCCAGAAGCATCCAAAACGCAAAGGAGAAGAAGCTGCAATAAAAGAAGTTAGAACGTCTGTTTAACGTGACGAAAAGTCATAAAAGAGGAAAGAATTTCAGCTGTGTCTTTTTAAGCATGGCTTCCTGAAACTTTTTTGGTGGGTCTACTCATGATAAACATGAACCACCAAATTTGTGATGAGTGAAACCGCCTTCAGGAGCTGAATTAAATAAAAAAAAACAACTATGAAATGCAGCAAATTAGTAACGTGGTCGCTTCAAACAATCTTCCAGCATGACTCCTTAAGACTTTTAGAAATGGCCACCAATTTTCCTGTTGCTAGGAGGAATTCACTTGATTTTAATTTCTCACCACAGGGACAGGCTTGCTTGTGCATATATTCACAAACAAACAAGCAAAAAAAACCCTCCTAAACTTCTCGTTCCAAAGTGAAACTAGTAAGAAACATTTATATGTTTTAATTACCTGCGACTCCCCAGGCCGATGCATGGCCTCGGCATTCCCGTTGGGGTAAGAGGACTCGGAGCGTGGCGGCACTGGCGGTTGCGGCGGTTTGGTCTGTGCCGATTGAGGAGAACCTTGGATGTTCTTTCGATAGCGCTCGTCCGCCTGGAGAAGACACAAAACAGGAAGTTTCAGCATCAATTTGGTGGCTTCTAAATAGTTTGTTAGTCCACCCCCATCTCAAGCGTAGCGATGCGTTGTTACACCACACCATCACGTTCAGTTAGCGTAGAGGAACCTCCAAAGTAAAAAAAAAAAAAAAAAAAAAAAATCCTTGAGAATCTAATTGTCATGCTTCTTACTTTGGATTGTTTCGCCATAGAGGTTGTAAAAATACTCATACAGCGATTTTTTTTATACTGATGCTGTCATTTTTAAAATTAAAATGAATCTTAAATTGGATATTGGTGATTTGTTTTCTTACCGCCATTGACAATATAGTGGACATGCATGTTTTTTTTTTAAATATATAGTGCAGAGACACTAATATTAAAAAGTGTTTTGAATATGTGGATAAAAAATAAGTGGATAAACAGCGTGTGCTTCACTTTGGGAGTTCCACTGTGAATACATGGCTTTCTACTACGTTAGAGCAACACCGCCCAAAAAATTAGTTGTAATTGATTAGCCTTGCTAATAGCATTAGCTCCCACACCAGCAGCGCACTCCAAGCAAAAGGGAGGGGGGGAAAAAAAGCTTCATCCAGATGCCACCTCCAGATGTTTTCACCTCTGCGTCTGGCTCATATTCAGAAAGTGAAATGTTTTCCGCTTCTGTGTTGTGTTCCGGGTTTTTAGGGGAGCTTTTGGGGCTACCGGGGTCCAGGTTCTGTTGGTTCTGCAGGGACAGCAAATAAGCCTGCTGCTGCTGAAGCTGCTTCTGGAGCTTTTGGGCTTGCCGTTGCTCCTCCAGCTCTCGCCATTTGTACTCCTAAGTGCCAACATCAAGCCAAAGAATATTCCGGAACGTCACTGTACTCGTCAGGAGGCAAATCCACACTTAGTTATTTTTTAAATATAAACAGTGTGGCCACAATGTTGCTTGGTAATGCACTGATGAGGATCATGTACCGTAGAATATCCAGGACGTCAAGAAAATGAAAGGACAATCAGTAAAATTTAGTAATGAAGCGAAACGTTAATCGTTTGAAAAATCCACTATCAAATTCAATAACATAAAACAAATAAATGTGTTCTTTAACCATTTTTTAATTACATAATGATAGGTCATATTACATGGAGGGCTGTCGCCATGTTTTGGTGAAGGAAGACAAATTTGTGACTGTCATTCTAAATTGCTTTTTTAATGTCGGTTGGGATCTTGTATGCAGCCGAGTGGGTTTCTGGTTTGTATGCCAACCGCACATAAAACAGAAAGAAAGGGAAGGGGAAAAAAAAGGGTTTGTATACCAATTGTAAATAAAACAATGAGAATGAAGAATAGAAGTAAAAGAGGGGAGGGGGGGCACTCCACACAAAGAACTGGAAAAGTACATGAGGAGTCACTACAAATGGTTTAAGAGTAAGGATGGATAAAGTTAAAAAAAAAAAAGCCAGCAAAGGTACAACAAGCATTTACATAGCTGCTATGGAAAGAAACTCATTCGTTTCAAATGTTAATCATCTAAGACACTGGACCTCTAAATATTGCTGACTGTCCCTTTAAAAAAAAAATTCCAACAGCATCATGATTACATCATCTCATCTTGACCAGATTGTCATCCGACTACGGCTAAGACGACTTCACCTCGGCAACATCTGGAAAGAACACATGGGAAAGCCCAATTTCCTTTCCTGCGAGATGACAGACTTCCTGGTGACATCATCACTGAGGAACTCTCAAAGCAGCCTGGGAATGCTCTCGTCGACCTCCGCCGGTAACGACTCCCCTGATGTCTCCAAAAATATCAACATCGACCCGGGAGGAAATAGGTCATCGTATTTGGGGATGTTTTTTTCCTGTTACGCTAATGCTCTCATGGCTCTCATGTTAAAAAAAATGTCATAAAAGTGACCGTAAAAGTTGAAATCAAGTCAAAAAGTGGACATGTTTTGTCTTGAAGTATCACTTCAAACATAAAGAAGTCTTCATAAAGTGGACTTTTTTTTTTTTAAATACTGTACTATGCGACAATACAATTTCAAAAATAAATTCCCATAAAGTGGGTATATTCAACATGTTTATTGATTTTTTTAACAGCTATGCTCACGAGAAAAATCCTGCGTCATAAGTGGACATACATGGTTTGTTTTGTCTATGAGTGCTCGCCACACAAAGTCAGCGTAATAAAGTCTTTTTCAAACATTCTTAATTAGAATAATCAGCAAATTAACTTGATTTCAGGACAATACAGTTTTGTTGGTGTCAGTGATGATTACGCTCTGACATGCTGCAGGGATCACCTTCAAAATAAAAGTGTACCTAAGCATTGATGAAAGGTAAGGTTTATTTTTAAATCATGCATAGTTTGAACCCTTGCTTCGGTTGGCTTGACTTCTGCCTGAGGCAGGATTTTTTTTTTTTTTTAACTGAGGAACTCGAATTGCTTGAGCACTCATTTCACTTCTCGTATGACGTGAAAAGATGGCCACCAAGTTCACATACATGACTTTTAAAAGTGACGACAAAATACATCTAGACAATTTTAAAACCATGCGACTCACCAGCAGCATGGCCTGTTCGTGTAGCAGCTGCTGCTGCAGAATCTCCAAGTGCCTCTGCTCCTCCTCCAGCTGCCTTCTGATGTACTCCTGCCCAACCAACACAACCGCTAGCATTAAGACGCGAAAAAATAAAACAAAACAAAAAAACACACCAAACAAAACAAAAACGCAGCATCAGTCGGCCCTTTTGTATTGGTCATCGCACCTGTTCCCTGTCAGCCCGACGTTTTTCCTCCTCAGCCCGCCGCCGCTCGTCCTCCTCTTTGCGGCGACGCTCCAACTCGTCGGCGCGCCTTTTGTCATCTTGCTCACGCCGCCTCTGCTCGCGCTCCTGTTGCCGACGCAGCTCGCGCTCGCGACGTTGTTGCTGCCAAAGAGGTTTATTTTCAGACGTTTCTTTAGGTGCAGTTACACGAGATACTTGTTTTTTCAAAATTAAAATTAAAATTAAAAAGTGCTTTTTGAATGCAAAAATGAGTCGGAACACAATATACGGTGTTACCTTGTTTTTTGCTATTAATGGGGACCATGCCCAGTGATGTCCTAACCGTAATACAGACAAATTTTATTTTACAACACAGTGCATCAGCGCGTGGTGAGTGGCAGCAAACTCTCCCCGCAGCCTCAAGCATTAGCCCCGCCCCCCATTCCCAAGCTTCGAGTCAGGCTTAGCCTGTGTTGTCTCTCATGCCTGCGCTCAGCCCCCACCATGTACGTCTCCGCACAACTTTCTCACTCGCAGCCACAAGCGTACTGCCTGTTAAGAGTCATGAAGAGTTGTTGCCAAAACACTTTCATGACTCGTCGATGTAGAATGACAAGCAAATACGCGATAACTGAATGCAAATATGACAAATATGATAAAACAAAGTATATGAACTCATAGTTAAGCCAGTAAAATCACTAATACATGATGTCAATGTAGCGCTGCTTCATGGCGGCACAAAGAAAGAAAATATTGTGCGCTGACCTCTTCCAGCCGCCGCCGCTGCTCCTTCTGCTGCTCTATGCGCTTCTGCCGCTCGGCCAGCAGCTGGCGCTTGTACTCCTCCTGCTCTCGCAGCTGCTGCTCCTGTAGGAGCTGCTGGCGGCGCAGCGCTTCCGAGCGCTCCTTGTTCTCCTGCTGCAGACGGATGAAATCCCGACGCAGCGTCGACTCTCCCGGCACGTTGACGATGGAGCTGTCAAAACACCACATGATAGAAAACGTTTTCAATTGAGCGCCATATCTCAAATTTTCCGATTTGGACCAAAACGTCACGCGGCTCTAGAAGAACTCAGGAAATGGCCACGGTGAGCCAAAATGGCAGATTTCCTGTGTATTATCTGTTTCTTTTGTGTGGGTATACACGTATTTGACATGTTTATCTGATTTCAACTTCCAAAATGAAACTGGGGCTAAATTTTTCAAACAATTATTAGTATCCATGGCAATGTCCAATATGACCACTTGTCAGGGTAAAGTCAAACTGGCTATGGGAGCTGATTATTTATTATTATATTGTTTCAATTCTAAGGACATTGAGAAAAAACAAAACAAAATGGAAGCTCTCTTCTCTAACCCTTGTCAAGCAGAACTTTTTTTGTGAGTTTACACATGATAGACATGTATTCTAAAGTTTATGTTGACAAGTGAAACTGGCTTCAGGGCCAGAATATTTAAAACGTTCGTGAGCTGAGTTATTTGAGTTTCGTGTTTTGTGACGAGTCATCATATTTGGCCACCACTTGTTGTGACTAAATACGCAAATGTTTTGCAAATTTGCACTCTTAAGTTTATCTCATATTCATGCTAGAGATTAGGTCTCAATCGGAGTCTTTGAAGGAGCCATGGAAATGGCCAAAATAATTCCGATATTTGTCAATCCAGTACCCACAAGTGTGTACAGTAACACCCACACCCCGCTACAAAGACAAATAAATAAATAACGAGCCTTAAAGTGCAGACTTCCCGTGTTGCTTGTTTGTCTCACCTCGGTTCTCCTTCTTGCTCTGATGCTTCTTCCTCCTCCTCTTCACTCCCGCTGTATTCATACTCAGTTTCATCTGGAGAGAATGTGAAGTGCAACAACATTAACCTAATGCGTCTGATGGAATGGACTTCAGCATTGGGTTTTTGGAATTTGACCTGTCTCTCAAAATGCATCCTTATATGACTTGTGTCTGATGCGATTCTGTCTGAAACGTCTGAAATTGTCTTTGATGGTGTGGTTACTTTCAGAACGAGTATTTCATTTTGTGTCAACGTGACTGCGTTTTGGGGGCACCACTCGGACAATGTAACCGATAACGTTTCTTCAATGATGTGTCTTTGACGGCTCGTCCTCACCCTTCTCGCCTCGCTTCTTCTTGGTGCGGTCAATGTGGTCCTTGAGCTGGATGCGCACCTGCCGCTCGTTGGGCTGGTCCCTGATGAAAGGGTGTTTGAGCAGCTGCTCGGTAGGCGGCCGCTGCGTGTAGTTCTTCACCAGGCAACCCTCGATGAAGCTAAAGAACTTTTTGGACCTGCGAGCAACATCTTCCCGTCATATTTTGTTTTCCGCTTGAGAAAGCCAGTTCAACAAAGAAAGTAAGCGCACCATTTTTTGGACTTCAGTCGCGGAGGGGGATTTCTTGGGATGAGGAAGAGTGCCCTCATGGGATGCATGTCGCACAACGCTGTGGAGAAGACAAAATGATGCATCTCATTCCATTTGGAATTGTAATGGCCCTCGTTCAAGTTGTCCATCTAAGCCGGATTTTCCAAATCTTGTTGTCTATGGTACCAACTCAAAATCGGGGTCCACCTGCAAATTTGCTGGTTTCATATATAGAATCAGAAGACAGTGGTAAATATAATTACTATGACCCCTTTCACTCAGTTTTGCGACGGAGTGTCAGAGACTTGATGTGAGTGTGACTCATTACTGCTAAATATTTAAAAGGACTCGGAGTCCTCGGAGGACTTACGTGGAGCTCCTTCAGCCATCTCAATGGCTGTAATTCCACAGGACCACAAGTCACTCTGGAGAAAGGGGGAAAGAAAAAAACAATCATGGAAAATTCTGATGAATTGAGTGTTATGGGGGTCTGTGTTGAAAGGGGTCAACAGTAGAGTAAATACCCGGTAGTCATAAGTGGCATCCGGGTTTTCATCGCAGGCGATGACTTCCGGAGCCATCCAATATGGCGTCCCGATGAAAGTGTTCCGGCGGCCCACTGTTCGGTCCAGCTGAGCGCTGACGCCAAAGTCCACTAAAGAGGAGGGAAAGATCCATGTTCAATTTGATTATGATAGCATTTACATAAGCATTGACTGCACTTTATTGATGGTACAGGACTACAGGAAACCACAGAACATCATCATCAATCTGCCTTTAGCATCTTTTGTGTTCAGATTGCTATTTTGCTATATTTTCACATGCCAGCTGTTATATGCAAGGTAACATTTGAAAAATGTACTTTAGAAATCACATCTACTGATGAAGTAAAATCTTACGGCGTTTTGTACTTCGTTACGATCTTGTTATGTTAGCAAAGCTAATGTTAGCATGCGAAATAAGAACAATGTACAATGTTTAGAGCATCAAAGTTTGATGGAGTCTAGAAATATTGGTCTACTGCAGAGCGGTGTTCTTCCTAGTGTTCTTCCTTACCAGATTGCTAACTCGTTAGTAAATGCTATCATATTAGAATTGCATTTACTCATGTGAGAAATATTTCAATACCCAACCACAGGGCTTGTTGGTTTATTTACTCATCCTGTTACATTACTATATAGCAGAATAAAAATCTGGCATTTTAGCAGTTAATACATTCATCACATTTAAACCCGTCTGCCAGACGATCCCAAATTAACACAAGGGGGTCTATGCAGAGAGTTCTCATGCTAGCTGTCATAATAGTTTACAGTTCAGGACTTTAAAAATGTTCATACCGAGCTTGACTTCTGCGTTCTCAGTAAGCAGCACATTTTGGCCCTTGATGTCGCGATGAATGACGTGATGGGCATGAAGGTGAGCTAAGCCCTGGGAAGCAAAATTGTGACAAAAATGAGTAAAGTCACTGAAGAAGAAAAAAAACAAAGTGAAAAGGAAAGGAGCCATATCCTGACCCTGAGAATCTCCCTAGAGATGTAAGCGATCCAGTCCTCCTTCAGCGTGTTGCCTTTGGTGTTTTTCACCAAGTCCGTGATGGACCCGGCCCCACAGAACTCCATCACCAACTAGAACAGTGAATACTCGTGAGATGGAGGACATAAGGAGTAGTAGGGCAACGGCACCAAAGCCAAGACCCATTTGGCGGAATCTCCGCCACATTTTCACAACATGGTCACGTCACGTCCAGTTGCGCGAGCTTGTCCAAAGACTGCATGCATTGAGAGTTTAGTGGAAGGCTCGTAAACGAGGTCGCCACTACAACAGCTGTAGAAAGGCATCAAAACATGAGACTGCTTTTCGGAGGGAGAGTGAAACCGCTCTTAGGAAGTCGTAAAACTAAGTCGGGGTGTCCATAAATAAATCTGACATGGGTTTTGTTTATATTTTATCTTATTATTAGACGCAAGATATGAGCCCATAACCGGCTTGACAATATACCATGATTTTAAAACTCACGCGTTAGCAGTGAGCGAGAAGGCGGATAGCTCAACAGGGGAACCAATCAAACTTTTCCCCCTTTTCAAATAGTGTGGGTAGTTTTCGGTAGTTTATCCTCGCTGAACGGTGTGAGGGGGCTACTAGTCAGTAGTTAACAAGCGAGAGAGAGCGAGAGAGAGAATTTGTGTGCACGTGGATATGTGTGCAGAAAATAAGCGCTCAAGTGTCAACATTAAATGACAAAATCCACATTGTACCAATTATTAATACACATAATAGGCGGAGTGATGTAGTTGATCTCATATCAATCTTTTTTTAAAATATTGTTGTGCTGTCTATTTATACAAAGTACACATTTATAAATTGATGTGTTCAAATTTATACAAGAATTCATGTATACGTTTAATGTTGAGCTGTGGATTTTGCTCACCTAAGGTTTGACTTTATTTACATTATTAGAGTGGTAAATATTTGCTATTGTAACAAATCCTGTATTATATATTTAGTTTAAAAATCAAGACGTTTTGTTAATGTGTGAAAAACACAGCAATTTTTTACTACTGATATTTTTGCTCAAGGTTATCATTCTGTTAGAATCTGATATTGGCCCTGACCCGGCACTTACCCATAACTGGTCGTCATGTCCTGGTGGACTTTTCTTGATGAAGGCGCCGTAGTAGGTGGCAATGTTGCGGTGGTGTGAGTACTTCTTAAGCATGTTGATTTCCAGCTTGATCTCCTCCTCTTCGTCCTGAGTTCATTGCAAACTTCAATTAGTCAAATTTAAACGAATCACTTAGGAAGTAAGCAGACAGGTGGCAAATGGCGATAAGTCCTCACGTTTTAATCTGTTTTATTAACTTAATTTGAATCTGTTTTTATTCATATTAAAAACATTGAAAAGTACATTTAAATTCAACTCAGCTTTACTTGTGGAGGACTTTGGAAAACAATCAAAATAGGAATTTGGTACCCTTCACAAGCCTCCAAAAAACTAACAATTAATGTTTATTTATACTCTGGGCAGACTAATTCATCACCATTAGAGGAGCTTTGCTACATCACAAAAAGTAACCTCGCATGCAGACTGCACTCTGTCATTTTTGGGGGGGAAAAAAGTCTATTTCTATCTCGTCTGTTGTCCTGTGAACATAATGTGCATGTTTTGCTGTGTGGGAAGAAGCCGCAGCGTTCCTCAGCAGGACAACATTCCAGTTGATTCCCGTGCAGGGAGCCCTCATTGCCCGACATTCTAGGTTGCTGTTCATTTTAGCTTTGTTTTCTTAAACACGGTTTAAACCACTGGCGGCATCCATTTTTGTGAGGATGGCACGTGACTGTCGTTAAGGAAAAAAAAAAAAGGATAACATCCAAGGACACCAGACACGTTCAAGTCAAGCTGTGATGATGTCATCTAGTGTGTGTGTGTGTGCGTGCGCGCGTGACTCACACACATTCACTCTTGCCAGTGTGGTCCCCATTTTATACATAAAATCACAATATATTTGCTTAAAGTTTTCAAGCAATAATATTCTGCAACTCGCACATGCCTTGGTGACAGGTCCACCAAATGTGTCACATCGGTAGAAACCTGGGTGTAGCCTCGACTTCTTTTTTGAACATTACCTCCGCTTTCAAGAAAAGGAATGTCTCCCATGATTACTCTGCTTTTCATTAACTTCTCTTGTATTGCAAAAAAGTTGTCAAAATAAGGGCTACTTTCTTGACGTTTTTTTTTTAACCCTCATGACGACTAAAGCAAATGCGCTACAGCTGGAAACCACATACGACCAAAAAGTGTGTTTTATTCTGCCTGTGTGTGTGTCTTCCCATCCCGTTATAGAAGAGGAAGTGGAATGTGGGTCAGAGCGCATGCCGATGTGCTCAAAACACACACTGCAAAAAGAAACTCAGTCAACTTCAAAAGACAAACAGAAGCTCACGTTCTACCAGGCGCTTTTCAAGTCTTCCCATTTCCCCTGTTCTACAGCTTAGCGTAATATCATCATCTAAGCATAAGTATGTCTTAAAAAAAAAGTCAAATGGAAAAAAAGACACAAAAAAATCACCTTTGCAAAAGCTTAAACAATATAAAAGCAAAAGTGGAGTAAAACATGTTTTAAATGAGCTAAAAAATTTGCTAAAAAATTATATTAAAAAGTAGTTACAACAAAAAATACAGTAATGTTTAAAAAAGCAACCAAAGCTTGCCTGACGTAATTGGGCTAACTTTTCATTAGATTAAAACATAGCACAAATGCTATGCTATCATTTAAAGACGCCAAATAAAACAAATAAATCCAACTCACCTCTGTGACGTCCATGACCTTGATGGCCGCCAGCTGCCCCGTCTTGACATGTCGACCCTGAGGACAACAGTAAAAGAAAGTGTCAAGTGACAAAGACAAAAAAATAGATAAATACATAATAAAGCTTACTATACCGCAACAAATGTCTTGGCTTTTGATATGGTGTTGCAAAAAAAAAAAAAAAAGTGATTATGTTTTCACTTGAACATGTTGGCTGTGCAAATGTGTGAATTGTTCAAATGCAAACAGGCTAGCGGCCGTTATGCTACAAGCAAGATTGCTCGCATTCCAAATACCAAGACCATAAGGACAAGAGGGATTTGGAATGTGTCACAATGTGTAGCGAGAAGTGCTATTTTCAACGAGAACTGCTAAAAATGCTAACATGCTAACAGCTGGTATGCTATCAGCTAGCGAGATAGCACCCCAAATGCAACTGGCATTAAGGCACATCAATAAAGTTTTCATGGGGTGGGGATCACAAGACAAGGAGACTGTTTATTGTCAGGAATCACAAGACAACAAAGAACCGCAGACCCGAGTGGTTTCACAACAACATCATTCGCGTAGCGCAGAAAAATGCGAAACAGAAGCAGGCCGGAGAAGCGCTTAAGCTTCGCCAGCCATTAAATGCAAATACAAACGGAGCAGAAATACCAAACAGAGCAAAATAAGTCGGTGTAGCAAGCACTGCTAAGTCATCGCTTTCTAACTCCACGTACACACACACATGCACTTGCCTGGCCTACTGCCTTTTCAGGCTAAAGCTAAAGCCAAAATAAACGTTGCGACGCCAATCCTAACTCTTGCAATAGAAAAAAAAAAAAATGTTGTCTGGGTTGTTTGAAATGAACGGCCGCTCGTGTGGGAAGGAGCAACGCGTCGCCACGTGGTGACTTCACAGGCTGTAACGATTATAAAACACTTAAGACTCTCCGGGCATGACATCATCCCTTTGTCTTCAGTGGAAAGGACGTTAGGACGGACGCTGGGACAGATGATAAATATTAATCTAAGGCAAACAATAGGACGCAAAGGTAGCAAAAAGACAATTAAGCGGATGCTTTGATGGACACCTGGATGAGTGTTAGGTCAGACATTCGGAAGACATAAAACTGGGACAGATTTTTATAATGAATGTTTTGACTGATAACTGGATGGATGTAGGAGGGACGTTAGGATAGACAAGGGCGGACACTAGGACAAACACTTAGACGTAAGGTAGGACTGACGCAAGCACAGAAACAAGTATGGACGCTAGGATTGATGTAAGGTCAATTACAATTCGGATGGATGCTAAAGCAGTTGCTGGGAGGGTTTTTAGGATGGACACTAAGATGAACATTACGAACGATGCTTAGGCAGAGGCCAAGACATACGAAAGGACAGACGTTGATACGGACACTAAAACAGAGGCTAGAGAGGACATTTGGGTTCATGTTAGACAACGTCAAGGACAACCCTTCGGACACATTTTATGATGGAGCCACTAGATCGTTAACCAAGGACGGACGGTGGAACAGGCACTAGGATGGACACCCAGACTAGGATGTACAAGGGGAGCCTAAAATGCTAAGAGTTTGGTTGCTAACATTTAAAGAGAGCAAAGTGGATTGGGCATAAAAAGTACTGAAGGAGATGTAAAAACTTTTTCCATCCTGCGCTGTATTTCAAATGAGAATTGCTAAAACGCTAGCATGTGTGATAAACACAACAAGAAAAACAAAAAGCGAAAAGAACCCAAAACTTGGAAGTTAGTTCCAGTAATAAACAGGATAGACTGTGTCTTTGTGTATTAACGTTGTCGCCGGGCCGAAGAACAAAAAACGCTCAGTCAGCAGCGTGGCGGCTTGAAAGGGTCACATGGGCAGCTGTCCATGAATTGATTTACTCACAGTGCTCAACTTCCCTTCACGCACGGTCATCCAACCGCAACCCCCTCTAAACTTCCAACTGCCACGTTTGTCAACATGCTAACGACTAAGAATCCGCAGCCGTTATTTCATGCAGAATTGACAAAGCTCCTTCGTGTGTCAGCTAGCTAACCACAAAACAAAGAAAGACAACTAAGATAAAAGTGTCTGAGTTTTACATGATATCCGTAACAGTCTAATTTTACGTATTGTTGCTGCCACGAAAATGAGCTAATTTTAGGTATTGTTGCTGCCACGGAATTTAGAGGAAAGTCAAGAAAATGCTGCTTGATGCTATACTATCGCTAAATGATATACTGAAATAAAGGTAAGCATTTGTGTGCATGTAAAAGTGTACGCACTACATTTACCGCAGATAGGATGAAGACGAGGAAGGAGGGGGCTGGATGCCCACCCCCAAAAGGAAATGCCAGGGCAGTGGTGTCATTTTATAAAACACACACAAACACTGGCATCTGAAAGTGTGTGTGCGCGTGTGTGACATTAGAGGGACAAGGCCTTCTTTATTGCGCCCCCTCTGGGCTTTGAATCATTGCACAAGAGGCCAGGTGCAAGTTGCTATGTAAACACACACACACACACATGCAAATATAAATGATCTAAAACAAAATAAGTTATAACTTCCACAGTGGGTAAAGTGGCTAAAGACAACCCCCTTCAAAAAAGATTTGAGGTGAAATTCAAGGTATGAAAATTAAAGCTGCCGGGAAAGCTATTTGACTGAAATTGACATAATAAGAATTCAAGCTCTTCCATAAAAAAATAATACGTCGGGGCACAAAAAGTAGGGCCCGGACGTAAACACCGACCAAAAATAAATCAGCAAAACGGCCGATATTTGCTGATTATTTTAAATTTATGCACCCCCACCTTTTACAGTTGCTGTATATAAGCAACACAGTACAGGTGTCATATTGTTGTATATTAAAGTGATTTAATTGGCAGGATAATAATACGTTGAAGCCCTTCAGAACAGTAAGAATTAAAGCTGTCCACAGACGCACCCTGTGAAGAAATAAACAAGGCCTTCCTTTGGCTGAAGTAACGCATGAGAGGAGAGAGTGCGTGGGGGGTGACGAGTGTCATGGGATCCCATCGTAGTACGGCGGTGGCATTCTGGCCACGGGTGCAACTTTCCATAACGTAGTTAGCCAGCGGGCTACTTTTAGCCTCTCGGAGTTCTTCTCTCCACCGGAAGGAAGCTTGTTATTCCCCGGCTGAGGCTCATTAGCGTTGATGGCGGCTGACTGGGAGGTTGAGGAGATATGAATCGGCGCTAGGACGCTATTAAATCCTGTTAGTCAGTCACAAGCGGAGGCCTGGGACGAGGATACATGTCGGGATGGAAGCTAATAGCGCTGCGCTAATTAAATGCTGGTGAACAGAGATGCTATCACAGCGGTTGGGAAAATCCTGCTCCCAAACCCAGTTTGACCTTAACGGCATGATATTTGTTCGGCGTGTCTTATATGAATCGATACAGGATGTCAGCTTATTTGTTATTATGTTTAAAGTGTTATTTTCCTTCATTGATGCATGTTTCTTTTGTGGGTGGCATGTTTGTACAGGGAATTCTCAGGTTATGCAGTACTGGAACTACGCTGTTTCCATTTTTGCGCTCCGTAATTTTCTTGGTATCCACACCGTTTTTACATTTTTTTTTTCACATCAAGGACCCAAGAAAAGAAAGCAGAATCTTCGATCTATCCTTATTGAGCCAAAAGGAAAGCCAATACGTTACGATGGAAAGAAAGCTGAATATCATCAAAAGGTTGGAGAAAGGCGAGATGACGCGTATTTGGACTTTTATTCAAACATTTAGAAGGTATTCAGGGGTCTTAAGGGGTTGATACCGACTGTCGCGAGAAAACATGCAAAAAGGACGCCATATTGTTCTGTTTAGGTTCTGTTTTTGGCCTTTCGGAGACCCGACTACTGATTGATGCTTAGTCAGATTTGGCGAAATGATGATAGCTTTGCGGTGAAAAACAGCTAGCTGGATGTTGCCACCGCTCCCTCCCCAATTGGGGCTTGTGTAAGGTAATACCTTAAGTGTAGTGTTGGGGAATTTACATGCAGCGGAAAGAAGCGAATGACATGTGACTAATCCCCGTCGAGCAGAAGCTGCTTAAAGGCAACAGAGCCTATCTCAAATAGACGGGGAGCGGTGACGCCAGACAAGGCGGCTAACTCAATTAGCTCATTAGCATCTGTGAATGAAGTGACTCTAAACAGTACGATTCCTAGTAATAAAAAGGCACATCGACAAAATACAAGTACAAACTAGGTCAAGAATGAAACCAAGTTGCTAGCTATACTAACTCTATGAGCAGGGATGATATTAATGTCTCGCTACAACCCGCTAATGCTAACAGACTGCACTAAGCATCATCCGCGTGTGCACACGTGCGGTGGGCCATGTCATCATGTCAGACGTGTCTGGTTTGAATGGCACGTGTGAGCAATGGAGCGCGTCGGTGCGCCCGCGTGGTCAAGCGTGTCTGGGTTGTGTCAGAGATGTCGCTGGCCTACTTTTGCCAGCTGTACGACTCCCTGAAATAGAACACCATTTATGATAACAATAACTATAATATTTTGGATAAAACATACAGGCTTCCTGTTAACATGTACAAATACAATTATTCAATGAGATTCATGTTTGGGCTTGTAAAAGACAGTGGGGGCGTCGGTACTTCATAAATTTCAGTTATGAGCTTTTTTTTTTAGGTATCCAGTAAAACTGTGTCTCACAGATATTTTTATGTACAAATATTTAAAGAATTTACAGTCTTCAAAGAACACACAAACATCAAAGACAACGCAGCATAATCAACTAAGTTATCGCTAAACAACAACACTATTCAGGCTTTAATTCACCTTCCATGTTTTTGTAGTCAAGATGAATTTGACTTAACAATGTTAGCATCATCGCTTTGTAGCTCATTTACTTTGATTTTGTAAACGGTCAATTGAATTTTCAGTCGAGGCATCAATGGTTCTAACGTTAAAAGAATGACACTCCTCTTCCATTGCGAGCGTCGTAGCTCCATCGATACGAAAAGACAATTCAATTTTTAACGCAACTCAAAACATTTACGTCATGGATCAAAGGGCCGGGTGGGCAAACCGTTTGTCTCTGCGCTTGAATGGCGGCCGTAAATATCAATGACGCCAGCTTTGTGGTCAGTGTTGTTGCTGAGGTAACACTTGGTTTCACATGGGGAACATTTGTCTTTGACCCCCGCCAACCAAAAAAAAAAAAAAAGTCTTTTGTTTGGCTTGGATTAAAAGCGGACAAGGCAAACTTTTAGGACAAAGGCATTGTGATGACATCATCAACTCCAGTAAGAAGATGATTCTCTTTCGGTCTTGTGTTGCATTGAAGTAGCTTCATTGTTTAATGAAAAATTGTATATTTACTAAAAAGTCATTGGACATTTTTTGGACGTTAATTGCCTTTAACTCATTTAGTCCCCAAAAAGTATTTTTTTTCTTTTTTTTAAGAATCCAGACATGAAATCTAAGAATAGCTAGTACTCAGTAATCAATTACGGGATTTTGACTATTTTTGGGTAATTTTTTCCACTTCATTCTCACAGTATTTTTGCCAAGGGATGACACACTCCTGGCAGTGTGATAACTAAATGGTTGAGCCATGCTAAAATTTGGCATCTTGTCACCATCTGGGTGAAACTTCAGCTTCTCGATGTCTTCTTTCAACGCGTTCTCTTTGATGTGAAATGCCTTTGATATAAACAACAAAGATTGGACTAAATACTGCACAGGGGTTGAGTATAAAAGTAATCATTTAATAACTTTAATAATTGATTAGTAGATGGATAAGTACCAGCCATATTTACACAAACTTGTAAAAAAAAATCTCTCTCTCTCTCTCTCTCTCTCTCCCTCTCTCCCTCTCTCTCTCTCAACAACTAACTTCAGTTCACTGGCAAGTCAAAAGCATTTTATGTACACAAAATTATAAGTCAGGTTTGTTTACGACTTAATTGTCTGTTACAAAACTCTTGAGTTCATAGAATTTAAATTCAACAACAAACAACAAACTACAGAAAGGAAACAGGACTCACAAACAAAAAGAAGCCAACTAGCAAAAAGGTTATTGTCTTTCACAAGAAAAAAAAACCGTTTTTTTTGTGCTTTTTTTGTTTATATGAACATGCATGTTAAGCTCACTGGGGCCATTTTACTTAATGGTGTCAAAAAAAAATAATGTCTTTGACTTTCAATAAACATTGGACTCGTTTTAATTCTATATCAAAGATTTATGATGGGGAGCAGCTGGCAGACAGATGCCAACACACACAGGATGTAGGCGTTCCACGACCATCGTTTACATTGAAGCTAAATACATCCTATATATATATATATATATATATATATATATATATATATATATATATTCACTTGGCATGGCGGGCGTGGCCAGAATCAGACCGCCCAGAACGTTTTGCGCAAACGCTTTCATCACATTCCTTCAAAAAAGGCCTGCGGGGGTAATAAGGGGGTTCGATGGGGGGGTAAATACAGGGTCAAGTGCCGGCGAGGAGGAAGGGCGAGGCCTGTTGAGTAACATGGTGGAAAAACAAAAAAGCATGCGGGTAAAAATTGGTGAGGATCGGGTAACGGGAGGCCCTGAACACAACAAAATGATCTCCCACTATACTGTAACTGATCTGACGCTTCTTGAAATAGCACCTCCCTTTCTAAGTCTCTTTTTACACTAATTGTTCTAAAAATACTATATATATATATATATATATATATATATATATATATATATATATATATATATATATATATATTCTTTATAGACAGCTGCTAGTCCGTATCAGACTCTTTCTGACAAAGTTTGGCAAATAGCTCCAAACAGTGTACCTTCCACACAGCTACTTTGCAGGAGATTACCACCCCCTTGCCCCTGTGTCAGCCGTTTTCTTCCACCCTTGGAGGCATGACGGCATGTGCGTTTGAAGGCGGCTCTGCCCCTCCTGCAACATACTGACCCACAATTCCGCTGTGCCGCCGCATGCTAAAAATAGATGGGATATAACCTACAGTTGGGGGGGGGGGGGGGGGGGGGGGGGGGCATAGCTCCCTTTGCAAAATACGTGCACAATTTTATACATTATGATGTGCATCACCAAGTTCTATGTAACCTGTATTACAGATGTTCCAGATCATCTCTTTTGTGGTTTCTCGGTTTGAAGGGCGCAATGTCAAAAGGCAGCAGATCATTTGTTACGTTTATTGCCACAATATAATCTAAAGAATACAAATTAAGAAAGCAGAATCTCTGTGGCTCTCATCCCACTTGAAAATAGTTAAGAAAAAAAAGAATGGATATGGCAATTTGGCAAACTTTAACTGTGCGAAATATGGATATATTACACTCAAATAAAGATTAAAGGATAAAAATTTAATAACAATCTAATAACAATCACATAGGTTTCCCTAAAAAAAAAAAAGCTTCTTATTTTTCCACAAACAAGAACGGTAGCATCAACAAATTGACTTAATCTGCCAGGAAACAGACAGGCGTTCATTAGAAAAGAGGGGAGACGCATCGCCATGGCAACCAAGCGACTCCCGCCTGAAGTTTGTCCGGCCTGACAGCAAAGACCTGGCGGGAAGCCGGCAGAGTCTGCCCGGCGACAGGAGGAACGCTCACGCTCTTACAGCCTCTACTCCAATAGGAGGATCGCATCCCGGTCAGCTGCTCTATGAGGATGAGCGCCGGGGGCCAATAGCGTGGCGGGAGGGATGGCCATGTGACCGGCCAGGACCAGCCCAGTCAAAGCGGATGAAAACAAAACGCTAACAATATTCGGGGCTGTGGTTACACAACACACAGGAGCTACATGGCCCTAACGTGGGACTGTATGTTGCCATGACAACCAGGAGAAAAAAAGTGTGTATATAAACTATACATAATTACTAGTGTGTTTAGCCTTTCTAAAATTAGAATTCAAGATACAGAAAATGATTATGAGAGTGCTGGCGCTAATGCTACGACAGAGTGGCTACCGAATAAAAAAGTCGACCCCGTCGAATTGTTACCCTATTTTTTGAGACATCAACAATTTTATGAACTGAATAATGGTCCCTTGGCATACAATGAGATTCCTTGTTAGTGCACCTAACCTCGCTGATGCTGAAACAAAATAGACATTATGTTCTGTGAAATATTGATGTGCTTAGAATGCTAACCATAGCTGCCACAGTCACCAACAACTGTCAAGGTGAGTTTGTTTATCATATTTTAGCATATTAGCCAAGCGTTCAAGCTATGTGTAGTGTAGACAGGTTGCTCTACCCATACCTTGCCTTGCTAGCATTAGCTTTAAAAGGAACACATTACAATCGTAGCGAAATACCAACGATTCAAATATGGAAGTTTCTACTTGAGTTTCGAGCCATAGCAAGCCTTCTTTTTACCGGAGTGCTAGCCAAGCATGCTAACAACAAACCGACCCGTCAAAGCAAATATACATTAATAGTCCATGACAAAGAACTACTGATGGGGATGCTAGCATTAGCCTAGCTTTCATAAACAATCCACGCTACAGCTCCCTGAATTGACGGGCGGCAGATGGCCACCCGTACAGTCACAAACACACATAATACACACAGCAGCTCAGACGGATGAACAACTGTCACTAAGGAGTCGGACTAGACGGACCATGAGGCCTTGGGGCGTGGGTGGGGGTTTGGAATAAGCTGTGTTATTATTCAAGGGCTAGGGGCTAAGTCCTTTTCTTAACAGTCTCACTCACAGCTCAGACCGGGTCTGATTCGCAGAAATGTCTTGCTACAATAAAAGAAATATAATAGAAATATCACAATATCATCAAAATGTTGCGGTATCACATCCTGAGCTGCTCTGCGACTTCCATCATTACCCAAATGCAACTTTGCACAAATAGGCTTTGTAAAGTCAGACAGGGCGTCGGCGAGAGCTAAAGGCTAAGCTAATATTTATCCACGCGGACCTCAAAAATAATATTAGCGCTGTAGCTTCTCCACAAAGCCCACTTCTTGTTTGCTGTTATGCTGTTGAAAGGTCATGGAAGATAAGAGCAGAAAAAGTTCCCGGCCGCATATTTGTCATCGCGGTATCACTTCCTGTGCGGTGAAAAGGTTACAACAGACGCCATCGTCGGTCCACTTTGTATCGCCGGAACGTCTGTAAGCTCTCTTGGCATGAGTCCATGTGACTACACTGTGCTTTGGACTTTTTCCCACAGAACCGATAACTATTATACCGTTCAGTATATGCGTATTGAAAATTCCGGGCCATGGAGTGGCATCTTGAAAATATTCAGTCTGCCTCACTTTCGCCACATTTTGTGGTGTTGCAGCTCTGAAAAGGGTTTTTTCCAAATGTTTACAAATTTATTTAAAAACAACATCAATAGAACACAAAACGTGACTACATTTTGAATACATTCCGGATGCACCATGCGGCATTTTCACTTTCAAATTAAAATCTATATCAATGTTTTAATACTGTTGTTCCTGACAACTAGAAAATTAAGTCATGACAATCAGATCTAATTTTGTCTTGCATAACTCACAGAATGATGATTGGACAATACGACTAATGCATGCTAACTACCAATGCTAACAATGAAAATCTTAGAGTGAGATATTAATCTAACATAACACAACTCATAAAAACACTTTACCCTAGCATTTATCTTCAATCTTGACTGAATTGCAACTTTATCACATAATAACTCACAACAACATGTTAACTCATAACAAAAAAACATAGCTTTGTTTTACTGATCCAGAAATTTTGCCGTTTCTGTGCCGAAAAAGCTAACGTGAAATATTTAAACGCATGAGCATTAAGTCACCATCGGCTTTTACAGGTGTAGCATATACATCGCTAAAGTGAGTTTTACCATCCAATCATTTCTTGTTTTGTTGTGTTTATTAAATGTCAGCATGTCAACATCTTCCTCACTTTTCCTCGTATTTCCTCGCGAGCGTGTTTTTTTTTTTTTTTTTTTTACCTTCTCTATTTAGTGTGGGATAAGAGTCGTAAAAACAGGATAAATTAGTTCCTTGCCAGGTTACGGGGGGATTCCCAGCCCACCCTCCGTGTGTGCACTAAAAAGTACCCCATGGTTCTTTAGAAATACAACCTCGTATTTTTGAGGCCGGTGTTATTACTACGATGACGTGTGATTTTCCTTTATAATTTCCACTTTTGCTTCCCCTCATATTTATTTTTCCGATCGCTCCTCGGTCCTGTCACGTTTCAGCATTTCTAGGTTAGATGCGTGCAAAGGGCCGTGAAAACAATGGATAAAATGTTGTGGTTCATGGAAAATTTAATCTAAACTCATAACAGCCAAGATTTGCCTTTTTCTCGTCACAAATATTCAAGTACAAAGTGGAAATAAGGAACAACAGTTTGTGTAACTCTCACTACCACTACTACTAGCCAAGACAGCTTTATTTTATTTTTCACATGGGCTAACTCGATGCGCCTTATAAATACAACATTTGGAGACCACTACAAAACAATTGAAGTTATTATTGCTTATTTTGTGTCTCAGGCCTCACTGTGCTCTTGCAACACCTTGGTGCCAAGGTACTACTTGGGAGTGAGTTGAGGAGCTAATTTCAACCATTGCAGTGCTTTGTCACTAGCTTTTGCTGTCAAGGAATTGAGGCACTACTTTGAAGCAAGTTGAGGCGTTTCACTCACACAAAAACAGTGCTTTAACTGCTAGATTTTGGCACTTTGGTGTCAAGGGACTATGAAAAGTGAATTGAGGAGCTTCACTTAGACAAAAGTAAAGCTTTGCCACCATTTAGTAGCGTAAATCTTTCAGAGATTTTTAGAGAGTGGGCTCACCGCAAGGTGTTTGTCTGTTCATTTTTCATGTGGTTTTCCACAAATGTTAATATTTTAAATCAGGAATTACACAGAAAAATTAATATGGTGAAAGTTTGTTTTGTTTTTTTTCCTCATTTGGCTATGGAGTTCAAAGATTCATAGGATAAAAAAAGACCAAACGAGATTTCAACCTGAGCACATTGTTTTTTCTATGAACAACGGACCCACCCCAAAAAAAAAGCACAAAAACAAAAATTTTAAAAAAATCACCAAGCGGCTCATTCTATTGGCCGGTACCCTAATATTATATCAAGACAGTGCTTCTCAATTATATTTTGCAAAGCCACCTCCTAGGAAAGAGAAAACATTTCACGCCCCCCTGCTTGCCTTGATGACTCTTAATAAGATTATTATCTATAAAAATGGTATATCTAAAGTGTTATCTTTTTTAACACTGACACAAGGACAAAGCAATATAAAAAAACTTTCAACAACTGTTACCTACTTTTTTTTTTTTACAGCATTTATACAGGTTAAAGATTTGTCTAAAACAGGGGTGTCAAACATTTGGCCCGTGGGCTGGTTCTCGCCTGCAAATGGGTTTAATCTAGCCTGCGAGATTATTTTGTAAAGTATAAAAATGATCCGTTTGTTAAATAAATGAATAACTTGAAATGCTATATGATTGTTCGTAATGATAATGTTTTATTAGTACAATTCTGGACAGTGATAAAATATACTAATACATTTGAAGTTGTTGATTTAAAGTTATATAAATATATACACCATGATTTTATTGGTCCGACCCTCTTGGCAATAGATTTTCCTCCATAAGGCCCACAAGCTAAAATGACTCACACCTGTGTTCGAAGCAAAAAAAAAAAGTGTATCAAAGTCACTGAAAAAAATATGCCAATCCTTTCCTCCAATTTTATCACTATAATCATCTGCCCCCCCCCCTTGCATTTGAAATAAAAACGCATTATGATATCAACGAAGAAACGTAAACGTCCTACGTCATCGTATCGACACTGTATCGCGATAACCGACGATGTGGCGGGCCTAAATCCCTCACCGAGTACCGAGACATTTAGGGGCACTGTAGCGAGGCCAAATGCACTAACACCGCCCATGCAAATGGCGCCGCGTAGCCTGTCAAGGAGGTAGAATCTTTTAAATCAGTGCAAATGGAAGTCGTGCACGCCATATCTAACTGGGGCGTGGATGACACACACACACAAGTGTGCGCGCGCGCACACACACCTATATATATAAATATATATATACACTAACCTTGTATACTTGTCCATAGGTGCCATTTCCCACCACTTCCACCAGTTCAAAAATCCCAGCAGGATCCTAAGAAGCGAAACGAGCACAACCGGTGATGAGTTAACGGAGCTGTAATTGAGCAAAGGGTGTGTTTGATGCAAAGGCCGGCGGCGCCCGTTCACACTTGGCCGCAAACACACACACACACACACACACATTTATAGCGGGGCGGATTAGACAAAGAAGAGTCTTGCTACAACATCGCCAACGGACATCTTTCTTGATTTTATTTCGGGATTAAACGTGGGTGTAGTCAACGTATTTACCCGCAGGGATGCTAGGTCGATATCCACCAAGCTTTTGGCCGGAGAGTCGTTCGCCATCTTTAAAGCGGAAAAAAACTCCAGGCGAATATGAGCGAAATGGCGAGTTTCAAAATGTCCTTCACGCCGACGGCGAACGTCTCATCGTCGATTTTTTGTCCCCGCGGCGTTAAATCCTCGCCATTCGCGGCTCTCCTCTCATTTCCTCTCTCGATGCTCCGCTCCGGCCCGTGCTACATTCCGACTGGGGAACCCACAGTGAATTGGGCTCAGTCTCTCTCGCCGGGCGCATCCTCTTGATTGCCCCGCCCCTTTTTACTTTATCCGGAGAGAACCCGGATGTTCATTAGCATAAAATAGATAGATAGGTAGATAGATAGATAGATAGATAGATAGATAGATAGATAGATAGATAGATAGATAGATAGATAGATAGATAGATAGATAGATAGATAGATAGATAGATAGATAGATAGATAGATAGATAGATAGAAACATTTAACAACTACCATGATGTTCAAATAAATTGAATTAAAACTAAACTCAAATCACGTTATGGGAACGAAGGACTATAGTGTACGTCCCAATATAATGGTTTAAAAAATTATTAACATGATAGCATTATGATGTCGTAAGAATCAGTAAGAAAACTAAAGAAAAGCTTTAATAAAAAAATCGATATTTATTTACACAAGGACTAATAGTACCCGAATAGAAAAAAAATGGCGATCTCGTGCGACATGGATGAGACAATTATCTGTGGCAGCACTGGCCTCTTGTGGCCATAAGGTGCATGTGCTGTAATACGTTTACTAAAATGTGGAAAAATACATTTCTTTTGGAAGTAGACCCACTAAAAAACTAAACAAAACGTATTGATGCTATGTGAGGAAGGAAAAAACAAATGTCAGCCGTTTAGATTTAATGCAGCATTCTTTGGGTCATTTTCCTCAGACCAACTTCTAAATTTGAAGATTGAGTACTAGATGAGCTGTTATCGAACTTAAACCAAGTACCACCTTAAAATATCTTCAGTTACATATGAGAGCATAAACGTAAAGTTGTAATTATATATATATATATATATATAAATCTGTCATCCCGCTTGAATTATGTATATGTGAGGATATTTTGTAGCTACAGGCCTATAAAATGATCATAATTATAACATCACAATATAATAATTCAAATAAACAAGAAGCTTATTTGGTTTCCTTTATTAGCAATAAAAAATAATTACAAGATCTCCCTTTACAAATACGCGAGGAAATGCAGCATGTCGTGAATCCCGCCCATTACAGGGACGGCGAGGAATCACAAACATTTGGAAAGACAGAAGAAAAAGCGCATCTATGGTACATTTGACCTTTCTCACCCGAGTATTCTCGCCCGTCATTTCAAACCACATCCGCCGGGAACTTTTTTTTTTTTTTTTAACTCCTTAAATAAGCAACACTTTTCATTTTCACACACCAGACACAGCTAGATGGCAAACTGACACGTTTTAAGTGCTTTCCATTTTTAAAAGAATAAACGCTGCTTCCGTCACATTCAGAGAGTCCGTCGCAGACACTCACGGTGAGAAAATGGTACAAATGTAGCGCACATGCGCACTCACACAAAGATGAGAAAAAGGCCTCAGTATTACATCAAGACAACTCACATTCAAGCATCAACAGTAGCACTGCAACTAAAGAAAAAACAGGAAAAGTGTGCCAAAATACATAACCCACCGCCGTCGAGACTGAACAAATAAGAAATGCTAGTCAGAAGAACCAGCGTTGATATGCCATGTGCTAGGCGCGGAATATTATGCACATTCGTTTTTTTTTTTTTCTATCCTTTTTTGTGGTCTTTACAGTCAACGTGGAATAGAAGAAAAATGCTTATGTAAGCTACAGAGTAAATAAATAAATAAATGGACTGAAATGAGCCTGGGCTATTTTGCCACATAAATGGGCTGCAGTCACGATTAAACCTAAGGCGGACTCTTTTAAATTGAGATTTGTTTTTTTTTCTATTGCTATAGCTGCTTATAGCTACAACTAGTGGGAAGCGAGGTTCCAAGGCAACGGTGTAGTCCATTTAAACCGGCTGCAGAATGGAGGGGAAAAACAAAAAAAAACACATCTGGTTTTAAAAGGAGGATCTAGTTTGCACAAAAACAAAAAAATCATGAGGTAACTGCCATCAACTACAATATGGGTGCCCAAGGCTATTTTCAAGGTGCCTCAGGCTAGTTTGCAGACTAAATGGGCTGTGGAATTATTTGAAAACAGTGTGACCCTGGCTATTTTCTAACTTAGTATACATAATATTCTGGACATTGTGTTGTATTGGGTTCCTTAGCCTAGTGTGCTGCCTCAACGTACTGCGGTAAGCATATACAAGACGCAAAGCAAAACAAAAGCTTGTTTTAAGAAGAAAATAAAAGCTTGTATGAAATCACGCAGTAGCTGCATATAGATTTGACAACATGGGGGCTAACAGAAAAAAGTTAAATGAATTGAGGTTCTCTCAGGCTACGTTAGTCTAGATGGACTGAAGTAAAACAAAGTAAGAACCATTTGAAATATATATGTATATATATAAATAAATGGCATATAATTACAACACAGACTGATGTAGAGTACCTAAAGTGACGTTCCCGACGCTTGTTGAATAAACACTGTACTTGCGGCCAACCTTAATTTTCATCCATGACATGATGAAGAAGCGGCTGCGGCGGGAGCGGCACATAAGGAAACGCAGATTTTAAACGACAATAAAACATAAACGACATTTCGTTTTAACAGGCGACTCGATCGACTCGGGTTGTGCGCAAATGTTGCGGAGGTTGCGGCGGATGGCCGTCGTCATCGCGGCCTCTTGCGCATGACGAAGATGAGGACTTTTCGAATGGCCTGCAGACGGTCCTTCAAAGCGTTCATGGACAGGATGGTGAGCTGAGCCCGGTTCTGGAGGGGCAGCACGGCCAGAAGCCACCAGCACCACGCTGGGCCGCTTCCGTTCGACTATGAAGGCACACACACAAAAAAACGTTGAGGCTTGCGGTTGCAATTGGAATAAAGCAAGCGAGGAGCAGTTTCTTTCTCTCGCTCTTTTGAAGGAAAACAAGAAAGAAACTTTTTGTTTCGCTCTGTCCTTGAACTACATTTTTTTTTCCCCAACAGCAACGTGGGAGTTTTTGGCATGGTTCTCACCTGCGGGTCCGGGTCTTTGCCGGGCAGGGGTCCAAAGTGGCTGACTATTTGTGTTTTCATATTGTCTTTGAGGGACGTGAACCAGTTGTTGGCCTGCTCATAGACGGCGTCATGCAGCTTCAGCAGCTCCACCAGCTCCTCGCCTTCCACCTGCAAAGCACGACAGAACGTCGGATTCCATGCAGAAGTTGTTTTTTTTTTTTTCCCCCCCGTTCAAACGCAAAGCCTCACCTTTTTATCTTCCAGGTACTCAATTTTGGCAGTGTGGTAACCGTCTCTCTGGCCGTGACTTAAGACTTTAAAGCGAGACACCCCAATGGTCTCCACTACCGAGCGTCCGTCGGGGAAAAACTTGACGTCTTGGACCTGGAGAGACAACGTTTTGGCGATTAAGATGTGAGCCACAAAACTTGACGGATGGTAAAGATTTTTGGAGCGCCGGGAACTCCCGCTTCCTCCCACACTCCAAAAACTTGCACGTCAAGTGTATAGGACATACTAAAATGTGTGATTGGGTGTGTAAATGGTTGTTGGTCTCTGTGTGCCCTGCAATTGGCTGGCAGCCAGTTCAGGATGTTCAGGGTGGCAAATTAGTGTGTGAAAATCAATATTTTACCAATATTGGTGGGAAAAAATAATTGTATTTTCATTAAAATAATCAACACATTATGTAATAGGAAATGGAGTAAGTGAAGAAAGATTTCCCTGCCATCAGTCTAAAACCTCTTAAGTAATTTTAGTGAATTTTGGGATTTACAAAAAAAAAAAAAAAAAAAACACTATTGGCAGCTGGAAAAATTCTGCGCCAACAATATTTTACCTTTCCATTCTTTTAAATGTTGTTTTTAATTCAAACTACGGACCAATCTTGTGTTGAAAATAATTTACGCTCTTTCATGATGAATGTTATTGATTGAAAAAACTAGGGGTTTCTTTAAATCATTCAACCCCAAAGATGTATTTATACATGTTTATTAACAGACATTCAAACCCAGGTCGTGATTTAGAGATTTTTTTTCCTCCCGTATAATAAGTTAAAAGGGTCTCAAAACACTTTTGTGAAAACAAACAAACAAAGCGTGACAATGTCTTTTTGAATGATACTTATAAATACGTGTTTGGAATTGACTGAGTTAACTTCAGATCCCCCAAAATACTCATGAACCAATACGACGGCAAGGACCACAATCATGAATAAAGAAGGTAAGCCTGACCTGCAGCATGCATCCAAAGTCGGCGAAACCTTTGAGCTCGTCGGCGATGCACATGCCAAACTGCTTGGTTCCCGTCTCCATGGAGCGGCGGATCATGAGGCGGTAGCGCGGCTCGAACACGTGCAGCGGACACGGGATAGTGGGGAAGGCCATAGTGCACACGAAGATGGGCACTTCCTGGTTCAGGCTGGAAGGGGAACACGTGTGCTGAGTGAGTGGTCGGGCTCACTACTCAGCAAGAGGGTTTAGTCGGCCACCTGTTGATACTCACTTGGAGAGCTCCTTCATTTCCTCCTCGTGGATCTTCTTCCTCTCCGCCAGCTCATTGGCCAGAAAGCGCTGCAGCACCTCCTCCATCAGAAGCGTCTTGTTGTAGCCTCGGATGGCCAAAAACTGGCGCGGGTAAAAAAAAAAAAAAAATTATATAATTATTATTTTATTTAGCAATAAAAAGATATTCAGTTCAATTAATACATTTAAAATAAAAAAAAACATCATATGCCATGGGTGTCCTTAAGGGGCGCTGTCCTGCATGTTTTCCGGGTTTCTTTCCCCGACACCCCTGATTCAAATGATCAGGATCATTATCGGGCTTCGGCTAAGCTTGCAGATGAGCTGATCATTTGAATAGCGGCCCTTGACGACTGGGTCTGGACATACGCTCATGGCTCAGTAATAACCAATCGCGGATCATGCTAACCTCTGAGAGGTTCTCCTTGCACAAGGGGCAATTGGGGTTGTGGTCCAAGCAGCGTTCCAGACACTTGAGGCAGAAGGTGTGTCCGCAGGGCGTGGCCACCGGCTCGTAGAACAACCTGGCAGAACAATGAGGACGTTTAGTCAAGTGTGCGTCAATTCCTCCTCCGTAGCTTCAAGAGACTTGTCATTCACCTCATACAGAGCGAACACTCCAAGTCCCCGCTGTCCAGCAGGTCGGCCGGAACCACTCTCCCCACGCATGCCGGCGCCAGCGTGACGCTGCTCGACTCGCCTGCATAAGCAAACGGACGTTTAAAAACGTGGAGCTACTCTTCCACGAGGGCTGGGCAAAGTCATCTATCCAATATGAATTTCTTTGACCTTTCGATCTGGAGGTATTACCCCAATAAGGTTCCTTACCAGGTTTGGGCATCTTGGAGGGAGGACCGAAAAAGCCGTCATCGCTCTGCTTCCTTTTAAGGCCAGCGGGTTGTGCCGGTGCGGAGGCCAGGACGGCGGCCAGGCTCTTGCTGCTGCCCTCAGCTCCTGTGGCGGATGACTCCCACGGTCGGGAAGTCGACTCATCCGGCAAAGTGCTTTTTGTCACGTCCTGGACAGAAAAAAAAAACAAACATCATGTAAGAAGAGAGTGACAATTTTGATACTGGCACAAAAAAAATTGTCAGAAAAACTTTCGCATACACTCATCATGCAAACAACTAGGAGCACAAAGTATTAAAAAGGTAAAAATACCTGCAGAAATATTCAATACAATTTGGGGGGTAGTAATAAAAATAAACTACTTTATATAAACAAAACTAAAATCTTAAAAAAAAAAAAAAAAAGGAAAATACTTGTAGAAAAATTGAAAACAATTTTCCAAAGTTTTCCTTTTCTTTCTCTTTTTTTTTACCTGCAAGGATGAAGCAGGCTTGGACTCGAGGGGCCTCAGGGTTTGGAGCAGTGCGGTGGGCTTGAAGGGGCGGGAGGCCACCCCACCTTGGAGAGGGTGCAGAGGCGTGGGCATGTCTTGGTTCTCGAACACCGAAGAGAAGAGCTCAGCGAGGACCTGTGGCGAAGAATAGACTTGAGCACTGGCGGCACAAGCGGCGGATTGACAGATGGCCCGACGCCGCCATTACCTTCTGAGCCTCCGATCTAACTTTGGTCCAGTTGGGTTTGAGTGCCACACACATGAAGTACTCCTGCAAGGCCTCGTCATTACGCGACGCCTGACTCAGCGTGGTGGCCTTCAGGTAGTGAGCCTACAAAGACAAAAAGGATTGCATAGGATTCACGACAATGAAAGCTAACAAAAACGTAAAAATATTTGTAGAAAACAGTATGAAGGAAAGCAAATAAAAATCAAAAATGTATTCTGCTAAATATCGCCCCAGGATGTTCCCCGCTGAATCGGCGTACGCCTTACCTTTGGCCAGAGAGGTTTGATCTGACACAGGGTGCGAGCATCCTGCAGCGCCCGACTCACGTCGTTCATCTCCATGTGCAGTTCGGCCCGCTGGCACAGCAGGCGGCCTGAAGATGGCGCTGCACGCACAAATAACAAAGCAGGGTCAAGTGGACGCCAGAAGTAGGGCGACTGGCGCTTGCAACGTCACGTGAAGCGGTGTCACGTGGAAGCCTCACCTCCCTTCCTCCAAACGAGGCAAATGTGATCCTATCAGTCGAGTTAATGGCAAGCCTTTTCTTTTTATCACTCAAGCATGCACTGGCAACTTGATTTGTCACATTGTATTATACACAATAAACAGTACCAGTAAATCTCATTGGAGGAGGGGGGGTACTTCATCCAGGAAGTACAAGTGGAAGAAAAATACACAGTACATAGGAATGTATCCACTGTAAAAGCAGTGATTTATCCTTACGTGGGATACTTTTGGCTTTAAGTAAATGCAAGCAAGCTGCATTTTTTTATTAACATGCTTCTATTTATGAATATGTTGTTTTTAAAATGAAAAACGATATCTGTTTTAAGGACCATATTAATCTAAGTCTTGTTTCCAAAGTTTGGAATCATTTGGAAATGTCCATGTTTTTTTTTCCACCTCCACAAATACATTTTTTAACTATTCTCCTCAGTCCCAACATATTCGTTTGTGTCCGCTGTTTTCTCCATTTTGTCACAGCGAGGTCAACTGTATCCCGGCCAAACACACGAGAAATCATCGGGCAGGACAGGATGTCCTTTACTGTGTGCACTGGGACTTAGTTGGGGAGTAGCTGTGCAGTACTCCAAAAAAAATGTTGGATTGGGTCTCATAATTTACAATGTAATAAAAAAAAAAACTGAAATACATTCCAGACATTAATGTGGCACTAAAGGTTCATAACTGGCTATGGGAAGCAGAGAGAGGCTACGAGCTTCTCAAAATGGAGACTGCCGTTCAATGAATGAATGGCAACATCTGCGACTGGCATGCGGCGCGTGTAAAATAACAGCATGCGTCACATGTCGCTGCAACGGCAGCCAAGCGCTGCTTCCTTCCCAGCCGCCACCATCGCCATGCCTTTTGCCAGGCAAACCAGTCAACGCAAACAGACGCTGGCCCATTTGCTCGCGTAAAACTGCTCGAGTCCTTCTCATTTCCGATGGGAAGTGAATGTATCTGCGGTACTAATACTGAATAAACCTTTAACGTTTTATTCAAAATCCAGAAGCGCGAAAGCAGGTTAAGTTCCAATTCCATTTTTTTGTGTGTTTTTGCTGCTACACCTGTTAATTTTATGCGCTATTATGCATAATCTATTTGCTCTGAATATTTCTTCGGTTTCTAGAAAACACGCGGCGTAACGGTTGCTTGCGGAAGTCTTCATGTTTTTTCAAGACAACAAGAGAATATAACAAGGTTTGATTAGGGATGTTCAATGCCAATTTTTTTTGCATACTGATGTCAATCAGTATGTGTACTCAAGTCTTGAGTAATATACAGATAAATTACCGATACTCCTAATACTTTTGATACACAACCCCCAGTTAAAAAAAAAAAAAAAAATCCTAATCCAATATTGTCTTGAAACCCAGCAGATTAATTTGTGTCCAATGTGAGGGACATTTGTTTTTGCTCGATGTTTCTTTATTGATTCAAGCTACAGAACTAAGTCGCGGTGTTCTCAATAGAGCAGAGGTCCCCAAACGCTGATTGTTTTGGAATGACTTAGTTTATCCTACAATTGTGGCGATAAAAAAGAACCCCTGCATTAGAGGAAATTAGCAACGGTCCAAGCACATTAAATTGGCCATTGCGTAATTGTTGCATTGATGCCAGCGTAAAATGTTCTATCTTAAGGAATAAACAACTTGAAAACCAAAAACGACTGCAAAGAAAAAGCCCAGTCATGTAACAACCGCTTATAAAATATTTGTTTGAAATCCTTTTATGAGCATTTTGATGAGAGAACACTCCCTGTACCTAAACCTTTTGAGTCAAGTGCGATCAAAACGGTCAGTGTCTGTGTTCCTCCTGGACAAAGTGAACTTGAGCGAGCCCACGTGTGACTCATGGCGTGCATCACAGCTCAGTTACATATCATCTCCATAACCGTGACCTGAATGTTACCCAACGTGCCAGAAACTTATGAAACTAATATACGAGTCTTACATAGGAGGCATCCAATTTTGCAAGGAGGAGGCAACCTAATAGTTTGGATGCTAAATGATCTTTGACAAGTGTGACGGTTGCCACTGCAAAACGGTTTTGTATGACTTTATGATGACGCATATTCTGTGTCACTGTTGGAAACATCTTCAGAAAAACATTTTTGGCAAACTTGAGTGATGTGTTTATTTACTGTAAAATGTGGCCTGTAAAGTATTATACCATTTGAAGCATTTTTTAAACAATAGTGAAGTTAATTAAGGAAGGAATGCTTCTCTTTGTTTCTTCTTTTTAGAAAAATGTGCATCGTATTGATTTAAGTATATTTAAAAAAGTATTCTGTAATTCTTTTTGTGAATAATGTCAATACTTTGTATTTTACATCAAGCATTGAACAAAGTCACTAGGGAGCTGAAATTTTGCACAGATGGTGACATCCTAGACACAGGATGTGGAAGAATTTGTCCTGAGAATGGCCTCAGTACTGTGCAAGGCTTAAAGTAAATTCCAATCAAATGTCTTAAAATGTAAAACAACATTACTGTGATCGATGTATATGTGACCAGTAGCGATGACAATTAATTTAAACTAAGAGTTGTGCATTTCAACTAAGCGGTTTTAGAGTCCTCGCTTTACCTCCTAAAAAGTTTACTAAAAGTGTGCTTCTTAGGTAATAATGAAGGCCAGTCATATAACATGCCCTGTGTGCGGAGCCCACACACTAGCGCCACCAGCTGGTGACATCCTAAAGTGATCTAGGTGAAAGTAGGTCACCTGTTGCAAAAAAAAAGAAAAAAGAAAAGTACTATAACATTTACGCGTTTTTTTGTCATCCTTACCTAATTGCACAGCCTCGTCGTATTTCTGCAGGGCCTCCGTCAAGTTCCCGCTCTGCTGCAGCACCTCGCCGTCGATCCACAGGCGGCGTGCTCGGCTCTCTGTGGCGAAGAGTTTGTCCACCAGGCCGCTGAGCACCACGTCCAGCCGGCGGCCGTTGGGCAGGCCGTCCTTGCGGGCCAGGGCTCGCTTGCAGTGCACGCAGTCCGTCACAGAGTCGACCTCCAGGCAGCGTTTGCAGAAGGTGTGCCCGCACTCCACCGTGGAGGGTTCGTGGAGCAGGCAACGGCAAAGACCGCACGAGAACAAGTCCAGCGGGTAATCCTCGGAGCTTCCCCCTTCTGAGTCCTCGCTTTCCTCCCCGCCGGGAGCGCTCTGGAGGCCCGGCTCCTTCTCTCGGAGGCCCCGGGCAATGCTATCCACCAGCAGCGACAGCTCCTCCGGCCGCAGCTTGCCCAGACTTGCCGCTTGGCAGAACGAGTCCAGCGCCTCGGAGATCCGCCCGGCGCGCACCAACGAGTCGGCCTTGCGTAGACACAAGCCCCGATCGGGTTGCTGAAGGTCGGTCAACTGCGAGCTGTAGATCTCGGCGGCCAAACTGAAGTCCCCGGCGCGGCTGGCCTCCGCTGCCACCTCCAGCATCTCCGGGCAGATGCCCGGGGCGGACGGGTGCGAGAGCGGGTGGAGCGGCATCTCGACCTCCATGATTAATTAAAAATTAAAAAGGGGCTCTGTTTAAAAACGACTTAGATTACCGATCGCAGCTCCCCGCGGTCCAACCGAACACCCGAATGTGAACGTGTGCTTGCCATTGGGAAGTCAATTCGATAGAATTCGGAGTTCAACACACAGCAGATTCTTGCGTGCCCATTTTTTTTCACGAGTAAAAGCCGGGGGAGGTTCAGCGAATAAGAAGCTTAGATTTATATCCACCGCTCTCTGCAGTGCGAAGGGGAAGTCAACTTTTACCAAACGGTGCGGTAACGTCAAGGTTTACATATTAACTTTTCCCACGGTTGTTTTAAATACGAGAGCCAAATTAGCAAAATGCTAACAGCTAGCTAGCGTCGATCGAGACGATCCAAAACGCGCACACAAGCGACGTTCACCAACGAATCCAGACCCTCGAACGACTACACGGTTTAAAATGTATCAAACGCCCTACCGAAAAGAGGGAAAAAAAAATAGTTTGCCTGTCGATTTTCCACGGATAAGTTAGCGCTGACTGCCAGAGTCGTCGACCCAGTCGAGCAGCTACTCACTGCGAGTTTGCGTTTTGCTGCTACATGCCGGTGTTTAATTCGTCCAAACGGGTCACATGTTGCGTAAAACGCTCCGTCATTGGCCGGCCGGACGTCCCTTTTATATAACGTGTTTGTGTTGTTGTATAAGACTTCTTTCCCCGCACACTCAAGGAGCAAGATTACACATACGTGTGTACATATTTATAGATATGTATCACACGTCATATTAATACGAGAACATAAATGTTTCATCATAGTAAGTAATTGAGTGAGTATCATCCCAAATGACGACACTTTGTACTCTCAATGGAACTCGGCGTCGTTGTTTTATGTAACGCCTTTATATAAGCAGCGTTACAAGTGCGGTTTTTCTGGAACATATTGCATTCACTTTTTGAAAAACTGGGGGGCGCAAGCACACACCAACCGCGAGGAAACTTCGAATATCATTGTGCAAAAAAAGTGTTAAGTGAGCGTTAAATAACATTGGACTGGGCCCACTTCCTGTCCCCTGCAAATACATACATAACCAAAAATAACAAAAGATGGGAAAAAACATTTTTCAACTTGCATAAGTGTGCACAACCTTTACCATAGGTAACAAACATTGAAAAGGTCAACACATAACTGTCACGTTGTACTTTGAACTACCTAAACTTATACAGAACTACTTAAACTTACTACTAGCCAGTCTCAATATCAAGCAAAATCCTGGACCTTTGGCATGCAGACATGAAAAAAAAAAAGAAAAAAAGCCAACTGTTGTTGCGTGTAGTAAACAAAGCAGCTACTCACTGGAAACACCCACAATTTCATCAGTGTTTGGTTTGCCCACTTTTTTTTGCACCAATTTTGGAGGGATGTCCAGTTCTTGGTAATGTTGCGCCCATTTCTTTCCAATTGATGATGACTGTCTTTGTTGAGGTCCATGTTATATGTAATAAAAAAATTAATCAATTGTTTTAAAGTGCAAAATCAACATGGTGAATGATGTCAATATACTTTACACCATACAATTAAAACTCTTCGTAGAAGAATCAAATGCAGAAAAAAACATGCGAGTGACAATCAAAAAAAAAAAAAATTACAGGCTGTACTGGGTTGAAGTATTGACTAAAATATGTTTTAAGATGAGATTTAAGAACCGCAATAGAGAAAGCTTCCCTAATATTCAACGGAAGACCATTTCATAAAAAAGGAGCACGATGGGAAAAGCCCAATCATATTTTGTCAATTATTTTGTACTTTGATTAATGACATTTCAGTGACACTGTGAAAGTTCCGCAGATATCAGTCAGGAAAAGCCTATTAGAACATCTGAACGTCTTCATTAGACTTAATCAGGGACACTTTAAATGAAGAAATTGTGTTATGTTGAATTCGATCTAATATTAGTCACTGTTAAAGAGTGCGCACACTTGTGCAACCAAATTATCACAGTTATTTTTCTTGAAGGTATTTTTTTTTCAATCAAGTTGCAAAAATTATAGGTGACAGCGGTAGAAAAAGTTGAAATGGTAGAGCCAGCCTTTTTTCTTCACATCTTTCAAAATGAAACGTAATAGCACGCTATTACATGTTGCGTGTGTGTGTGCGCGCGCGTTCACGTGTTGACTGCTCTCATGACTCACCGCCTCCATGGAGATAAGAGGAGAGATAGGTGTGTGTGTGTGTGTGTGTGTGTGTGTTTGAGCCGCTGCAAAGGTGCATGTGCTGTTCTTGAATGGATTCAGTCACGTGTTTCTGTGGATGAGTTATCAGTATACCTATTTAGTTAGTTCTGCTTTCAATTTTTTTTGTGCTGCCCAAAATTGTGCACAGTGATACGGTGGAATGTTTGCATAATTCAAGAGGTTCCTGGTTTGAAATGTTGCTCCTTCTAATATTTTATTTGGGCCCATATTTTGTACCTCCATTTAAAATTCAAATTCATAAAAATCTCCCCAAATTTGCATCTGAAAATGACTATTATGCGTGTTCCTTCATTTGTCGTGGGGGTTTCCAAAAAACATCAGCAATAAGTATTAATATCTTGAAATGTATTTTTTTTCTGTTTGTTATGTTTTCAGATTATTAACTATTTTTACTTCTTCCTACTCCTTTTCGAACAGAGTACTTTTTTGTTATGTTTGGCTTTATTTTCAATTTTCTATTATTCCTATTAACTACAGTATATATATTTGTATTTACAGTTCATGTTTGAAATATGTTCAAAACAAAACTCATTTATTTTTAATTTCCAAATTTTTTGGTATTCTTCAGAAACGTTTTTCCTTTGTGTTTTTTTTTATTATACTGCATGTCTTCACTTACAGCAATTGTTTTCACGTTTTTGTTTTTTTTAATCTATCTTTTTTATTATAGATGCTTTTCATTTATCACAAATGTTTTTTTTTTAATTTTCAGTTTTTCATTTATATTAGTTTATTGTGGGGTGGCTCAGAAGAGTGGTTAGTGCGTCCACCTCACAGGTCAGAATCCTCAGTTGAGATCCAGCTCGCTCAGGCGTTCCTGTGTGGAGTTTGCATGTTCTCCCCGGGCCTGCGTGGGTTCTCTCTAGGCCCTTCCACTTTCTCTCACATTTAAAAAAGATGCATTATTGGTGTATTGGGAACTCTAAATTATCCTTAGGTGTGATTGGGTGCGTGAATGGTAGTTTGTTTCTGTGTGCCCTGCAATTGGTTGGCTACCAGTCAAGGGTGTCCCCCACCCACTGCCTATAGCCTGCTGGGATAGGCATCAGCAAGCTTGCGACCCTTGCCTAATGACAGATGGATGAATCTGAGAGGTTAGACACATAAGAACTTATAAATAATGATTCATTACGACTGACAGCGCCTCTTTGAGCGGGAAACGCCGCATGCAGATTGATTGACAATGGCCTACAGTCCCTTAGCCAATCAAGACACAGAACATAAATTGGAGTTCCCTTGGCGATCAATACGCAACGTGCATTCATGCTGTCAAAAAAAAGTGAAAACACCGGAAGGTATACCGTGTTATAGAAAGAAAATGTCTGGTAATACTTAACCACCGCTAGATGGCAGTGTGTTCTACATTTGTCGCTTCCACATACTGTATTTGTAAGCTCCTCTTCAGCCCACTACTACTTTTGAATCTTTACCACAAAGTTAATAACATTCTTAACGATAATAACGATAAGGATGCCATTAATGGAAATGAGCGTATAGTTATTTTTGTGTTCTGAGTGATTAATTTCTCCATGTAGACAAGATACAGCACTGTTGAGTAGTAACGCAAAATGAAGTAATGAGTTGTCCTTGTGACCTTTGCGCTACCCATCCAATCGCCCACATGTCAGCCGTCATGTCGCGCCTGTTCCCAGCAAATTCAGGGAAAGCTCTTTAATTGGCCAGCGTGTTGCACAGGACCTTTACCGCAGCCTGACATAGACGTCGAAGAATAATACATTTCTTGGTGTGACTAGGTCATGATGAGTTGTTCTTAACGACCGCCGTAGGGCTTGCGTGTGTGCTGCAATGAGCAGTGTACGATATCTACTGTACAGCAAGGAACATCAAGTTTGGGTGAGACTTCCGGAAATTATAAAAAAAAAAAACAACAACAAAAAGAATACAACTGCTAAGATTTTGTCGCTTCAATTTTGTGCATGGCTAAAGGTTGAACCTCTGAAATTTTACGGATCACAATATTTTGTGTAATTCAATTCACTTTAATGCGAAGAAAAGTTTGGTAGTGTAAAAAATAAAAAAAAACTGGTAATGCAATTTTTTTCCCATTGAACGCAAACCTTATGAGCGCACAATGCAATTTGCTTTGATCCTGGCAGCGTATGAACGTTTGTAAACTTTCCATTTGGAGCAAGGAGTTGAGAAATGATGACATCAAATATCTCATGTATCAAAAATGTAAATACAAGCTAAATTATATCACGTTTGACCATAAAAGAGATCATCCAAGACAGACCGTGTATTAAAAATGAGACAGGAAAGAAGGGAAATTATGTCGGAAATGAGACAAAAAAAATGCCCTGTGTCAAAAAAAAACAGGCAAACAGTAAGACACGCCGTTAAAAAAAAAGAAAAAGCCAAAAGCCCATGAGACAACTATGAAATGGTCCATGTGTCAAAACTAAATTTCTAATCATCAAAAACAAGACATAGCTCGTATCAAAGCTGAGATGTATATGATAAGTGTAAAAATGAGACATAAGCAATAAGATGGCCCAAATGTCCAAATTGACACAAGAAAAAAAAATAGACAGGCATCAGGACCTCTTAGGTAACAATTAGATGTCCCAAGTATCAAAATAAGACATAAAGCTTGACGACAACCTGCGTCAACATTAAGACAAACAAAATTGAAACTCGAGCAATAAGACGTACAAATTGTGTGAAGCTAAGTGGCGTCCAAGAATTTGACTCGTTCAGAATTAAAAAAAAAAAAGCGAGGGCCTCTTTATAGCGGCTTTAATTGTCATCCTGTAGCAAAGCTTTCAGGGTCTCCGAGAATTTTTTACGACGTCTATCAAGCGCCAGCGTTAGCCGCACGTCGATGCCCACGGGCTTATTAAGACCATAAGTCAGCGCATTTGTCCGCCTTTCCGTCATGCGCTCACACCCGGGAGCCCTAAAAACAAAAAAACATAGCTATCGATCTGCATTTTTCCCCGCGGTGATTTACGGCCATCAATGCCACGTTTGTGGAACTTTTAACAGAACACGTCCCCGGAATTGGCAGTGAGGTATGAAAAACTTAGCATTTGAACAATTCAACAATTGATTCACCAGGGGGCGCCACCCTGCATCTAAAATTTCCACAAAGCTAGAGAAGAAGTACTGACATCAATTGCCCAGAAGAAAGTTAACTGCAAGGTTGTTAAAAAATGTCCATTCTTACAAGGTAAAACACGCCGCCATCATGATTTGCACCTCCAATAACAACACGCTGTAAAAAATGTATTGACACTCACATCAAAACAACAAAAATAAACCAAATAAACCAAAGATATGATAGATCTCCTCCCTCTGCTACACTAATCACATTTTATAATATATATATTATATATATTATATATATATTATATATATATATATATATATATATATATATATATATATATATATATATATATATATATATATATATGTATATACACACACAATAAACAAAAGTGTCTGTGTGTATGTTGGGTATAGTGAATACAAAGGTGTATTTAGGTAGATGGAAGGCTGACGGGCATTAACGCTTTTAATTGCATTTGTCCGGACAGTGACGACAAACGTCCGACCTTTTCGCCAGGACGGAAAAGGTGGACCATCTGTAATTGCCAAGGTTGCGCAAGGTCGCCCTTAACTTTCGGGAAAAAAAAAAAAAACATCCAGCACCAGAGCGTCTGAGGAAAAGTGCGGCAACCAAAAAAGATCACAGTAAGTTGTCTATTTTGCAAAATTCAGTTTTGAAAATTCACCCAGTGAAACTAGTTTCAGTTGGCAACATAAAATTTGGTAGAGGTTTCAAGCCCCATCAAAAAGTCTCTACAAAGTAATTCAAGAGGAGACACAGCAAGTCTGCCATCTTGTTTCGAAGGAACATGTTTTTTTTCAGTTCAAGTTTTTTTTCTAATTCCTGAGCAAGTTTCACCACAAAAAAGTCTCAAGGAGCAATGCCTCAAAAGACACAGGATGTCAGCCATTTTGCTTTCAAGCTATAACAAACATGGCAGCCTCCAGATAAGTGCCACTCCCCCATGTAATATAATTTATTGATAACTAGACCTACGATTATATTAAAAACATATTGTTGGTCATTAAGAACACATTTATTTGCAATTTTTTTTTTTTTATCCCTTTTTCATGAAAAATGGTCTAAATCTTACACATTGTACCTTTAAGGTACATTGTACCTTTAAGGTACAATGTGTAAGCCAGCATAGTGTGATGATTTGTCGTAAAAAACCAAAGTCCCTCCAGAGTTTCTAGAAAAATATGAGCATCCGGAAGCGGTGCGTCCGACCGACACCGAATCCGTCTCGCGTAATTATCGCCAATACGCGTTACGGTTTTTCGTCATTGCGATGAATGACGCGCGCTTTTTACCTGCCGTGACGTCAATCCCGATCAAATGTCGTCAGTCGATTAGCTTAAATTCCCAGAAAGGGGCGTGTCCGCTCATCCGGTCATCATAGTGGGAAGATCGCTGAGCATCTAAAGGGAGGAGGTGTAACCATACACACACACACACACACACACACACATAGAGCAGGAGAACCCGGAGGGGAGCGCACCAATCAAACGGAGAACTTTGGGAAATCAAAGGGAACGGAAAGAAGACATGAACGTTCCACACGTCAGACAATTTGCACTTTTTTGTTTGTTCTGCTGCGGCTGCTGGCAAGCCATAGGTAGGTTCAATTATGTGTGTGTGTGTGTGTGTGTATTCCTGTACGGCTATACTTGTGAGAACCACTTTGAGTTTTCTACTGACTTAGTGAGGACATTTTGGAGAAGTGAAGACAATTTCATGGCTTAAGAGTTTGTATTCATTTGTAACACTAAACATATAAATTATAATGCAATATAGTACAGTAATTTTACTTTTATATTTGAAAGTATTTTTTAGCCTTTAAATCATAAGAATAAGTTCAATTGTAATTTAGTTAGATACTACAATCTATTTATACTATACTACAATCAAGTTACTTTTATGTATTTATTTAAATTTAAAAATAAAGTGCGTGGAGGTTAGTATTATTTTACTTACATTTTTATAATTAAATTCATAAACGTATTTTTTATGTGCAAATCATAAGAGTGTTTTTTTTTAATTGTAGTGCAATCCTAGCTATCAATACGTATTTATTAAAACTTAAAAAAATGATGTTGGATGTTCGTATTTTCTAATAACATTTGTTTACTTACTTTCGAAATGTACTTTTTTTTATGTGCAAATCGTAAGGCTATTTTTAAATTTGAAAATTTACATTGAAAAAATGTATATATAGTTGCTTAAATAGAATTTTTATTTGAAAAAATTAATTTGAATAATAGTTTATGAGATTAAATAAATTATTGAAATATTATATATGATATCAATATTAAAACACATAATGTGAATGTATTCTTGTAAATAAAAAAATAAAATGTGGACTTATATGCTTTTTATTTAGATGCAAGCCATTTTCAGAGATTGGAAGATGGACTCCTGTTCAGAACGGTGATAATAATGAACAGAAATTCACTTTTTTTTTTTTTTTTTTTTACTTTCTTTTTGTTTTCTTTTATGCCAAGTATTGCCATGCAATTGACTTTTTATGTGTTGGCGCTTCGATTTAGATTCGAGAAGATGAGCCCACTCAATTCTCATGGGATGACGACAACGAGGTATGTTTCATATGTGGGCAAAAATAAATCTATAAAATCATATAAAAAAAACATTTTTTTTTTACAGCAGGAGCAGCAGCAAGTCCAAAATCTTTTCAAAAGGGTAAGTGTGCCTGCCCTCTTTTTACTTGTTGCTTAGTTACTTACCTGGAATTGGACAAAAAGACACTTCAAATGAACACTTCAAACCATGTAGCTTTTTTTGGCGTTTTTTTTGGGTTGGGGGGGGGGGATTTGGTGTATCAAAAGTATGAGTGGTATCGGTACTGGGCATTGATTTCAGTGAGCACTCAAAATTTGAGTACTCATTTGGTATCATTTTGATTATGTATGCGTGAACTAAACGGTAGTTGGTGTTTGTTGGCCTTAAATGGTAATTGCTAGTGCGCTAATGCTATTCACGCTTACTAATTGGTTGCCATAGAGACATTTTGTTTCTAAAAATGATTATGTACGGAAGATAATAAATAATGTGTAATTATATCCACTCACATCAACCTTAGTAAATTATTTTTTTAATTTGTGTTCAACATTAGTAATTATTGAAAAAATGTGTGTGTCTGTCTGTGATAATCATTTTTACAAATTTTGAGGGTATCAAAAGTATTAGTGGTATCCGTACTTTTTATTGATATCAGTCACTGCTCAAAAGTTGAATATTCCTATTGGTATTATCTTAATTATCTTAAATAAATGGTAGTTTTTGTTGACCTAGCATGCTAATGCTAATAGGGGAATTGCTAAACAGTTAGCAGTGGCATGGCGTCTAAAATTCCTATGCATGGAAGATAATAAATCATGAGTGGTCTTACTTACTTCCTTGGTAGATAATTAAAAACTGCTCGATTGCATAATCGATTTGAAAAAGATCGGATAGTGACGGCCAAAATTTCAAAAACCACCTTTTCTCTTGCCCAGTTCTTGTTTCATTATTCAAAAGCGAAGACCTCTGCCGACCCGGATGAGAACACGGTGAGCGGACCGAACGGGTCGTCGATAAGAACGCGTGATTAGGGATGCTAATCGTTTTTCTCCCGCAGTCCGACTCGGTTCACCCTCTGATGCGACTTTCGCCCAAACTGACTCAGCGGAGGAAGAAGACGGTGCTGCTTGTGGTAAGACAAAATGTCCGCCAGACACTTAACGTCACACACTAACGTTCCATCTGTTTTGTTTTCCTCACGCAGAATATTTGAGATGAACCGCTACGTCGCAGGCTCGAATTCGACCGAACAAAAAAAGTGGGAGGAGCCACCGAAGGATGCGCAACGACGGCGCGTTGATGCTTGTGAATGAGACGTGTTGTCAAAGTGTTGCACATTAAATACTCGCACTGACTAACCTTGGCCTTTCATTTTATGGAGATGATTCATGGATGGTTTGGCCGGTTCAACTTGGAGGTGTCCATGACAACAACTTTAATGACCTGTCATCCTGGGTTTGTAACTATGACTTTTCACGGCCTGCCCTGGTTCCTTTGAAATGGTTGAACATAAAAAAAAAAAAAAGAAGTGTCAAATATACAGCAGTGCTTCTAAAATGGGGCGTGTGAAGACATTTCATGGGGCACATGAGATTTTATCAGTGACTCTACTTGAATGTTTTTCAAGGGACCGTATATATAAATATTTTTTTTCTTTTCAAATTAAAAGCAAATTATTTGGAACAAGAAGCAACATTATGCTAAATGCTATTATAGTGACAGAAACAAAGTTAGTTTTTATACAGATGTGTGTCATCATTAGTCACGCAATTTTCAGGCAGACAAGCCAGAAATAAAACAGATATGAATTTTTTAAGCAATGAATTTTCTGAAGTTTTTAAATCACTTGAGACGTCACGTTAAACGTCTATTTTTACTGTTTCCATTGACAGGTGTACAGCACCTTGTGAAAGTATTAGCCCCCCTTGAACCTTTGGACCCGCTGCCACATCTTTGGTTTGGTCAAATTTGATATTTTTGAGTGAAGAATACCGCCAAGAAATTTACATGATGTAGTTAATGACACGAGATGTTATTCAAATTTTCCATGTTCATGACGAAAATCCACTTTGATTGGGCTGGCAGTGAATATGGTCGGATCAAGGAATCCTGATTAAAAAATAATGTGTGCATTTCCTGCCAATTATAGGCACAAAATAGGCAATTAAAAAAAGTTAACTTTATACAATGATGTATACAACTTAAATTATTCTGAAGAATGTGGCAATGAGCAGGTTGAAAACACTACCATATTTAAAAACAGTCTAAAAATATCTCTTGTGAAATGAGTTGTTTATTTTCAATATTGACGGAGGGCATGATGGCTTACCCGAAATTTTGGCAGATGATTTAAATAAGGTATGAAATACCGTTTGTTGATTGAAAAAAAAAAAAAAAAAAGGAGTGTGGGGGTGGGCGGTCTTAATCTTCATCCGAGTCGTCGCTGTGGTTGCGTGTGGGGAGCGAGCACCTGATGGACGACATCATCTGATCGCGGATCTGCTTGTGGGGGTTCTCCTCCAGATCCGTCTTGACGGCGCCGGTTTCCGACAGCCTCCATTCCATCTCTGGAAGCAAACACACGTCAAGAAACGCTCAAATCCAAACGGTCTTGGCTTTGGTGCATTCTATCGTTTTTTTTTAAAGTTTGATTTAAGCGTGAATGATGGAAAATGATTTGTGAAAGACGCCCTCTGCTGGACATGACCAAGTATTACTTTAAGAATTTCTGCAGTAGTATACAGGGAGGAAAAATATTTTTTTTCTCTTATAACTTATTAGATGACTAAAATGCGTCATGTAGAATCAATTATTACTTGTGACTGTCACATGCACAACGGGTGAGCCGTGATTGGTTACTCAGGCCTTCAACACGTGATATTACTTTCAAGCAACATTAGGTGGAAAGTGTTTTCAATTTCATATAAAATGGTCCCAATCCTTTGACTTCTGTCGTCCTCCATGAGAACAGACTCAATTATGTTTCCGTTTAATCATAAGAAAATGTTTGAAATCGTTAGGTTTTCTTTTACAGGATCTTTTGCTCTTTTTTTCTGACACAGTACTCACCAAACCTGAGTCTTTGTTCCTTTGTTTTTTTTCTCCCCATTTTTGTTTTTCAACAAAAGTGATAGTAAATCAAATTTGATGCAAGTCCTAACCTTTAAACGACAAAATGAACTTTGGATTAATTGATTATTAACTCATTCAATTCCAAAGAGATATTTTTTTAAGGTTTCTAAGCATCCAGCCATTCAATCCCAAATAGCCGTACTTATTTTGATCTTTTTCCATGTTTTTCAAGTGTTTGGCTAAATAAGTACGAATGGCTAAGTAGTAATCAATTAAATTCATTCCTTAACACATTCTATTACTTTAGGTACTTCTGTATCGGAATTGATTACTTTAGTAATTGAATACTTAAAGTAATTGGTTACTTATGTACATATAATTTAAAGATAATGAACACTTTTTGTATTTTAGTGGCTTAAAGTAATTAATAGTATTTTAGTATTTTAGTTTCTAATGTAATCAAATACTTTTGGACCTTATTAATTATTTCACCAGCCATGTTGAGACCCTCCTTTATCCAAACACTTGAAAAAAAAATATATAAAAAATCAAATAAAATGTAAAAATACATCTTTGGGATTGAATGAGGTCAAATAATCCTTGGACAGAGACTGTATTTATTCTGTAAACATTGGTAAAAATACCTGAAAAGGATCAATTATCAACGCTCAAAATGTTTTAAAAAAAATAGTGCAAAGGTCATACTGAAATGTGTAGTTGTTGAAGGAGAAGATAAAATGGAAAAACACCTTCTAGCGTGAGGTTCATGCCCCCGAAGACATGCGGTCCGATGAACTGCGCCTTCATGTCGCCCTCACAGTAGACGAAGACGGTGGGCAGGTTTCTGTCAGGGTAGTTGGCGATGCAGGTGGTGGAGATGGACTTGAGGAACTTGGTCTGAGGAAACTTGCGAGCCAGCGCGCTCAGGTGCTGGTTGATCAGGGCGCACAGGGGGATACTGGCCAAACGCAAAAGTCCGTTTCAAGGACCGAAAAGAAGCGTGCAACGCTTGCGGGTTGCGAGCGATGTGCGTGGTCGTCGCGGTTGTTCCTTACCCCTGCTTGTAGAGGTGCAGCACCACCCAAATACCTTCTCCTGCCTTGTTGACCTCTTTGACGTAATCTTGACCGGAGATCTCAGTCACTTCCCCAAACACGTTCTTCATCTGCGACGCCTTCCACTCGGCCAGGCGCTTTTGTCTAAATACGCGCGCAAGCGCACACCATCTATTAATAACGTCCCTCCATTTTCTATAGCCGCTCATCCAAACTAGGGCGCTGGCGTCCTGGTGACTATCTCAGCCATCTTCCGGCAGTAGGCGGGGGAGACCCAGGACCGATTGCCAGGCACGCCGAGAAAAACAACCATTCATGCTCACAATCGCACTTAAAGGGACACTGTGTAAGATTTAGACCGTTTTTCATTAAAAAAAAGAATAAATTACATGATTATAAATGTCAAAAACTTGATAAATGTGTTCTTAACAACCAAGAGTATGTTTTAAATATAATCGCAGGTTTAGTTATCATTCAATTGTAGTGCCAGCCACACTGAGTAAAACAACCTTTCACGCTCACAATCGCACTTAAAGGGACACTGTGTAAGATTTAGATCGTTTTTCATTATAAAGAATAAATTAAACGATTATAAATGTCAAAAACTTAATAAATGTGTTCTTAACAACCAAGAGTATGTTTTAAAGATAATCGCAGGTTTAGTTATCATTCAGTTATAGTACATGGGGGTGGCACTTTTCTGGGGGCAGCCATGTTTCTTACAGCTACTGACAATGGTAAATGCAGCACCTTGTGCTGTCCGTCATGAAATACTGTTAAATCTTACACACTGTCCCTTTAAGGGCAAATTGGAGCGTCCAATCCACCTATTGTGCATGTTTTGGGGAGTGCCCAGACAAAACCCACGTAGGCATGGGGAGAACATGCAAAATCCACACAGAAAGGAGTTGAACCCGGAACTTCTGAAGTGAGAGACGAACGCGCAGAGAACCCATGCGGGCTTGGGGACAACATGCACACTCCACGCAGGAAGATCGGAGCCAGCTGGATTTGAACTCGAGTCCCTGGACGGTGAGGTGGACGTGCTAATCACTGCGCCACCGAGCTGCAAAATGTAGACAAATATAGAAAAAAAGACCACACCTGTACATCTCAATGGCCGCCTCGTCGTCTTCTTCAAACTCGTCTTCATTCTCGTTCAGCTCCTCCAGCGTCATGTTCTCATACGTCTTCACTATGCACACCAGAAGATGATAACGATAACCACAGAAACAAAAATGACATGCAGGGCTTTCGAAAAAAATGCATGAAGTTTAAAACAACAGTAATATTTACTTTTCCTTGAATTTTGGGATCAATCAATACCAAATATACACTAGTGCCATTATACCCAATACAAATACCAATGTACTGTTAGGTTTATAAACGTTTTTTTAAAAATCATCTTTCATATTAAATAACTTTTTTTTGAGTAAATAGTTGAGTTCTTACCCATGCCATGATAATATTAACGTTTTACAATATTATCATGAATATAACAATCAAAAGAAAACAAATAAAGGAATATGGGGAGACATAAATTGATGCTGAAATCAAAGCAGCTTTACACTCAGGTAAACCGGAAACTGTAATTTAAAATACGCAAAAATCAGAAATATTATTAAACAATACTGATAGAGCAAATTATTGATGTATATGCACTAAAAGAAGTATGGACCCATGAGACACTAACATAAATAACACGTGATGATACCGTGACTGACTTTTTAATCTATTAAATTGAAACAGTACTTGAATCGATCAGCACTGCCCTGGTGTCGTCCCCTGCAGTCTAAGAGAAGTAGTGCAGCTTTATAAACCGTTTCTCATATCTACAATTTTCTCTTAAATTAGCCAATAAACAATATAAAAAAACACACTTACCAACGGACTGCTGCTGAAGAGCCAACTCTTCCTCCTCTTGGTCATCTTTAGGAACTTCTTTTGGTGGAAGAATGCCTTTCTTTCTCAAGATGTCATTCCACTCAGTGTCCTCGTTGGGGTCCTGTGAGAAGCACCACGACATTTTGACCACTAAATGGCAAAAATACCCCCACTAAAAGTTACATTTCTCTCAAGTTGATGACAAGAAAAACACACACAAGAGTTTTGAAGCTACAAAATAAGCTACCTAGAGAAAACACTTAGGGCGACAATTGTTAGTTCACTCGTTGAAATACGCTTTGCGATTAAGACTCAAAGAGTAAAGTAATATTTTCTAACCTGCATTTTGTCACAATGAAGTTCCCTAAAAGAATCACACCGCTCATCTAGGCAGGACCGGAAATGGAAAGAGCGACGACTAAAAAGTCCGCTCAGAAACAAAACACGTTGTTCTCTGAGCTGTCACATTGCACGGTTACACGATGGATTGTCATAAAAATAAATAAATCGCATTCTTTTACTAGAATACATTTAGTTATTTTTTTCCCTTAGCCTTCTAAGAAATTAGAGGCTGAAACGAGCCTTCAAATCTCTTGTGAAATACATTTGAGCGGACAATAATAAACAAAGCACCGACTTCCGCTCTAGCCTAAACATATCCATATTAGGAACTGTAGCCACGAAAGGAATGCCAGGCCGGGTCTTCCGTTCCTAATAATAATAAGGACGTAATTACGTCATTGAACAGGTATATATATATATATATATATATATATATATATATATATATATATATATATATATATATATATATATATATATATGTATACTGTTATATAGATCACATATATAATGTATATATTATATATGGAAAACAAAAACAATTCCAATAGTGTTGTGTTGTGCTGTATTAAGAACTAACAAAAAAAACAAACAAAAGAAGGGATCCTTCAGCCAATACGCAAAATGGAGACACCTTGTTTGCGACACAAATTTTATTTAAAAAGACAAAATCCAGTGTTTTGCTTTCATGATAAAGTTTTTTGCACATTGTGGCTCGTGATTGAAAAAAAGTGAGAAGGTGCATGCAGGCCAGTCCATTAAACACTACCGTTAGAAAACACGCGTGTAGAAAAAGATCTCGCAATTGACTCACAGTGAAATTAGAAGGCGTATCCAGTTAGTTGTGCAGTCTACTATAGGACAGAGAGACATTATAGGTTGCCTTAGCGCTGGGCGTGCTGTAGGGCAAGCAGCGGCGCTCTCTGCTGGTACTGCTTTTCCTTAGCGGCAGAGATGCGGCTCGTCAGATCGCAGGTTTTCTCCAGGAAGTTGACCAGCATCTGCTCAGTCAGCACAGAAGCCAAGATCTGGGCCAGGCTGATAGTCCACTCGCCGTCGGGCGGTCTGGACGCTTCCCGATCCGGATTTCGGTCTCGGTCCGGTCCTGCCGGCCTGGTTGTGGCCTCGCCGATCTGCAGGACCAGGCTGGTGACCTTGGCGATGGCCTGGAAGAGCTCGTTCTCCTCTGGGTCGCCGTGGAACAGGCTGCAAAGCGTCTTACTAAACTGGATGAACTCATGCTGACCGGAGAAGACATAAAATTCAATGCAGGTTACAGTTATTCTGGCAGTAAACGAGTAGAGCGTTCTATTGTCATGGTTACAACATGTGCTTCAGTACAGTGTGATGGAAATGTGAAGCCTCACGAAGCACGTGTGATTCTTTTACACTCCTCTAGAGGGCGCGCTTGGTTTAAAAATAGAAACCTAGTGTAATGCCAACGCGTTAGATTTCCACTCCATGTTTAAATCGACAGTGCCATCAAGGGCAGCAAAAATATCTCAAAAGTGCTTCATCAGGCTTCATTTACCAGTCACTACTATACAATGGAACAAACAAATGTATGAGCATACCTGCTTCATGAGGGGGAGCGGCTGGACATCCTTCTCCTTGTCTTTGGCCACCACTAAATCCTGCAGCATCTGTTTCAGCTGCTCATGGTAGTCCTTCGCCTCTTCTTTACCATCAGGCTTTTCTGCAGCAGCCAAATCATAAACATCTCGTTAAGAGAGCGGAACATCAAATCCACGGATCAATCTTTGTCCCACCGGAGACTACGCCCACGCATAGAGGTCTGCCAGACGACGCCGAAGGGATCTTCATTGCTGAAGACGACGGGCGCTCCCTGCTGAGCGTCAGAGCTGCGGGAGCAGAAAGCCGTGGTGACGGCATCACAAAGACGGCGCCGAGTTTCAAAACGAGAGTGAGGATGACTCACCGGGATCTAGGTGAAGACGATAGAGGAGCTTCACCTTGTCGCTCAGCTCGCCGCAGTACAAAATGTCTGATACAACCACAAAGACAGACAAACGGAATATATATTTTTTTTACTACCATTGATTTTTTGTTATTTACTTGAGAAAGTGGTGTATTTTTTTAATTTTTGTATGATATTTTGCAGGTCGTCAGGCACAGTCCACCCACCAAGCCAAAGGGCAAAGTCCCTGAAGGAGAGCAGGTTGTGTCCGTTCGAGACCAAGAGGACAAAGGTGCGTTGGGCCAGGGCGTCGGCGTGGCGCTGGCAGCCGGCGGCCGGCCACGGGGCCAGCAGCCCGTACAGGCTCTTAAACTGCGGCAGGTCCAGGCGGTACTGGCGCTCCAAGTAGGAGATGCCGCGCCTCCACGCCGCTGCCTCCGCCGCCGCCACGGCGCTGATGTCGCCCCAATACAGGCTGATGAAATGTTCCGTCTGGAAAAAAAAAAACACATTTGTGACGAGCAATATTTATTTGATTACATTTTTAAAATTACTATAATGTAAACACATTTATTTAAATTAAATATTATATTTTTTTTTTCAAAATTTGCATTAGCAAAAACATTGAAAAATATTTTTTCTTTAGATTTTTTTTCCCGAGCAAACATTTTTTTTTACAAGCTTGTTTTTATTATCTGCAACAAACAAACAAGAAAAAAATGTGTTATAATTTGCAAAATAATAATGTAAATGTTTTATTGGTCGGGAGCCAATCACGTGTCTTGTAGGAGTGGCCGAGAGCTGTGCTTTATTCCTATCATGTTAAGTCAGCTACAAGCTTCACTCTAATTAGACTTCCGTTTGCGTTAATATAACCGCGGCTCTCCATGAGACTACAGCCTAAGGAATGGAAACGGAAGGGACAACACTACAGTTACTGTATAAAGTTTAATTATTTAAGATTTACGTAAATATGTTCAACGTCCGATGAGTGCCCATGGCAAGTGCATTCATAGTTAACTCATTCACAGCACGTCTTTCTGTAATATAGCTTTTTTTTTCCATGGAAAAAATAAAATTGATGATACATTCAGAGTGTGATCCAAGACTTTACCTTGAAGAGGTCATAAATGTCAGCCAGGTTTTCCGCAGAGATGGAAACGTCTGGCGTCACCAATCGTAACTACGAAAACACACAGCCATGTATTAGCATTGTCGTCAGCGTGGGCATCGTTACGAGAACTAGTAAAATGTCTCACTGCATTTTCTTTGGTCGTGTCTTCGTGTGCCTGCAGTACTTGGATTCTGTGTCGACAGCGAAGTCTCTCGATTTTCTTCACCGTCAAGTCTCCAAACCTCTGACCAGAAAAAAACATTCAAAGAAGTTAGCACTGTTAGCATGAAAAAGATGATTGGAACATGAAGCCTCATGCACTTTTGATGATTTTTTTTTCTTCTCTAGGTGGCACTCTTAGATTAAAAAAACTGGGGACATTTACTACAATTCCATTACTCTCGCTTTTACCTTTAAACTAAGCGCTCCATCTAAAAGACTAAAGTCATATCACAAGTGTTTCATGAGGCTTCATTTTCCCACCACTATAAGGAAGCTAACTAGCTTAATAACACTTTTAAGAAGGACTTACAGATTTTCAGAACGGAATCTAACAGATGCATAAAGACAACTGAATCATCTCTTTTAGACAGGCTTGGCTTACCGTTTAGCTGACACTTAGCATTGCTAGGTAGCACGACAAAATTTTTAAGAATGATTTTCAAGCCCTATAAAACAAATGCATAAAGCACCTTATAATAACCTGTTTATGTGAGCTGGGCTTACTATTTAGGAGACAGTTAGGATCGTTAGCTTGGATGTGGACTAGCAGAGACGTTAGCGGATGAACGTGAAGAGAGGATACATGAAGTTCGTTGTCTTACGTAAATTTGGAATGAACAAAAACGCACCTTTACTCTACCTAATAACTTCACTTATTTAGCTGCTAGCCACTAATGACTCACTTCATAGGCCTCAATGATGAGCTGTGTTATGTCAACTTTGCCCACGGTGGGAACTTCCGCCATGTTGTTGCTGCTGCCATTGGCGGGAGACTGAGAGAACACGCTAGATGACTGGTCACTCCCAACATGGTCCAGAAAACTGCAACAGATCAGTATGTGGCGTTAATGTGACCTGGTTTGATGCTAAGCTAACCACGCTAACACAAATACAAGTGGTCCGCCTGTCATTATTGTTTTTGTTGCAAGTTACTCCTGGGCTAATATTTTCAGACTTGTCATCATGGTCATCTGTGCAGTTTTACCCAAAAACAAGTACCTGGCGAGGACCATGAGCGCCTGTCCGTCATCCACGCGGGTGCAGAGGCCGGCGGCGTTGGCCTCCAGCACGGCCAAAGCCAGCTGGAAGATGGCCTTGATGCCGTGGAAGAAGAACCAGTCCACCACGCACACGGCGCTGTGGAAGGGCAGCACGCTGACGAAGATGGTCAAGAACCAGGAGAGAGACACCGACGACAATGTGGAAAGGTCCGGAAAATGATCGGCCAGATCGGGAAGACGCTCGCCGATCAGTTGCTCGAACACTGACTGGTCAACCTGGGCACCTGTGCAGTAGAAATGTCATCCAGGAATACAGTCACTTCCCTATGGTAATGCTATTGCTAATATTTGCAAGTTAGCTTTGGAGTCATTTCAGCAAATGCTTCTGCAAGTGCTAACAACAACGCGGCTTACCGATCACCCGCCTGTTGAAGTAGTCAGGAAGCATCCGCTCACAGATGGCAACCAGCAGCCAGAACGCCGCTTCTTCTTTGGCGTACAGCAGCAGCACGGATGCCAGGATGTTCATCGACTAGCATCAGAAAGCTACGTGTTAGCACAGAAACGGCTGACGTTTTAGCATTCGGCGCAATTGTCAACAGAGATATGTGGCTCCGGGTTAAGGTATGAAATCTTCATCAATCTGGCGCATTTCTCATTCTTGTGCTGTAATTTTAGTGTACTGTTATGTTAGCATACTAAATGTTAGCACGCCAATGATAACGTTTTAGCAATTCCGCCTTAAGTTAGTATGTGACTACAAGACAAAATGTGAAATTTTAAACCATCGACCACAGGTTGTCATCTTGCTATATGTTTGCATACCACAGGTAGCATGTTAGCATGCCAACTGATAGCATTTTAGCAATTATCCTTCGAACCAGTATGTGAGTACGAGGCAAGAAGTAACATTTTCAATCATCTCCTTCAGGTCGTTTGTTATCTTGCATACCAAATGTTAGCATCTTTTGGCATGCCAATTGATAGCATTTTTTGCAATTTCCCCTTGAACAATATCTGACTACAGGGCAAGATGTAAAAACTTGCTTCAGGTGTTCGCTTGCTATCTTAGCATACCACATGTTAGCATAGGTTACCGTGCCAACAGATATTTTAGCCATTATCCTTTGAGATAGTATGCCACGACAATGCAAAATGTTACATTTTCACCCATGTTAGGTCGTTATTTTGCTATCTGTTAGCTTACCAACTGTTCGTACGCATAAGCATAAAAATCTTTTGTATGTTAGCACTGATCACATTTTTACAAATACAACATACCGGCGTTGCTACCTCAAGTTAGCATGCCAACTGTTAACATGTAGCACTTGATTCTCATTCAATCCTCATTGTGTGACATATTGTTAAACGTTAGGATGTTAGCATCCGGGAAATAATGACGGGAGTCGTACCTGACAATATCCGATCTTGGGGTTGCGGTGGGCATAGGCGGTGAGCACACGGCGGAGCGCGGCGATGCCGGTGGGGTTCTGGAAAGCCGGATGGTCCGGCAGGGAACGGTGGAGATCCCGCTCGATCTCGTCGGTGGTCAGGCTGCTCTGCCCCATGGACGTTTGCACCAGTCCAGCGTAGTAGCCCGGGTGGGAGTCCAGATCAGACGACGCGTCTGCGACATGAAAATATGCGTTGGTATGTTAGCATTCAAAAGAATAGGTTACAGCAGGACCTCACCGATCTAACCTGCCCAACTTTTGTATCCAGGTTGCTATCTTGCCATGTGTCAGTTTGTTTTCAATTATTAGCATTTCATCCATCTTGTTTTAAAACGGCACGGCAAGGTGTGAAATCCTCCTACCTAGTTTGCACTCTTGCTATGTGTTAGCGTAGCGACTGTTAGCATCTAATGAAATAGTTGTTAGCCATTCTAAGTTGAAGCTGGGTCGCTGGTCCTTCTCACCCGAGAGGGTCATCCACAGCTCGCCCCGTAGTGACTCGGGTATTCCCATAGCAATCAGTCGCTGGACCTTGTCGGTGCGAAACATGTGGACTCCGCGGCCAAACTCGGCAAAGTAATCCTCCCACATCTTCTCTTTCAGCGCCTCCGTATTCTTAAGAAGCCAACAATATTGTATCATATTCCTTCACATCAAGTGCATCAGGATACAGGAATGCGCCATGGACAACATCATGCAAACAACGTAAATAATGTCGATATTTGGCAGTAGTGAATCGCTACCAATGCTGACCTTGTTGTTGTTATTTTCCGGGGCGTTGTGATGAAAGGCCGTAATGAGAGCTTCACTGTTGACGGTGTTGCGGAGCACCTGCTCCTCAATCTCCTCTTCGTCCGAGCACGCCGTGTCGTAGTAGAAGGTGTAGTAGGGATTGGGGCAGCTCTGATGCAGGGATTAAAAAAAAAAAATCTATCTAAATAAGTTCACTATCCCCTTTAAATGATTTCAAAATAAAACTTTTGTATATATTTCATTTTAGTCTGGGTAAAGTCCTTTCTGTTTAATACTGTTTGCGCCGGATGCGCTCCGTAAATGGGGGTGCGTCGCTGAGACGATTGCACCAACCGCGGTCCTCTTGGCGTGCCGGCTGGTGCGAAAGGCCGACTGTTTGAGGTGCAGCGCGCGCAGACGGCAGTCCAGGCTCTCCAGCAGGTCGTCGCGCTCCTGCAGCTCGATCAACTGGAAGGCCTTCTTGGAGCGCACGCTCACGATCAGCGGGTTGGGAAGCGCGCACGTGCTCTCCGCCTTCTCCACCGACACCACCTGGGAGCACGTCAGCGTGTTTAGCGTTTGAGCCAACGGCGGTCAGATCAAAAGGTCACCTCGGAGAGCGGGATGAGAAGCGCGCATTGCCCCTCCTCTCGGCTGGAGAAGGCCAAGTAGTTGTCGGTGGTGTAGAGCGTGCCGGCCGTGTGGCAGCGGGCGTGCGGCGTCCACATGGAGCACGACGCCGCCTCGTGGAGCCTCTCGCCGCGAGGGAGGCGGAAAAGAGCCAGGACGTACTCTCGCAAAGCCTGCTCCTCCAGGACCCTGAATGGAACGTCGCGTTTGGTAGACATGGAATACTCGGGCAACCCTAAATGCCCAAATCTGACCTCTTGGTGATGCGAGCCGGCTGCTGCAGCACTCGATCCAGCTCAAGGCCTTCGCTGTCCAGCAGCCGGCGCAGGGCGACGTCGGCCAACTGGCCCACCACCCCGAAAGCCTCGTCCAGGTTGAGGAACATGGAAAAGTCCCGCTGTCGCCGCCTGGTGCTCACCCGGATGGCCTCGGTCATGAAACCGCCGGAGACCCGCTCCAGCCGGATCACCTCGGCCCAGGGAATCACAAACTTGACTAAAAAAAAAAGAGGACGGCAATTTTAATACAGAAGAGCAATGCATTCGCTTTTAAAATGTTTTAACTAACCAATAGTTCCAAAATATATTAAAAAAAAAAAATCTGAACATACAGAATATACAGCAATTATTTATTAGTTTATACTTTAATATTATTTTTATTTAAATTTAATATTTAATAAATTAATATTGAATGAAAAAAATTGGAAAATAGGTACAACTGTTTACTATTCATCACTAGTTTAAGGATTATTTATAAATAAATCAGCTCTTTCTTCTTACAAAGGGTCAAATGTGTTTCAGTAAAACAACTCTTGATTTTATAACAATTAATCAACCAATTATTTTGTAAATTAAAAATGGTTAAAAGTGGTTATAAAATGCTGCGTTTTAAAATATCTTTCATGATTATGATCAATGTTACAATTCATGCAAATACATATTTTTTTTAGTTATAAAATAAATAAAAACGGTTTATAAATTTGATTTGTTTAATTTGATCAAATTAAATATTATATTTACAATTCATGTACATTCTTATAAACTGGATATGCGAACTTAAAAATCACTCATAATTTACAATTCATGTAACTAAAGTTGATCAAGCAATACTTCAAAAAGTAAATGTATTAAAATCTAATGAGTAAAATTGTAAAATAAAAAATCTTCACCAACTGAAATAAATCAACTTCATTCTTTGAAAAAAAAAAATTAAAAATGTCTTTCAAAAATGAATTCACATCTTATTTAAATTTTCCAACCGTTTAATTAAAAAGAGGAAATAAAAGTAGATCTTTCTTTTATTTACTAAATGCAATAAATCAATCAGGCATATATTTTTCAAAAATAATCAAAATGGTTAACAAAAAAAAAGCAGCGAGCAGCACCTTCCTTTCCCAACAGGAAGGAGTAGAAGGCCAAGTGGTTGATGCTGAGGTAGAGGAAGCCCTGGCGCGGCACCCGCCCCTTCCACGTGCAGCACGAGTAGAAGGTGACCAGCTTCTCCGAGGTGGGCAGCCCGAAGTGGCGCTCGAACTTCAGCAGGGCCTCGCGGAACCCCTCCGGGTCGTCCTCCTGGGCGGCCTGACGCCCGCGGGACTCCTCTGCGATCAGGCCCTGGCACGCACGCGCCAACCGACGCCGTTACATGTTGTACTTGGTGTAAGACGCGCGGAGGACAGCGTTACTCAAACGGGGCTACTTGTACCCCCGGGAGCATGTAAAAAGTGTTTCCGCGGGGAGCAGCAAATCTAATTGAATGCTCTGACAGGAACGGATCCATTTTCTTTTCGAATTAAGGGAAAATTAACTAGAACATCAAGAAACTTTGCCGTATTATGATCTCCCACCTTAACTTTTCCTCGGACGAAGCTGGCTGCGTCCTCTTTGTTTTCAAAGACGGACAGCGAGTGCAGCAGGTGGTGCGCGAGCCAATCCCAGTGCTTGTTCACTTCCTCTATGGCGGCTCCTGGACGAACGGCAACAAACAATGTCAAACCTGAAATCCAAAGATATGATAAAGGCTTGCGTGGACGTACCGCTCGCGATGAGCCAACTAATCTGTGAGCCCGGAATCTGGAGGAGGATTCGGAAGGGAGTCACCCTGGCACTGGAGTCCAGCACTGTGTCCAGCGCCCCCACCAGGAGGCCTGCAGCCACACACCAAGATTACTTTTATTTTTTTTACATTCTTGTTGTGGCTAACTTCTTGATCTTCACACTTGACTTCATTTTTTAATTAGGTACACTTTTTTTCCACCCTTGCCATTTATCGTGTTTTTTTTTTTTTCCTAATGTCAAAGTTGGGCCGTTTGAAGGTGTGACTGCGTATCTTAGCAACGCACACAAAGGCCTCTGAGGAAAGGGGAACATTCCAGAATGTTTGGCCACCCATCAAGTGGGAAAGTAAATAAAAAGAAGACTTCTCGATTTGTGTCTGTGAGTGAGCTCTTCCGTCAAATTTTTGCCCTGCTGAGTCCTATCCTCTTCATTTATGTCCACTGTTGCGTCCATTTTGTCTCAGCAAGACAGTAAAATCAATTGCAACACATCACGACCAAGGCGTCCTATAGTGAGGACACTAGGACTCAGTAGGGTAGCTCCAATAAGACAAAAGATACAGGCCAAAAATATAATGACGATATAACGATAAATGGAACTCCACACCCACATCTTTCTCTGTCAATGACTTGACAGGTAGGCTGAGTGAAGATCCAAAAAAACCCCAAAAAACAGTAGTGAGTACTACTACTACAGTACTGATCAGTACTGAAGTCATTCTTGTATAGGTTGGGAAAAATAATGAAAATGTTAACATTCAAACGTGACAAAACAAAAAACTAAACAAAAAAAAACAAGAAAAGCAAGAAAGAAAAACAAGAAAAAACAAAAAAGCAAGTTAAAAATGAATTAAAAGTCAACTTCTGATTTGTTTTGGACATTTTTCAAGAGCAGGATTTTTGTTTCGACGAGCGCGTCGACAAATGCACCAGTTCCACACGGGGACTCACTAACGCCCTCCACGCCCAACCAGGTGGTTCGTATCCCGGGTTGTACCGACCGCTGATCTTGCCGGCGGGCTCCCCGCGGCCTCTCCTCCTCTGCAGCAGGAAGAAGTCGTTGCTCCGCTCGGTGACCCACAGCTTGAGCGCGTTCTTCAGCGCCACTTCCTCCGGGTTCAGCCACATTTCTCAGCAGGGTGGGACCACCACCGCAAGGGGGTGGACTGGCCTTTCCGAGTCCACCCCGCCGGTCTACAGCGGCGAGTCGGCTGACTTCATTGTTTACCACGCGAGGTTCGAACTTCCAACATTGCTTGACGTCGCTCAACTCTCAGACTCAACAGCTGGACACGCCGATCCAAGATCGTCTCTTCTGCTCTCGGGAAAGACGTGTCACTCTGTTTTTCTCGTTTAGTAAAACGCACTGATCTGTATTAATTCATTCAAAATTCAAAATTGCACCGGCATACTTACGCTTGTATATTTTTACTCAAAATTAATGTCAGTGGTTGATTCTTGACGACAGCAATTTCTAAAAAGGAGATGAGTGTGAGCGGTTTTACGCGTACTTTTCCTGCTCTCCAATAGACGCGCTTCCTTTTTTCCACCACTCTCACTTCCGCAAAGGGAAATTTACTCTCATCTGATTGGAGTTTTGCACGTCACATGCTCAAGCCATCGGCGGCCATCTTATGTTGCCACACTCGCTCAATTTACATGGATCAATTTATACGATTTTTTTAATCTAGCAAAATTGACACAATATTTTAGGTACTGTTGTAACAGTAAGCTTAAGAGAAACTCTAAATGTAATACGAACAATGACAGGAATCCACATTTACAGAAAAAAATGCTGAGAAATTTTAACCTACCTTCTATGTGTTTTTTGTTTGTGTGTGGAGGGCTTTAAGCAAATATTCTTGTAAATATAACCATTCCTCCCACAATATTCAATTTTTACGTTTTAATTTTTACAAACTATGATTTTCTTTCTAGAAATACGTTTTCGTATGACTTTCATCAATAATCAAACTGTGTTATAGTAATCGTGACTTTTTATTCAAAGAAAAGAAACATTTTTTCTTGTAAAAAGATATAATTGCTGAAAAATACAACTTAAAAAAAATATATTATAACTTTTTTGTTCTGAAATGAAACCCAGCTTTTTACTTGCATAACATTTAATCGAGGAAAACATTACTTTATTCTTGAAAAAAAATCGGATTTTTTCTCAGCATACAACTTTTTATCTAGTTTGTTTTCCTTTTTTTTTCTCAACTCAAAAGAAAACACAAGACAAAGCAAAGTACTGCAGGAACTTGGCTTTATTAGCTACTGGCGAAGGGTTACACTTTGCCATCAAAAACCAAAACACACACTGGACTAGTACTTGTACTCGTAGTGTTCTACTAGTACTTCTAGTGTACTAGTTAGTGGGCTAGTTAGTGGTCAGGGTTCAGTTAAAGGAGGGAAACACTGGAGATTTTCTCTTGCAACTCAAGACCGCTTTGATCGTGGAGAGTGGAAATCGGTTAAATACGTGACATCATTAAACAAATTGTAGTCTTAGCCGATTGTTTCGCTCATTCCATACAACACTGACAATATATATATTATATTTTTTTGTTTTTGATTTATACACAGTAATGGGTCAGGCTGTATGGGAGAGTAAAACAAGGTCATCTCGAAAAGAGTCCGATCAGATTTTGGGGTTGGCGGGAGACACGCGAAGACAAAACAGAAGACAAACATTTAGCACACATTTTTCCTTGGCGCTTTTCGTAATTTAAACGGCCTCCACGTAGTTGGCGGGCAGCATGCCGGTCTTGCCGGTGCGCTGCACGGTTCCGTACATCCAGCCCTCGTCGATGGACTGCACGTTGACGATGACGTCGCCGTCCTTGAAGGAAACCTCGTCGCTGTCGGCCGCCAGGTAGTCATACATGGCGCGCACCGTTTTCTGAAATGGCGTGAAAGCGTTATGACCGTATTTGGGTTTTTATAGTGGGTAAAAACAAACGTGCGTGTGTGGTACCCCGGTGGTAGATGGGTGCGAGGGGATGGAGGAGACGGTGGTCTGCTGGGTGACCACGGAGGAGGACCTCTGCTGCAGCTCCACGGTCTTAGCATGCTGGTAACCTGCAAGAGGCGGCACAGGAAGTCCCGGTTACGAGTCACCGCTCAAACGGGGCTGTCGTCATTCATTCGATTTTCACCCATAGAAGAGGTGACAAATCCGGAGGTGGTGACGAATCCGTTGCTGTAGAGGGACAAGTGGTGGTCGGGGTCCTGGGAGATCTCGGACTTCTCGTCCGCCATGCCGCTCAGGGCGCTGGTGGAGCGGGAGTGCTCCTTGCTGCGACGATGGGCTTGGACTAAAGTGAAAAAGTTGATTTAGAAAATCCCGAAGGCTCTCTGGAGCGGCAATCCTCACGCTAATTATTTCAAGGTAAGTCTTGCGGTACTATTAAAGGCCTGGATGGAGATTACTAAGGACTTTGCTTTACTAGCACATCTGATTCTGAGAGGTGGTACAAGGATCATAGATATCTTATTTGGTTTATACTGGAGCCACTTAAAACAAATTATCTGCACATCTTGGAGATGTTCGCCCGTTGGAGTTAAGATCTCACGGATCTGTCTCCCGCGTCCAAAACGTACCCGACATCAGATGCAGACTCCTGGACTGGATGTTGTCCTCGGCCGGATCGTAGTCAAACACCGAACCGGGATTGGTACGCCACACTCGTAGATCTAAAGGGGGCATAACATGAGCTAATCGGGGATCGAGTCCATTTCATTACACTTTTCAAGGCCGAAATTCAACAAAGAAACGGTGAGCGTGATTTCAACTCCTAATTCATTATTGCAGTGTATCCGCCAGATGTTTTACCGGTGATGGTCTCCTGATCGTGTTCCACGGCACGCCTCCTTTCCATCTCCACCACGCGCCTCTGGATGCCACGGTAGCTGATGTCGCTAAAGTCCTGGGTGTTCTTTTTCACCCGTTCTGTTATCAGGTCAGTGGTGGTGGGGGTGAAGCTGCCTTTGGTCTTCTCGAAGTCCTCGTGGTAGCGCACCTAAAGCGCAGGTAGGCTTTGCCTAATGCGACTCTAGCGATCCCATTTCTGCAACGCCGAGAAACCGCCGCGCCTTACCCCGGATATGATCCGCTGGGAATCCCTGACGCGTCTCATCTCCGGAGTGTCCAGAACGAAGGCGGCCTTGCCCTGGACCTGCTTGCGGAAGCTGTCGGAATATAGCACCTGGCGGCGAGAGCAAGGAAACCCGCTGTGGGAATTTTCAAAGCCATTTTCAACAAGGCCAAATTAGCACCTTTGATGGCAACGAGACACGCTGGGATACAAGATGAAGGAATTAGCGGATTTGAGAGGCCGTTACACATCGCAAAATGTTCAGCCGCAGGATGAAATGAGGAGACAAGACGACGTGGTGCTGGATGACAAGAGGTTAGTTCAGTGGAAGCGCGCAGAAATGACCCAGGTGTGAATTTTCAGACAAATACGGGAGTTAGGAGGGGGATTCATGCCGAGATTCAGTGGGAATGATTTGGCAAAATCTGTTGGTTGAGGATCGTTTCCCAGAGCGGCCTTTGAGACTTCATAATGGCGCTAGGATGCTAACAGGTGAAAACGCAAATGAAGTTTTTAGAAATGATATTCAATCGAATCGAGGAATTTAGCAAGTGATGGATCATCTGAGAGATTTTATTTGATAGCTATTCAATAGTTTCATCTTCATTTAGAGCATATTTGCAGTCTTTCTTTCAGAAGTTACACTGCCACCCAATGGCCTGGCATGGACATTACAGTCTTTTCAGACATTTTTAGAGGTTTATGTACGCTCCCAATATTTTGACATCACTATTGTTTCAGAACTGTTGTAAACGTAACAGACTAAAAGTCAAGGTCGATTACATAGATTACAGGTTAGCATAAAAAAACAATTACTACTTTCTATGTCATGCTTTTTGACTTAACTTTCTTTACTCTTTTTTTCATTACCGTACATACTGTATATGACAAAAGACTACAAAGTAAATTTCACAGAATACGTTTGACTCGAAAGAGACTAAATTTGGTCTTAGTCTGGACAGTAGTATTTAAAAGTAAAATACACACTAAAACCTTAACTCATTCAATAATAAAAAAAAAACTTAAATCAGTTAAAATCTTAACGCATTCAATAAAGACAAATTTTTAGCCAAACATTTGAAAAAAAAAATAATATGTACAAGTACTTGGGATTGAGGGTCTGAATTGGGAAAATAAACAAAAAAAAAGTCTTTTGGATGGAATGAGTTCATGAATTGTAAATTTTACTCTGTACTGGGAGCAAATATTTTTTTCAAGAGTAATTTGTACTCACAAATTTACTGTGTATCTTTAATTGAGTTAGGTAATAAACTATCACCTTATCTGCCCTTTGCTTTGCATCATTCCGAGAAGTTTATCACTCTCAGTTTTTGTCAAATGCAGTAGTTATTTATACTTATAAAACTTCACAAATAAGTGTCGATTCACTGAAATCTGCACACTGGATCTGGACTAGATTAGGACATCATGTTTGTTAGTCAAAGGGGTTAAAGTTGTGTAAACAAGGAAGGACAAGAAGAAGAAGAAGAAGGGGAAAAAATGGAGTTCTTGCTGTGCTTCTCAAAGTACCGAGCTAATGTTCTCTTGGTTCCGTTTGACCCGCTCCATCTCTGGAGTGAACACCACAGGCGTTCCCTTGGCTGAGCTGTCCTTATACAAGACCTGAAATGGGGCAGAAGGGGGCGCTGGTCAGTCATTTGCGTACCGGAAACGAACACATCACCATGACAGAGCAATAGGACCGCTTTCAACAGAGACACTTCCAAGGAATTGAGGAGGCTCAACAAAAGCAGAAATCTTCAGAAACTGGAGGCCTTGGCAAATGAAGGCCATATTCCACCTCCCGAGCATTTAGCCAATTTCATCTGAGCTACTTTTTATTTGTATTCTTTTTGGTTAAGAGGGTCCAAAACTGGCGAGTACTACGGTAATTAAGTCCTACAAAATACTTTTGGTAATTAGATACTAAAGCAATTGATTACCTTAGGGAATAAACTATAAAATAATGGATTACTTTAGATAAATAAGTACTGTGGTTAATCAACTCTCTTAGGTTATTAGGTACCAAAGTCATCAATTAATGTAGGTAATTGAATACTAAAATACTCCACTTATAGCAGTTAAGATAATCGATTTGTTTAAATAGATTATGAATCAAATAATTGAGACAGTTAAGGACTAAGGTGTTTAATTAATTTACATAATAGAGGACTAAAGTCAATTTAATTTGGTTTTACAGATTAAAGTAAATTATTTTGGGCAACAAACTATTAACATAATCAATTTATTTAGGTTAAATAATTACTAAGGTAATAAACTACTTTAAGTATTTAAGTACGAGAGTAATTAATTTAGGTAATTGAGTACTCAAGTAGTCCATTTATTTTGGTACTTAAGTCCTTGAGTAATAAAGCTTTAAAGTAATCAATAAATTCATGTATTTCAGAACTAAGTTACTCTATTACTTTAGTTAAAGTATTAACCTAATCACTTCATTTAGGTTAAACAAGTACCAAGGTAATCAATACTTTATGTATTTGAGTACAAATATAATAATTTCATTTAGGTAATGCAGTACTAAGGTACTTTTACTTTAGTTAAAGTATTAACATAATCATTTAATTTAGGTTAAATAACTACTAGGGTAATAGAATACATTAGGTAATTGAGCACTACAGTAGTCGTTTAATTTAGGTAATTAAGTACAAAGGTAATCTCAATTACTTTAGGTAAGTAATCCTTTAAGAAATTAATTGATTTAGGAAATAAAGAAGGTAATAAATTAAGGTAACAAATAAGGTCACAAAGTACTTAAGTAATTGTTCACTTTAGATCAGGTACTTTATTAGATACTTTAGGGTAAAATGACTATAACCAATTAATTTGGTACTTAATTACATAATCTACCATCTAAGTACTTAATGATATGATTTAGAGCCAGCTATTTTTCGACGATACTTTTTAGCCAAACTCTTGAAATAATTTGAGAAAATACAAAGTAGTACCTGGAATTCAATGTCTGAACTATTCAATAAACTTAAAAAATGTCTTTGGCACTAAATGAGTTCATATTCCACTTTCTCTCTCCAATTCACTGCCATTGAAGACTTTTGACATCAAATATCTATTTTTACTGGGCCGGCAGTGAATGACTTAGCAATAGTCCTGTACAACTGCTTTCTATCTAATATTATTTCTTCATTTCTTTTTTTCCCCCATTTAGCAATGTCATTTCTTATCTAAAATTCAAACGCGGGCCTTTGCCTCCCCCCTGTGACAAAATCATCCACGGTGATGTTTCAAAAACACCAGTCAGATATTAGCAAGGTCAATGATGATGAGTTAGCGGGCGGGGGTGGGGGGCAGTTTAAGAGATGGAAGTTTAAGATTAGGGTTGAAGAGGTGAGGATGATCTGCGCCTCGGATGAAGCAAGAGGGTTATGAAGCGAATGTTCGCTATTGTCCGCTGGTGTTAGGAGCACACACGCTTTTGAGTGGCGCTGCACTACCGAGCTGATGTGCCTCTGGGTCTGTTTGACCCGCTTCACTTCCGGCAGGTCCGGAATGGCTGTGCCGCGTTCCAGGGAGTCCCTGTATTTGATCTACCCCGAGAAGGTACAAAGCAGGTGTCAGTCAAGAGACAAAAATAATAATAATAATAATAATAATAATACAACACACCACAGCACAAAAAAAAAAAAAAAAAAAGTTTTAAATGACCCCCCCACCCAAAAAGAAGTCACTAGTTTCACAGATTTAAAAACAAAATTTTGAGACCACAAAGGAAAACATCTCAAGGACCCATAGGTGAGATTAGACAGGAAGTCGGCCATTTTGGCTTGAAGCAGTGAATTTTCAGGACTTGTTCTTTGATGACAAACAAAAGTTTGAAAAAGATTAGATTTCACAAAAAAAAAAAAAAAGGATCGTGACATTTACAGTTGATGTCAACGATCCACGTCGGAAACTAAACACGCCGTTTTGAAAACAAACAAAAACAGAAAAACATCAACAATCAACGCAAAACTGTTGGGGACACGTCCACACACGAAAAAGCCTTCAAGACCCATGGTCAAAATTGAGCAAGAAGTTAGCAGCCATTTTGAGCGAATTTCAAGGCGGATACTTTGTTAGAAAGTTAGAAAAAAAAAAAAAGGCCCTAACAACATTTTGCCAAAATTAGGACGACATAAAAGGACGGACGAAAAAGTCTCCAATACCCGTGCCCGAAATTGGACAATTTTGTCTTCAATTTGGGGCTAATTCCATGGCTTTACTAAAAGCTAGAAAAAGACGCTTCTGCATCTGATACACCCCAAGAAAACCAAAACAAAAAACAGCAAAGCACAGCACGTTAAAAATACGACACACATTTTTTTACACATCCTGGGGAATGAAGAAGCGTGTTAGCCCACTGGGGTTATAAGGTCAGGTGACACTTTGGATCAGACTGGAGAGAGAGTTGTTACGGTGGTTTTTAAAGGGAATGAAATGAGCCGGAGGAGAGGTTGGGGGGATCACTCTTTTGGCGATACCGTGCTAATATTTTGCTGATTGCGTTTAACGCGTTCCATCTCTGGCGTCTCCGACACAGATGTGCCTCGTCCAACGTCTTCTTTGTATTGCAGCTTTGGAACGAGACAAACAAGTCAAACACGTTGGTGGCACTCAAAGTAGTCGAGAAGGGCGATCCCCGACCGACACTGGATTTTGGGGGTATGAACCTGGCCTGGTCATCTATCGTTCTGTTATAGCGCTACGCTTTTTATTAGCAGGATTCAAATACGCGAAAGGAGCTCGCAAGTCGAATGGAACAGGATGGACAAAAAATGACGAGAAATTATACAGAAATTGAATACGACGTTGAAATTGGGATGCGGCTGAACAGGAAGTCAGCCTTTTTGATTCGAGGCGGATACCGTATTTTCTGCATCATATGACGCACCGTATAATTCACTGCAGTTTGTAATATTCTCTGATTGGTCGATAGCTGCTTGCGTATGTACCGTGTGCATTTCTTTCCTCACGTCTCAGTGTCGGCATGAAACGGTACGAGAGTCAGTCAAGCTGGCAATTTTTGAGAAAATTAAGAGCTTATATTTGCGCCTTACAGTACAGAAAGTACGGTATCTTGAGTGGTATCCGAGATTTCAGATCCATACACAAGTTTCACTGATCAACACGTTAATTGGGTGGATGAATATAAACTATAGTTTCAGGAAGTTGGACATATTCAAAGTCGGTCAATAGTATAGACCCGCATTTTACATCCAAGTGTAACTACGATGACCAGCCTGTTTTATCAACGGTATCGGTCGGGATCGTAGCGAAAGGCTTCAAGCAGGTGGATTATTTGAGGTAAGGATGGAAGGGATTCTAATTTGGAAGTCAGTTCCAAACAACAGCAAAGAACGATCAAGAGGAACCATGATAACAGGAGAATCTTAGTTGAGATGGAGGATCCAAGTCGGGAAAGGCATTTGGGAAAGGTCAGATGATTGTAGGGAGAGGTGCGGGTCAGGAGGTAAGAGGAGGGGGACATAAGGAGATCTTTCCTCTACCGAGCTGATATTCTTCTGCGTTTCTCGGACCCGCTTCACCTCGGGGAGGTCCGATATGGCCGTGGCTTGACACAGAGAATCCTTGTACTGTATCTGCCCGTTGCAAAATGTTACACAGGTACAAAGTCAAAGACGCACCTCACGAATATGTCCATCCATTCGCACACGATGTTAGTGTCCAGGTCACTACAGGCATGGATAATTTGATTAGTTCATGTTTAGATCTGGAGGATCTGGAAAACATGACTTAAATTAATCATTTATGTGTCGCGATCTCGCTAAATCTGGTCCGAGTGCCAATCGCATCGTTTCCGAAAACAATCAGGAAGGAAAATCTCTGGGAGGCTATCGCTAATGATAACGTGACTCATTTTTGGATTACACTAGCTAAAACCAGATAAACCGTTGATACCGTCGAAGAAATATTAAAAGGATTATCATTTGGAGGAAAGTCAGTGCCAAACAAAGTCAAACAACGGTCAAGAGGAGGGAGAGATTACGCAAGAATTTTAGTTAGGGTGGAAGATGGGAAGTTTTGGACTTCTGAGTTGGGGAGGTGAGAGGATTGTAAAAGGTGATCTACCGAGCTGATATTCTTCTGGGTTTCTCGCACCCGCTTCACCTCAGGAAGATCTGGTATGGCCGTACCTTGTCTCAGAGAATCCTTGTACTGTATCTGCCCGTTGCAAAAATGTCACACAGGGACAAAGTCAAAGACGCACCTCACGAATATGTCCATCCATTCGCACACGATGTTAGTGTCCAGGTCACTACAGGCATGGATAATTTGATTAGTTCATGTTTAGATCTGGAGGATCTGGAAAACATGACTTAAATTAATCATTTATGTGTCGCGATCTCGCTAAATCTGGTCCGAGTGCCAATCGCATCGTTTCCGAAAACAATCAGGAAGGAAAATCTCTGGGAGGCTATCGCTAATGATAACGTGACTCATTTTTGGATTACACTAGCTAAAACCAGATAAACCGTTGATACCGTCGAAGAAATATTAAAAGGATTATCATTTGGAGGAAAGTCAGTGCCAAACAAAGTCAAACAACGGTCAAGAGGAGGGAGAGATTACGCAAGAATTTTAGTTAGGGTGGAAGATGGGAAGTTTTGGACTTCTGAGTTGGGGAGGTGAGAGGATTGTAAAAGGTGATCTACCGAGCTGATATTCTTCTGGGTTTCTCGCACCCGCTTCACCTCAGGAAGATCTGGTATGGCCGTACCTTGTCTCAGAGAATCCTTGTACTGTATCTGCCCGTTGCAAAAATGTCACACAGGGACAAAGTCAAAGACAACCCTCACAAAAACCGCCGTCCATTCACTCGGAACATTCATGCCCATTTCACCACAGGCAGCTGGTTTTGGGGTTGATTATTCCAGGTGTGATCGGATTGGATTAATCATTAAATTGTGAGGGGTGTAAATAATCCAGGTTATTGAGATTATTAATTTGTGTGAACCAGTTTCCCAAACGGATGTCCTTTCCCAAACTTTTAACCGGGATTCATTAGACACCTTTTCTGGATATGTTCATGCGCTCGTCTACTATCTGCTCACTGATCTGACCCAACAACTGGTTTCCACAAGTCTATGGAACTATTTGGGGAGAATTCCAAGAACCAATGGATAAAAACGGTTAATGGGAAAAAAGCCAAGTTTAGGAAAAGCCAAGTTTAAGAGGTACTGGATTAAAATGAAAGTCAAGGGGATAGTAGCGTTGTATATTTTGAGGGAAAGATGGAGTGATGGCTCAATGAAGAACTGGAAGTGGAGTACCGTGCTAACGTTCGTCTGGTTTCGTTTAACTCGCTCCATCTCGGGGGTTTTGGGCAAAGCGGTTCCTCCTCCCAAATCCTCTTTGTACTGAATCTTTTTTTTTGGTGTGAACGGATGAAGAAAAGCCAAAAAAGAGGCAATAAAAAGTCTGATCCTTGGTGTGGAACAGAGAACATGAGTGATTCGGAGATCGCCCAGAATTTTTTGTCAGTTTACCATGGGAAGGTAGGACTTACCTCACAGGTGAGCGCTTAAATACATAAATGATATTTGCACAAACAAATATTGGTGCAGAGGTCCCTTGACTTACGGAAGCCGACGTTTTATGAGCAATTATTTGTTAATGCAATTGTTTCTTTATATATCATATAACAGTGCGATTCATGATTAAAACATGCAAAAATATCACCTTTTTGTTGTGGATTCATTGCATTCCAATTAGGAAAATTGATTTGGGTTACAAGCTTGGGCACGGAACGAATTGAACTTGTAAGTCAAAGTACCACTGCATTAACACCAGCAGCACACGGCATGACGTCAAAATTGATGAGAGAAAAAAAAAAAAGTTAAGAATGGCCAAGGGTTAGCGGCGTGGCATTGCTAACACAATGATGTCATTATTTAAAAAAAATCAATAAAAACAAAACAAAAACGATGGACGGATTAAGGTCTGGTTAAAGATGATGAACTAAGAAAGAAACCCGTGTTAAGAGTCGGTGTTAAATGATATATCGTGGAGTAGATACCAAGCTGAAATTCTTTGTATTTTCTTTAACGCGAAGAATTTCAGGCGTGATTACTGCAGACCCTTTGCCCATTATGATGTGTTTTAGGTCAGTCTGGTACTGAAGCTACGGAGGAGAAACACACACAATTAAAAGAAAAAAACTTCCCAGCACCATAAACAATTCACTCACACTCTTAAGTCTCATATAAATAACAAGTATTTATATAGATTAATATTTACGGTGAAGTCACGGACCAACGTGAGGACCAGGTGCATCCTATGAGTCAGAGATTCTCGAGAAATTTTTCAACGTCATAATCCTAGCATCAGTTAAAAATACCAAAACTACCGCATTACGTGTACCTCTAAAAATCATTGGAATACAAAACTTTCCTAAATTAGAAAAAGAAGAAAAATATACAGTCCGATTAATGAGTATAATAAATGACAATTTTTACATTTTTAGAGAACAGTTATTGAATAAAGTATGTATGCAAATTTCAGGTATATGTAAATCCTGGGCACTCCTTAAAATAAATAAATAAATAAATGATGCTACAATGGCCACTTCATATTTTTAGAATGAAAACATTCTAATAGAATGAAAATATTACAGTCGTAATATATTCTTGAAATATCGCAATCCTACTTGTTTTTAAATAAAATTCGCAATATGATTTCCAAGCTGTTTGCGGCTCCCCTCATTTGTAAGTGAAATTATTTCCTGACGCACATAAACGCACACCATTGTTCAATAAATACACATATACTTAGCTTGCATACATTACAAACACTTATAAACAACAACAAAAAAATAATCACTGCAGTGGACAATTTTACAGCTGAAAAATTACACCAGTGAGTTTATCAAGCCAGTGTAAATTATAGTAATGAAAAGCCAGCAAATTGAACTAGAAAAGAAAATTATTTTAAAAACTGATTTAGTCCTGTAGTGTTATGTCTTTTTTTGTCCTATAATTCAGGACAATAATACCAGCGGGGCGGAATCTAAAAATAGAACTTTGATTATATTTTTTCAAGCTAAAAAAATATGACATAGTAAAGTAAAGATAAAGAAAAAATGATTCTGGAAAATACCTATAACTAAAACTCAAATTAAATGATGATCTTTTTAATTGTCCATAAGATCATATCTGGAGGAATATTGTAATTTGTTTCCATGTGTATGGTATGCACTTTTTAAAATGATTTCACCATTTCACCACAGACCTCCCCAAAGGGTCCCGGTGACCCAGTTTGAGAACCACAACCAAAAACCACCATCGTACTTACAGTGCTGAAGTTTTTCTGGTTCTCACGAACTCTCTGCATCTCAGGGGTGTCCAGAACCGGGACATAGTGGGACATGGTCTTCTCCGCCTCTTCCTTGTACTTTTTCTGTTGACAAAAGCGCGTTGAGGTTTTGCGCGGTGACCCGAGACGGGAACGCGACGGGTGGCGGACAATCCACCTGGCTGACGATGTTCTTCATCTGCTGAGCGTGGATGATGTCCGGGGTGTCGATGACGGTGGTGTAGCTGGCCCGGTCCATCTCGGCCGTGTGCTTGTACTTGACCTGACAAACGGAAAGTTGAGATTATCGGAGCATTTTCAGTGTGGTGCGAACTCTTCTCACAAGCGTTACTCAATGGAGGCTGCCAATCATAAATGTTGTGTTCAATATAGTAACTCTTATCCAAGGAAAATGGAATGATTGATTGATTCTGACCTCACTAAGGATGTCGGTGGCATTCCTCGCCCGCATGAAGTCCGGGGTGTCGGTGGCCAACGCCAACAATCCCTTGCCCTTAATCTCCTGCTCCAGCGACTTCTTGTACTCTTTCTGCAAAAGTCATATGTGAAGAAAAAAATGTCTTGCTCAAAGGAGCCAAAAGCCACAGAGGGAGTTTTTTTTTTTTTTTTAACTCATTCATATTGAGCGTAGGGGGGCTGCAAAACCAGGATATTTGAGATGTTAGCAGGAAGCTATTAAAGGGAAGTCAAGAAGAAGAAAGAACCACAAGTGTAAAAGGAGACAGCAGATATTCTATTTAGTGCATTTTTGGTTCCGTTATAGTTGAAAACTGTTATTCATTCATTTCTTTGTTGAAAGAATCTGAAAAAATCTGACATTTTTAACCACTACAACTTTGATTTGAATGGAAATTGGTGCACTTGTTGGTGCAATAATATGCAATAATATCTGATTTGTGGATTGAGCCAGTACTTACTGCCATGCCCGTTTGCCAAAAATGTCAAAATTCGTCTGCTTCGACAGACCTAATATTTTAGATTTAGTGTTGTGTCATCATTATTAACAAACACACCAAATTTTATGAAAACTTTTTTGTATTTTTCGATTTTTGTAGTCTCATTTACTATTGGTCACCAAACCTTTAAAAATTGGTCATAGAAGTGGTGGAATGGAGAGAAGGGAAAACATGTTTTGTTTGCCTTGAAAAGGATGGCTCAAACGTTAGTGATGTCATCAGGCAACAAGTTTTTCACGCCGCAGCGAAGGGTTAGTTCCAAACCGTGGCAAGGCGGCGGTGGCGCCGGCCCACCAGCCAGTCAGTCGGTCGTACCTCGCACAGGATTTGAGTGGCATTCCTTGCTCTCAAAAGCTCGGGAGTTTCCTCCAGCACAGTTAGCCCTTTACCCTTCACGCCCTCCTCTAGATCCCTCCTGTACTCTTTCTACAGGATGCAAAAAGAACAGAGAGACTGCAGAGGGCAGGCCAGGCAAAAAAACAAAGCGCAAAGTCAGTGAGTATCCCCCGTGGCGACAACCAATAAACAAGAAGAAATTTGGAAGGGAGGCACTGGTGACTTTGGCGAGAATCCTCATAACCAACAGTGAATCATCATCAGATGGGACGACATGAAAAGGTCATTTTCACTTGAACGACATCATACAAATCGGAGGCATGCAGCCGCTAAAGGAAAGGGGTACAAAGTGAAAGTGGATGCAGGTTGCCATGGAGATTCTGGAACATGGTACAATTAATTTGTTGTGATGTAACATGCAAGTGGGATTGACAGGGACGCACCGGCAAACAACAAACAGACAGACAGACAGCTTTTTGGCTGTAGGTTCTTCGGAAAGGGAAAAAGGGTGGGCTGCCGAGTAGTGGGGCCAGATTTGAATCGGCAATGCGTAATCCAAGGATCATCAAAATCGAAATATTAACTCATCAATTTTTCAATGTCTATTACATTTATGATATAAAAAGAAATCTTGTGAAGCAACATTGTCCAAAAAAAAAAAAAACCCAGGAACTTCCAAAATTGTCTGCATAGGCTGTAATGTAAAATAAATTATGCAAACAAAATCTAGCAAAAGAAATCAATCGCAAACAAAAACGTTACAAAAAATGAAAGAGCAGTTTCGAAATCAAACAAAATCAAACATTAAATGCAAACAAAAATACATTACAAAGCATGAGTTTTGATTTTTCAAAAACTTGAACATGTTTTTTTTTTGTTTGCAATTCATTTTTGCCGCTGTGTTGTTTTGCTATTTCCGATTAAAGAAACACTAGAAACCAAATGAAGTCTACCGGTAACATAACATTTACTCCACATATCGAAACAAAAACTAAAAATAATAAAAACTAAAGAATGAAGCCTTTTTGAAAAACATTTGCTTAAAAATATTTTAAAGTAACCAATTTTTTTAAATGAAATCTGAATCTAACTAATGAAAAATCCTAAATTATTCACCCTGATGCAGACAACCTCTTGAAGTTCTATGATATGCCTTAGATTTTTTTCTTTCTTTTTTTTTTGCTAGTTTTCAGTTTTCAGGTTACAAACTAGTCATATTTAAGCATGAAAAGTTTTTTCCTTAAGGTAATATTGAGTAAAAGGCACCTTCAATGGACAGAATCAGGAAATTTGCAATATTTAAAAATGGTAAAAAGTGGTAAAGAGATTGCTTTATGCTAAAACAATGTAGCAGTAAAAAATCCGAAATGATAAAATATCTTGCTAATATTTAAGTAGGATGTCATACATGACTGATTTAGAAAATACACATCTCTGATACATTTGTGTAATTATGTACAACAATTAATTAATAAAAAGTTTGAATGACTTCCAAGCCATGTCCTTCATTCTATTTTCAACTTGCGCTTTTTGCTTAGCTTAGCCTTTGGTAGCAACTCATTTTTTTGATGATGTTTTCATACGCCACAAGCGTAAAATTATCATCTGAGAGCGTAGCGGTTACGCACTGCGACTTCAAATCCGGCCGTACTTACGTTGACGTTCCCAAAGCACGGAAACACCCTTAGTGCGACTTTATTAGCATTTTGTGTTTAGTGTGCCGAATGTGGGTTCATTCACAAAAAATGGTGATGGGATTAAAAAAAAAAAGGGGAGGGGGTGTGGTCAAGAGCTAGTGAGCTAGTACGATTACGGGGGTGGGATGAAAGTCGAGGTACAAGGGGTCAGGTGGTCCTTTGGTTACCTCACTGGCTATTTTGGTGGCATGTCTGACATGTATCATGGCCGGTGTGACCTCCAAGCCCGAGAGGTTCTTGCCCCTCATGGTCTCCTCAAAATCCTTCCTATAGTCTTTCTAGTGGCCGCAAACATAAGACAGGAACACACAGACGTCACATACACACCTGCTGCCACTCTGTGCGCACGGGAAGGAATTTGTGGACCTTAGAATGATGTAAGTCGTGTTGGCTCAAATGAACTATTATGGTTTTTAAATCAATTAAAATAATCAAACGACTACAAAGTAAAGAAAAACAGGATATTGGATTATTTTTGCATTTTGATTTAAAGTGTTTTTGAATGCTCCAAAAGTAAAAATGTATTAAATTCAGTGATGTGATCACGGTTTTCTCAGTTATTCCACTTTGAAACTGTTTTTTAGGAGATAATACATATTTTGTGTTTGAGCCTTCAAAGAAAGTAGTGAATGATCTGACAAAAACTAAATAAAAGACAAAAATGAACAAAAAAAAGATACAAACAAGATTTGACTTGAAGAAAACAACCTAACAAAAATCCATGATTTAAAAAAAGGACCGTTTTTCTCAGTTATTCCACTTTGAAACTGTTTTTTAGGAGATAATACATATTTTGTGTTTGAACCTTCAAAGAAAGTAGCGCATGATCTGACAAAAACTAAATAAAAGACAAAAATGAACAAAAAAAGATACAAACAAGATTTGACGTGAAGAAAACAACCTAACAAAAATCCATTCTTTAAACACTTTTATAATGGGGACAATTTATGGTCTCTGGTGTGCGATTTTTGAAAACACTAGTCATTACTCCAAAAGTAAAAATGTATTAAAACCAGTGATATTATGCTACATTATGCTATATTCAACTTTGAAATTGTTTTTGAGAAGAAAATACATATTTTGCATTGGATCCGAGAGTAGTGGTTGTTCTGACACAAACAACATAAAAACAGCATAAAACACTCAAAAAAAAAAAGTTACAAAGTGTGTAGCTATTGCTAGATCAGATATATTTTAGATGTGATTATTAAATGCAAAAACAATATATATTATTCCATTAAATGTTTAAACACATTCATAATGGTTATAACATGCATTTTTTGAGAGTACCGTCATTGCCGCAAAATAAAAATGAATTAAAATCAGTGATTTGATCAATTATTGACATAGCTAATCTACCTAACATGATCATCACAATTATCCCACCGGGAAACTTTTATATTTTCTTTGGTTTGTTTTTAGAAAACAACATTAAACCATGAAAAAAATTACAAACTACAGTATATGAACAGTGAGCCTGGATAATATTAAAAAGATGTGTACAGTTTTATTTGCTTCAACAATTATATAACAGGACCATTTATGGTCCTTAAGGGTTTAAACGTTCACCGAACGTTCACTTAATGGTTAAAAACACAAAAAAGTGCACACGAGCGGCAATTAGATTAAGATATAAAAGTAATTTGAAAAAAGAATCAAACGGGATGTTTACGTGGGGTCCTCCTCGATTGCTCGGTTTTCACCCTGCACACGTTTCACGTCGCTTACCTGGCTCTGCATGTGTTGCGCCTCCTTGGCCGTCACGTATGTTGGAGTCTCAAAGTCCAGCATGGCCTTGCCTCTCTCCTTCTCGTACTTCTCCTTGTACTTCACCTGTTCGCAATGATTTCTGTCATTAGTTCGGGTGAGCGATGGAGTAAATACATCACTTGGATTACGTTCGGATCAGGAAGAGTGGCGGGAAGTAACCAAGAACAAATACTTCAACCATCTGAGATTTTCCAAGGTTGCTTTTTTAGGGGAGGGGTAAGACTTACGATGCTTTGCAGTTCCGAAGCCTCCTTGTGATGGAGCTGCTCGGGGGTGTCGGGGATCACGTGGTAGTGACCCCTACTTTCCTCAAACTTCCTCTTGTAGCAGTACTACGGCGCAACGCCCGGTCAAAAAAGCAGCAAAAAAAAATTGCACGGCTATTGAACCGTCAGTTGAAGGCCGAGTGGCTTCTTAGTGATGTCAAATGAAAGTGCTCACACCAATTAAAATGGATTAAAAAAATATTACATGAATTTGATTTTGGAGTTAAACTGTTTCTGTCAAACAGATTAAAAAAAAAAAAAAAAAATCGGCCTATTCGCTAAAACATATGTATATGTATATGTCCATGTATGTACATGTATGTATAAATACATGCAATATGTATAAATACATGCAATATGTATATACATACATAAATACACATACAGAAAACATCTATAAATACATGTTAAGTATACGTGAATACATATATATGTGTATAAATACACATATACTGTACATTTATATACATATATACATAATATATGTACACACACACACACACACACATTATATATATATTATATTATATATTATATATATATTATATATATATATATATATATATAATTTGGTGTGTTTGTTCAAATAAATTCCTTTGACTCTTTAATATGAATGTTGAGCAAATTGACCAAATAAGACTCTTTTTGTTTCCACTTTTTCAATTTAACACTTAAAGTTTAAATTAATCTCAAAAGTTAACACTTTAATATTGACAGGCTTAATATAAGTACATGTATACATACATATACAGCACATACTTATCCAATGTACTAACAGTATACGCACACACACACACACACACATACATATATACATACATATACAGATATCATATATATATATATATATATATATATATATATATATATATATAAGATATAATAAATTATACATTATTAAACATAATTATGCATATTAAATGAAAATGCTGGGTTTAAAAACCCGATGTTTTGAGTTACATGAGGAAGAATAAGATTTTGATTAAAAAATTAAAAGCTGGTTAAAAAAAAAAAAGCAAGTGCGAGTAGTACTGGAGGTGGAAGATGAGAGGAGTATGGATCACTACCAGATGAAGTCAGAAATTTAAAAGCCACGGTTGGATGGAAGCGCTACTGAGTGTTACACAGGAAGCGGGTGCGATTTTCTTCCTGTCAAGCGGATTGAGGATGAAAAAATTGAATTGGTTAATGACATCTTACGTCGCTGGATAATCTGCTGGTGCTCAGGCCGTGCTGCATGGCCAGAGACTCTGCCATGTCGGTCACGGGTTTGTGCAGCTTCTTCAGGTCACTTTTGTACTTCACCTGCAACAAAAGCGACAAAGTTGGACCACGGAAGAGTTATGGTCTCGGGACGCGGTTGCCACGGCGCCACCGACCTCGCTAGCCAGCGTGTGGGCGTCCTTGTAAGTCTTGTAAACCGTACTCTCCTTCAGATCATACTCGGGCCTCTTGCCCTTCATTTCCTTGTCAAACTTCTCTTTGTACTTCAGCTAGTGGGTCAAAACAAGAGATATTCAGGAAACGCCTAATTCTTTGGAACTGAGGATGAAAACATTCTTCCACATGAACACCAAATGAATCTCATATATAAAACATATATGGAAAATAAAGGAAAAGATGCACACGTCATTTTGCTCTTTATTGGACACGTCTCTGACAAACGTATTTTCCAATAAACGGTGGTTAAAGATTTCAAAATGTTAGCATTTCTCTTCGGTACTTTAGCATCTTGTCTTCTCTATAAACAGCTCCTCCTCAAACAAGTCCATTTTGTTTTGGATACGTCGAGGGATGTAAATGGGTTCCTGATACGCCATAAAAAATGAGGGCGGTTGATACTGCTGCTTCAAATTAGACATCAGCTCCTCTGAAAACCTCAGATGAGACTTTTTTTTTTTTTTTTGACCAATTAACTTTGAAAATTGTACTGAATAAAAAAGGATTGGTTTCCTCCCAATATATTTCAATAGATGTCAATTATATACAGATACAGCAGATATAATGGTGAAATAAAAATCCTTTTCAGTTCCCTGAATGCATTACGTGGCACAATTATTGAAGTTATAAGGACATTAATTCTTGTCATGTTTTACATTACTAGTAGTCAAATGGTGTTCATAATGAAAACAACAAACCGTGACTTTATGTAAAGTAGGTAAATTATTTGCACAACTTCCTTGCGTTGTTCATCATTGCTTGTCAAGTTTAGAAAAAAAAAAGGATGTGTCAACACATTTCCTGATTTTATTTTTATGTATTTATTTATTTGATTGTTTTTATTAATAAGATGGGTCTTAACTCCAAAGTAAGTAAAGCGGATGAGTAAATATGCAGTCTATGGTTGGAAAGCAACCTGACGTCCATAGCTCAGTGACGGCAGACAGACAAATGGACACGCCGTGCTTTAGTTAGCAGCTAGCGTTAGCGTTAACCTCCTTACATCACTCGTCAGCACACTCATTTTCTTAATGTGGCGCATCTGCGGGGTGTCGTAGGATGCCATTCCGTGGGGGGAAGGCTTGGCCTAAGTCCAAGTGTGCCCGGATGGTTTGCGGCGTGAGACGACAAGGACGATGAAGAAGCAGGAAGAGGGAGACAACATGGACGGTGAAGACAACATGGAAATGAGCTCTGATGGACACGATGGCAGTAAAGCATGAAAGAAAGATGGATGGATGGATGGATGGATGGATGGATGGATGGATGGATGGATGGATGGATGCCAGATGGCAAAGCACAGAAGCGTACGGCCAAGCTGCTCCTCAGACGGTGCAAGTTCTTCCTACCTGGCTATTGAGCTTGCAGACTTCTGTGGCCAGTTTGATGTCCGGCCGGTAGACCAGAGAACCTCCGCGGCTGGCCTCTTCGCGGGCCTTGTTGCGGTAGCCGATCTGACAATTGCAAATTTCAAAGAAAATGATCTTTTTGACAAAAAAATAAATCAACAAACTACATATTAAAATATACTGTAATTTTAAGTATGTTAGTCTGCCAGGCAGCCTAAAAACAAACTTGAAATATATGTATTTTTTTTTAATTAGAATAATTTTAAAAATCCTTATAGTATTTCTGTTTGGCCCATTACATCGCTGACGAGTTTGGCAGTCTGCGTTGCCTTCTTGATGTCAGGTCGGTCCACCACAGAGGTGGTGTAGTGAAGGTTGGCTTTGGCTGTCTTTTTGTAGTCCAGCTGAAACACAAACATTTTTCAACAATAAATCTGTGCCTTAATATTACTTAAAAACATAAAAAAATGATCATAAAGACGAAAGCGTATTGAGCTTCAAAGTTAAATACAACTGAATTGTACTTAAAAAATGTATTATATATGACAATAAAACAATATCGAGGAAAACACACAAAAAACTGGAGCAATATGTTCTATACAGCAAAACTATTCTCAGACAGCAATTTGTTTACATACCACTAGAGAGAGTAAGTGAACTGCTCTTTAACAATCAGCGAGCTAAACCAAAGAATCTTTGTTTTGGTGATGGATGGACTCACATTGCTCTGTTTCTTGGCGACATCCATGGCGTGCTGGATGTCAGGCGGTACGCACATGTTGTTGTAAATCGATTTGCCTTTCTCCTTCTCGAACTTGGCTTTGTACACGTTCTGCAGCAAAGAGTTGCGATCAGCAGAGATTTTGACGGATGATGAGAAAACCACAAAATTGGTGTTACCTTGCTGACAAGTTTGTTGATCTCCTTGCTGTGGACCGTGTCCCTGGTCTGCGGCATGATGGTGAAGGACCCGGACTGCATTTGCTTCTTACTGGCCGCCTTGTATTTGGTCTGCAGGGGGACGAGCGTGAAAAACTGGACCATCCGCCCGCAGGGGGATCGAACTTACCTCAGATGACAGGTGGCGCACCGCCTTGGAGTGGAGGATCTGGGGGGTGTCTGCCACGGGGAGGTAGTGGCCCCTTGCCTTCTCATACTTCATTTTGTATTTGAGCTACAAAAACAAGAGTCGTATCAACAAATGGTGCCGAATCATGCAGTATTTCAATTAACTAACCAACTAATGAATGAACACAATAAAGGCTATCTATCTATCTATCTATCTATCTATCTATCTATCTATCTATCTATCTATCTATCTATCTATCATCTCAAAAAGTACTTAAATTAACTGTCTAGTGTGGTATTTTTCAACATATGTGACCATAAGTCTTTATCCATTTTTGTTAACTTCTCCTAGTGGCTTTTACACAACACTAGCTAGCTGGTTAGCTCGCAAAGTAATAACTATGGTTTAACAGCAGCTAAGAAATGAATATCATGTAGTATTCCTTCTAAGTAACTAACTAAATAACTTTTAAAAGTACGAAGTGAACAAACAAAATTATGCAGTATTCTATTAACTAACTGAATAACTAACTAACTAACAAACAAACTTTTAAAAGTATCTAGTGCACAAACAAAATTATGCAGTATTCTACTAACTACTGTATCTAATTAACTAACTAATAAAACAAAGCAGTCAATGAAGCTATGGGGTTTTATTTCCTAGCTCAAGAATCAACTAATAAAACAATCAATAGGAACTTATGAACTAACAAAGTATGATAGGCAACAATACAAACTAACTCCTGGAACGAAAGGCCATGTGAGTAAATGTACTTGTATGGATGTTTGAATGGTGGCCCTCACCTCACTGGTGATTTGCGTGTTCTTCTGCGCGAGTAGAGTAAGCTTGTCATCCACCACGGGTATGAGGCAGCCCTTCAAGATCTCCTTGTCATACTTGTACTCATACTGTCAAATAGGAGGCAGGTTAGCTTCAGTGACGAGAAACATGTTGTATCATACAGTAGACATGAAAAAAAATCGGAAAAACCAAAACTCACGTCGCTCTGCTGCAGCGAGTTCTTGGCAGCATTGAGGAAGTCCGGCCTCTGCGTGGTCCACATCCATTTGAACTTGGTAGCTTCATACTTTTTCTTGTAATCCAACTAGAACAGCAAAAAAAGAGATGATTTTCCCTTTACTTAAATTAGATAATCCATTGGTTGTACAATTTAGATTTTTAATCCTGACAAATCGATCTAGCCATGGATCAGGGCCACTGACATTGGTGATGTTCTTGTAGGCCTCCTTAGCGGCCCGGATGGAGTGAGCCTCGGGATCGATGTTGATCTGAGCCTTGTTCCTCTCGTACAACTCTTTGTATTTCATCTGGAAACAAAATCCGACGATTTTCAACATGTCTTTCTTTTTTTTAACCGCCATGAATTCGGGACTTCCGACCACATACGTAGCTGGTCATATCCTTGACTTTCTTCATGAGGTTTTGGTGCGGGGTGTCATATGGCAGAGTGTAACCCCTGGCCTTGTTCTTATTGTACTCCATCTTGTAAACGATCTGCGGGAAAACAAACACTTTCTCAAGAACATATTTGTCAACATACACCATCAAATGCGGAGCAGTCTTAAAGAAAACTCACATCGCCAATCTTCTTGTTGCGTTGCGTGGTTTCATACTCGGGAGTATCCAGGATGGAGGTGAACAAGTCCTTGGTACGCTCATATTGTTCTCTGTAACGCCACTGAAGAAGTGCGACAAGGACCAAGTCACCGTTGTGGATCACATTGATTCATTTAGTAGTCTAACGAGCAATGTGCTCTACCAAAGCGTAAGCGGCAGGAAACACAGCATTTCTTCAGGACGCTGATTCTCATACTTTTCCCACCATTATGAAGACGTAAAATGGGTCATGTTGAACTTTTATTGAAATAAAACAAGATAAAATGGCTGCTTGTTTAGTTAGTCTGAAAAACGTACAAAATGATAACTCATTCAATCCCAAAGACATAGATATTCGTTTGGAGTTACAACGCAATTTCTTGAACCCTTTAACTTTATTTTTACCCTACCAATAAAACTAATCCTAATCCAAATACTAACACTTAATTTATCCATAGATGACTCAATAGAAGCATTAGTTTCTGGAGCCGAAACACTTTGCAAGTGAGAGGAGAGATCATGACATCATAATTCTTTCAGGGCCAAAATTAATTTCTCTGAAATCAAGAGTGTGAGAATCAGTGAAGAAATGACAACAATGACAACAATAACAATGTAAAATGGAGGATGTGAGGCGAGAAACATGCTAATTAGATGACATGCATGAAAAGAGTGAGTGGTATTTTGCAGTGATGACCTGTTACCGGTTGCAACGTCTTCAGACGCTTGCCATGTTTTTCTAGTGCAGGTGGGGAAGCTGATGGAACCAGAGGTGGGGGACTCCAGTCACATGACTTGACTCAGGTTAAGCTTTAAGTCACCAACTTTAGTGTGCGTAATGTGCATAATTAAGACGTGCTCCCACCTCTGGCTGTAAGCACATATGAAGCAGTACATGAAAGATGAATGGCAGATGGCGAGATAAGCATGATGCCCTATGCTGTGCGAGCTTAATTTTGCCAGCAGATGGGATGAAATAGCAGGAATGGATGAGCTTGAGATTGCGTCCGTTGGCGGACGGGGCTGAGCGTTTGACGGCTGGCGCATTTACTTGCTAACGAGCTAGCCGTTTACCTTACTGCCCATATACGTCTGCTCAAGGGCGACGAGGATGTCGGGTCGGTGCAGCTCGTTGCAGCCGCTCTTGTGGAGCTCCTTTGCTTTGGATTTATATCTTTTCTGTCAGTACACACACACCATGCCAAAAGTTAAAAAACACAGAGACGGTAGTGACAACAAGGGGCTGGGATCTCACCACTGAGATCGGGGAACAAAAATGTCTCGAGACCCGTTACGGACAACAAACATACAGTAGATCATCATATCCATGCGGGACAACCTCCAGCAGGTTTGTGGACAACCTCATGCCTCAGGAGGTTTTTTGATAGTGGACGATGCAGGCCGGTCTCGCTGGACTAGGACCATTACCTGACTCATGTTCTTGTTCTCCTTGGCCAGCAGGAAACTAGGATGATCTGTGGTTATGGTGAACTGAGCCCTGGACTTCTCGTAATTAACTTTGTAGGCCCGCTGCTCAGAACGTCAGAAGTAAGTTAAGCACAAGTGTCCAGGATGCAAAAAAGTGCAACCAGAACAATGGAAGTTTGACAGAGAACACCACTTTCTGAGACATTGGCTTCAACAATACTCAATCACCAATTGAATCATCGGCTCCACGATGAAGGCCCGGTTAGATTGCACAGAGGAACCAGAAAGCCTACACTGCAAAAAACTGGTCTAACCAACATGACATTTCTCAAATCAAAGCGAAAATGAGGTGTTCCTTCCCTGCCAATATCGAACTTAGTATGAATAAAAAAAATGCATCTAAGTATTGCTAAATTTCCCATAATTTGCCATGATTAATCAATTTTTTCAAATATTTTCTACAACAGATACTTGAAGACTTTTGTAATAATTATATTTGGTCTTAACGTTGCCTAACCCTTGTGCTGTATTTTGTCCAATACTTTGATCTTGCGTCAAAAGAATTTCACATCAAAGGGAAAGCATTATAGGAAGACACTAGGGAGCTGAAATTTCACCCAAATGGTGACAACATGTCAACGGTCAACAGGACATGACCAATTAGTTATCACGCTACAAGGAGTGTGCTAGGCCTTGGCTAAAACCAAGGTCGAATGATGTTGAAGAAAATTACCCAAAAATGGTCAAAAGACTGCACAAGGGTTAAATTAAGCAAAGCATTTACTTTATTTTTCTATTTATTTTGACTCCGTTTTTGCAGTGTAAGTCAAAGCTGGAAGGAGACAACTTACTTCATCAATGAGGCTAGTGGCATGCCTGGCCGTGTGGAAGAATGGCGAATCGGAGGTGTACGTGAAGTTTTCTCTGATCTTCTTGAAGGAGGACTTGTATCGTATCTGGAAACAACACAGCATCATGATTTTAAAAAAAAAAAAAGGTTACGAAATATGAAATGCGAATAAAAAGTTACATAAAAGTGAATTGTAAGAAGTGACTCACATCACTGTACAGCTTCGTGTTCTTTTCCGCCCGCAACAACTCGGGCGTGTCCCACACGAAGCAGCCGATTCCCCTCAGCCAGTCCAGGTCCTCCTTGTACTTGACCTAAGATACAAAAGGCACCTCTTTTTGAAACCAGGATGGTGGATTCCATCTAATCAGGCAATCTGGAGTGGCTCTCACCTCGCTGACGTTGTGGTTGACAATCCTGTTGAAGAAGAACTCGGGACGGTCTGGGATAGACTTCCATGTTCCACGGGAGTTAAGGTAATTCTCCCTGTATTTAACCTGAGGGGGAAAGAAGTCATTTAACGTCGTAGGATTTGGTAAAAAAAAAAAAAAAAAAAAAAGGATAAAAAGTCATAAGGAATTGCTTACATTGCTAACGTCGTCTGTGACTCTACGGTGGTAGACAATGTCCAAAGCGTCCTTGACGGTGTGGTAGTGGCCTTTGGTGAGCTCATACGCCTCTTTGTAGCGCAGCTGAGGATAACACAAAACCAAATTGAGGTCACCTCTAACATGTTGCCTCAAAAGTGGTGGAAAGTAGTGAAGTAAAAATACTTTGTTACTACAATTGATGGCCATTAACGTCAAAGATCCATTTTTACGGGGCTGGTGAGCTGGTGGTTTCAGGAGTCTTTAGTGACATTGATGAGAATTTAGATATTCCATTATTTATACCAGTGGCTCTCAAATGGGATGTCAGAGTTTAACAAAGATTCTGCAGGTATCAGCAAATCTAATTGAACCCTTTTTTTTAAAGCTGTAACATTACAGTATATATTTATTTTCAAATTAAGAACAATTTAATTGGAACATGAAGAAACTTCTTGTTTGTGTTAAAGCGATGTCTTTTTCCATCCATCCGCCCATCCATCCATCCATTTTCTACAGCCGCTTATTCTCACAAGGGTCACAGGCTTGCTGGTGCCTATCCCAGCTGGCTTCGGGCAGTGGGGGGGGGGGGACTCCCTGAACCTGTTGCCAGCCAATTGCAGGGCACATAGAGATGAACAACCATTCACACACCCAATCACACCTAAGGACAATTTAGTATGTCCAATTCACCTGCCACGCATGTTTTTGGAGTGCGGGAGGAAGCTGGAGTGATCTATACTGCTTAGCAATCCAGTTCCTTATTGATTATTTTATCAATTCTTATGCAGTAAGGGAATTTCATGATACAAATTGGTACAGAATCTGAGTACTCCTGTAATAATTCCTTAAACTCACATCGCTAGACTGGAGGTAGGCCTTCTTGGAGCGAATCAGAAGGGGCGTGTCACCGATGGCGGTGTACTTGTGCTTCATTTTCTCATACTGTTCTTTGTACTTGTTCTGAAAGAAAGAGAGAGAAAGCAGTCTTGGCGTGTTCTCAGAAGTTGAGCGCAAAAACGGGCAAAGAGATAAATAGGGACTCACATCACTGGACATGACTTTCATCTTCCTGGTCAGGCCCATGTGCGGCGTTTCGACTTCCAGCTTATAGTGAGGTCGGTGTTTGGCGGCGACCTCAGTGTACAGGAACTGTAGTGCAAGGGTTAAATGTGGGATTCAAGTAAGTCTGTTAAGTGAACTAGACAGATGGAAATAGTGGAGAATACATTCAGAGGGTTCAAAACTCACGTGATTTGTCAGCTGCTGGGCCGATTTGGCTCTCTTGAGTTCCACAGCGTCGGCGGTGGTGGAGACCTTGCCCATCTCCTTTTTGCTCTTATCTTTGTAGATCAGCTGAAGTTGATGGAAAAAGTGATCAGTAGGAACAACATTAAAGTGTGAAGTCATTTACATTTCACACGCCAGCCTATATGGAGCACTTGAACTCTGCAAGCTAGCGGCTAATTCACACTAGATGCTGCTATATCAGGCAACAAGCCACCGCATTAACAATTGTTGCTGCGGTTGGCTTGATTTATTTTTCTTTTAACGTGTACACCGACATGTAGCTATCTGGGGCAAGAAAAACTGCCTGAAGAATTTTTTTGAATCAAGTTGCTTAAATTACTTGAGGAGTCAATTCAGTCCTATAGCCAAAACTCACCATGCTCAAATGGCTCTTGAGCTCAGTCACTCGCTTGTACTCAGGCGTGTCCAGGACCACGGAGAAGTTGGGCAAGTTCTTCTTGGCCTCCACTGGGTAGTCCAACTTTGAAAGTGAAAAAAAAAAAAAAGTAAAAATACTAAAACAGACAAATGACTGTGATTAATGTGTATAGAAAAATGTGGGGAAACATACCCTGTACTTATTGAGCTTACGGATTCGGATCATTTCCGGGGTGTTGTACAGAAAACAGCCGATGCCCCTCAGCCATGACAGATCCTCTTTGTATTTCAGCTGAAAATGTATAACAACTTTAATTATAATCACATTAATAACGAGTGTTTGTAAAACGCCTTTTAAAATAACTCATCTGCCAAAGAAGTTAGTTAATACCTCGCTGGTGATATCGTTGACGTGGTAGCAATGCATCAGCTCTGGCGTCATGGGCATGGAGATCAGCTGACCTTTACTGTTGTTGTACTTCTCCTTGTACCACAACTACAAAAACACCAAAATGTAAATGTAATGGGACAAAAAAAAGTAGAGACATAAATGCTATTAAAAGTCATTGTACATCGCTGATATGATCCTGGTTCATCTTGACTTGTTTGATTTCGGGGGTGTCATACGTGGTGTGGATTTTGTCCTTCTGCTTGTGGTAATCCTCGCGATACATGCGCTATTTAAAAGAGAGAAAGCGACGTTAGATTCCGTCACAGTAAGAAAATGACGCTGAGCCTGGTCTCACCTCATTGATGATCTTGTTGGCTTTCCTGTAGTTGACAAAGTTGACGCTCTGCGGGTGGATTGTGTAGCCCTTGGCCTTGGTCATCTCATAGGCCTCTTTGTACTTCACCTATGTAAATTAAAAAGAAGAAACTCATGAGAGGAGCTCATCGGGTGTCGCTATCGTTATTTTTAGACAGTCGTAGTAGTGGTATACTTACCAGGCTACTAATAAAGCTGTTGTGCTTAGCCTGCTTGATGAGAGGCATGTCGTGGGGTAGCGTGTATCCGGTAGGCATGGAGTTCTTGGTGGCCTCCTTGTACCAGTTCTGAGAGAACACATTTTGCATTTATGTGGTGAAAATTTGATTCTTGCCTTCCCTGGTTTCTGATAACGCTATGTAAAAACTGCCCCTTAAAAGTAAGGGAGCGAACAATATTATTATGAGACCTCCAGAACTCCGTTACAAAGCCTGTCATTACAAAGGGATTAGATAGTAGGTTTACAGCAGTCGAATCACGAAATAGAATTCTGAATCTGAGCGTTCCGCGCCGCGCATGGACAACTGTGCAGTTTCGCTACGGTTTGGCTTTCTTTCTAGCTATTATAACAACACTTCCGGTAGCCCTGGCGGTGGATAGAAATACACCTGCAAAGCCTCAAGCGTCGGTAGGTTTGGAAACACTGGGAATACGTCGTTAAAACTGAGTTTTTAACCAAACTATAGTTGTCATCTGGCTGAATGTTTTCTCTTTCTTTGTTAATATTTAATGCAAAAAATAATTGAAAAGTACTGTTGTAACCCAATCCCTATTGTTGTCCCACCTATGTTACCAAAATTTAAGATTTTTTCAGAAATTACATAGGTGTCAAAAAGGCATCTTGGAGGGCAAACTGGGTTGGTGTGTACATATGAAGAACAGCAAGAAGCTTATCTTACATCACTTCGAATGTGGTGGGCCAGGCGAGCCCTCTCCCCTTCCACGGTAACGGCAGGAGAAGTGCTGGTTCCCTTGATATGGGTATGGTAATCTGAGCGATAGTTCAGCTGGGGAAAGAAATTAAAGTCGGTAAGCGGTGGATTGACATCGCAGTAACGGAAGAAAGGGGAAGAAGTGGCTTACTTCGCTATTGTTGACGGTGTTCTGCTTGGCTGTCTCGTAAATCGGCGTTTCCATCACTACTGAGTAGTCCTTGAACGCCTCCAAACCTTTGGCTTTGTACTTGTTCTAGAATGAAAAAGCTGTGTGATTAACATTTCAGAGCAGATAAAAGTGGCAAAATAAAGTATTAGTAATGACTAACATCACTCTGAATGTCGCCGGCATGCTTGACACGCAAGATTTCCGGCGTGTCCCAGGCATAGCAGCCGATACCCTTCAGCCAGGTCAGGTCGTCCTTGTAGACCACCTGCAAACAAATTCAGTTTGGCAATAACTACATTAAAAAAAAACAAAAAAACGTTTGCAGCAAAAAAATTGACATTTTCTTCCTGGAATTGAGAAATTTCATCTAGTGTTTTTTTTTTTTTTTTTTTTTTAACTCACGTCACTCAGCTGCTCGTTGACTTGGCGCGCCTGGACGTACATCTGCATATCGGGAAGGCAGGTCCACTCGTGCAGATATTTGCGGTAGTTGATTTCGCTGACTTTGTTCTGGGTGCTATGAGCCGATATGATCTCCAGCATGTCTGGGGGGATGTGGTTCTTTGCCTTGGATTTCTCATAGTCCTCGTGGTACAGGCGCTACACAGATGGTGATATATAAATATATATATACATATATATATTTTTTTTTTAAAGAACAAATCTGTAGGTGCATTTACGCTGTAAAATAAAGAATTTGCCTTACATCCAAGACCAGTCTTCCGGCCTTGAGGCAGCGGAGGGTGGCAGGATCGTCCTCAAGAGACTTGGGAAGACTGTACAGGGACTTGAACTTCTCATAGTCCTCCTTGTACTTCACCTGAAAAGCAGACCAAAATCAAAGTTCATTAAGTGCTTGAGGAACTATGTTAGCGGGAAAGTCTTCCTTTCCACAAAGTGATGTTCTCTGATAGTTTATCATTTGTTGACCTTGAAAGAGCAGGCGCTAACATTTCTCTGGAAATGGGATTATGGGTTCACTGTTAATCAAAATCTTACACTATAAAAAGTGTAATCGAATTGAGTCAATGGACCAACCCAACTTTTTTAGCGAATAATTTTGCCCCTAAATGTCATGTCACTGCCGATTTAGGTTATCTTTGACCCTACCATTTTAAAGTGTAATTTTTTTTTTTTTACAACAGTCAACAACAGGGTCAAAAATAACCCCAAATGGGATCAAAAGAGGACTCAGCCCAACTAATTACATTTATTATTTTTAAACCAACTTCTTTCAGAGTGTTAACCATTTTTCGGTTCAAACAATTACATTCTAAACCAAATTCGATCAAGTTTTGACCCAATTTGGCTTACTTCTGACCTAACGTATTCAGGATTTAACAATGTTGGTTAAACCTAAATGCTTTAGAGTGTATTTTGAAATCAACATTTTCTTAACCCTAAAAACCGATGTACCAAAAATGACCTGAATAGGACCAAAAGGGGGGCAACCCAACTGCTTAAGGAATTCATGTTACGCAAATAAATTGGGTCAGTCGACCTTATTGTTTTTAGATTGTATAGTGACCCATCCAATTGATTTGTCGGAAGTGTAATATAAAAATATACTCACGGTGCTGACAATAGTCTTCTGATTTTTGGCGTGCTGCATGGAGGTGGAATCATGGGGGATCAGGTAGCCCTTGGCCTTGAATTTCTCCCAGGCGTCAGTGTAGATTTTCTGAAAATCCACATTATTATCGTCACTTCAACAATTTGTGCTTCTCAAATGGCTTTGCTATCGTATCTCTACGTACGTTGCTGAAGAAATGTTTGAAGTTGTTGCATCTGGCGTAGTCGTAGGTATCCAGAACGGTGGTGTAAAGATGTTTCTCCTTATGATAAGCCTCCCGGTAGTTCAACTGTAGGCACAAGTGACAAAAGTACTCACACTTTGTACGTGTCTATTTTTTTTTTTTAATTAAAAAAAAAAAAAAAAGAGGTTGATGTTAAATGACGTCAGTGGTGTTCCTCTGTTGGGTTTCCACTGACGTCCTTTCACACCAACAGCGCTCACTGTTACGCTCACGTATAAGCACAAAGACTTTTTTTTTTTCAGTCACTTACATCGCTGGCCCAGGTGTGGCCCAGCACAGCGGTCACATAGGCGGGCGTGTCGGTCACGATGGAGTAATTGTTGAATTCCTTCTTGGCCTCATCTCTGTATTTCAGCTGAAAGGCGAAAAGAGGACGTTTTAGTTCCGACACGATTCGACGTGAGGATTGCTTGCCCGATGGCACGCACTTCACTCTGCAGGTCGTAGGCCTTCTTGGCGCGAAGGATCTCCGGCGTGTCCCATACGTAGCAGCCGATACCCTTCAGCCATGTTAGGTCGTCTTTGTAATACACCTAGTAGTTGATGACAAGGGAAAAAAAAAACAGATACATAAGAGACCTTCACTTGGGAAGATATAAAAATAAAAGTTAAGAATTGCTCCCGAAAATACAGATTGCATAGAAACTGAGCAAAGCATGAGGCAGCGGTGTCCAAACTATGGCCCGGGGGCCATTTGTGGCCCACCATTCATATTTTAGCGACCTGTGGCAATAACTGAATATACATTTTGAGATGACCCATGATGCTATTTGAAAAAAAGAAAAAACAAAGCCTTGACATAGCATTTAATTTTTTTTTTTTTTTAAAAACTACTATATATTATATACTGTATGTAACAATTATTGCTTGATTGATATTTACCGTGTTTGATCAATTAAAAAAAAAAAAAATTAAGTGACCCGTACGTCTTTCGCATGCACCCCTCTGGGAAAAAGGTTTGGACACCCCGGCCGTATGGGTTCAGAAACGTACATCGCTGAGAATCTCATTGGTCTTGCGGGCTCGAATGGCGTCTTCCTGATCGGGGTGGCAAGTCCACTGGTGGAGGTACGTGCGGTAGATGACGTCGCTCAGCATGTCCTGGGAACGCTTGGCCACCTGGTTGGCGATGATATCGGATGGAATGTGGGTCTTCATCTTGGTCTGGTGGTAGTCCCGATGGTAAAGCCTCTGGAAGGAAATACCCGGAATGTTCATGATTCTGATAAGATTCCGGAAGCCTGGAAAAGCCTCAATATGGGTTATGAGATTTCTGTTTAGATCTGCTCACCAGTCCTTTGTTCTTCTCTTGACTACCACAGCGGATCACCTCAGGGAAGTCCGCCAAGGTTCCGGCCATGTAGTGACCCTTGGCCTTCTCGTGGGAGTCGTGGTACATGACCTAGAACGGGAACATGATAGGTATTACAATCTGTACCGGTTGAAGAAGCGGAAGAAAGGACAAGCGGTAAGATACTCACGTCACTACTGATGTCTCTGCTCTTCTTTCCGCTGACGAGCGGGATATACTGGTGGTCCAGATGGTAGTCAGCGGCCTTGGATTTGTTCCAGTGCAATTTGTAGAGTTTCTAAAATCAGAGACAGCAAATGCGTTTGTTATATCACATGTGATTGAGAAAAGATCCCAAATAAATGAGACATTTGACTCCCGCTACCTCGCTGATGTTCTTGGACATCTCCCTGCAGTGGGCCAGTTGAGGAGTGTCATCGGAACCGATGTACAAACCCCTCTCTAAGTTGAAGGTTTCTTTGTACTTCAGCTGTGGACATCAAAAGATGCGTAACGAGGTTTACTTAAGTTTATGACCTGCATGCTAATTTCCATTAGCGCATTTAAGGCATTTCACGTTACACGTTATCATTAAGGTAGAAGGTTTGTGTTGCAATTCCCTTTCTCGGTTCATGCTTTAATACATACGTCGCTGAGGTTAGCAGCGTTTATCTTGGCCAAGATAAGTTCTGGGCGGTCCACCACCAGGGTGAATTTTCCAAAGCCGTCGATTGCGTTCTTCTTGTAGAGCCTCTGTGGAAACCAGACATGAAGACATCCAAATGAGAGGCCAGCTACTGAAAGTAAGGTTGAATAATACAAAGGAACAGAACTTACATTGTTGAGAATTTCCTGCGCTTTTCTGGCTTTGACATGGTCCACCGAGTTGTGGGCCATCCACCCGCAGCCCCGCATCCATTCCATATCCGCCTTGTACACAAACTAAGAAAAAGACGAACAACGTCTCGGGATGATTTGAAGTCCGAGCAGTCAATTCTTGGTCGAACTGGTCGATCTGATGACTCACGTCGCTCTGGAGATCGTAGGCTTTCCTGGCCTGGATAACGTCGTTCTGGTCAGGCAGGCAGGTCCATTGGTGCAGCCGGGTCCTGTAGATGTCGTCGTTGACTTGCATCTGGCACTTTTTGGCCAGCTCGAACTGCAACATGTCAACCGGCAGGTTGAATTTGGTCTTGGACTTGTTGAAGTCCTTCTTGTAGAGGGCATCGCTGGCGATCTTGGCCGAGTTGAGGGCCAGCATGAGGAGCGGGTCGTCCTGGATGCTGAGGGCCCCGATGTGGTGCCCCACCTGCTTGCGGTATCCCTCCAGATATTTATGCTGCCGGATAGATGATGGAAATTAGTTCTAATGCCATTTTGGGACATCTCGTCGACATTTGAGCAGCTACTCACTTTGCTTTGGACTTTGGTGTTGCTGATGCACTGCTTTATTCCCACTGTATCTTCGGGCATGAAGTACCCAGTGGCCTTGGTCTTGTCCCAATCTTGAGAATACAGTTTCTGGAAAGAATGCAAGAATGAATGAATTGATTGAAAGATAATGTAAAGTAAAATAAATAAATGTTAGTTTTTGACTATGACAAAAAACAAATCTGTTATAAAACAAAAAAAGAATAATACCAATTAGAAATAGGGTTTCGCAATATAGGCAATTTTTTTTTTTTTTCCAGTCATTCTGGACCATTACAACTTTAATCGATGTAATTAACCCAATAAACATCCACATGTTCAAGAAGCAGGTAATGACCAATCACGGACGAGCTGTATACTGGGTTTGATCCATGTGACAGTCACAAGCCGAGCCGTGATTGGTTGTTACCTGTTATTGCTCAGGCCTAATAGGAGATGCTGAGAAAGAAGATTGAAAATGTAGATCTTTACTGTACTTCCTGTCATGTTCTGAACGTCATCACTGACATGATCAGACCATCCTCTTACCGGGTGAATGTGTTTTGCCGCCTCTTTGGCTGTGACCATGGTCGGAGTCTCCACTAGTGTGTAATTGGTCTTCTCCTGTTGCCAAGCTTCGCGATATTTGGCCTGGAAATAGGTTCAATCCAGTTTAACAAGGGCCAGGAAGAAACTTAAATGAGAAGAAAAAAATCCAGACCTCATTGAGGATGTCGGCGGCATTCTTAGCGCAAGCCAAGTCGACTCGATCAGTTGGAACGCCAAATTTCTGCTCGTCCAGCTTGACCCGATAGCCTCTCTGAAACAAGGCAAGAAATGCGATTTTAGATCTTTTCTGAAACGCTCACGTTCTTCAAATCCAAAACGCATCAGTCAAACTTACTTCAGCCAGGATCTTCTGGGCGTTCTTCGCTTTCAAAACCTCGACGGAATCGTGCGCAATCCAACCGCATCCACGGAGCCACTCCAAGTCAGCTTTGTACACAGCCTGAGGAGCGACACAGAATTAGCGTCATTTTTGGTATTTGGATATGCTACAGAAATTGATTCAAATTTAGTATTTGGTTAAGATAGCACTGTTGGCACTGTTAGCTAATTTATGCTGAACGAAGCTGTAACGGAGCCTGAGCCACAGGTGCCGTATGTCACCTGATGCAAAGGACTTTGTGTCCATGTATTTGTCCAGCTATTATTTGGTAAAGTAAGCTTTACATTGAACTTGGACTTCTGTGTTTCCAGCATGTTTTACTGTCATGCAGGGCATTAACAATTGTTGCTGTGATTGGCTTGACTTTTTTTTACCTGACGTCTACACTAAATAACATGTCAGGTCTTAAGTGATGATTCTTCTTATCCATAAATGTAACAACGCAGGTGTACAAACTTACATCACTCTGGAGATCATAGACCTTCCTGGCCTGGACCACGTCATTGGAGTCGGGCAGGCATGTCCACTGGTGCAAGTGAGTTCTGTAGTTGAAATCATTGACTTGAATCTGGCATTTTTTGGCCAGTTCCAGGTTCAACATGTCAACAGGAAGATGGAATCTGGTCTTGGACTGGTTGAAGTCCTTCTTGTAGAGGTTGTCGCTGGCGATCTTGGCCGAGTTGAGGGCCAGCATGATCAGGGGGTCGTCTTGCACGCTGCGAGCCCCAATGTGGTGGCCCACCTGCTTGCGGTATCCTTCCTTGTATTTGTACTAAAAGAAAGAACAATGAATTAGTTTTCTTTTTTCGAAACTTCATTTACCTCTTCCTTACATCGCTGATGATATCTCTGGAGGCTTTAGCCTTCAGTACGGCGATAGCATCTTCCTTGATATGATAGCCTTTAGCCTTCTGGTCATCCCACGCCATGGTGTAATGTTTCTGCGCAGAATAAATAACAAAATGGTGAAAAATAGATCATTGCCGAATGGCGTACGGTTGCACTCATTAAAGCTTACGTTGCTGATGTTGATGGCATTTGCCTTGGACAGCTCCATGGCCGGCGTGTCTGACGGAAGAACGAAGGACGTCTTTTCGTTCTCCCACAGCTCCTTGTATTTCCTCTGTTGAAAAGAAAACCGTTTTGATGCATGGAGTGCTCTCCAGCAATGAACCCATCTTTTTTTTTTTTTTTTTTTAAATTGTTCTCACATCACTGAGGTTGTCGGAATTTTGCTTGGACAGGACGATCGCAGGCAGGTCCACCACGCTGGTGAACTTGACCGTGCTGGGCGGCTGGCGGTAAAGTCTCTCGTTGAGGATGTTCTGAGCATTCCTGGCTTTGATGACGTCCACAGATTCGTGAGGTGACCAGCCGCATCCCCTCAGCCACTCCAGGTCGCCTTTGTACACGGCCTGTAAGATACAAGAGACACACATTAAATAATACCCAACTTTATTTATAGAGTGCTTCAAAACAACCATTGTTGCATAAAAGGTGCTGTAAATAGAGTAATACTTTGAAATAAAATAATAAAAGACAGTTGAAACAAATTACTAACATAAAAACAAAGGAAGCAACAAACGTACGTCACTCTGGAGATCATAGACCTTCCTGGCCTGGACCACGTCATTGGAGTCAGGCAGGCAGGTCCACTGGTGCAGGTGAGTGCGGTAGTTGAAGTCGTTGACTTGCTGCTGGCACTTCTTGGCCAGTTCCAGGGTCAGCATGTCCACGGGCAGGTTGAACTTGGTCTTGGTCTGCTCAAAGTCTTTCTTGTAGATGTTGTCACTGGCGATCCTGGCGGCGTGGGCGGCCAGCATGATCAGAGGATCTTCTTCAACGGTGCGAGCGCCGATGTGGTGGCCACGCTGCATGCGGTAGCCAGTCTTGTACTTGTACTAAAATTCCAAAGTTAAGTTATTGATCGATGCCCTTTTGGGAGTCAGCAAACTTGTGGCTGAAGTACTGTAGATGCTCCTGACTTACGTCACTGCTAATGTCTCGAGAGGCCTTGGCGGCTACAACCGAAATGGCGTCTTTGGGGAGAAAATAGCCGTTCTTGATGTTTTCCAGGTAGCCTTCGCGGTAATGTCTCTGTTGGGAAAAAAGTATGTTCTAACGCTGATGTACACCATTCATGAAAAAATTAAGATAATTGGTCCTTTGGGTGAAATTTCACAAAGAACCTTAAAGGTTCTACAACTTTATAGTTGAACTTTATTTGATAGATTTTAGTAACTAAGGTTTTACTGCGGAGATAAATGAATAACTACTGCAGAGCATTTTCACTAGAAGTGAAACAAGTTCTCATTTGGTTTGAATGCCTTGGTTAAAAAAATATGCTCGAGGCATTTTTTTAATATACATTGTCAAGAATACTTCACGCAAACCATTGTTAACACTCTGCTTAACAGTAAAACACGCCACCAACGTGGTGAGAAGGCCAGCTTCAAAATAAACCTTTTCAAATAAAGTATGGGCATCAATGCTTTGCTGCACTTTTATTTCAAAGTATATCCCGACAAATGTATTCTTATCCAAATACAGTATCTGATTATTTAATAGAATTTTCAGCAGGATATCTGATAACAAAATATTCAATAGCTAATTTCCACCGTTGAAATTTCACCTGAAAGTCCAATATAATCATTTGTGAGTATTGTCTAAATACTCTGGACAATAACATCATCCTGCATTGGTCAATATGTTACCGGACTGGTGTTGAGCTTATTCTGCTTGGCCAAGATGATCTCAGGTGTGTCAGGCATGATGTGAATGTTAACTTTGTCGCTCTCCCACGCAGACACATATGCTTTCTGCAAAAAGAAAAGGTTGGGTTTTTAGATAGGGATCTTTTTTTTCTGGGCCAATGTTTACACAGTCTGTACCTTGTCCATGATCTGGGCATTGGCCAGAGCCAGAGCGTACGGCATGTCGCTGGTCTTGGCGGTAAATTTGAAGTTGCTGGGATGCTGGCGATAGCGCCTTTCGCTCAAGATATCGGACGCTTTCTTTGCTTGCTCCACGTCCAGTGCGCCAATGGGGACCCATCCATATCCCCTGATCCATTCCATATCTGCTTTGTACACAGCCTATAAGAGGGACGATAGAGACTCCGTGAGTGTCCACTTGGGCGAAATGATTAAAAAAAAATGTTTTTAATGTCAAAATGCTTTGTGCTGGTTCTGGGCTACTTGGCTGAAAAAAAGATTTCAGCATCACTGAAAAAAGGTTGAGAACCATTGCACTGAGCAAATTACTTACGTCACTCTGCAGGTCATACGCCTTCCTGGCCTGGACCACGTCGTTGGAGTCCGGCAGACAAGTCCAGTTGTGCAGATGAGTTCTGTAGTTGAAGTCGTTGACTTGTATCTGGCATTTTTTGGCCAGTTCCAGATTCAGCATGTCCACTGGCAGGTGGAATCTGGTCTTGGACTTGTTAAAGTCCTTCTTGTACAAGTTGTCGCTGGCGATCTGGCCCGAGTTAAGGGCCAGCATGATGAGAGGATCGTCACGGATGCTCAACGCACCGATATGGTGGCCGACTTGCTTGCGATATCCGGTCTTATACTTGTACTGTGTAAAGAGGACAGCGATGAACTCATGGTGGAAATCTAAATTTTGCAAACGATTTGCAATTCATGTCTACGTACATCACTAATGATTTCTCTGCTGCGTTTGGCGGCTACGACGGAAATCGCATCGGGTTTCATGACGTAGCCCTGTCTGAACATGTCCTCCACCGCTTGCTTGTACACTTTCTGGGGGGGAGAAAAGCACATTTATATGAGAAGAGTCTTTGGAAGCATTGATAAGCAAATCAGTGCTTCCAGGGCAAATATTTGACATTGGAACAACACTCACAGTGGATACACAGAATAAATAAACAATTAATTAATTCTTGTGCAATTTTTTAACAAGTGCAATTAGATTTAAAAACAAAAAAAGTGAATGTAGATGATTTCTCGCGGCACACAAGATTTGCAATTACACACTGGACGGGAATCACTTTTAACATTTTAAAAGCGCAAGAAACTATCCAATAAGTTATTGGACCGTGCCTGGAGTCACTATAGTAGAAATTAGGAAACTCTACCTGACTAAGATTGTAAGCATTTGCTCTGGAGAGCAAAATCTCAGGTAGGTCAGCACCGACGTGGTTCTTGACCTTCTCTGCCTCCCATGCAGAGATGTAATATTTCTGTAATGACAAGTAAAACGTTAGAGGAAAGAAAGAACATTTATCATGATATACAACGAGCAGAAAATTGCATACCTTGTCCATGATTTCAGCGTTTGTTTTGGCAAGGACCATGGGCATGGCGGTCATGTCTAACTTGTACTTCAATGCGTCTTGCTTTTGCCTGTAAAGGCGTTCGCTAAGAATTTTGCCTGCGTGCTTGACTTTCTGGACATCAAGCGAGCCAACGGGGATCCATCCTACACCGACAATCTCATCCAAGTCAGCTTTGTACACAGCCTGATGAGGAAAAAAGCACATTGAGGCAACATGAGAAGATAGACGCACAGCCTGGAAGGAAGATTTTTTAATGATTACTATTAGCCTTACATCGCTCTGCAGGTCGTAAGCCTTTCTGGCTTGGACCACGTCGTTGGAATCAGGCAAGCAGGTCCACTGGTGCAAGTGAGTGCGGTAGTTGAAGTCATTGACTTGAATCTGGCACTTTTTGGCCAGCTCAAGACTCAGCATGTCCACGGGTAGATTGAATCGGGTCTTGGACTTGTTGAAGTCCTTCTTGTAGAGGGCGTCGCTGGCAATCTTGGCTGAGTTGAGGGCCAGCATGATCAACGGGTCGTCGTTGATGCTGCGAGCGCCAATGTGATGGCCCACTTGTTGGCGGTAACCAGTTTTGTACTTGTACTGATGGAAACAGAAAAAAAAAAAAAACTCCTACCATCTGATCCTTCCAATAACACTGATGAAGACACATTTTGTTTAGCTAGGCCTGGTAAATGATTAAATATCATTTCCATGTGTATAATACGCAATGGATCTAAATTTTTCTCTATCACATCAAAATATTTGAGCTATAGGGCTCAGATTGGTCGATTATAAGGTGTGTATTTTGCCACTTAATTCCTATACCACATATGCAATATTATTAGAATACCGCAATTGTACTAGAGCTGCATACAAGATACTCTTGTAAAAAAAATTGGGGTTGACTTTCCGTTTTAAGAAAATGAAATAAAAGTGGATTTAGGTACAAGCTTTGGGGAAAAAAATAAACAGAACTTATGGCCACGATTACTCGCTTCAGAGAAAGGGTGTGCTCATCCTCTTAGGTCTTAATATATTTTGTTTTATGTTTGACCTTTGGGAGCTGCACACACCTCTCACCTCACTGTCTCAATTGTGACCACACATTAATTGTCATGTAATTACAGGTGAGTCCAGAATCTCACTACTGATCATTTTGCTAATCTGTGAAGCAATAACCTGACGTGTTAAAAAGAAGTGAAAATCAGCTCTATTTATCTTGTGAGTTTTTTGCTAAACCAAAGACACTTACATCACTGACAATATCCCGGGAGGCCTTGGCACTCTTGACAGCGACGGCATCTGGTGGCAGGAAATAACCCTTTTTGATGGTGGCCTCATAACCTTGTCTGTAGTGTTTCTGTGAAGAAAATAAGTAAAGAAGAATGAATGAAATGCAAAACAGGACAAAGACTGTCATCGGGCGCAAGTGTGATGCAAACCCTGCTCATGTTGATGGCATTCTGCTGAGAGAGGAAGATCTCGGGAGTATCAGGGTTGATGTGCACGTTGGTTTTGTCATTCTCCCATGCTTCGATGTAGAGACGCTGGAACAAACCACAGTTATGTAAAAAAAAAAATATATATATATATATATATATATTTTCATAACTTTCTTGTGTTTCCCAGGATCTCTACCTTATTCATGGTCAAAGCGTTATTCTTTGCCAGTTCCAAGTTCATTGCATTAATAGGGCTAGTGAAGGGAATTTTGCTAGGAGGTTGGCGGTACTTCCTGTCGCTCAAAATCTCAGAAGCCTTCTTGGCCTGCTCCACCTCAAGCGAACCGTCTGGGGACCAGCCGAGACCCTGGAGCCACTTCAAGTCTGCCTTGTAGACAGTCTAGAGTGGTGATGGAATGATTCAGGATTGTGCAAAAAAAAAAAAAAACGAAGAGAATGGTTTTTTTAAGAGCGACACTCACGTCACTCTGCAGGTCGTAGGCGTGTCTAGCTTGGCGAACGTCGTTGGAGTCAGGCAGGCAGGTCCACTGGTGCAGGCGGGTGATGTAGTTGGCGTGGTTGACCTGGATCTGGTTCTTCTTGGCCAGCTCGAAGGCCAGCATGTCCACAGGCAGGTTGAACTTAGTCTTGGACTGGTTGAAGTCCTTTTTGTAGAGGAAGTCGCTAGCGATCTTGGCCGAGTTGAGGGCCAACATGAGGAGAGGGTCGTCCTGGATGCTGAGGGCCCCGATGTGGTGGCCCACCTGCTTGCGGTATCCCGTCTTGTACTTGTACTTTGGGGGGAGGGACATGCGTCTAAATGCTCACGTAGCAAAAAAAAATCGAAAATCTGAAACTTTTTAGGGAAATGTGAATGCTTACATCACTGGCAATGTCCCTGGATGCCTTAGCTGCTTGAATGGGAATGGCATCATGGCGCATGTCGTAACCCTTCTTCTTGGCCTCTTCGTTTGCCTGCTTGTACAGTTTCTGTAATAGTCCAAAACCAAGCGTTAGGAAAAACCGAGGCTGGCATAGCTGAGCTCAAGGCGCATTGTTTACTTACCAAACTGTAGTTGAGATTGTTGGCTTTTGCGAGAACCACGTCCATGGCGTCAGGCATGACGTGGATCTTAGTCTTCTCGTTTTCCCAGGCTTCAATGTAGGCTTTCTGCGATCAAACAAACAATGCTAACTTTAGTTGAATATTCCAGATAACAAACATAATTTTGAATTAAAATCATTTGAACAGATGCATCTTGTCCAAGGTACTTGAATTACCTATGGACTCGTTTCACCCCTAATTTCTTCTTTTAGAGATTATGATAAAATACTTATTCATGGTAATGTGTGGATACCTGATTCATGACTTGAGCATTAGCCTTGGCCAGCACCATGGGCATGTCCTCGGTTGTGACCTTGAACTTGTAGTTGCTGGGGTGTTGACGGTACTTCTGTTCATTCAGGATCTCACCGGCTTTTTTCACCTTCTCCACATCCAGGGAACCAATTGGCACCCAGCCAATACCCTGCTGTAGCTTTAGGTCTTCTTTGTAAACATTCTGGCCAAGACACAAAAGTTCAGTGAAGCATTGACCCTCAATTTACCATCATACTTAATCAGAATTCATTTTCTTACATCACTCTGGAGATCATAGGCGTGTCTAGCTTGGCGAACGTCATTGGAGTCAGGCAGGCAGGTCCAGTTGTGCAGGCGAGTGATGTAGTTGGCGTGGTTGACCTGGATCTGGTTCTTCTTGGCCAGCTCGAAGGCCAGCATGTCCACCGGTAGGTTGAATCTGGTCTTGGACTGGTTGAAGTCCTTCTTGTAGAGAGCATCGCTGGCGATCTTGGCTGAGTTGAGGGCCAGCATGAGGAGAGGATCATCCTGGACACTGAGGGCCCCAATGTGGTGGCCCACCTGCTTGCGGTACCCCGCCTTGTATTTGTACTGCGGAAGGAGCGTGACCATGATTATTTGGGAAACGAGATGAATAGGGTTCCTATGTAGAATTACTGTTAAATTTTGTTCAATCAAAACAACTTACATCACTGGCAATGTCCCTGGAAGCCTTGGCCGCAAGAATGGAAATGGCGTCTTTGCCCAGGTCATAGCCCTTCTTCTTGGCTTCCTCATTTGCCTGCTTGTACAGTTTCTGAAGATACAGAAGACAGCAAATGCGAAAATAAACACATTTAAGCAGAAACTGGGCGGCAGCAACCGAATTACGCTCTTACCAAGCTGTAGTTGATGTTGTTGGCTTTTGCCAGGACAACATCCATTGCATCAGGCATGATGTGGATCATAGTCTTCTCATTTTCCCACGCTTCCTGATAAGCTTTCTGCAATAAACAGCAGGTGATGAGTCTAAGCCAACGTAAAATGATTTTTCCCACAAGGGTGGTGTGTGACTGTAACGTTTGAATACCTTGTTCATGACCTGAGCGTTGGCCTTGGCCAGCACCATGGGCATGTCCTCGGTTGTGACCTTGAACTTGTAGTTGCTGGGGTGTTGACGGTACTTCTGTTCACACAGGATCTCACCGGCTTTCTTCACTTTCTCCACATCCAGCGAGCCAATAGGGATCCACCCGATACCCTGCTGCAGCTTCAGGTCTTCTTTGTAAACATTCTGACCGAGACACAAAGTATTAAGTGAAGAATTATCCACAAATTTACAAGAACACTATTTCATTAGTACACAGTGTTTGAGTTCCATAAAATGTCCTGCATAAGTGAAATCGGCGAAATACAGCTTTTTTATAATATCTCCAAGTGGACGACCCCTTTAAGAACGTCTACTTACGTCGCTCTGCAGGTCGTAGGCATGTCTGGCTTGGCGAACGTCATTGGAGTCAGGTAAGCAGGTCCACTGGTGCAGGCGGGTGATGTAGTTGGCGTGGTTGACCTGGATCTGGTTCTTCTTGGCCAGCTCGAAGGCCAGCATGTCCACAGGCAGGTTGAACTTAGTCTTGGACTGGTTGAAATCCTTTTTGTAGAGGAAGTCGCTGGCGATCTTGGCCGAGTTGAGGGCCAGCATGAGGAGCGGGTCGTCCTGGATGCTGAGGGCCCCAATGTGGTGGCCCACCTGTTTACGGTATGCCGTCTTGTACTTGTACTAAAGAAGGAATTCATAAGACCACATGAAGATTTTCTGTGTGTAATACAACGGCAAAAATGGTCAATCGAAACACGATCTTACATCACTGGCAATGTCTCTGGAGGCTTTGGCTGCTAGGATGGGAATAGCATCGTGGCGCATGTCATAACCTTTCTTCTTTGCTTCTTCATTCGCCTGCTTATATAGTTTCTGGGAGCAGAAAGAAAATGAATAAAACCTTCAAGAATTCTGACTATTTCTGCGAGGAGTCGATGATCCAATCAGGATCATCTGAGGCTTGTATTGCTAAAACTCACCAAGCTGTAATTAGCTTTGTTGGCTTTGGCGAGCACAATGTCCATCGCGTCGGGCATGACATGGATGGTGGTCTTATCCTTGTCCCAGGCTTGAGTGTAGGCTTGCTGCAAAATCGGGGATTGAAAAAAATATATTATTGGCATACCTTGGTTGTCTTCGAACGCTGCTGGAAGCCTACCTTGTTCATGACCTGAGCGTTGGCCTTGGCCAGCACCATGGGCATGTCCTCGGTTGTGACCTTGAACTTGTAGTTGCTCGGGTGTTGACGATATTTCTGTTCACTCAGGATCTCACCGGCTTTTTTCACCTTCTCCACATCCAGCGAACCAATAGGCACCCAACCAGTACCCTGAAGATACTTCAGTTCTTCCTTGTAGACCACCTGCACCATGGATTTTTACACATTTCAGGGTTAGGCAGCCCTTACACATTTTTCCAAAACACCCTCTCATCTTAATTTAATTAAACAGCCAGTATTTAGGCTAGGTCATAATTCAATATCAATATTTAATGCAGTAGACCAAAACTTGAGTCAACCAATATCAAAATAAACTGTGCTCAATATAATATAATATAAATATAAATATAATAATAACACTTATAAGGACATTTGGAGTACAAAAGCATGTTTTACTACAAGATATAATAGTTTTTTTTTCTTGGAAATTGTGTTTAATTTAATTGCATTACCATCTTTCCTCTATGTATTGTTTAATTTGATCTTAAATCCGTTCATAAATGTCTTTTATTTTGAATCGGGGAAAAAAAATATATATACCGGTACATAATGACAGACTGATATGAAATTAGTCATAAAAAGCACATTGTAAAAATAGGTTTGTTATTTATTTATTTGTTGTATATTCTCGAGTTTGACCAGTTAATTTGACTTTTTTAGTTTTTATTCTGTTATTTAATGTTGATGATCATTTTTTCTTAATGATTTTCTATGGATCCTTTCAAAAAGTAAAAAAAAAAATATATATATATATCAACCGAGATTGAAATATTTATATTGTGAATTTGTGAGATATTACGGCCATCCTTAGCCAGGATTAAGTTTATAACAAGAAAAAATAGATTTTTGTTTTCCAGACAAGTATTTTATGCACATTACAAAGGTAAAGTCCAATGATTTAAAGTTATTTTCAAAAGCGAATTTCAAAACTAGAAGTCTAGTCTCATAATATTACATCTGTTAATATGGAAAGGACATTTTAATGCTCTATAAAACAGGACTATATAAAAAAAATACTTACATCACTCTGCAGGTCGTAGGCGTGTCTGGCTTGGCGAACGTCGTTGGAGTCGGGCAAGCAGGTCCAGTTGTGCAGACGTGTGATGTAGTTGGCATTGTTGACCTGGATCTGGTTCTTCTTGGCCAGCTCGAAGGCCAGCATGTCCACCGGCAGGTGGAATCTGGTCTTGGACTTGTTGAAGTCCTTCTTGTAAAGAGCGTCGCTGGCGATCTTGGCCGAGTTGAGGGCCAGCATGAGGAGCGGGTCGTCCTGGATGCTGAGGGCCCCGATGTGGTGACCCACCTGCTTGCGGTATGCGGCTTTGTACTTGTACTGCGAGGAAACGAAGATTTAGCGATAGACCGGCCAAGAAGCAGAGGGAATGTCTTCATATTAAACATTAGATAGCTGTCAAATATTTCTGGAACCAAGTATTTGTTTAGAGGCCTTATTGAACTTAATATTGTCCTCCAGTTTCAACCCATCAGCAGCAGTAATACTTCTAATTTCTGTAGTATTTTATGAAAAAATGAAAACAATAAAATGAAAAAATATAAGTAAGGATTACTTTGATAAACCCGATTTGAACATGTAAAGTGAAATGAGTAAAAGAAGAAAATACACTTACATCACTTGCAATAATGGTTGAGGCTTTAGCAGCTTGCACGGGGATGGCGTCAGCACGAAGGTTGTGACCCTTCTTCTTGGCCAGCTCATTGTCCAGTTTGTATCGTTTCTGAGGGCAACAAGGACAAAATAGTTCAAAATAAAGCTGACATAATAAGCAGCAAAGGTGGTGGCAAGTAACAAAAATTCTGAAGTTCTCACCTCGCTGTAGTTTTTCCTGTTTTCCCGAGCGAGAACAATGTCCATGGCGTCGGGCATGATGTGAATGGTTCTCTTGTCTTGGTCCCAGGCTTTGGTGTACGATTGCTGGAAGCAGAGTTCCGTTTCAGTTATTGAACCTGAAAAGCGGCAAGACTTTTTGTCCTTTCCAGTACCTTGTCCATAATCTGGTTATTGACGCTGGCCAATGCCAGGTCCATGGAGTGCATGTCCTTGGTGAATTTGAAAGTGCTGGGATGCTGGCGGTAGCCATGTTCCCTCAAGATGTTGCCGGCTGTTTTGACTTTCTCCACGTCCAGTGAGCCGATGGGAACCCAACCGATTCCTCGGATGTAGTTTTGGTACTCGCTCTTGTACTCATTCTGTAGGTGAAATGGGAGAGAGCTTGTCAATGACAGAATGGACAATGGACAATTATAAACCAATTGGGGGGTAATCTTTTTTCAGAATTTTAAAACAAGAATGGTTATTGTCTATTTGAAAAAAAAAAAATCGACAACATTTTTCTGATGACTGAAAATTACGATTGGCTTCAAATAATATTTGTTATTGTATTAGCCATAGCAAGAGGACGTACGTCACTCTGAATCTCCATCATGTCCCTGCAGCGGTGCAGCTGCAAGTTGTCCGGCAGAAGGCAGTAGTCGTGAAGGTAGGTCCTGTAGCCGATCATGGTCTGCACGGCCGAGCCGTGCTTGGCGTGGGCCACGCTCATCATGTCCACCGGCGTGTGGTACTTGAGCTTGACCTCGTGGTAGTCCTTCTTGTAGTTCCTGTCGCTCTGGTGCTTGGCCACCTCCATGTAGTGGACCAGCAGGGGGTCGTCCTGCAGGCTACGGAAGCCCACGTGGTGGCCTCGTGCTTTCTCGTAAGCTTGTTTGTACTTGTACTAATGTAAAAAAAAAATCAATCAGGTATACCAACTCCAAAAACTGGGGAAAATTAGGTGAAGGTGCAACTAATTGATAATCAATTAATCAATTATTATTTTTGATAGGATTACTCAGTTAAAGGCCTAAATTTCATCCACCTCTAATAGACAAATTAATAAATTATAAAGATAAGCGTTGGTTGCCGTAATATTAGTACGTCAAAATCCTACTATGTTGATTTGTTTTCTTCACTCACGTTGCTGGCAATGTTAGTACTGGACTTGGCGGCCACGATTGGGATGGCGTCGGCTCGGAGGTCGTAGCCCTTGTTGGCCATTTCCACAAGGCCAGCTTTGTACCGTTTCTGCGGAAAGAAGAAAGACAATCACATGGCTGAAAAATAAGTTAAATTTCTTTAATTTGTCATCTTACATCGCTCATGTTGATGGCGTTGGCTTTGGCCAGGACAATCTCAGGAGCGTCCGGCATGACGTGAACCGTCAGTTTGTCCTTGTCCCAAGCGGCCGTGTAAGCTTTCTGAAAGTTGATTTCACAGAAATGAGCATTTTTATCAGGGGGAAGAGCAAAAGAGATCAACTGGAGTGTCCCGCACCTTGTTCATGATCTGATTGTTGGCCGTGGCCAAAGCCAAGTCCATGGAGTCCATCAGTTTGCTGTACTTGAAGTTGGACGGGTGAGTGCGGTACTTGTTCTCGCTCAGGATATCCCCGCCCACCTTGGCGGTTTCTACGGCGAGCGAGCCAATGGGGACCCAGCCGATACCTTTGACAAAGTTGTTCCAGTCGTACTTGTAATCGCACTGGAGAGAAAAAGACACCATGAGGGAATGGGCTGAAAAACATACTGGAGCTGATGGTTCAAAAAGACCTAAAAGCTTCCGCTTATTACCGCCAAGAACGCCGCTAGAAAGCAGGTGTCAAACCCGAGGATTGGGTGGCACATGTGGCCCTCTTTCTCATTTTTGACGGAATTTTTGGGACTTGGTTAACATACATCAGGGGTCAGCAAACTACAAAACGTACAAGACTTATCTTTTTTTTTTTTTAAATTATGATGAAAGATGGAAGTCTAACACACCATGTTTGTATAGCCATAAAACACAATATTCAATGTGCTTCGAAAAAAAAAAATCAGTCAAAACCACTCAAAATAGCTGGTACAGAAGTGGGTCTTGAAAAATGGCTGGACGTGTATGAGTGAAGTAACCCACTTACTAACCACACTTAAATTAAAGCCATAATAAAATGATCCGAATGCAGCCACTCAAAAATGTTTTTAACTCATTTGATCACGTTCGGATCATGCAATCAGATGTCCATTTAATTTAAAGGCTCAACTTGGATCACAATGATAACTTACATCACTGGACTGTGCGTTCATGGTGCGAGCCAGCACGAAGTTCATGGCGTCGGGTAGAAGAGCGTTTGTGTGGAGGACCTTCCTGTAGCCCGCCATGGTCTGAGCGGCCGAGGCCTGCTTGGCGTGGACCACGCTCAACATGTCCACGGGCGAGTGATATTTGAGCTTAGCCTGGTGGTAGTCCTTCTTGTAGTTCCTGTCGCTCTGGTGCTTGGCCACCTCCATGTAGTGGACCAGCAGCGGGTCGTCCTGCAGACTGCGGAAGCCCACGTGGTGGCCCCGAGCTTTCTCGTAAGCCAGTTTGTACTTAAACTGCAATGGCGGATCAAAATAGTTAGTTGGTAGAGCGTAATGGCAAAATATTTTCGGGGTGACTTACGTTACTGGCGATATTTGTTCCTGTCTTGGCGGCGACGATGGGAATGGCGTCTGCTTTCAGATTGTAGCCCTTTTTGGCCATCTCCGCCACACCGGATTTGTAAAGTTTCTGAGGGATAAAACAACAAATATCAGGACTCGATCCAGATTTTAGAGATGACTTCAGACAATCGTTATTCTTGATTTAACATTTTAAAGGAGAATTTACATCACTCATGGTGATGGCGTTAGCCTTGGCTAAGACAATCTCGGGAGAATCCGGCATGATGTGAACTGTACGTTTGTCCTTTTCCCAAGCAGCTGTGTAAGCTTTCTGAAAATGAAAAGCACAGGAAAAAATAAAAATAAAAATGATGAGCATCAGCTTAAAGGGAGCTAGTCTACATGTGTAGCCATTTTCAGCAGTAAAAAGGTTTTTTTGTGAATAATTTATTTAATGACTAAATCATTTTTCATGCATATATTATGAACCTTACAGTCAACTGAAAAGGGTATCACATGTGCTGAAGGCTCAAGTAATTATTGACCAATCATGGTTCAACTTGTTTAAGTCACATGACCAAAAAGTGAGCTGTAATTGGTCAATACCCGAGCCTTAAACTCAGGTGATGTCATTTTCAGTCAGTACGTGAAAAAAAAATGTCTTTAAAGCTATTACTTGTATATGAAAGATAATTGATTGATGAACTTAATTATACAGAAAATATGAAGTTTTTATGAATGAAAAGGGGTAAATAAGTAAACTATTGAAACGCTCGGCACCTTATCCATGATCTGGTTGTTGACGGAAGCCAAGGCAATGTCCATGGAGTCCATCAGTTTGCTGTATTTGAAGTTGGACGGATGAGTGCGGTACTTGTGCTCGCTTAGGATATCGCTTCCAACCTTGGCGGTCTCTACCGCCAGCGAGCCAATGGGGACCCAGCCGATACCTTTGACGAAGTTGTTCCAATCGTACTTGTAATCACACTGGTGGAAGGAAGGAAGGCAAGAAGGCATCAATGATTGTTTTTTGGTCGATTTTCTAAACTGTTTGGACTTTTTGACCTGAATGAAATGCTTTTTCAGTGCATTGTATAATGGATGGATAAATCGATGCATTTTCTATTCCATTTTTGTTATTTGCACTGTGCTGAGGACGAGCGGTTTATAATTATGTGTGGACATTACTGACACATTGTGTCAAATTGTAAAGGTTTACCAAGATATTCGTTTAACTATTTACTATAAGCCAAAAAGACAGACAGTTATTTTGCTGGAAGCAAAAGAAGGTCAAGGCTAACACAAAATGGTTTGTACTTTTGCCTTGGCTGCCCACCCACAGGGAGGACAACTCTGCCTAGCTCATGTGACTATGTGTGACCTTATGGTCTTAACAGGTCATAACAACCTGAAGGCCTAGCTCAATACCGTACGTGCAAAAGAGGCCAAATCTAATACAATGAACCTTCAAGAATGCTCTGTTTGTAAGGTTAATGCTTCCCTGAACCCCGCAAAAATCAAAACAGACTAGTTGGATCTTGAAGGTAGGTTGCACGTAAGATGAATCCCCAGACAGAGTGGAAAACTGAAGTAAAACTTACGTCACTGGACTGTGTGTTCATGGTGCGAGCCAGCACGAAGTTCATGGCGTCGGGTAGAAGAGCGTTTGTGTGGAGGACCTTCCTGTAGCCCGCCATGGTCTGGGCGGCCGAGGCCTGCTTGGCGTGAACCACGCTCAACATGTCCACCGGCGAGTGATATTTGAGCTTAGCCTGGTGGTAGTCCTTCTTGTAGTTCCTGTCGCTCTGGTGCTTGGCCACCTCCATGTAGTGGACCAGCAGCGGGTCGTCCTGCAGACTGCGGAAGCCCACGTGGTGGCCCCGAGCTTTCTCAAACTCTTTCTTGTATTGCACCTAAGAAACAAGGTGGATTCTGCCGTTAGACCTTTTTATCGGTTGTACTACAATGTTGCCACATCCAGTAAAAAAAAAATTGATTTCAACGGAGAGATTTTACACACATTGCTGGCAATATGTCTGCCGTGCTTGGCATGCTGGATTGGAATGGCGTCCGGCTTCAAGTCGTAACCTTTGGCGATATCTTCCAGCCATTTTTGCTTGTAGAGACTCTGCAGGGGACAAAACATACATTCATATCTGTGTCCAACTCATCAAAATTGACCTCCGTCAATGTTGTTTTCTCACCTCACTGATGGTCTGAGCGTTAAATTTAGCCTGGATGAACTCAGGGCTATCGGCAGGCAAGTGGTAAGTATGCTTGAACTTCTCACCAGAAGCTTTGTAGGCCGACTGGGGAGGTGAAAGACATACAATTGTAAAGTTCCAATGCACAGTTTCAACACAAACGTCTGCCTGAGATCCGAGTTTCTCGTACTGGGTGCAGCTGCTTGGAGTTGCTGAGCGCCAAGGTCATGTTCATGCTGTCAGTGGTGCTAGTGAACTTAAACTTGCTGGGATGCTGACGGTAGTTGATCTCATCCAGGGCCGCCTTGGCAGCTTTGGCCTTCTCCACGTCCAGAGAACCGATCGGAACCCAACCGGATCCTTTGTAGTAGTTTGTGTAGTCGGATTTGTAAACATTCTGGAGAAAAGAGCAGATATTTTAACGTTGTTTAAATTAGATAACGTAATCATGGATTTATTTTTTCAGTGTATGTTCAATTTAAGACATTGCACCTTCAGATTTTTTTTTGTTCGACATGAAAACAAATATAAGTGTCAAAGTTTAACATTTTTCTTATTTTTAAATTTGGGAGAATTTTAAATAATGCGGATTTCAGGGAGCTATTTACTTGTTTAAGTTTTCATTTAACCAGGAACACATGAAACTTTTTGTTCAAATTTTAAAACAAAAATGACTATTATCTAAAATTAATTAATAAAAAAATCCGACATTTTTCAAATCTGAAATTTGTTCAACATATTCATAAAGACGTTTGACTAATAATAATTGATATCGTTATCGACCATAGCGATGTATCCACTCAATTAGTCATTTATATTTGCTGAAATTAATTGTTCTCTACAAAAAATAATTTCTAAAAATATTTTTGGGTGTCTAAAATGGATCAAATACAGTACATGCATACGTACATACTGTATATTAATATGGCTTTGGTTTTCATGCCATTTTCATACAGAATTTTCCATTATTGCTGGCAGGTATCTATATTCAAATTCAGTCAAATCTTTCCAATTTTGGTATTTTATGTCATTTTTGAAGCCCACTTTTTGCAGCGTCAAGAAAGCAACGAAAAGCAAGAGGACGTACTTCACTCTGAATCTCCATCATGTCCCTGCAGCGGTGCAGCTGCAAGTTGTCGGGCAGAAGACAGTAGTCGTGAAGGTAGGTCCTGTAGCCGATCATGGTCTGCACGGCCGAGCCGTGCTTGGCGTGGGCCACGCTCATCATGTCCACCGGCGTGTGGTACTTGAGCTTGACCTCGTGGTAGTCCTTCTTGTAGTTCCTGTCGCTCTGGTGCTTGGCCACCTCCATGTAGTGGACAAGCAGGGGGTCGTCCTGCAGGCTACGGAAACCCACGTGGTGGCCACGCTCCTTCTCGTAAGCTTGTTTGTACTTGTACTGTAAAACACAAAAGAACAAAAAAAAAAAATAGGGAATAAACCTCAAGTGGGAACAGTCGAAAGCACCGAGGCTGCGTTTTGACCACTCACATTGCTGGCAATGTCTCTGGAAGTCTTGGCTGCCACGATAGGGATGGCATCCTCCTTCATGTGATGTCCTTTGAGCAGGTCTCGACGGTAAGCATACGTGTAGTAATTCTGAAAATGAATTTGTATATGTCTGACAATATTCAAAAATTTGCTTCAAGGAAATGGATATTGTGCTGCTCCTGTCAGTGTTCACACATTCGCCACATGGGGGCAGTATAATAAAGACAGAAACCAATGGAGACTCATTCCGCAATTAGGATAATTTTGGCACATCTTGGTAATTTCTCAGTCAACTTTTTGATGTGCTTGACTTGTAATAGCTTCAGCTTAATAGCTGCAAGGTCTTGATCTCTTAAATTTCTTAAATTTGAAGGTTTTTCCAAACTTTAGTGTGTGCCTGCAAGTCTACATGTGTTGCCCCACCAGTTGTGAGTGTATGTATACATGTGTATAGATAGATAGATAGATAGATAGATAGATAGATAGATAGATAGATAGATAGATAGATAGATAGATAGATAGATAGATAGATAGATAGATAGATAGATAGATAGATAGATAGATAGATAGATAGATAGATTTCAACAAGGAATGGCAATAAAATGGCAATAAAGCTGAGCAGTGCTTCTAACCGGGCTGAAGTTGGCAGCGTTGTACTTGGCCTGCATCAGTTCAGGAGTATCAACAGGCAGATTGTAGGTATGCATGAACTGTTCGCCACTGGCTTTGTAGGCTTTCTGCAGGCAAAACCAGGAAACTGCGTTAAAAATATAAAAAGGTCACCAGCGAGAGCTTTGTGAATAAAGCACTCACCGCGTTGAGAATCTGGGCGTTGGTTTTGGCCAGCTCCATGCTCATGGAGTCGGGCGGGCTGGTAAACTTGATGGTGTCTGGGTGCTGCCTGTACTTCTTCTCATCCAGGGCCGCCGCAGCCGCCTTTGCCTTCTCCACATCCAGCGAACCGATCGGGACCCAACCGACACCCTTGAAGCAGCTCTCGTAATCCTGTTTATATTGGTACTAAAAAAAAAAAAAAAAAGATGGTCTATTACCCAAAAAGCAAACAAGTGAAAAAGCAGTGGTGAGAGAAGCAATTGATTACTTCATCTACCTCTTAATGATTGATGGCAACATTTCAGTCTATCTTCGCCATGTTTCTTACAACAGATAAATCCATTTTTGAAAACCTTCAGCAACTTTTCGAATTTCTTGCAACAAATTAATAGCTTCGAAAAGTTATTTGGAGACAGGACTTTGAGTGGGAACTTCATATATTCATACCAATTTGGCACTTTTGTTGCTAGCATTAGCAACTTTTGAGAATTGACTTCTCCCTTAGTAACTTTCGAAAGTTGTTTATTTTTTTTTAAACAAAAACACAACTAAATAACAACTGATTTAGCAGCTTTTAAAGATAAGTATTTGGAGACTCAGATTCAGTAGGGACTTTAAGCTACATCTATGACTCTAATGCTAATTTAGCACTTTTATTGCTGGCCTTTTTTTTTGTCAACTTTTCACACTTAACTTTTCTCACAACAAATTAATTACCTTTCCAAAGTTATATGGGATTATTTCTTAACGGCTTTTGATAAGCGACTAAAACACAATAAATGCTAATTTCGAATAGCTTGGCATGTTTCACCCCAAAAACAAGCACCTAGGAAAAAATGTACAGATAAGTAACTCAAACCCTTAGAACGTACGTCACTGGCGTTGTAGTTCATGTTGCGAGCCAGATCCAGGTTCATCGCGTCCGGGAGCAGGCAGTAGTTGTGCTGGGGCTGCTTGTAGCCGATCATGGTCTGCACGGCTGAGGAGTGCTTGGCGTGGGCCACGCTCAACATATCCACAGGCGTGTGGTACTTGAGCTTGACCTGGTGGTAGTCCTTCTTGTAGTTCCTGTCGCTCTGGTGCTTGGCCACCTCCATGTAGTGGACCAGCAGGGGGTCGTCCTGCAGGCTACGGAAACCAACGTGGTGGCCTCGCTCTTTCTCGTAGGCTTTCTTGTACTGGACCTACAAGGGGAATTGCGGTGTTGTGTTAAGCAGATGTGGACTCAAATGTTAAACAATGGGAAGTCAACAAGAATACAACATCAAACTATTCACCACTATTCTGCGAACTTTTTTTTTCTTTCATTGGCCCTAATCCTCTTCAGTGGTATATGTACTCTGTAGTGAGTACACAGAGTGACTACTCATACAGTTATCGGTCTGAAAAAAAAGTGGTATCAAACATCCCTAGTTTTGAACGTGCTACAGTAGCTAACACAAATATTAGCAATGAAGAAGCAAATTAAGACTTAGGTGGACTTGCTTGAAATTTGTTGGGCCTTTCTTGAAAGTTGAAAGTTAAGACTTGAAACTAACTTCTACCTCTTAGACACCTGGGTACATTTGGTTTGTGAATTTGCCCGTCACTCACATCGCTGGCAGCATTTCGGGCAGCTTTGGCGGCGACAATGGGGATGGCATCGGGCTTCAGGTCGTAGCCTTTAGCGATGAGGTCCTGCCAGGCGTACTTGTAGTAGTTCTGAAATTGTGTACCGAAGATGCCACGGATCAAAAAGTGAAAGTAATGTCCCATCGAGATTGTGTCTTTGCCATACGTTGCTGATGTTGTAGGCGTTGCACTTGGCCTGTAGGAACTCGGGAATGTCAGGAGGTAGGGAGTACTTCTGGTGAATGTCCTCCAAACCTTGCTTGTAGAACATCTGAGAGAAACAAAGCCCGCATTGGAAAGAGTTCGCTAAAGTCGAAGCAGGAAACGTGTCTGTCGCATCTCACATCGCTCCTCTGCAGTTGGTTAACTTTGGCCTGCATCATGACCGGATGGTCGTCGATAGATGTGAAGGGGATGGTATCAGGGTGCTGTCTGTATTTTTTCTGCACAAAATAAAAAAACGCATCAAATAAAACCTTTGTTTTAAAACGTTATTTTGTCCTGATGTGTGTTGATTGTTGGACGAACCTCACTAAGGATTTCCCCGGCGTGCTTGGCCTTTTCCACATCCAAGGAGCCAAAGGGCACCCATGGGGTACCCTTGGTGTAGATGTTGTAATCATACTTGTACTCATTCTGAAGGAAAAAGACATCAAGGATGACGACATTTAGTGAGGCTTTGACTTGAATCACTTGATTTTTGCCACAGTCTCTGTTAGCATAAGCCTAGCACGTGTTTTAGACAGACCCTTAGCTGCTGTAACTTTCCATTGCTTTCGTTGCATTTAAATTTTGGTAGCCGCCATTTGAGCGCGGTTCCCAATTGGTGCGGAGACTCACGTCGCTCTGGATGATGTTGGCCTTCTTGGCCTGGTCCAGGTGGACGGCGTCAGGGGGCAGGAAGAAGTTGGTGTTGATGCTGCGGTAGCCAGCCATGGTGGAGACGGCCTGCGACTTCTTAGCCTGGGTGACGGACATCATGTCCAGAGGCGTGTGATACTTGGTCTTCATCTTCTCGTAGTCCTTTTTGTACTCACGCTAAGGGAGGAGAACTCGAGTTGAATCAAAGCGGTCCTGGACCCAGCCAGTAGACCTGAAAAGTTTGAGAACCAAAAGGACTAAGGAAAAGTTTGTTTACATCGCTCTGGATCTTGGCCACGTGAACCGAGTGCATGATCTTGGGATCGTCGTTAATGCTGAGAGCGCCGACCATCTGACCCTTGTTCTTCTCGTACTCCTTCTTGTATTTCACCTACAAGAAACGAATCCAAAAAATCTTGTGATTCAATTCTAATGCTTTTAAAAGATTTGCGAATGGCATACGTACGTCGCTGGCGATGTTGGTGTGAGCCCGGGCGGCCAAGATGGGGATGGCGTCCTCCTTGATCTCAAACCTCTTGGCCTTGGTTCTCTCCCAGTCGTATTTGTAGCAACTCTGTAAGGAGATTCTGGCATTCAGTGTCCTGCCCATGTCGTGTGTATTGACGGTCCATCTTAAGGCGGTCGCTTACATCACTGAGGTTGAAGGCGTTTACTCTGGACTGGATGAAGAAGGGGTAGTCCGGAGGCAGACTGTTCTTGCATTTGGTCTCTTCGTACTGTGCCTTGTAGTTGAGCTGCAAGGAATCCAGCACTAATTAAGCACATCAATTTCAACTTTGAGTTTCCCCCTCAGTCTTCTCTTGCACTCCCCGCCAGGCTTAGTCAGATATCTAACTTGTTGCTAAGTAAATCACTGCACCAGGGGTGCTATAACCTTTTTGTCTCAAGATCTACTTTTCTAGCAGACAACATTCCGAGAACGCATTGGATTTGGGGACTTCCTGCTTTCACAGTCTGGTGTGGCTGAGTGCATACTGTCCTACAATGTGTTATTGTTGTGATTGATTGTGCAATTAACCTTAACATTTGAATACCTTAATATTTTAGCTGATACAAGTTCAAAATAGTAACTGTATCTTCTTGCGTCTTGAAAACGCTATGATGTCACTGTTAATTAGAGCCCTCTCATGATGCATTTCACTATGATCAATACCAGGGATCCCCTTATTAGATGTTCCATAAAAGTTTTTCTCCAGTGAGTATCAATGTTAGGAATCAAGGGATTTCACTTCTTTTATTATTCATTGCCACTTTTACATTGCAGTCTTGTGAATTCTTTCTCACTGATGCACTGACTACAAGGAGAAAATTTGTGCTTCTCCTGTAATGTCAACCTACCAATGTTTTGAAGATTATACATATACAAAAGTTACATAAACAAAAGTAACTAATGGCAACCTCAGCAAGTAACTTTAAGCTCTCGGCTTTTAGCAAAGTTGTTTGCGACCTTGTTTTTTTTATTTTGTCAGTTTTTTTTTGCATTTCTCACAATGTCATGTGATTTATCAATACTATCTTTGTGATTGACGCATTGAGCCCTCCTGCCCTACATGAAGAATGGCGCCCTCGTGTAGAATTTAAGGGGCAAAATGTTCCTAACACTTTCAATGTTCCCTCTTTCTTTTACATGGCTACCAATCAATCGCACAATCTGGGTGAGACCAGATCAAAACTTGGATTGGGTGTGAACAGTAAAATGAAGGATCACATTTCCATCCATTTATTTTCTAGCTAGGGTCACGGGCGCTTCATTCCATAATTTCCAGATGAGATTTGACCACCACATTTTATAATCGGATTGGCCCTCTTTAGTTTCAGTGACTATCAAATGCTTAATCTGGATCAGTGATTCAAGCTTCAAATGCTACCAAATGCGTGGCCCAGAAAAAACCTGGTTGACATTTCAGCAAATCCATCTAACATGTTTGGAGATCCTAAGCTGTTCATGGTAACTTCTGCTTATTGCCAAACGGCACTTGATCTTGGTGCTATGTGATCGACTACACTAAAAAAAAAAACAGGCCCAACAGGCAAAAGGAACAAGTTTCATTCAGGTGCGTAGTTTTCCTACCAATTGGGCAATCTTGATCAAATCAAGAGCAGATTTGGGTAAACCTCTACATTCATCTGTTGTTTTGACTTTGTAAAATTTTGAACTAAGAGTTAAAAAAAAAGTTAGATGATGATGATTTTCTTGTATATTTTGCATCAAAGCACTGCATTAACTGATTTTTAGTCACATAGGGGTGCAGCAATGTCCCAGTGGACTTAGTCTCAGATGACTGTCTCTATTCTGAGTTTGCTGAACACCACTTGCTATATTTACTCCAGAGCCAGACTGATCTTGGGTTTCCATGGCCACAAGTGGACAGCTGGGCTTCCTGCATTTTTAAAAGTCATCTGCATATCTGGCACAGAGAGGATGTGGCTTTCTAGTCCTGGTTTTTGGGGAGCGCTTGAGAATCTGGGTTCAGGGTGTCATACGTACGTCGCTCAGCTGTTTGGCGTTAATGGCCGCCTGAACCAAAACCGGTGAGTCGGTCACTTGCGTAAATTTCACTTTGTCGGGGTGCTGCCGATAAACGTTCTGCAAGACAGAGGAAAAGCGGCGTAAGATTCTACCCGAAGAAGACCATCGTGGCCTTAAATCCTGAGTCCAAGTCCTTCCTCACATCCTTGCATTCCTCTAGCTTCTTGGTGGCTTCATACTCGGGCGTGATGGTTTGGGGGAAGAAACATTGAGTTTTCATGTCTTCGTAGTCGGCTTTGTAAAGTTTCTGCAAATCCAAAAAAATGCAAAATTGTCAATTTGTGGGAGGGGTCAAATAATGATTGGAAATGGAAAGTCCACAAACCTCTTTCTTCAGGTCCTCAACTTGTTGGCAGTGAAGCATGTAGACATCCTCGTAGCTGCCCAGGTAGTGACCCTTTATTTCATTGTCGTACTTCTCTTTGTAGTGCGTCTGCAGATAAACAAGCCGGCAGTTGTTTTAAGACCAATTTTTAAGACCATCTTTGACGTTTACAACCGTCTATGGCAGTGACTGAACTAATGAAGGAAAGCAAGCATCTTGTCCTTACATCCGTGAATTGTTTGAGAACCGAGTCCAGTTGGTACTTGGGCGTCTCGCAGTAGTTAATGCTGAACCCTCGTGACTTTTCGTAGTTGTCCTTATATACTTTCTGCAAAAGACAACAGAAAAGACAGCAAAAAAATCTCAGGCGTTTCTCTACTCAAGTCAAAATTTGAGCATAATCACGTACGTCACTGAGGATGGTGCCGGCGTATCGGAGCTGCCTGAGCAGCGGGTTGTCGCTGGCCGGCAGCGTATTGTAGTCCGACTGTGCCTTGGTCTTCTCGTATTCCTTCTTGTACTGCACCTAAACCCACAAAATTGGACACACCAATGGTATTGTGGATGCAAAAAAAAAAGTTTAGCTACCATGTTCTGTTATATACAACATTTTTCTCAAAACTAAACCACTGCTCGTCATTTTACATCTACTGAATAATTGCATTATATAGGAGCGTTTTGGCAACAACTCTTCACAACAATCAGTGCGTTTGTGTGAGTGACAGGGCGGCGTGGAGGAGCACGTATGTGGGAGGGGGTGGGGTGTGAGCGGATACATGTGGTAATGACTGTGAGACAACACAGGCAAAGCTTGGCCTTTTAAGAAAATATGCATTGCATGCTGGTGCACTGTGTGTAGTTTTTCAACTGATTTTTTTTGGCGTGTGTAAAGAAGTGGGCAAGGAGTGGCAATATTTCACTTTTCAATGAGTTTCGATGACTCACGTCGCTGGCGGAGGTGCCGGCCTTCTTGTGGGTTTCGTAGACGGGTGTTTCAGTTTGCATGAAGTAGATTTGGTCTTTGGTGTCCTCGTGTTCTTGCGTGTATTTCCTCTGCAAGGGAAATAAAATTTAGAACTAGCATCTGGCGTGCATGCTAACTCTGCATCCTTCGATTATCAAAGTAAAATAAAAGGCATCTTCAAAAATGAACTTAATTACACCATACCTGTTCTTTGACTTATGACTTTCTTGTCTTGCACACAACAAATACTTCACATTAAAAAAAAACAAACACCAACTTTAAATGTATTCGATAGTAACCTAAAACAAAGGATTTTAAAAAAAAATTAATCCAACAAACTTGATCAAAGTACCAAATAAAACTGATTTAAAAAAAACTACCGCTAAGTCAAAACAAAATGAGCTCTGAATGAAAAATGCAAAAATGGTCCATCCGTGTGTGTTGGTCTCACATTGCTGAGGTTGTCCATGGCCACCCTGGCCATGGCCACATCATAGTAGGGCGTCTCGCACCATTGACCCTTCACGGTTTGGTTGTACGCCTCCTTGTACTTCAGCTGAGGGCAAAAAATAAAATGAAAACATGAATAGCCTACATTGCCTGATTTTTTTTAAGCCAAATTCACTCGCACTTGTAAACAAAAGAGTGATGTCTGTTCTTAAATTGTTTTTAATATTGTTTTTGGGTAAAGTTAAAACAAATGACAAATTTGAAATCTATACAGTACAAACCAGAATTTGAAATTTGAAAAGAATTTGTGCTAAAACTTACATCGCTGCGCTGGTCGGCGACTTTCTTAGCCAGCTCCACCTCGGGGGGGTCGGGCAGGACAGTGTACTTGGCCTTGCGTTCATCGTGACCTTTCTTGTACTGGACCTGGAGGCAGTTCCGTCGGAACGTCAGCAAAATGTCCCAACGTGGGTAAAAAGGGCAATATTGGTGGCAGCGAACTTACGTCACTCAGCACCTCCTGAGCCTTGGCCACCCGACGCAGTTCAGGGCTGTCTGTGTACGGGCAGAACATGGTCTTCTCCTCGTCCCAGTCCTCTGTGTACATTTTCTACACCGCCGCAATCCACACACAAGTTGTTTTATTCACAATGGAAACTGTACGGTCATGGGTTCGGTTACGGTTCTTTTATTCAAGTCTTTATTTTATTAAGTGTTTGTATTTATACTTCAATGCGAGCCATAAGTACTACATCATAACTGACATTTAAAAAAGAAAAAAAAGAAAAAGTCTCACTTTACTGCAGTTGGCTGCATTCTTGACAGCCAAAACCAGTTCTGGGGCATCTGGGGGCAGCAAGTACTTGTCCTTGGTCTCATCCCACTTTTGCCGGTATAGGACCTGTGCGTGCATATATCGATGAATTTTCCGTTGCGTTCCTTGTGATCTGCGCTCACCGAACCCACCTTGCTGATGAGATCCGACACCTGCTTAACATGTGCAATCTCTCGCGCTTGGCCGTCATACATGCTGCCCGTTTTGGACTTGTTGCCCTCCATGCGATACTTAATCTGTGGAAGGAACCCAGCAAATCAGCACCCCTTTTGGACAAAACCAAATGGAACCACAGGATTTTGCAAACTCAGTTCTGTGATTTTGCAGCAGATTCACTTCAAGATGCTGGAGTCAAAAATTGGAAGTGCTACTAAAGTTTTGGTGCGACAGACATATGTTGAAAGATGACAATTAGATTACATTAGATTAGACAATTAGCAGCAACAATGACAGCTATAAAAATGGCAAAAGCATAAACAATGATAATATAGTGACAACAACATCACCAGCGGCAACACTACAGCAACAACAACTACAGCGACGACCACAACCAACAATAACGGCGACATCAGCAGCAATAACAGCAACACCAATGGCAGCAATAACGACAGCTAAAGAAACAGCGTGAACAACGACGACACAATAAAAACAATAACTACAACAACAAAAGCAGCGGCGTGAGAAACAACGCCAATAACAAACAGCGACAACAATAACAATGACAGCTAAAACAATGAGAACTATAACAGTGACAACTAAAACTACAACAAAAGTAGCAACAATGACGGCTAAAACAGAAACGATGGCAGCAACTATGACAGCTACGACATAGGCAACAGCAAGAACAACGATGACAACTTTAACAGTAACAACAACAATAACTACGCCAAGAATGACGACAACAATAACATTGGCAGCAACAATTACAACAATGACAACAACTACAGTATAACAACTACAACAACAGCAGTTACAACAATAATGACAAGAACAAGAATATGTACCTCGCTGAGCTGCTCCTGCGCCTTGCGGATGCGAATCATCTCGGGCGTGTCGGTGGTGATGGCGGGAGGATTCCCTCGAGACTTGTCGTACTCCTGCCGATATTTGTTCTGCGGGCCAGAAAAAAGACAGGTCATCAGGACAGGGACAAAGCCTCGCGGGCGAAAAGAAAAGTGGTAAGTGGAGGCTCACGTAGCTGAACTGCTCCAGCATCTTCTGGCTGTGAGCCAGGTACGGGGTCATGAACTTGGACGTGTCCACTTTCACCTTTTTCGACACCTTCCTGATGGGCACGCCCGACTGTGGAGAGGCACAAAGCGAGTCACGCGTGCAAACGTACACATGGAGCTATCACAAATGGGTGCTACTTTCTTATTCTACCAAAAAAAAAAAGTCATGCATAAAAAAACAATCTATTGGGAAAATAGGGAAAAGTAAAAAAAACTTTAATAGCATTTTTTTCCACCTAAAATTTTGATTATTTAAAAGGAAAATATGTTCTTTTAGGAGAATATAGTTGTATTTTCCAAGATTTTTTTTTTTTAACTTTTTTTATTAATAAAAGAAAATTATATTTTTTCTTCATCTTAGTCCTCTCTCGAGACAAAGCTTATGGGAATCAGGTAATAATACAAAATAATGATTAAAATAAAATTACAAAATAATACAAAAGAAAAAAAATGATATACTTTCAAACACAAAAATGTGCATCATTTTTTGAAAGGGAGGCAACACATTTCAAAACTAATAGTTGGATTTCGCAACAAAAAGATGTTCGAGTTGGGTGAGAATCATTAAAAAAAAAACAAATGTTAAGTCCTTTTTTTTAAAAAAAAGTCCATTCTGATTTGTTTTTGGAACAAGATTAAAACTAAGTGGATTTTGTGTGTATTTAAGAGCATTCTTTTGTAACCGACAACAATGATGTAAAATTTGAAAAGAAAAATCCTCGTATTGTTTGTTTCAAGAAAAAAAAAATAAAACAAAATAATGAAATACTGTAATGGAATTCTTCAAGAAAAAAAGGAGATTGATTTAAAACCATTTCCGGGTATAAAAGTACAAACGTGTCTCCCTTAATTGAAATTTTATTGCGAGCACAAGATTAGATGACATCTCGGTCGGGCTACATGCAACAGACAATTCTGCATTAATTCCACGTTTACCAAGCACAAATGGGCCTTAACTATTAACTGATGCTAGCGGCACTAGCTAGCTAGCAAGCTAGCTAAGTGGGAATATTTGGGCGTAGCTTGCACAAGACAAAGCGCACGCAGCGGCCTTGCAGGTTGGGCCATTTGCCGCCATTTTTACCTGCTGCTCATGATGAGGTTGATGATGATGATGAGTGTGGTGCTCATGAGTGACGTGTGTCGTCGTTGTCCTCTGCTCAACACATCACACAAATCATACAACACACTCTGGCCTTGCACAACATGGGAGAAGAATAAAAAAAACGCACAAGATGGCGCAAAAGTAGATTCCTATTCAGCTCTGGTGTCTTGAACGCAACGCTGGTATTAGCATCGCGCTAATTCAAAAGTGGCCTAGTTGTAAAGCGACTAGTTAAAAGATAAAAAAATGAAAAGTATCAAATGATTACATTTTCTTTAAAAAAATCTGAAAAAAATGGATACTTTTCTTCCAAGAAAAGGAAGAAAAAAAGAAAAAAACAATCTGGATAAATCTTTAAACTTTAATTAATTCTTTAATCGCTGAATATAAGGTAACGCCATAGTTTATTTTCCAAGATTGACCCTTTTTTTTATAAAAATAAATAAACCTGTCTGACTGTGAGCTCTTCCAGAAAAAATAAAAACATCAAAAGCATTTTCTAAGAGAAATCAGGACAAATTTTAACTTCTCTCAGAGGAGAGAAAAAAAAAAATCAAAATTGCGATCTGTTCAAAGATAACGAAAAAAAAAAAGTGAGTCCTTCCAAGAAAACTCTAGATTGATTGCGAGCTCCTCTAAATAAAAAACAGATACTCGGATGACATCGATTCTATTTTGGATTGTACTGTAGTTTCCAATCTGTCCGTGCCTGTCATCAAATGTTGCCAACTATATTTAGCCGTTTTTCTGACCCCTACTCAAAAAAGCCTCTGGGGGAAAAAATCTAGCAACATTTCTAGAACACCGTCCACGGCTGGCTAAACTGAAACATAAAGACATGCACAATGCCGTATCCATTCTGCAGAGGATTCTTAGCGACACCAGAGCTGAGAGAAATGCGCCATCACTTTAGTTTTTATCAACATTTCTATCAGGCCTCATAATGTCAATTCAATAGACAGGCGAAAAACATGGCAGTTCCACACTAAAATCGTAAGATAAACAAACAGTTAATTTGATTATTTTACCCCGAAAAAATCAATTATCCAATTATCTAATGATATAAATGAAGACATAGGGAAAAGATGAATACAAAGAAAATATTATGCTTGGAACTAATAGTGAAATATGGTCATACTTTTCCTATCATAGGTCTAAAGGGTGAAAAAAAGTATGGAATAAATGTATTTTTCGCACTATAAGGCACACCTAAAAGCCTTATTTTTTTTTTAAAAAAAGCTGATGGTGCGCCTTATAATCAGGTGCGCCTTATATATGGATCAATATTGAGATTGGGATCCGTAGATGGGGTATAAGTAAGCTTTACCTGTTTCTTTTGTGTGTTTACAGTTGAAGAAGGTTGCTCATATTGACATTGGGTTTTTATGCTATTGAGAGTTTAGAGTTATTATTTGAGTTATTATTGTTATTACTTTGAGTGTTACTATATTGTGATTGAAAAAGTTTTAAAATACGTCATTTATTGAAGGTGCGCCTTATATATGGAAAAAGTTTGAAAATATGCAATTAATTGAGGTTGCGCCTTATAATCCGATGCGTCTTATAGTGCGGAAAAAATGTCAACAGTAAATGTCCACAACATTTACAGATAGCAAAAACAAAAGTCAATTTCTGAATTTGTATCTATTCCAGTCAGACATTCACATAAAATTTCCATACAACAAACTGCAACATGAGATTTAATTTAAGAATTGCACAAATGTGGTTTAACGTGTGAAACCAAAACGTTTCTCGCCATTCTTTGAATTCCAAATGAGACCTTTGTTCTCCACAGTGTAGATGAAAGTGCAAGTGAAAGCAGAGTGTATTGATTATATTTTTTTGTGGCTTCCTCCCACTCTCAAACAAAACAGTTAGCATCTTTTTAGCAGCCAAAGATGCTAAACCCTCAACCGCGCGACGGTTATACGAGAGACAGGCCGACGGATGATATCGGCATCCGGTCTCCCTTATAAAACGTCACCGTGGCAAATACCAGGACGACTTTAATCCTATTTCGCCAGGAAATATGGGATTAATTGATCGCCCTTCTGTTTTCACTCTTCCATTGGACACTGTCTGAGACATTGACGCATGATTCAGACCGTGTGTCAAGGCCCAAGGACCGTCACAGTGAATACAAAAACAACATCATAAAATGACATGAAGGAATTGTGGTGAGACAAAATAAAATGGGAAATGAATGAAAATTGTTTCAATTCAACAAGAAAAAGTCATCGCGTTGAAATCTTCAGGTTGAGCTGAAATTGAATTGACACGAAGCGCTAATTTTTCTCATTTGAAGCACCACAAGCAGAGAAAAAAAAATCCTGATATCTTGACACTGTAACTTGCTGGTTTCCATAAAAGTAAGCATTAAAAACGTTACGATATTTTGATATTAAAAATGGCATATCATGTAGAGCAATAGCTAATCAAAAAGCAAACATTATCATAACAAATAGCTACAGTAATTGTAAAATATGATCAAATGTAATCTGGGATACAATAATATTCAATAAACAAATTTTGCAAATTTGCTCAGAAAAAGTCAGGCAGATATTTGCATTAAAAACAGGCTCAATATTTTCCGGATAAAGGACAATCCTAAACTACATGATGAATTTTAAATCCCAGAACTTTTCTTAAAACAGTCGGGATTTACAATCGTTAGCATTATAATTTTACGGTATTTTTTAAGGAGGAAAATGTCATGTTAATGTAAAAAATGCCAATTAGAGGAAATACATTAGCATAAACAAATGTAAATGCCTGACGAACACAAGCATCAAAATTATGATGGATCATTTTTACAATTCAAAAAACTGCAGCCAGTGTAGATATTAACGCTTGTGCAGTATTTTGCCCAGTTATTTGATCCTCATATAAAAGGGATTTTCACATCAAAGGGACAAAATTGAAATAAGACACTAGGGAGCTGAAATTCCACCCAGATGTTGACAACATGTCAAAGTCCAACACAGCACCAGTTTAGTTATCACACTACCGTGTGTGCCATTCCTTGGCTAAAATACTGTGGGAATTATGTGGAAGAAAATTAGCCCAAAATGCTCAAAATACTGCACAAGGGTTAAATAGGGAGCATTTCAATTATAGTTACTTTTTTTTCGGTCTTTCCTTGACTTTTTATTTCGTTCTGGAGTCAGAATGCTACAGTGGGCTGTTCTGCCCCTCTCAGGTTAATCCGTGTACTACATTTAGTTTAAATCCCGCGAAATAATTTTCGGAGTAACAATTGATGCCGCCATACTTCGCAGGTGATTTTTACAGTCTTGAACCGGTGCCGCTAAAGCCCGGTCTAACCGAAATCGAATCCTGCTGACTTGAAGTCCCTATTCATAGAACTGATGCGGCGACACGGCCCTCCGAACTTGACCAAACAATTTTGGAATTTTTCCCGCTTACCTCATCCAATACTTCTTCTTCCTCCTCCTCCTCTTCCTCCTCGTATTCCTCCTCCTCTTCCTCTTCCTCTTCGTCTTCCTCTACCCCTGCCAGCTCTTCCTCGTATTCTTCCTCCCACTCCTCCACGTACTCCACGATACGAGACATCTTGAGACCCCTTCAGAGGCTCTACGCAAAGAAGATCTTTCAGGACTTTGACTTGGTCACTTGGGCCGGTATTCAAAGGACCAGAAAGGTACCAGAGAAAGATTCCTGCTGTGTCTTCTTGAGTCCGTAAGTCCCTGGCCATCCACTAGGGACTGGAGTTCCTCTAATCCCACTTTTTTGCCCTAAAACCACAAAAAAATGAGTGAGTAAGTGAAGGTGTGTACCATGGACCACCACCGCAAATATAACCCCTCCCCCGGCAAAAAAGTGGGCCTTCCCGATTTGACGGCGACCGACAGCTGCAGCTTCAGCTATTTCGCATGTAAACCAATGCCGCCGCCTGATTGGGTAGCAGGCTCCGGCGAAGCGTGATGCCATCCATGCCTTCTGAGGCTAACGGTTAAATATAGGCCTCGCTTTTTTTAGCACAAAACAACTTTTTTTCATGAAAATTGGGGGGAAATTACTTGAAAAACAGAGGACAAACGTCTAGCTTTGGCCGCGACACGATAAGATCCAGAAACCTGATCAGGTTGGGTTCTGGATGGCCCCGCTGGATTGGTCCAATCGGGGATGCAAAAAGCCATGCAGACCAAAAGGCAAAACCCAGAACCTGCCTCCAGTTTTGTGCTCGCTTACCGGTTAGCGTTTTAATGGTCTCCCAAAAGCCGCCAAAGCCTCCCCCCAAGCTTCCCTCCGGAGAAACGCTGGGTGACAGAGTCACAGCTCAGGCTACTTCTACCCAGGTGGTCATGTGGTGCCGCCGGCCAATAGCAAAGCGGGGACGCTCGGGTTTCAAACGCTAAATATACCAAAAGAGATCCCCTTTGGGGAAGAGCACCTGTCGGGAGGCCGAATGCATCAGCAGAGCAAAAAAGAAGACTGGACCGGGATGTTGACAAAATGCTTTGAGATCTTTTGGGGGCCTTGTCAGAAGATGGAAGGAGGTACTAGAGAAAGTCTCATGTTGGAGAAGATCCAGGTAGAGAATCCATGCAGGTCATCCCCCACTGATCCAGTCTGGAATTAGGTCAGATGAATGCCAAGAACCAAACTATGTCACAGGATTTAATAAAAGCCTCCAGAGAGGCTTCATCAAACATTTAGCATGTGTGAAATCGACGTGTGAATCACGACCATCTTGAATCATAACAGATCAAATGTGGCCTGTGTTTCTTTTCCAGCACAACCGTAATAATATATTCAACACATTCTGATGCCATGGGCATGTCTAATGTATTGTGAAATCTGGATCTGATCTGAATTCAATTTTGGTCATGTAAAGTGAAACTTTTCAATCCATACCATGAGCCAAGCTCATGGCTAACAGTGATATGAACAAATGAAATTTCTTTTTCTGGAATAAACATCTAACAAGATATTTTCTTTGATGACACAAAAGTGGCAGAAAATATACTTTGTACATGTTGCATTTACACTGACCTCAAATATCAGATCTGGATCACATCTGGAGTAAACTAGAGCAATCTGTTCGGCTTATGGCTTCTTGAGACATTTTTTTTCCCCAGGATAAACAACAAAATTGAATGCTACCAAAAGAAAGTGGCTTCAGGGGCAGAGGACTCAAAGGACCACTGGAACCTGCCAAAATGATTCTAAAATGTCTCTTTCAAATTCAACATGGCCGATTTCAGTTCTCTTTTGGGGAATGGCTTCCTGAGAATTTTTTGTTGGTCTACTTAAGGGCTGAACCCCCCCCCAAAAAAATCACAAGCAGATTTCCAAGTTTTTTTTTATATTAAATTTTATATTTTATATTAAAATGAATTTGTATATGTATCATAGTCATATTCGAGTCACATACAGTGAATAACGGTGGTGGTATTTGTTGGGTGTCAGTGGAAAAACACAAGCAGTGGCCAGCTGCCGATGAGAGACGAGAGGACAAAAACAAAAACAGAGATGACCGTTCTTGTTATGATTTTTTTTTCTGCAGGTGATGTCAGAAGCTCGGAACGAAACAGATCAGCGTGGCGGCGACAGGAGGCAGGGTCACCATTGTTTGGGCTGTGTTTCCATAGCAACGCGCTCATCCTTCTGGAGGAGAGGCTGACGTCTTCCCTGGGGTGGTAAACTAATCGTGACAGACGGCTCGGTCTGTGCGAGCTGGCACCTGGAAAGTGACCTTTATGCTGACGCACGGATCTAAAGGAACAATCCAGTCAGGAGGGGAGTACTTGCAGGTCTACATGTCTGCCTCTAGGGGAAGCATTTGATTCTAATAGCCATTACATTGTGGGGTTGACTAATGAGACACAAATTACCAAAATTTCATTGGGAACTTCTCTTTATGGTCTGAATTTGCGTAATTTACTTGTATCGAACGGAATATCGTTTGTAGTTCTGTTGAATGGTCGATTTGATCTGCACAGTTTGTGTTCATTTGGTATGTGATTTTGCATATGGTACTTAGGTTTCTTTTCTTTGCAGTTTTACAAAAGATAAATGAGTGAGAACCACAGTACTGGCAATTAAATAAAAGATAGACTCATTTTGCTGTTAGTTCTCGGTCTCCCTTCGTGAAAGCAATACTAGCATCTAGGGAGGATAGAACACTAATGTCGAAACTACTTTTATTGCTACAGTAACAAGAAAAAAAACACAAAGACTTTTACTTTCCAATACGTCTCTACATAACTCCCAACCTCTACTCTACAGTATAGCAGTTAAAAATCACCATTATATACATATATATAAAAAAAAACTTAAATAGTGTATCGCATGTACTCACCCGACATAATGGAAACGTTCTTTCTTTGCTCTTCCGTAAACAAGATGTTCAACTCGTATAAAATACAGTCCTAAAAATATTTCCGGATAGCAAGCTAATTAGCAAAGCAGGTTTGGTTGACCTGTCTTGACAAATTCTACTTTTTTTTTTTCTTGAAAATGTCGCCTTGAAGGTGATTTTTCAATTACGGTCCGGACGTCATCCTCCATTGTCAATCGAACTAATGCGCAACCAATCAGAAGCTAACAATACATAGCCAAACCAATAAGAGCACGGAGGACTCGTTATCAGGCAAGTGAGAAGTCGTTCAGAGTTGAACCTACAATCTGATTGGCTAAAAAGAACTAGCAATTTCGGCATCCGCTCAACGTGACAAAATGATAGTGCACTTGACCAATTTTAGCAATAAGAGATTAGCCGCCAAGTTAATGTTGGTCTCCTCCATGGCTTCGCACAATATGTGGGAAAAAAAACTCAGCTGGAAAAAAAGAACGTCACTCGAGAAAAAAAAAAAGTTGTTTCCGTCATTGCTGCTCACTGGAAATTGAAGACGATCAAATAGTCGGTCGTTGTTTCCTGGATTAACTTCAAAATAAAAGCGCACCAAGGTTTTGTGTCATACATCACTTAATCTCTTAGTTTATTTTGAAACTGGTGCAAAAAAAAACTCGGGGACCCCTTGAGTAGACTACTCCTCTGAGTTTTTTTAAATCTACTGTACTCTACTTGTTGTCAAGTAGGATTTAGTCGAGTAGTTTTCTCTGCGGAAACTGGGTTTTAATGCATTGCAACCTGAAAAGTGGTCACCATCTTTGTGGGATTTTCTTACCAAAAAAAGATGGAATGAGAAAGTAGCAGCCCAAAAGAGAGTGTCACAATATGATCACTAGTAATATTCCTAAATTGCGCTGTGTGACTAATTTGCAAGATTTTTGGCACTGATATTCCATTGCTGATACGACTCAAAATTGGTCACACATAAGTCCATACAGAGAATTTTTGGGGAAAGTCACATTGTTAATCAAAGGACACTTGTTAAATATGGGTCATAATGACATAATCGTTAAAGAAAACCCTCAGTAGATGCACTTGAGATCAACAGATAAAAACATTTAATTGACTGGTTTCATCTCCAAGGGGGTTTGTCATGTGTCGACTCCGCCCCCCTTTACCAGTCCCACCCCCATCCACCTGATCTCACACCGAGCGTCCATGTTGCTACAGGCACCGTGTTAAAACAAAACTGAACCGACGGCGTCGTCGCCGGTCCGGGAATACTGCTTCAAGGCCGCGGGGGGCTGCAGGAGAGGACCTCCATCTTGTAGAAAGGGTAAAGCGTGCACTTTTAAATAAAGTCCTCCGTCCAATAAATTATCACACAAGACAAAAAGAAGGTCCTCAAAATAGCTTGTTGGGGGAAAAGGCTCAAGTCAAGCCACCTCCTCGTTCTCTGCCAAGGTTCAGAGGCCATCATCTGACGCGTAACCGTGACATCATCCACTCCAGGCCCTGACACAAGCTGGACAAAAACAAACGACGACTCTTGACCGGGGCTGTCGTTTTGTATACTTAGCGTGTTGCTAGCATGTGGCTCACCCTTCCCCGGTGAGGGCACAGCAGGCTTGGATGTGCCACTGGTGGTCTTTGACGGCGGTGAGCTGGAGGCTGTGCGAGATGTCGGCCACCGACATGCAGCCCTTCACGTCCTGCTTGTTGGCGAAGACTAAAAGCCCCGCCTTCCTCAGGTCCTGTACCACACATCAATCGATAATCCTATTATATCTCACTCTAATCCATATGTCTGTGTGTATGGTCGCTTACTTCATGCGCCAGCATCCTGTAGAGCTCCTCTTTGGTCACAGAGATTCTTTCCCGGTCCGTGCTGTCCACCACCACTATCACAAACTACACAAACATTGTTAGTCAGTCAGAAGGTCCTGAAAGATACATATTTAAAAAAAATAAAATAAACACTCACATTTTTGGAATAGATACAAACAGAATCATTTCTAATAGCGAGAAACAGCGCCATCTGGTGGGGAAATGTATTTGGTGGATTCTAACTGCTGTTGGGAAAATGAAGCCTCATCAAACACTTGGGATCTTTCTTTAGTCCGCTAGGTGGAGCTCTTGGTTTAAAAGTGAAGGCAACAGCTATGGATACGTATTAAATGTCCCTGGCATCTTTAGCAAGAGCAGCAGCAAAAAAAAAACATGAAAAGTTGTTCGTGAGGCTTCATTTTCCATCACTAGGTGATGTTGATGGCTTGCTTGGAAAATGGATTTTAAAATGTATTCCTTTTCTTTATAATATCATTCTTTGGCTGAGAGCCAATAGGAGGCAGCCACTTGGTGAAAATGCTATTCTCTATTAACTCACTGTTTTGAAGAGTGAAATAGACAATAAAACCAAATATTAGACTGCCAAAGTTTGTTTTGCGTTTTTCGTAGATGAAGCTATGGATTTAAAAAATTCATAGAAAAAAAAAAGACATTTTGTCCTCAGGTTTTAGGCACATTGTTTCTGAGTACAACAGACAAATAATGCATAAAAAAAAACAAATTGAAAATGTCACCCCGTGCTACCGCTTCTATTGGTTTGATATGCTTTGAATGGAGCAAATAGCACCATGTGGTGGAAGTGCATACACGAACAGTAAGCAATACCAATTTATAACAATTTTTGAATATTAGAATGGGACATTTAGCTGTGCCTAAATCAAAACAAAATATTTTTACCTCAGTATTAGTGTAGTAGGTATTCCACGAGGACCTCAATGATTCCTGCCCGCCGATGTCCCACATGAGAAAGTGCGTGTTGTTCACCACGATCTCCTCCACGTTGCTACCGATGGTGGGTGACGTGTGGACCACCTCGTTCATGGAGCTAGGAAAAAAAAAAAAAAAATCTAAAGATGTAACACCCCCATCTTTTTAAACAAATATATCTGACTTCTTGCAAAGGTTGGATCATGAACCTTTTTTTTTTTATGTGCCCCTCCCCGTATTTAGAGATATCGCTAGCATAAGTGTTGTCCGGTGCAGAATGTTGAAGCAAAATGACAACTAAACTGACAAAACTAGCGATTTTGTTCCAAACATTTCCACAAAGACTTTAACATTTTTTTAAGGGCGATTCCTTCTAAACACGCCGAAGTAAAAATACTCACAATTGGTAAAGGATGGTAGTCTTGCCGGCGTTGTCCAGGCCAACAATGATGACTTTGTGCTCTGGAAGACAAAAGATGACATTGATAAAAGATTTTGGAGAAAATGCTGAGTCATGTTCTGATTCACCGAGTCATCATTTTTGCAACATATAGGTTTAAGCTATTCTAACATTTTACACTTTTTCTTATTTTTTTAAAACACACACACGTACACCGACAATAATACTTTGACTAAAGCACTAATCTATCCTATTTTCTTATATGTATGGATAGCACAAACATGTTTTTCCTCATATAATAGTGACAAAGAATTCGTATTGTGACTCAATAATGAATTTTGTTCTAGTAATTATTTTTTAATGAACAAAACATTAGTTGTTTCTCACGAGGTTTTGACTCATTTTTGCAAAATTTTCCGAGTAAAATCATGATAAAAATGACTACTTTTTGAATAACAATCTCACCTTTCCCCCCCACATTTTTCCCCTCAAAAAATACAAAATCAAGGACTTTTTCTTATGTTTTAGTGTTACTCTCAAGTCCAACTTTTCCTCAGAAAATAAAACATTCAAACATTTTGCATTTGGTTACCTTGACACAAACTGTGTACCTAATGAAGTGTCCGCTACCATAGCATTCCATTGGCATAATTAGATGTACGCTGTCATAGGTGTGTGTGAGTTAGCTTAGGCCTGTTAGCATCACGTCTCTTAGCTCTCAACTTATCTTTAAATGCAATAATTCTTCTCACCTTGATGGTTAAAAAGCCTCCATAACTTGGTGAAAAGTATTCCCATGGCTGGAAAAGCGGAAGCGTCTCGCAAAACTCGTAACTTGGGAGCTAGCTTAGATGCTAATTAGCACTACGGGGCTGTCAACGCGTTTAAACGCACGCGCCATGACCGATTTAACGCCATGTAGAATATTGACAAGCTGCTCCCGCAGCACTGTCGGTCACACACGAGGCGAAATAAAGGAGGAAATGGGGAAATGCGCTGGAAAGGGAGCGGCGTTGGAGTGTTAGCGCGGTGGCTAACTTGCTAGCGCAAATGTCACCTGAGAGAAGTGCGGCTGGCTCTACGGCAGTCAATGCGCATGCGCATCGACAAGCCTCGGATGCTCTGTATTCACGAGTTGATCTATCGATCGTTTTGGGGGTACGGATTAAATCAATTACCAAAAAAAGTATCTGGATGTAATCATCTTGTATATCGACTTGCCACCAAACAAGAAAAATGTTCAATATCACGGTATAATGAGATAACCTTATAATCGTGTTAAAAGGTGACAAGTTTGTCTTATATCTTCAATGTGAAACCTTTTTGGCATTTTTTTTTTTTTGTAGAATTCTAGCAAAGCAGTTGAGTGTCTGTTGGTAACGGATTTAGAATGCAAGTTTTTTTTTCGTTGGCAAACTGGCACGTCAAGATATGAGTGAATGGAGCCAAAAGTTTGGCTCCGCCCATTTTACATTTTCGACTCCACCCACACAGTCAAAGCGAATTTTTTTCCATCCATCCATCCGTCCATCCATCTATCCATCCATCCATCCATCCATCCATCCATTTTCATAATCGCATATCCTCACAAGGGTTTTGGCTTGCTGGTGCCTATCCCAGGAGTATTTGGGCGGGAGTACATCTTGAACTGGTTGCCAGCCAATCATAGGGCAGACAGAGACAAATGAGCATTCACACGCACAAACACACCTAAGGGCAATTGGGAGTGTCCATCTCTGCATCCATTTAAGCCATTTCTATTTTGGAGAGTTCATATGCCCCTGAATGGACGTCAGCCAGCAAATAGTGAGCTTCTACTGTCAGCACTGTTATTAGACTGCCCCTAGTGGCCAAAGTGCACACATCAGACGGAGCAGCACAATCTCCATGAAAGCATGAAAACATAATGCACGGATTGTTTCATTAAATCCTATTTAATGATGATTTATTTAATGATTACTGCATTTAGAAAGCACATTACCGTTGTTCTATTTTTCCTATCAGAAAACACATTTTGGACGGATTAATGGCGTTTCCATTTATGTGGATGGGGAAAGTTGATTTGATGTAGCGATGCATGAATATTAATGTCTACAACTTGGTGCTAGTCCGTATGGGTATATAAGATGTGTATTTCCATTATAAACATGCCAACGACATTATCTTGCTGTGCTTGTTTGTAATAATCACATTCTGTGTTACATCGCTAACAAAATAAATAATATCCCTAGAACAACATATCATCAAAGTCTATTATTTGCTTCCTGAAAGTGTTTTCAGAGTCTGCGGTGAGGCTGGTAGGAGTCCTGATAGGGGTCTAGGAGGTAGGGCTCGTCCTCCATCAAAGCCGATTGGTCGTGGCTGCGCTGAGAACCCGACGACAACCGGCGGCGGCTCATTCTGGCCCGTTCGTTCTGCAGGTTCTGGTCAGCCGGTATCAGGCTGCGACGCTCTGCGAGCGCCGCGTTGGGGTTGTTTTGGCGGTTACGTTGGGCCTGTCGGGATGCAAGATTTACTAGGATGAACGTTTTGTTTTTTTTTATTATTAAACGCAAGAAAAAGTCGAATTGTTACAAAGAACTATTAAAAAAGTAAAAAAAGGGTAAAGAAAATATAAAACATAGACGCTTATTTTCATTTTAAGAATTTGAATTTGTAAAATTAAGAAAGAAACCACTTGTGATGTTTTAGCTTTGTTCTCATAAAATAATTTGTCTTGAAATACAAAAAAATCCACACATAAAATCGCTACTCTTTCCTGAGATGCTTTAGTTAAAAAACGTTTTTTTTCATATTATCTTGCTGATGTTTTTTTATGTTATTGTATTATATTGTAAAATGAACCTTTATTGTCAAAATACAGCAACTTTTTTTTTTTACTGCAACTAATCTCCATAATTGTCATTTTTAGTCTAAGAACCGTTTCGAGTGAGTGTATCAAAGTATCGAAAGTACAAGGTACCAACCTGATACCGATACTTGAGATTGATACTCTCGCATCCCTAGACTTTATTATTGTAAACTGATTGTTTCATAATCTTTTAGCTTTTTGGTCCAATTTTTCATTCAAATTATGATTTTCTCAAATCGCAAGGTTGACCTGAACGGCGGCGGGATACGGCGAGAGCGCGGTGGAGCTCAGGTTTCGACCCGGCGTGGTGGTGAGCGAGGGAGCGTGCGTGGCTCTCCAGTATGCCTCCAAGTAGTCGGCCAGGTGCTCGCAGGCGTCCTCCAGCTGGTTTTCATCCAGAATGATGTCAAACATTTCCTGTCACGGGAGTAGAGACGAGCATGAGGAAAATCGACGTCAAAATGGCGGCGAAAAACTGTGGTTACACACAGACGGACACTGGGAAAGTTTTTCAGCCGCCACCAGCTGCACGTTCAAGTGTTTGCTTTGAGATTTGCCTCGAGACTTGATCAGACGCTGGAGGACCTAAAAGCGCACAAACCGCAATCAGCATCCGTAGCCGCTTTCATGCAGACCTTCATTCATCCACCTGTGCTCACCTTGGGCGAAGACACTTTGACATGGACCAGGATGGGCGCCAACGAGGTCTTGACGAGCTGCGTCGGGTGGTTGACCGTGTCGGCGTCCAGCACCACCAGCTGCAGCGAGCGAGCCAGCTCAAAGATGCGCTCTATCTCGCTCTGCACCTCGGCTACGACGCCAGTGAGGGAATATCAAAGATACATCAAAGACACCTCACAAGCACATCAAAGACCCCAAACCACATGAAAGAAATGAAGATATCAAACATTTCCTAAATGCATCAAAGGCACCTACAAACACCCTAAATACATTAAGAGATATCATTTCTATTTTCATAATCAAATACACTTTCAATTCACATCAAAGCCATACACAAAACCTTAAAGCAACACCCAAGTCACATCAAAGATGCACCAGCCATATCAAATACACCTAAAGAGAACCAAGGTGATCAAAGGGACCATAAAAATCTGAAGAAAGCTACGCAAAACTTCAAAGAAACACCCAAAATAATCAAAGACACACGGGACAATCAAATACCCCTAAAGAGAACCAATCTAGTCAAAGACCTTTGACAGTTCACATCAAAGACATCTTAAGCCATATACACAAAACCTCAAGAAAAAACACAAGACACATCAAAGACAAACCACAGACATATCAAATTCCCTAACAAATAAAATAATCAAAGACACTTAAAAATATTATCAAAGACAATTGAAGACACATCAAGAAAACCTCAAAGAAACACCAAAACAGGAAACCCTAACCTTAACCCTAAAGACAACAAAAAGTAATCTAAGTCACATTCAATTCACATCATAGATATCAAAGACACACCGACAAAACCAAAGGCACATCAATCAAATCTCCTCAAAGACAACAAAGGTAAACAAAGATACTTTAAAGTCACATCAAACCATCAACAATAACTGAAGACACATCACAAAACCTCCTGAAAGAACCAATACTCATCAAAGACACAACAAACAGGAAATCACCCAAAAGACATCCAAAGATAACCAGACACTTTCAATTCAAATCAAAGATATCAAAGACTAATCAACAAAACCTCAAACACACCCAAGAAAACACATCAAAGACACACCAAAGACATATCAAACTCCCCTGAGGACAACTAATATAATCAAAGACATTTTAATTTCTCATATAAGACATACAACCTCAAAGAAACAGCCAAGACATATCAAAGACACCTCCAAGACACATGCACATCATTGAATGAGGGCATTACCGATGCTGGAGCGGGTGTTGGACCTCTCAATGATGGCGCGCTTACTGGGGTTGTTTAGTACTGACCTCTTAGCCAACGAAATGTCGGCCGTTACCCTGGTGATGGAGACCCTGCCAACGCCAGACGACCGCCGTCACATGACGCGCCCATTACGTCACCTCAAAGACACGAGCGCGAGCGAGGGGCTCTCACCTGCCGTCGAACCTGTGCTTGAGAAAGTCGAACAGCGCCTTCTGCATCATGTCGGTCACCTGCGGGGACGACAGACGCGTGCGTGGAAGGTTTTATCAAAATGCAGGGACGGGCGTTTGAAATTTCACACCGGCTCTACTTTTGTCACACTTGACTTTTTCCAAATCTTTCTGTATTCTCTATCGAGAAGGAACTTTTACTCCGGCGGCTGTTTCCATGGTGACGGCAGCGACGGGAGCAAAAGGAGGGATGGGGACTCCATGACAACTGACTCTCTGGCACCCCTATCCCCCGCTTTGATCGTGATTATTAATATTAATAATCGTGTCCATGATGTCATAGTCCTACCTCGTAGCCTTTAAGCGACGGGCCCACCAGGACCACCGGCCTCATGGAGGGCACCACATCATATGGGGGTACGTGCTCGGCCTAAACAAGAAGTATATCGAAATATATCAATATAATAATATATATATATATATATATATATATATATATATATATATACATGGATGTACTGTTGTTTTATGTATATAAAATGTATACAAAATGTATATAAAATGTCAAAATAATAAAAAAACAAAATATTAAACTCACCACTTTTAGCTTCTGCTTTCCTGTTACGACAAGAGAGTCTGAATGAGGCAAAAAAAAAAAAAAACACACACACGCGAAAAAGAAAACAACTGTGCTCTCACCACGTGAAACCAGATTGATTGTTGTAGGACCATACCGGGTCAAACCAGCTAATACGAGAGCTGACCAGTTAATACCAGCTCCGAACAGGCTAGAACCGGTTTGGGTTTTGACTGACCTGCACTGTTTGGCGTGCTCTTGAAGGTTCCTGACATGATGTCTCCCAAACTGGATGAGGAGTTTCCGCCGGATTTGTTGTGAGCGCTGGAAGAAAAGTGAAAAAAGAACATGAATAATATTCCAAATAAAAAGTTTGGTTTCATTATAAGGAAATTTTGGAATAGCGTGATGGACTTGTGGAAACGCCCTCGCTTGGTGTCGCTCTGCAGGCGAAGGTTTTCCAACTTGAGAGGACTCGGAACGAAACCCACGTCGCATCCTTCTTTTACCAGGCGACCGATCCACCACTCGTTATTGTACTTCTGCACACACGCACACCAAAAAATAACATTTTGATTTTATTATTTTAACCAGAAAAATTTTTTATTTCACAACCACTGACAACAACAGACGTCAAATATTTTATTTTATTTTTTTTACTGAACTGAAGTACCATAATATATATATATATATATATATATATATATATATATATATATATATATATATATATATATATATATATATATAAATAAATAAATAAATATAAATACATAAATAAATTAAAAAAAAAAAATATATATATATATATATATATATATATATATATATATATATATATATATATTTATTTATTTATTTATTTATTTATTTATTTTGGTGATATAATGTAATAGGATACCTTTATTGTTATTGTATATAAGGTATACAACGGAATATTCGTTTTAATTCCTGAAAAGATGCAACTGTACTGAAAATATAAATAGAGCTTACTTAGATATTTTGTTTTGTTTGTTTACTTTTTGCTAGTGATTTAAAAAGAAAGACTAGTGCAGTACAAATGTATTCAATTTCCCGTGTTTCCAATTTCCAAATCACGTGTGGCGTCTTTTTACCGTCTCGACTTTTCGCTGTAATATTTTTCAATGTCAGGCCTCTTCAGTCCTGCTTTCGACAGTTTATTTCAATACCTCCTAAAAAGTGTCTATTCATTTATGTCCTCTGTATTGGACACCATTCATTTTTGGTCTGTATCTTTTGACCAATTGGAGCTTCCTTACTAAGTCCTAGTGTCCTCACTCGAGGACATCCTGCGCTTTCCAGTGATGTCTCCTGCGTTCGGCTGGGATGTATTTCGCTTTGCCGAGACAAAATGGACACGACAGTGGACGCAAACGAATAGGCTGGGTCCGAGGAGAACATTGTGCATTTTTGGCCAAAAATGAGAAGATAGTTTAGAAATTGGGACCTCTTTGATGTGGAGAAAGTCCTTAACATCAAAGGAGACAGCGGTTCCTCCAACGGGGACGTCCTGGTCCAGAGCTCCGCAGTAGCTGATGTTTGTCCTCACGGCGAACGCTACCGCTTTGGTCTGCGCCGCGGATCAAAATTATATCCAAGAAACTCCGAAGATAAGATAAAATACGGCGTGTGGAAACGGACCTTGGCTCTCTCCAGCTGGGTCTGCGCCTGCTGCTCGCGCTCCTGCCTGCCGCCTTCCTTGTCCTCCTCCAGGGAAACGTCCGAGTCGGACGGTCGGCTCGCGTACGAGTCGGCGGAACCCTGGAAAACCAAAGAAGAAGACAGGAGGCGCGCGCTGATGTTTATTTCATGACGGGTTCACTTTCATGTGCCGTAATCAAAGCGCGGCGACACAATGCGGCCTCAAACATCCCATAGTTGTCCGCCGCCGTTGCTATGGCAACCGGCGGCCATAATGTCTTGAAGGATGCGCGTGGTGGTTGTCAGGAAGCTATAACATATGACGCGCATGCTAATATGCTAATGAGAACGAGCAATTGTCATAATCAAGTTTTATTTTATGTATTTTTGTATTTGAATTTTTTACTAGCTTAACTTTGATCCAACATGACATGCACACACACACACACACACACACACACACACACACACACACTGAATTCTACAATCTAGCCCTGATAGCGTTTTAGTGGTTAGCGTAGCATGGCACTTGAGCTTTATCTTGACTACTTTTTGTGTCTGAGGGTCTATCGCAGCGAGGTTCAAAGGTTAAAAGCATTCTTGTTTGACGGCGTCTAGTAGCACCTGTCGCTACGCTAACCAGATTTGTCTAAAAATAACATGCACAAGTACTAAGAGAATACACATTTGGGCATTGGGATTTATTATTTTTTCATCCCAAAACTTCTGCAGAAAACAAGCTCTTTACAAGTGTTGTAAAAACGAAGCATCATGAAGCACTTGTCGTATTTTTACCCTCCTCTAGATGGCGCTCTTGGATCTTTTTTTCCTCAAACCAAGCGCAACATCTAAAGGTGTAAAAATAAGTGTTTTTTACATTACTTGTAAAAAGTTTTTTTTTTCCAAAGTGAAAAACTACCTTTGATATTTTTATCTTCTTCCAGATGACACGCATTGCTTCAAAGATGCAGTGAAAATGTAATCAATTTCAATTGCTATCCTTGCTTTTTTTTCCAAAATATTTGCTTTGTAACAGGGGTCTGACTACAAAAAGTTTGATAAACGTTTCATGGTTAACATTGGACCTTATTCTTGCAATTTTTTATTCCAAAATTAAAACTTTTTTAATTTAGTCCAATTTTCCGACACATTCATTCAATGTTCAAGTAAAAATCACAACTCTTTTGTTATTAAACAACCAGCTTCATTTTTGTAATTCTTTTTTCAATCCCTTAAAATTATATACGTTGCAAAACTTCAAATAAGTGGCCTTGAAATAAATGCACTGAGTCACAATTTTTTTCTTAATTCTTACACAATTCTTTTGTTTCATTAATAAATTCACTCTCAATATAACATTTTTTCCCCCTCATGAAATAAGAAATATACATATATATATATATATATATATATATATATATATATATATATATATATATATATATATATATATATATATATATATATAAAAGTTGTGGTTATGATGGGAGGGGGACACCAGCATGCGTCAAAGACTTACCGTCTCCCAGTCATCAAATCCGTACAAGTTGTCGTACATTTACTGGAAAATTCTACTTCCCCCACGCACAAACGCAACACAAGCAGAAACAGAAGACGACAAATGTATTTTATCTTCAACTTGAGTGAAGGCAGCTTTGCCTCCTATCAGCAAACAAGCTGACTACGTAGTTGGCAGAGTCCTCATTGGCTAAGGGCAAGGAAGGAAAACGAGGGACTGCGCTGTAGTGAGTGTGAGAAGCCACAGAGAAACGTGCTGAGTGAGGCTATCAATCGAGGGAACTAGCGTGAAAAAAAATTGCAAATGAGAAGTGTTGTTACCTAGCGAGCCGTTCTGCTTTCAGAGGGCCTCATTGTTGCGATGTGCGTGTCATGAAACTAGGCAGAAAAGCGACAAAAGAGATACGAAACAAAACAAAAAAAAAGCAAAATAAATACAGCGCAATTGAGAAGCTAAGCTAGCAAGCTATGCCGCTCAACAATACCTTGGTGTCAGGGGAAGAGTGATAAAGGCAGAAATTAAATAAATAAATAAATAAATAAGCATAAAGCTAGCTAGCTAGCTATGCTGCTCAAGAACACCTCAGTGTTCACCTAGCACCCTAGCTAACTCACCTAGTTAGCTAGCTATGTCATTATTAATAATAATAACAACTTTACCTAATGGTTAGCATAGCTGGTTTAGAGCGCCTAGTTGTTGCACCAAGAAAAACACACTATAAATGTTCATATTTTTGTAGCTTAAAAATGTACTTATGTGTAGGCAAAAGTTAAACAAAGTACCATCCTTTTTCCAGGTGTAGTGGGGCGGGGCTTCAGGGCATTGAAGAATTTTTTTTTTTTGTGAGCATCATCCTTCATTGCGGTGTGTCAAATTTAGAAGACACATTTCCCCATATGGGAACTTAAAAAAAACAGTACAAGTCTCAAGTATAACGACCAATCAGGGCTCAGTTTGCGGACGTCACATGACCAAACTCATCAAACAGGCGAGCCGCGATTGGTTGGTACGTGAATCTTGAACACATGCGATGTCATTTTTGGTTGATCAGCAGTGGAAAATGCATTTTTGGCGCTATTGGTTGTACATGGAAATATAATGTTTTCATTCAAATTATATTAACTTTTTATTGGTGAAAATTGTTAAATAAGTTTAGGTGTGTGGTAGCCCACCTGTCTGAGGATGAAGCTGGTGGATGTGGTGCTGCCATCCGATCTCTTCAGTCTACTTCTTCTGGAATACGTACCGCCGTTCACCTGAAAGGCAACAAAAGCGAGGATGGAAAAAAAATCACATTTTTGGGTACTGCATGAGTTGGTATTTTATTTTGGATGAATAACAAGTCAAGCTTTTCTGGACTGAGCATCATTATCCAGTGACCTACTTTGAAGTGAGAGGGGGGTCTGCACCTGAGGTAGTGGGGGGACAGTGAGGGGGTCTGCGAGGGGCAGTGATTCATGGAACCCTCTCGTTTTGTACCGGAAAAATTAGCTTTACTTCACATTAATTGGATTACAATTGAAATCGCTTCAACCCTCAAAAAGAAAAAGTGCCTTTACAAGTTGTTCCTAATATTTTGACTACCTCATTCAGTCAAAGTGAGCAAATGACCTGATGAAGTGGGGTCTGCGAAAGGCCATAAATTGTAAGAAAAATCCAAATGTCGCAAATGTACCTGGAAGGCTGCCTTGTGCGTTCCGTCCGCCGGCCCGTGTCTGCCGTAAATGTGCCGGGACATGTCAGCCAGCTCGTCGGTCCAGGGCGGAGGCTGCCGCTCGGCACCGCCCCACTCCGGCGGCTGCTGCCCGGGGTTCGGACCCGACGCCACCGACGGCTCCAGCTTGGTTCCGCCCTGACGACGATGGGGGGATTCTCGGTCCGGTGGTGCGGTCGCGTGGAGGTGCGCCTCGAAAAGATGCTGAGGAGCAAAAGTGCCAGCAAGCCAAGCCCCGCTGCTCGTGATACGTTCAGTGGCCGCACTAAACGTCACGACTTTGCATCCAGTTACGTGATGCGTTCACGGACTACGTGAACCGTAACTAATTCGAGTCGATAACGCATTTCTCCAAAATACTATCATTATCCACAATCAAGATGTTGTTAAGCGGTCACGTGTTCGCCGACTGCAGGAAAAAAAAATCACGATTCCAATTTTACGATTTTCTAATTAATTTCGGTCACGGTGCATTTAAAACTACAGGAAATATTAACACTCAGAGAAAGGGTCAAAACATGCGATAATGTAAATCACCGAATCAGCTATAAAGAAGTCTTGGCTGTTTGATTACGACGGAAATTTTAATTTTATTCGATTACAACATAAAATTTAATTTCTATGAAAGCTAAAAAAAAAAAAAAAAACAATCCAATCACGATGTGGTCTATTAACAAGGACAATTAACAAGGTTTTATATATTTAATATAAAATCCCCCACCTACCTACTCAGGAATTTCTGTGAGGTATAATACTAATAATAATCTCGTCGCCGATATTGTTTTCGCAGAGCGCTTGAAGGCAACACCAAGTCCCTTTGCTTTGAAGCCTCTTAGCAAACTATCCCACTGACAAAGGCAACAGCTGCGACACAGGTGGAAAACGATCGAAGCGAAGAATCCCCTGTGGCGCTTCCTCGTGAAGGAAAGCAGCGGCGGCTCTATAAAAAGGTCATGGCCAGTGAATAAATGATGACCAGCTAACGAGCCGCCATCTTAGATGCTCTCACCTGTATCCTCCAATAAAGCAGTCGCAACTCTTGTTTTTTGTTGGTTTTTTTTTTTTATTTTCTGGAAGAACATCTTTAAAGTTACAAAAGGGTAAAAGAGCACTTTGTTTGCAATACATATATACATTTATTCTTCTTATTCATTTGAATTCACGAGCAGTAGCAGCACACCTGTGTCACACTTGTGTTGATACGCAGGCGGACAAGGCATCCAGTGGTAAATACATGTGTACAAAGCTAAGGTGCGACTGTACATGGAAAATACACAAAAGGGAGAAAAATCATGTTGCTTGTACGGCACGTTTGGGGGACTATGAAATTTCCACACAAAACGGGAGGGAGATGTGTCGAAGGCACCTCACACAACACAGCGGCGTCAAAGGACACTTTCATTCAATGTAAGTTTGACTTTAAAATGGCCCACCATTTCTTGCTGGTACCTTACATTAAGCTGTGAGGAAAAAAAACAGCGGCGTTACTTGTCAATTCGCAAGTGGACTTTACTTCACTCGGTACCTTACACACAGAACATTGACACGGGGATAAAAGCTAAGGAAATGTCTGCTTTGATGGGGAGCTGTCTCAAAGGGGTTTCTGTTGATTGAAAATTCACAGGTCAACTTCAACCGGCTATAATTGGCGTCTTACTCGCGCTTCAAAGCCCCTCCTTAACCAGAAAACAAGATTTGAGAGTCTGAGAAAAAGATTGCATCCGTGGGCGGTGTGAAAGGGGCTTCAGATATCTTGAGTATTATGTGGGTGACCTTTTGGTCCCGCTTTGACATGTAGTGCGAAAGTGGCCTCTGAAATTTACGTTGGGAGCCCAAAACCAAAATGTGGAATGCGTTAGTGATGTGAGGTGCTCCAAGATTTGTGGGTCAACACCCCCAACCTTACACAAAGTGGAGGTATATGGGACCATGCTGGCGGCAGCATGAAAGTGGGTTCTGATGCTGGTTTATACTGAAAGATGAAAAAAAAGGCCTGTCTAACGCCATCCCCATTTGCTTAAAGAGAGTAACTAATAAAACGAGCATGATGGGGGGGGGGGGGGGGGGGGGGTCGATTGATGGAGAAAAGGCAGTGTGAAAATGTGGTCTATTCCGAAGACTCTTTGACGATACACAAAAAACAGGGTGGGTATTAAAAGACAAAAGTGAGAAAATGGGCGTGTCTGTCCTTGACATGGCGCCTACTTTAGCCAGGAAGTAGTCGTCAGGTAAACCAGGATACGCACACACACAGACACAGAAACACACACACGGGTACAACCTACTGCTGCTTTTAGAGGAGGGGCTGCTGGTAGTACGCCCCTTGCATTTGGTGGTGCTGATGGTGCTGCTGGATGGCGGCGGCGGAAGCGCTGTATGACACGGGCGGCACGGCGCTGTTGTGATAGGCCGACATGTCGACGGGCATCTGCGGGTAAGCCGTACCGCCGGCTGCCTGGCTCATGTACTGATGATGGTTGCCGGCGCCACCGCCACTGTGCACAATTTTGTATAACTTCAGTCATGGACACATGGATAACCACTTCATCCACTTTCTATTTAGATTACTACTTTGAAAAAAAAAAGCTCATTTAGTATCAGCCATCTTTAGACCAGCACTTGAAAAAAAATAGAAAACAATGTCTAAAAACCTGGGATAAAACATCATGAATACTTCTTATTTACAACACACACACACCTCAACCTAAATAAATAAAAACGTTTAAATAGAATCTTAGTCCTGTATTTGTTTTTTGTTCCCGCCATAGTGAGCCTAAAACTCCCTGGCGGGTTCTGACCAATGGTGTCACACCACTTCTTACCTGATGTAGTTGGGCAGCACAGCTTGGTTGTTGTTGGCCAGGGAATGCAGCGCCGCCGGCTCCGAGGCGGCCCTCGGCAAAGAATAGGCCTGCGGCGGGGACATCGCCGTTGCCGGTTGGTAGGCGGCGCCGGCGGCCGCCGCTTGGCTCAGGTAGCCCTGAGTACAATGACATAGATATGTGCACGTATGCTCATTGGGCTTTTGAACGAGCGGGAACGAGTGCTGCTCGATGAAGAGGACGTTCCCAAATCTCCGGAAGGAATGCCAACAAGTCAAGATGCCCTCAAATAAAGAATTTGTTTGCCTTTACGTTTGGCCCGTCGATCAAGCGTGACCATTTTTTTTGCGTGACTTCCCTCGCCGGCGTTTCATCGACTCATCACGCTTCGCGAGGCAAGCGGTGAGGCTCGGCCGCCTGATTAGTTCCAGAAGCCTCCCGTCCCGATTATACGCAACATGCCACTTATTCCGAAAAAAAAAAAAAAAAAATTGCAAGAACAATTCCATTAATACTAAATCTATGACACGTCTCAAATTTACAGATGCTAACGTGCCTGTGGACTTTCTTTATTCTGACCTGCACGGCAGTCGCGGGTGCCGCCGGCCCGTACTGGGACATCTTTGAGTAGGCCTGGTACAGCGGCGATTCGTTCATGAGCTTGTTGTACATCTCCAAAGCTTCCAGAACCTTCACGTTGAGCTCCGACATCTCCGAGTGCTTTCTGGATCAAGATGTGTAAAAGACGAGATTTTTTTTTTTTTTTTTACCAGATGGCACCTCCAATTTTAAGAGGTTTAATTCCTCTTACCGGTCAAGCTCATCCAGTTTCTCGTCGATTATGGGGTTCATCTGTTCGCAGGCGTCTGTTCAATCACAGACAGTCGGTCGGAGTATAATCAAGAAGTGAATGCGTGTTTGCACAAGTGTGAGGCTTTATACCCTCCAGCTGGATCAGCTCAGAGGAATCTGGATTCAGATCTGCCGGGTCGGCGTTCTGCAGCATCGCCAAAGATCGATCCATCTTGCTCTGCGACGGCAAAGACACTAAGTGGACAAATGCAAGTCGTTGCTTTCTAATGCGCAACGAAGTGTCATTGCATTAAGCACAAAAATCGGCTTTTTTGTGGACTGTTTGTGGCTTCATTTTTCACAAAAAAAGGAGATATTACTCTATATATTATTCTTGTGCAAGGTTACGGTTACTGTGGAAAACTTGTGAGGCAAGCTATAAAGATAGTCTTTGGATAACTATCAAATCTATAAGAATGAATGAAAACAAAAGTAAATTAAATAATGGAATCAGTGATAAACTGTTTCGAAGATAGCCATTTTGGGATGTTTCTAAATTCATAAAACGACAAATAACCCTAACCCAAAAAAAAAAAAGGAATGGAAACACAAACCTCATCAATAAAAATGGACTCTGGCTCAGTTTTGGGTTCATCAACCAACTCTTCTGAACTGGCTGTGTTCTCCACTGCAGACCCTGTTAGGGCCAATAGGGGATTAACAGGAAAAAAAAGATCTCACTAACATGCTACACTGTGAGAGGGCGCTATTGACCTGTTTCTGGTTCACTGTTAAGGCTGGCGGTGACAAAATTGGATGGAAATAGACCCACGCCCAGGTGGTTCTCCCCTTTCCACCAGTTTGGATCACTGCCAGGGCAAAAACAAACATACATATTAAAAAAAAAAATCTAACGAATAGGAATACCATTCGGACGTTTAATTATTGAATTGCTCACTGCACTATACTACAATACACTACTACATTTGTACCACAGAATGTTTTAAGGCTCAAGTCCAACCTGTCGTCCAAGACCAGGATGATCTCTCCAGCTTTGAAGGTGAGCTCGTTGTCCTCGGCCGCCTCAAAGTCGTAGAGCGCGCGGACCTTGCGCGTATCCTGCGCCAGACCGCCGCCTTCGCCGTTACTGAAGGAATCGCCTATCATCATGGTGGGCCGCAAATCTATCTGATGCTTCTGCTCCTGCAAGGACAGCTCAATGGCTGCCATGTTGAGACAAAGGGGTCACAAAATGGTGAAGGGGATGTACATTCACAGAACCTTTCTTCAACAGCCTGAGTCCAAACTGGACATGAAGAAAAATCTTCAAATTCTTCACACAACACGCCGGAATGGATAAATCATATGTTTGGATCTACCTTTGGTCAGGTCGTCGTCGTCGTCATCCTCCATGGCTTTGCTCATGGCAGGAGAGCTGCCCTTCACGCCGGACCCCTTGTGGAGTACACAGAAAGAAAAGGTTAACCAAAAGATGAGTGAAGTTCGCTTAGCTCCGCTTCCTTTTCATTGCGGGCCTCCCCAGCCTTCAAACCTACTGTCTCATCTGCTGTAAAATGTCAAACTCTCCTCTGATAGACCACAACACGAGACTCACTTGCGACGGGAAGCTCACGCCTTCCTCTTTCAGCGACTTGATGGTGGCGCCAATCAAGCTAAGCTGAGGATCTCTCTGGAATTCTTCGGCCCACTCCATCAACAGTGCCTTCAATTTCTCGCATACCTTCGGGTGCGCTTGCTGAGGATGACACACACAAACACACACGTCTTCATTTGAAACTTCTATTTGTATCGGGTATATTTGAGATGGTTTAAAAGCCGCTAGGAGAAAATTTATCTTTGTTTTTTGTTTTTTTTCCACTAAGTGGACATACTTTGTTCAGCATGCTGCGCACTTCACCCGTAAACTCCCGTGAGCAGACCTCCAAGTGGAAGATTTTGCCGCAGTTGGACACACAGGCGGCCAGCAACTAAAAGACAAAACAAGGTCAAGTTGCAGACAAAATGCTGGTGTTATCATCTTTGAGGGTCACAGGGTGGTGGTTCCTTTTTCAAGTATTGGGGGATTCCTTAACTAAGCCATTATAAAAGCATTTGGCTATGAGTAAACAGTTAATTCATTCTAACTGAATTTAATTGTGAGCCTGATGTTTTTCTTGAACCTCTTTTGTGACCAAATTATTCAAGCTAATCATACATCCAGACATTTTCTTAGCCGCATGTCCTCACACATGTCCAGTGTCCAAGTCCAGTATAACACTTTTTATTCCTCTCTGTGCCTATGATTGCTGTCTTTTAAAGCATTAAAAAAAATGCCTGTCAACAATTTACTTTTAATTGTGTAAAGCACATTGAGTCATCTTGGTCATGAAATGTAAAATAGAAAGCTGCAGGTGTTTTTCTATTGTTAATTTGATTTTTACAGGTTGATGGTACTTTTCTTTTTTATAAGTACAGGAGACGTGTTTTTGTTGGCAAAATGGTGGCATGCTATCATGTCTTTGATGGTTATTGGGTGGTGGGCCCTGTTAGGTTCACAATTAATAGGTAACGGTAACATGTCTACTTTACGAATTAAAACTGTTTTATTCTGGGTAATTTCCTGCTAGGTTATGGTATTATGTCTTTGGTGGTCAATAAGAGTGGTGATTCTGCTCTCTTTATTAGAGTCAGATATGCACCTAAACCTAGTTTTGTTGTAGTAAAGAGATGACATGATGTCGTAGTGTCTTTGATGTTGACAAGATGCTCATACAGTGCAGGTAACAAACTCACATTGAGGGCCTGCATAGCCACATGAGGCACTTTGTGGTTGAGTCTCTTCATGATGGATCTCAGGCCATCCTTAGGTCTGAATGAAACAAAACCGCACATAAATCACAATATGTATTTAAATAAAGTAATTTTGGAGATGGTTTGCTTGTGTTTCTATTTTGTTCCGAATAGCATACCCATTGGGTGTAGTTCCAATCCTATCGCATATGTCCATAATGCCACTCCAGTCTTCCGCCGTGTTACTTTCATTGGTCGCCTTCTCTGCAAATGAATGCATCCAAGATTTCAATATACAGGGTGGTTCAAAAAATGTGTGTCAGTGTTCTGGAATGGTCTTAGGAATGTTGCAAAGTTGAAGACGCACATTTCACGTACTGACGAGATTAAAATGTTTTCTAAATACTAAACAAGTGTAACTAATAAAATCAAATGATGAAATATACACTTGCTTTTGGCTCATCCTGTATGTAAACAAAGGTCAATACCATTGTGCTACTGGCACCTACCTAATTTGTATCATCGTTATCAAACTTCATACTTGGTCCGGGAGTTAAAGCTTTGAATGTCCATCCATTTTATTTGACCAACATTCCAATCAGGTGATCATGACTCACATGAAGGCAGGTCACAGGGAGAGTGTTAATATTCATTCGTATGCCCTTCAAGTCCTTAAATCAACTAGTTAATGAAAATGTTATCACGTAAACTCACTTTTCATTCACTGAAATGGCACTTTGAAGCCATTATTTTAACTGTCAACGGTTACTTGCCAGTCAACAATGGAAAAAACTCTAGCTAAGCTAACGTTAGCAACAAGTGGACCTCTTTGCATCAAAACAAACAAAGCAATTCACTTACCCACATCTTGGTCAAATGGGTTTTGAGAAAAAAAAGGCATACTAAAGAGTTACTACGAAGTATCCAAGATGGGAAAGTGTGTTTGTCAGGCAAGTTAGAAAGAATAAAAGAGCTAAATAAATAACGTTTCCTTGTCCCGTAAAGTCGCACTCGTAGGACTTCCGGGAACTTAGTTGTCCTCGGCGTTGCCTGATCCGGTATGCCTCGAGTCTTCTTTATTGCGTTTAACGGCAGTCTCCAAACTCAAATAAGTGTATTACCGCAATCCCTTGCAATTGAACTGCTTTGGTTTACAATCTTTTATTTTTAAATCAAACTGAAGCCTTATTTCACTTTCTTTTAAATGCCATCGCCCTCATTTTTTTTTACAATACATAATTGAAAAATTCTTGTTTTTTTTTTAAATTTAGATTACCAATTTGCGCATCGGATTTTAGTTGCGTTGTTTACGATTTTTTTTCCTGGTTTGTTGTTATGAATGGTTGAAAGTTTTTCTTTACTGGTCCTAAAATACATATAACACAAAAACACAAGAAAAATCATACTATAATTATTTCAGGTTTGAATTAATGTGATTTTGACAAGCGTAATATTGAGTGCGGAAGTGACGAATACATTACGTCACCCTCAGCGTGATACTCTGTCCTTGTTTTTATGACCCTGGCAAAACAATATAATCATATTACAGTACTTTAACGACACATTTCCCATCAAATATTATTTTTCAAATTTGTATAATAATAAATACCGTATTCGACAACGATCGCGACAGCGCGATGCATGACGTCACTTCTGTGTCTCACCCTCCTGTAGTTTTTCCGGCGTGACAGCGGCCACCTTCCAGGGCTAAAGATCGTGTGACAGGCTCGCTCGCTTGCAGTCATGTCGGCAACTGCTTCGGGGGCCAGCAAGGGGGCTCAGGGCGACGGCCCCCCAGCTAAAAAGAAAGGACCCGGCGCCTTAGCCACCGCTTATTTGGTTATCTACAATGTTGTTATGACAGCGGGGTAAGCTAGCATGCTAGCGTGGAGCGTCCTGTTAATCATGGCCGCGATTAATAACAATTGATTTTATTTTATTGTTTCAATGTGAGTTTTACCTTTGCTTTAGTTATCGGTCATAATACAAACTATTGTGGTTCTTCGAATTTACCTCGCAGTTGTTTGACGCGGATTACATTTGTAACAGGAAACGTTTGCGCATGCGCGGAGGTATTTATTTTTTTTGCGCACACTTTTCATATAATTTTTCTTTTCACCTTTTTTGCTATTTTATTTTGTCGCCTCCAGAGTTATAATACATTTGAATAACATTTTAGATCGGGGTAGACCTATTTATTCAATCATTAAACTCACACTTAATTTAGATAACTAAAATGAGGTAAAAATAGTGAGTAAGGAGTACCTGCGAGTAACTTTTAAGATAAATGCAAATTATTGCACAATTCCGTCCGGCAACCAGTTAGGCCACATTGTGAGCGACACAATGCATGGTTTGAAAACACACACACCAGATATGGGTATTGGTTTTGATCTGAGTTTGTGTTGTAGAAACATACAACTAAAAATACAACCAAAATCAAGTAAATATCATCTCTTTTTAGAATATGCATGAGGTCATAGGTCATTTAACACTCTAAAGTAAGTTTCTTTTGCAGTGATTCCGTCCTGATTGTGTGTTGCAGGTGGCTGGTGATTTCCGTGGGCTTGGTGCGAGCGTACCTGGCCAGGGGAAGCTACCACGGCCTCTACTACTCCATCGAGAAACCCCTCAAGTTCTTTCAGACCGGTGCCATCCTTGAGGTAACGATAAAAAAAAGAAACGGAAAGAAATCAATTATTCTTATTTAATTGATCACTTTCCCTTCACAGATCGTACACTGCGCTGTCGGTGAGTTGCACTTCCATCTCTATCTAATCTCATTGTAAAATTTTATTTTATTGTATATTGTATTTATATGACATTTTTTTTCATCAAATTCGCGTGAATTTAACGAAGCAAACCCAAGGGCATTTAGATATCATTTGAGTCAACAGCAGGGGGCGCTAAAATGTCGAAATTGCTTCTTAATTGATATTGCACGAGAGCAATTTAGTGCAGCTACATCGCGATTCAGTTATTGCGACTTTTCTCCATCGCATTCAGTAGTTTAATTTATGGCCATAACTTTTTCTACTGCAGGTTTACTTTGCTATTTTTCTTGCGATTTTTCTTTCAAGTCGAACCAGTTAGAAAATATCGATTTTATGTATTATGAGTTTGAAACAAAAGAAGCAAACTTAAAAAATTGAACAAAAGTCAAACAAGTTCAAATTCGTAGATTTTCATGTATGACTGTAACCTTATTGTAGAATTACCTCACTAATTCTTAATATTTATGCTCCTCCTTTTCTCCTCCTAAGTCAAACCATATAAAGAATATTAATTTTACGTGCATTAATGTTTTTTTTTTTTTTACATTCCTGCTTTGGCCACTAAGAGGTGCAATGAGCCCTAAAACTGCTTTCTAAACACAAATAAAACATATAGCTGGGTACACTACAAGCCATTTACATTACACTATATTTATTCATAAATATTATACGAGCGGGTCAAAAATGTATTTATTTGCTTTATTTGTAGGGATTGTGCCATCGTCTGTTGTCCTGACTGGCTTCCAAGTCATGTCGCGTGTCTTTCTCACTTGGGCCGTCACACACAGCGTCCGAGAGGTGAGAACACGCGTGCACACACGCGCGTGAACAATCACAGAGCGCTGTAGAAGATACCACATAACCGATACTTCTCATACGCTGTAGGAGGCATCAGAGTCGCGAACACGTAAGTCAGTCGCGTCTCGCAGGATTGCCGTGTGGATTGATGTCTTTGTTTTGCTGTGACGATACGTGAACGCGAGGAGGGAATTAAAAAACAAACGTCCAGATAGTGTTTCCCCAAAAAAGATTTTTCCCTCCATCAAGATTATTTTTTTATGTAATTGATTCAGTCGGCATCATTTTTCCTGTCTGGAGACAATTTATATTTAGAAAGGTAAAAAAAAAGGAAGGAAGGAACAATGTTTTTTGCAATTTTTTTATCTGGGTTTGGAGATTAATTTTTGTACACTGGTGGATTTTTCCAAGAAAGGTCTTTATGAATAAAATATGTCCCAGTCCGCACTTTTATTTTTTTTTTAGAATTTTAAAATCAAGATAACCTCCTTGTGAAATTGTCTTTGAAAAGTTTCTTCCCTGAGAATGAAAACACAAAGAATCCCAAAGAAAATTGTGCTTTGTGTCATAGTGTCTTAATTTTTCCAATATTTTTTCATTGGGGAAAAACAAAGATAATTTGAGAAAAATTATCCTGAAAAATTAGACTTCATCATAATTTTCCATCTTTAAAAATGATGACATTATATGTGGGAGGATTTATTTTTGTTGTGTGGAGATTTTTCTTTAGGACATTCAGGATGTTTCTTACGGCCATAAATTTTATCCAATGTTTTTTCTTGTCTAGAGAATTTTCAAAGGGTCTTTTTGTAAATACTCATATCCTTTTCTATGAATTTTCTGATGCAGATATTTCACATTTAAGAATTTTTTTCCTGAGATTATTTTAACCCATTTCTTTCTGTTTGATGAATTTTTTCTTGGATTTTTATTTTTTGCATCCAGAGAGAATTCTTCCCAGAATTTCCTGCCACCATTTTTTTTTTTTTTTGCTATCCCAACAACAAAAGTTGCTTGGTGAGCCTCCCAACATGCACGCCAGCTCTATGCTGTTTCTAACCCAACATCTGATTTCTGAGCAAAACCCGCATGATTCTCCCTCAAGGACTCCCACCAAGTGACAAAATGTCTTCTATCCCCCCGCGGCGTGCGCAGGTGCAGAGCGAGGACAGCGTGCTGCTCTTCGTTAGCGCTTGGACCGTCACCGAGATCATCCGCTACTCTTTCTACACCTTCAGCCTGCTCAACCACCTGCCCTACCTCATCAAGTGGGCCCGGTACGACGCACGGACAGCCCGTCGCTCCTTTTGTGTGTGTTTTAGTCCTCAAATATTTCCCCTTTGCCGCAGGTACACTTTTTTCATCGTGCTGTACCCGATGGGCGTGAGCGGCGAGCTGCTCACCATCTACGCGGCGCTGCCCCACGTGCAGAAGAAAGGCCTCTACTCGGTCACTCTGCCCAACAAATACAATTTCTCCTTCGACTATCACGCCTTCCTCATCCTTGTCATGATCTCCTACATTCCGCGTAAGTCCACCGCAGCGCTGAACCGACGCTAAGACCCGAATCCCGAAGACGTTTAGCTGGAATGCGGGGTTCAAATTTGGTAGCACCGGGACAAAAGTAGGGCTGTCGTCATATTTTTAGAATGGATTATTCAAGGGGTGTCATATTCATTTTGGCTCAGGGGCCACATGGAAAAAAATCTATTCTTAAGTGGTCTGAACTGGTAAAATAAAAGCATAGAGACGCTTACGCTTAGTCGCGTTCGTTTGTTAGCTGAATTTACTTATAAGTTGTTAGCAGGGGTGCACATAATTTTTTTGTTTGTACTACATGAGTACTATGACATAGTATTTGCTACACTCCCATTTTTTTTTTAAATTGAAAAGTTTTTCTCCATGTTCAAATTAGCAAGTCCATCAGTGATGGTTTGCACGGTTTGTTTGGGGCCCAGTTTTATTAGTCCGAGAAAGCAAAGGTAAATTCTTCGTAAACTATAAAGTGAAAATCTGTGACTGATCCTCGACAATATTAACATTTAAAAAGCCGGCTATACTACATGTCAAATTAAACACTTTGTCATCCTACCACCAGGGGGCAATGTTTCCCACATGTTTGCATGACAAAAGCTTCTGCTTTTCTCACACTAATATATTATTTACCAGTGTGAAATGGCATTGAGTTTCTCCCCTGATTTCTAATATACTAGCTAGCTGTCAATTGAGACCCATTTCGAAACATCAGATTGGCAAAAAATTGGAAAAAAATCGTTTTGAAATGACCGAAAATTTCATTTTGACCGCTAGTTGGTTATAATTCGCATAAAAGTAAAGAATGTGCTTAGTTATAAGTAGGCTTCATTTTTTTCATTGGTTTGCGCTCAGCAAGTACATTAGCTGTGTTGCCCTGTGTGCCATTTAATTTCGTTCATATTTGTAAGTATCAAGCCTTGAAGCCTTGTTTACATACTGTTTGTTTAAAAAAAAAAAGGGCCATAATTAGACATATTTTACCGTACTAAATTTCACGCTTCCCTGTCAAAGTGGTTGTAATTATTTAATATAAATAACTGAAATTTGCCCGAAATGTCTACAATAGACTAAAACGATCAAAGCGGCTGTCTGTCTTTTTGGGCATGGTTTCTTTAGACTTTTTTTGGGGGTTTCCGATTTTGACATACACGCTTTTCAAATTCCATGTCCATTTGGTAAGGCAAGTAAAATAATTCGCGCCGCCAACACCTCTGTACAGCCGACCTCCATTTTGTCCTAATAACGACGCACGGGCTAACAAAGCGTTCTCTGACGTTCCTTGGTCGTTTCTCCCCTTGGGCAGTGTTCCCTCAGCTGTACTTCCACATGATCCGACAGAGGAAGAAGGTTCTGGGCCACGCCGCCGCCTACAGCAAAGTGGAGTGAGAGAAGGAATCGCAAGCTTTCCATCCAAACAAAAACGGACCTCGCAAGCTACTTCCATTCCGATTTCCCAAACTACTGTACTGCGACTGCTGTCTTTATTATTTTCCTCAATTTTATTTATGAACAAAACTGCCCGAGCGACGCTTTTCCGGCGCACTCAAGGATGCACTGAAGGAAACTGCCGTTTTTTTGTTTTTTTTTAACCAGAGTTCACCCCTGTGCTTGCAATTATTTCTTGCTTTCATCCTGACAATAAACCTTTTTGAATCTCTATCGACATTGCTTCCGTCGTACTCGCGCATATGCGTTTTGGACGTCGTGTTTATTTATGATAGTTGTTGGTCTTTATGTTTACAACGTTTTGACTTCACCTAATCGCTGGGAATGTGTTTTTGTCTACTAAAAGAAATGTAATGTTTATCTGGACTGGTTCTTGTGTTTTTTTTGTCTCTCACCACCATGGGCTAGTTAAATGAACATTTGATGACATTTTACAAGTCAAGTTTAGTTTATGATTAACTGGAATCTTATTGTATTAATTTCCCGGCATTAGCAACTAACTAGAGCTACTGAACAAGATAGGGTAGCGTTAAGAGTTAATTGACTGGTTGGTTCTTGTTTTTTCATACAGAATAGAGTATTTTTTGCTGATATTTGCCTTTTTCTTCCAGTAGTTTTGGTCTTAATATTTCCTCTGGTATTTATTAAAAATTAAACAATTACATGGTTTGTACTTGTAATATTTTCCTTATGTACTATTCCTTTTTTTTTTCGTAGTATTTTGATTTTTTTTCAAATATGTTTGTGATGTTTGGTATTTTTTCATACTTGATGTTTGTCCTCATGTAAATGCGGTATTTTTCCGCGTGTATGTCTGTAAAACTTGTATATTATCCTGCCATTTTTTAAGTTTTTTTTTTATAGCTTTTATTTTCAGCTTCTTCCTCCTTCCTTTATTTCTCATCCAATAGTTGTCTTCAAATATTTTATGTTTTTGTGTCTAAAATGTAATTTATTTTTTGTACTATATATATATTTTTAATGTAATTTCCCCCCACGTTTTTTTCTCCTAATATTTAGATTATCTTTGATGACATCAGCCTGGTTTGCGTGCGGGCCATCCAGTTGTGCGACCCCGCCCACTATTTTGATTGACTGCCGCTTCGTCCAATGGCATCTGCCGGCCTCGCATCCCGCCTCCTTTAAGTACCCCAATGGGGGCGCGGGTACATCGCTGGGTCCAGTCCACAGTTTCTGGAGAAAGGCTTCGCTAAGCGCACCGCAGCTCCGTTTGTTTGCTAGCCGTCGGAACGAGCGTGTTTCTGGTGCGTGCGCGTCCGTTACGACCCGATCCGGCGGCGGCCGTACGCGCATCTCATCCTCCGCGGGCATTGAGCACCCGGTTACGGTTCGGATGGCGACGCCGACCTGATCCGCTGAGGCTCGCCTCGCACCCAGCGGGTGGCCCGGGGGGTGATGCTCGCTGGCCGAATTACGGCTCGCTCCACCTCGGCGGCGCAGGTATCGGCCGGTTCGAAGGGAAACGAGCACCGCCGCCGCCGATGCGAGTCCGTCTCCGGGGAGCAACAAAGCTCCCCTCGGGTGCCTCTTAATTGGGCCCGATGATGTGGAGCCGAATCTACCTTGAGCTCATGTTCCCCAGCGTCGTGAGCCTACGTCTCTTGTGATTTTTTTTTTTCTTCCCTCTGGTCAATTTCAATTCAATTTTTCCCTCGGATTATCCCTTTAAACATCCTTTTGGAATAAATGTTTGGAAGCAAATGTGTGACATTTGGATTTACTGCAAGTAAAAAGTGGCAGCAACTACAACGATGTGCTTGTAGTTGACTATTTCCCAACATGTCTAGATCCAACAGGTTCGTGTTTCTTTTTTTCCCCCAATTTCACATTTTTGTCATTTTTACTGTCTATTTTCCTGTAATACTTGTGTGATTTTGATCGTTTGAAAAATAAGTATTTTTACGTTGTTTGAATTTTAGGCTAAAAAATGTACCATCGTCCACGTTTTTCTAAACGTTTCATCATTTTTTCCAATTATTTTTCTCTGTGTTTTTCTTATCGAATTTTTGCATTTTAGTCATTTTCCCCGATATCAAAGTCTTTTTAATCTTCTTCATTACTTTTTTTCTAATTTGTGTTTCATGTGTATGTTCTTTTTTCTACTTTTTCAAAGGTAGTCTTGTATTTTTTATTTATTATTATTTCGGTTTTGTATTTTTGACAATTTTTGTACTTTCACAATTGGTAGCAGTGTACTTTTCCATCTACTATTTTATAGTTTATCTTTTTGTTTTTTACATATAGGTGTTTTCCCAACTTTTTAATATTTAATACTTTTCCATTTATGTTTTTTAAATCCTGTTACTAGCCATATTTCTTCCTTAATTTTTCCCATTTTTTTCCACATTTTTTTGTGTATTTGGATTTGATTCTACCGTTTTAGTGTTTTTTTCCTCTAATGCTTATGTATTTCGTCTAGCATTTTGTATGCATTTACCTTTTAACATTCTGTATTATTTTCACATTTTCAGTTTTTTTTGTGTGTCTAATATTTAGGGTTTTTTTGCATTTTTAATGTAATATAATTTTTTGGCTTGATAACTTTTCTAAATTTTTTTTAATCTAAATATTTTTTCCCTTTACAATGCTCTTTTTAGGTTCAGTTGATATTTTTGTTTTATTTCAGTCAATTAATGTACGTCTTTTTCTAATATTTGTGCATTGTTTTCACCTTCTATTGTGGTGTAAGAATTTTTCCCAATCTTTTGTCTGTGTAATTTTTCTCAATCTTTTGTCTTATTTTGTTTTTCCCCTCAATCTCATGTTGAATGTTTGTATTTTTCTTCTTTCTTTTTCTCCCGATAATATATCTTTCTAATATGGTGTATTTTAGCATGTTATTTTATGTTAACCTAAACTATATAGTTACATAGTAATTAACGACAATAATTTCCCTTTTTTTTCAAGTACTTCTGTGCAGTTATTCCAATATCTGCATTTACTGTCGTGTCTACCGTTTTCGCAACAGCGTCAGCCCACCTGGCGCCGGTGCCGGCGGACCCGGCCCGCGGGGCGGCGCCGAGCACCGGTCCGCTTGGGCCGAGTCCGAGCCCGTGGCCAACGGCTGCCCGTACTCTACCCACAGACTCAACAGCCGCCGGAGAGACGACGAGGACCCGCCGGATCGGCGCCGGGCCGGACCCCCCGGCCGCGTGGCCGCCACGGCGAGCCGGGTCAGCTTCCGCTCCCGCTCGGCGTGGCAGGACCGCGGCGACGAGGTCCGGGCCAAGTCGGTGGAGCTGGGCCTACCTCAGGACGGCGTCCCCCCGGCGCCCGAGGCCGGCTTCTCCCTGGCGCTGCTGTGGTCGGGCGTGGCGCACTTCTTCAGCTCCAAGAAGTTCCAGTCGGAGAACCTGGAGCGGCTGTACCAGCGCTACTTCTTTCGCCTCAACCAGAGCAGCCTGACCATGCTGATGGCGGTCCTGGTCCTGGTCTTCGGCGTCATGCTGCTCTTCCACTGCGCGGCGGGGAACGGGCCCAGCGTGGCCTACGTGGTGGTCTTCTCGGCCGCCATCCTGCTGACCTTGGGGCTGATGGCGGCGTGCAACCGGACGGCCTTCCGGCAGGACCACATGTGGGTGGTGTGCTACGCGCTGATCCTGCTGGTGCTGCTGGTGCAGGTGGTGGGCGTGCTGGTGGTGCGGCCCCGGGACGCCTCCGAGGGCATCTGGTGGACCGTCTTCTTCATCCACGTGTTCTACACGCTGCTGCCCGTCCGCATGCGAGCCGCCGTGCTGACTGGACTTCTGCTGTCCGCCGTGCACGTTGCCCTGTCCTGGATGCAAAACGTCATGGATCCTTTTCTGTGGAAACAGGTACGGCCGATACCACGAGGGAACCAAATCATAGTGTCATTACAGAGCAAGACGAATCCATGGCATCCGCGATTGCGTGTTATGATATGATAATAACATGAAAAATCATGCAAAATCCGACACTCGATCGCCGGTTGGGAATGTCCTCCGAGGGCGTCGAAAAGTCGGTGACGTGATTGTATAATCGTTCCACCTAGGGGGGAGGAGCGCAAGAAACCATTAAAAGCCCCAAATTAACGACAGTCGCGCGTATAGTATGTCGACTGCATATTTGTCATAGCGGCGCGAAGCAATGAAAATGGATGTTAACCTCATCGGAACGGAAATTTCCAGAGGCTTTTTTTGCAGCTCAGATGTTCCACATAAAATGCAAAGTCGGCTTGTTTTGGTAGCGCTCGGCCGTCTCGTTGCTTTGCTTCCACATGTGCTGTTAGCGCTGGAAATCGTGCACGTGCCACTTGAGGGCACGCGCATTCAAACGGTCACACGAAAAGCCGAACCTGTGCGGGGAAATCAAGTCTGATGCCTTGACTTGGATTTGCTTTCGCCGTCATGCTTGGAGGACATTTTATTGAAAATGTTCTTGTCTAGATAGCTGATAGAGTCATCGAGTGTTTTATGGAATTAATTACTGTAGATTGGGGCTCCCCTGTGGGATTTGTTGTTAAGTGATGGTTTTTGAAGTTGCCTCAAAATGGCCGACTTCCTGTTGTCTCCTTGAGACTTTTTGTTATGTCGTGTTGTGATGGACATGACTAACCGATTTGATGTCGATTGGTGAAACTGAATTTCTTTATTCTAACTTTCCAATAGAGTACAAGCTATGGACAATGCTAAATATGGCTTTTCAGGCCAAAATGGCCGACCGTGTTCAGTCTCAGACATGGATCCTTGAGACATGATCTCTTTCAGCGTTATCAGAATATTTAGCTGTCTCACTCATCTTTCAAGCCCGACAAAATATTGTGTGCTATGTTTATGTAAACATGGGTGGTATCATATGAAAGATAGATTTCCATTTTTTACTTAGAATTACAAGTAGGTAATATATGTGTTGTATGTATGAAAACACTGCCATCCGATGGTCACAGTTATCACTACAGTGCTCAATTGGCTTCATTTTATTAGATAAGCTCTACTCAAGGGTGTCAGCTACCCTCCATAAAAAAATGTATTAATACTGAAGACACGTCATTCCGTGTCATTTCATCAAATTCCTCCCACCTGACACATTTACAATGTTCTGTAGAAATTCAATTGTTGCAAACAAAAATCCAAAATATTAGGTCTGTTCTGTCTATATCTTTACATTCTTTAAGCCAGCTAAGTTATGAATAGCTATTTTCTTTTGCACAAGCTCTTTAAATGTTTACCTTAAAACTGATTTTAAATAAATGAAAAAAAAAGGGATTTTATTTTTTTACTGTATTGGCCAGCCCTTAAATTCGTGAAATGACACAAAATGCCCCATACGCTACATTTGCAGCGTACTGTAATTCATAATCCAATGGACATCTGTTGTAAATCTGCACATTATGACGGAGCAGCAGGTCAATTAAGAGCCTGTTACCAGTGGACCGTTGCCAACCAGGACCGTTTATGTTCCCTCCGCTGGGAATCTAAAGGGGGGTTTGTGAGGGGGGGGTTTGATCTCATGGGAAAAACAGGGGCAACAAAAACAGCCCCCCTTGAGAGACAAAAAGCAAGGCATCCCTTTAGTTTTTAGTTAGCCTAGCGCAGGGGCGTCCAAACGTTTTCCTCTGAGGGCCACTCCCAGAAAAATCAAACAAAGCAGGGGCCACTTTTAATTATTTTTTACATTACAGTTATTTGTTTCGTAACAACTAGAGACAGAAAGTTGTATAAGTATTGATTTTGAGTTTTCACTGCTAGCTTACTCACCCCCATGGGGTTAGCATATCCACTAGTAAATGCAATCAGGCATGTTACTGTTGTGTCGCAGCAGTAGTGTAAAAATCTGAGTGTGTTGGTGTTATGTGGAAAATATGTTGTTGCTGCTCTTATTTCTAAACATGAAGGCATGTTTATTTTTGCGTTGAAGGCATAATGTTACTCTAACCAGGCATTTTCAAGGTAAATAAAAAACAAAAACGTAAAAAAAAAAGAAAAAAAATCTGTTCTGTGTAAATATCTGCAGCTTATAGTCCAGAGAAAAATTAATTTTCTGTTTTCTTTTTCTGTAGTTTAGTTGTAAATTGCTCGTTCACACTTTTACATATTTAGAAAGGCCCAGCAAAATACTGCAATACATTATTGAGTAGCAAATGAAATTTTGATTCACGTCGCGGGGCGTTTAACAATACACGGCGGGCGACAAATGGCCCCTTGGGCCACAGTTTGGACATCTGGCCTAGTCTAATTAAAAATGTGCAACAATTTGTTGTTTGAAAATAAGAATGTCGTAATTTCATAGTGTGGACATATTTTGAAGATAACTTCACAACCCGGGAATTTTCTTTCCTCGATAAATATCCGATTAGTTATGATAATCTTGAGGAAGGGAAATAAAAAAAAATGTACAGTAGTGGCAGTTTTTCCAGCAACTATCATGTGACCGACCCTGGAATTCTCCATCATCCGGAATAACTTTCCGATCAAATTTTAAACGCTGTCACGTTGCTGTGTCAAAACAAACTTGCGCTTCAGACAACTTCCGAGACGCTTCGGATTTTACGTAAGCCCTCGGGCGCTGAAATGCTAACAACAACAATGCTAGCCGGGGACCAATAAACGCTTGCAGCTTTCCCACCGTTTCGAGACACCACAACGCAAACACGCACCCGCACATACACACCACCGACGGGTAAAACATTCAAATAGTTCAAAGAGGATGTGAAAAATGTGGAATGGAATTCAAATCTGAGACCAATGGTCATTTTTGTCAGAAGCAAAATCCTTCAAAGGAAACGTGCACAAACAATCAAATTTTTTTTGTATTTTCAAATCTTTTCGAGCAAGTCGTAAAGCATCATCCGCGTCATAAAGTTATCTGAGAAAATACCAAGTCGTGTAATCAAAAGAAATGATTCTGACATGTTTTTACGTCATAATGTTGATGCTTTAGTATTCCTGTAACTCTCGGGAAATTTTCACATGAAGAAAACCCACTGAATTATTCAGCGTTTGTTCTTTAATTACTTTTAAGTCTCACAGGAGTGACAGGGAAAGCTGTTTTGAACCCCGAGAGGATGCATGGAAGTCCAAATATGGTCTTTTCTGAGTTCGCATTGCTCGCTCACACACACACACACACACACACACACACACACACACACACACACACACACACACACACACACACACACACACACACTCCATGCTTTTGTAGCTTAGCAACACATTCCCTTTTTGTTTAAAAAAAAAATCCCCATCAAACTTCAGTGCTGTGAGTGCTTACCTCAGAGTGTCTTTTTCTTTATGTTTTTATGTTGTAGGTTAGAACTATCTATTGTGACTTTACAGTAGAATATTATCTTATATTTTCAAATAATAGTAATTTTAAAGTGTATTGTGAGTCTTGTTAGTTAGGCTAATGACAAATGAGCTCCTGGTTGTTCTTTAGACACGTTTGAATGTGTCATTGTATTTCTCTTCCTTGTTCAATGCTTTCAGCCGTGTCGAGACTTTGCGGAGGTCTTTCACTCTTGCTGCGCAGTTACAATCTGTCCTGCTAATACTGGCGTAAGCTGTTGAATAACAGTCAGTTGGGCAGATGTGGATCATGTTTAAAATCAGCAGTGTCTCTTATAGCCACGGGAAAGGCACAATGTCAGGCTTTGACGTCACACTGGGGCACATGTCTCTTGATGGCTTCTCTTTAGTCCAATTATCTTATTAGCTTAACTCATGCATTCAAACTAGCATTAGCAAGAATGCTAGGTAGTTGCTAAAAGAGCCTTGGTTTTGTTGAACTTTTCTGTTCACTGGCTGTTTGCCTGCCACTAAATAATTAGCCATGATGCTAACATAACAAATGGTTAGTTATGTTGCTAATGTAGCGTTGAGGATTTTTTTTTTTTTTTTTTTTTTATAAATTGCAGCTTCAAAGAAGAAACAAATAGTTTGCTGTGTTTTCAGTTTTGAGTTGTCAACTAGGTTGCCAACACGTGTGATTAACCACGAAGCTTACATGTGCGTATTTTGCTAAACAGTCAATGGTTTTTAGTGTTTTTGCTAACAGCAAAAGAATTAAAAAAGACATTTGGTCATGTTGAAACCATGTACTGTTAGCCAAAATGCTAAACTAGCAAGGATTTCTGTATATGTATGTATGTTAGCCATCTCGCTAACAGGTGTGAGTTGTCAACCATGTTGCTGACACACATGCTTAACCATGAAGCTTTTTTTTTTCTTACCTGAAATTTAAAAGTAAACCGGGAGTTCATTTTAGTGACATGGTAGCGCAAAGCGTTTTGTTAAAAGGCATCACAGTACATGTGGAGTAAAACCGGCGGGCTCCATTTTGTACCATAATGCAGACTATATTGGCAATCAGCTGACTTGATTTACTATAGCGACTACTATACATGGGTGATAAACTCTCCTTTGTGGAAGCTGCAGCTGAGTGAGTGGCCTTGATTTTGAGTCCGCATGAAAGGATCCCTGCATAAGGTGCGCAAAGCGGTGGGCATTTTGCCCGCCTCCAATTACTCTCAAACATGGAACGACGCCATTTGGAGCGCGTTATGGTGTCAATTGATATTTGGTTGTGGCTTGGAGATTCAACACTCAAAGCCAGTTACAATTAGCAACACGCTATTCGGTAAACATGTCTGTCAACGTTTAAACGCAGAACTACTTCTCAAGAATCGATATTAGCGTCAATTTCAAAAAGGTTTGCAGAATACATGCCAAACAAGACAAAAGCATTGATAAACCAGAGGAAGTGTAAACAGTCTAAATAGGTCCAGCTGAGTGCTAGAGTCAAAAGTCAAAAGCAATGTTTAGAATAAAGTCATTCGAGTTTTTTGTGCTAATTTATATTTCTACATTCAAATGAATAAATCGCTTGCACATAGTTGAGCAAAGCATTCTGGGATGTGCAAGGAAGTGACGACATTCAAGTAAAGTGACAATCTCACTCTGAGTGGTTTGGAAAGGCAAGATAAAGTAAATAAAGCAGAACAAAACCTTGCTTTTTACTTGTAGTGTATGTGACAAGAGTTCAAATGTGTATTTTGTTTTATGCAACTCCTTCTGTAAATGATTTTCGAAATATGATGTGTATGCCACCTAAGCATGATGTGCATGCCTCCTAGTGGGAGCAATTGCTTATTTCAGTCTTTAGTATTTGAGTGGTTTGGATTGATGAAACTTTCTTGGGCAAGATTTTATTTTATTTTGGGGGAAATTTTGGTAACGTAAAGTGATGACCAAAGTGCCATTAACAATTGGCTTACGGACTGACAAACTGATGATTACAGTCAGTGGGTAAACTTCCAAAAAAAAAAAAAACTATGGACTGATGATGACGGAAGGGTGTCCACGTACCAACGAGAGTATAAATGACGAACCCGCAAAAAAACCCACCTCTGTGGAAAACCTTGACACGATTAAACATTTGCTTATCGGCTACTAGTTAATTAGCTAATAGCTAGCGAAATGTTACCCAAACCACCTGCTAATTTTGCAAAATGAGATGCCTAGGTATTTTGAGACGTTTTGAAAATTCTAGACATACGTATAAGTATACGCCAATAGAATAGGACCACTAATATATATATATATATATATATATATATATATATATATATATTTCACACTTGGGTGGATTTGGTCGAAAGTTTAGCTGAAAAATAAACCGCCACCCCTTCACCGTCCTGGACATGGCTTCTTGGTTTTTCATCCTTCTCTGGTTCCCATGTAAATTTTGCGTTTTCACCAAGTGCTCCCCATATAGAACATGCAAACTGTCAGTGACGATGAGTTTATATTACAATACGTTTTCTTTCCCACAGAGTAGGTGTACATTTCTGACAAAAACTGATCAATTATCTACAAAATGACGTCAGAAAGCGAGCGCTAATGGATCAGAGCTGCCAAGGTCCTCGGAGAGGACGGAACAGCCTGCCGAATGTCGACATGATTAAAGGACGCTTAAGTGCTCGGGGTCGTCGCTGCTCAAACACGGTGTGACCCGGTGTTGTGAATCACCACCAAGCGCGCCGATAATGCTCCTTTAGGGAAAATAAACGGTACGTGTGGGCCGAAAAGGACGGAAAAGGATAGAGAGACCTCGTGTCAGGTTAAAAATATTAGTTTAATGATGAGTCAGCAAATTTGGTTGCCAATGGCTCAATTCCTGTGTTTTTGTTGTTGGTCTACTCATGATAGTCGTGTCTACCAAAATTCATGTTGCCAAGTGAAAATGAGTTTGTGGGCTGTTTAACAAAAGAGCTTGTGAAATAGCCAAAAAATGTCAATGTCTCTTTGGGTATGGCTTCCTGAGAATTTTTTGTGGGTCTTCTTGTGATAGTCATGTCTACCAAATGTCATGTTGCAAGGTAAAATTGATTTTGTTAGCTGTTTTCTGAGAAATTGGAACACCCTGTGAAATAGGAATATTTGAACCCCTCTGTAAAATAGTTCAAAAAAGTTTTTTTTTGTGGGTCTACTCATGATAGTCAATTAGTCATGTTTACCAAATTTCATGTTGCCGAGTGAAAATGAGTTTGTGAGTTTTAAACTTTAGACCCTTTCAAACTTCATTTGTATTTGTCCACAAAAAAGAATTAATCCAGTGTCCTCTTTTGATCATCTGTTATCAAAAAGATATAACTTAATTACTGTCCTAATAAATATTTTTCCACAAAACAAAATAATTCATATGAAGTGTCAGACCTGTTCTAAAAAATAAATGAATAAATAAATACATATTTGCCACAGAAAAAATATTAACCATAAAACATCCTGTTTTGGGATTACAGTAGAAATTTCTTCACAAAAACAAATTACTGACTTAATAATTAATAAATATTTGTCCCAAAAGTGTCAGACCTGTTCTCAAAATAATAATTATAAATAAATATTTGCCCACAGAAAAATACTAAACTTAAAAGTAATCATAGTAGAGATGCGTTCACAAAAATAAATCATTAACGTGACAGGTAACGAGAGGTGGCCCCTGGGTCGAACCATTCTAGTATGGGGGAACATCTGGCTTTTTAAAAAAATGAAATTGAATAACCTACTAAACATAAAATATTTTATGAACTTATATTTCCCTTAAACAATTCATTCAAGAATCATTTTTAAAGGATTTTTGCATGTTTTACGTACAATCTCGTAGCCCCTGAAGTTCCTTCAAGTACCCCCATTTGAGAACCACTCTTTTAGAGCGATGCGAACAGTGTAATTAATTATTATGACTGTACATAATAAGTTAGTGTTGATAGAGCTATTTAGTGGCTGTGAAGGCATTCATTCTTCTGCTTGGGTGTGAAAGGGGCTTAAAAAACAAGCATGTGAGCAGCGTATTTGATCCTCTTGTGTTCACAATGAGGCTGAACACCTCTCAACATGCGGCACCGTTAGCGCATGACCTGCATTACCTCCTGCAGGGCCACAATGTGCCTACTGTGCAGCTATTGATCCAAACCGTGAACCATCCCCCCCACCCACCACCGAAGACAAAGTCACAAATTAATGTCGCATCTCCTGAGTGCTAACAAACATTTCTTTTATTGATGTTTATTTTGAGTCTGAGTGTAATTTTAAATTCTCAAAAAAAGCTGGAAGCAAGCAGTCTTCCTGCAGGAAATGTTTGAAACGCCGCTTTGTTCCGCATCCATACTGTGTACTTGTAAACGTTATCATGTGCTTTTATCTCTACTAAGCGATCATAAATTTAAAATGGTGGCTTTATATGATTGAAAAATTTCAGTTAACATTTACTAGTGGGATACATTGTGTAGAAAATCTGTTGGAATATAGATTTTAAAAAAAATAATTTGTAGAGTTGGTGTCCAAACTATGGCCCAGGGGCCATTTGTGGTCCACTATCCACATTTTAGTGGCCCACAGGATAGACTAAAAATACATTTTGACATGGCATTGCAATTTAAAAATGTAATAGAATCGTTTGATCGGAGGCAGCGTTACACACAGACAATGTGTAATTTCTTGCTTAACTAGTTGAGCGTTACATTTTTTGAAGTTATTTTTGAAGTAATTTTTCCGTACACGGCTCCCAGAGGAAAAAGTTTAGACGCCTGCTTTACTGAGATGGTCTTATTTCAAGGTATCGGTACCCGCAATAGCCGCCATCGGCCGCTCTCTCTTGGGGTAGTTTTATGATCAACAACTAGAAACTACAAATTACAACGTGAGCTCATTCAGTGCCATGGATGAGAATTCTTGTCTTTTGAAATAGTAAAAACAAATGTAGAGTAAAATTCTGGTCAAATACGTTTGTTTTACTTTTTTTTTGGGAGAAGAGCTGATACCCTTGACTAATGCTTACCTAATATAAGCCAATTGAGCATTGTAGTGCTAACTGTGACCATTGGATGGCAGTGTTTCCACAAGACAGATATTACCTACATCAATTCGAACTGAGGAATGGACTTCAATCTTTAAAATTCAAAGTTTACACAATATTATGTTGGCCTTGAAATGTGGCGTTCGAGAGGTTTCCTTTTCAAATAACGCTTGGCACTGAAAGAGTTAAAAAAAAACCCACGACTAAAGAAATTTAAAGGAAAACAACAGTTTCATTTTTTTTAAATGATCAGTTGCTTTATGTGTGTGTGTGTGTGTGTGGTATCGGACATCCTTAATATACTGTATAGTATGTACTGTATTTTAAAAACTGGCCATCTTTTTTTTTTTTTTTTGTCCTAAAACCGGTCAGAACGAAGTCACGATTGCCAGTTGTGGTCCTAAAACGTTATCCGTCCTCATCGGCCACTCCAAGAGATACATGGTTTTAACGATCACGTCTATTTGTTCGAGCGGAATCAAACATTCCCTCTTTCTCGTCCCCGGGGGAACGGCAGTCATGTTGTTCCAAGTCTCGAGGAGGAGGAAAAGCCCGTGCTTTCCAAATAAGGGCGTTGTGGATATTAATAGAATAAGAGCCTGCATTTGTGTTGACCTGTTGACAAGAAGAAGTCTTTATCTGATGCATGCTCCGTTGCTGGGGCAACGGCGAGGCAGGGGGAGGAGGGACCGTCGCAGGAAGCTCTGGTTTTGTCTTTGTTGAAGCAGCGTTTCCACCAGGAACAGGCCTGACAGTGCAACTGGCTGGAGTGGCACGCTTCTGTTGTTTTGATGAGGAAATGTCACTGCCATATGGGGACCTGATGTTGCGCTTTTGTTCGGGAAAAATATTGACTTCTGTCCTGTTTTGTTGTCTAATGAAAATCTTTTTTGGAGGGGGTAAAATATTATCTTTCCTTGCCAATATTTTTTTTTGATCATGGCGGTACTTCAAGGCTGATTTAATTCAATTCTTTTTAAGGTCATAAGATGAGAAGAGTACATTTTCTTTTCAGATTAAGAGCAAATTAATTGGAACACGGAGGACTTTATTGTCAAATTGTCCTAGAGACACATAGGCAAATGTTTTTTTGTTGGCGAAGTTTCTCATGAATGCATTTTGTCTTTCGTAACACAATTTTCCGGCAAACAAGCTAGAAATACTGAAAAGTATATTCAAGAATTTATCTTCTGGAGTTGCTGAATATTTTATGCACGGCACTCTATTTTAAGGATAGGAAGGATTCATCTTGATCTCATGACTTTGCATCACAAAAGTCTGGCAATTGAACAGGGGTGTGCAGACTTTTAATATTCACTGCATAACATTTTGGGGACATAGTATAACATTGAATAGGGGTGTGCAGACTTTTTATACACTATATCATTGTGAGCTGAGGTGTGCAGATTTTTTACATGAAATCGCCTTTTTGTGATGACAAAAAAATATTTATCTTTAGGTAGGTGTTGTAATTATAGTACCGTAATTATAGTGACAATATACCGTGTTTTATATAGCATATTTGTTCCGAAATACAACCACTACAGTTTTTGAGCAAGGTTAAAAGTTGTTGTTTTTGTGTTGCTCGAATTGAAGAGGGGTCAAGTGGAAGACTTGAGTGAGCATTTTGGCGTGTTTGGTTTGTGGCGCACACTGAAGGACAAACGTCTTTCTTCTTCTGTGCCGTTTCAAGTAGACAACGCAGGAATGTCCTCCACGTCATTGATTATCGATACATTCTTATGTGCTGAGCAGAGTCGATGTGAAAGGACCTTTTGTGTGCCAGTTTCAGTTAGATAAACACGCGCAATTAGCAAATGAGACTTTCAGCTTGACTTTCAGCATATTTTTTGTCGATAAATGATATGATTTCATATCATGTCCATTGATAGGAACGGGATGATTCAAGATTGTTTTTGGTTTGAAACAGTGTTAATACCATTTCCTGGCTAAGAGCCAATCAGCGTGAGATTGTCACCTTACGTTGGTTACTTGAACGCCATCAAATCCCATGCATCCCAGAATGCTTCGCTTGCTATGTGCAAGCGATTTATTCATTCACATCACATTTAATAAGCGAAATAAGATAACAATTCTTAATACTTAATTCAACATATAGCTTCAGACTTTAGGCCTTGCGTGCATTATGCATTTAGTTCATGAAACCATGACTCATCAATGAGGACAATCTGTTGCTCAGAACAATACAATAAAGACATTTGGCCCCTAAATAGTAGCTTCATACTCATGTTCTGAAGCTGAGTTATTCCTGGGTACATTTATGCATGCTTGCTGTGTGTTAAGACTGTATATACTTTTGTGCTCCCAAGTATATGGTAGTTTACTCTCAAAAATGTGCAAGATTGAACTGGGTGATAAACCATTTTCAATCGTGTCAGGTGACGCAGGTGGTGACGGTTACGACGACGATTAAAGTGATGAACCAAATCTTCTGTTCAGTCTGTCTTAGTCTATCGTTTAAAAAATAATAATAATTATTCGGCGGGCAGTCCATCCGTATCGAGGAACTTCCCACCTCAGGTTATTACAATTTAATATGGCTGTTAGGTCGTTATTTTTTTGGGCAGAATTTTTCTCCCAAGATGTTGGATGATGTTTGTGTTTGTGCACCGCAGCTGGTGTCCAACATGCTGATCTTCTCGTGCACCAATATCGTGGGCGTGTGCACACATTACCCGGCGGAGGGCTCTCAAAGGCAAGCCTTCCGAGAGACGCGGGAATGCATCCAAGCTCGCCTTCACTCGCAGCGGGAGAACCAGCAGCAGGTGAAAGACATTCCGCAATGATTTGGGGATTATTGTGCACGGGGCGCCGTCATTCCCCCTCGCTTTGTACGCAAGGTCATCACGGCCGGAAATGTTATTTTATTTATTTTTTTTACCTGCAGGAACGTCTGCTGCTGTCTGTGCTACCCCGCCACGTTGCCATGGAGATGAAAGCGGACATCAACGCCAAACAGGAGGACATGATGTTTCACAAAATCTACATACAGAAGCACGACAACGTTAGGTACATGATGAGATGATGAGAATAAAATCTAAGCATTTTCACGATTTCCATTCCATAGAAATTGAATGATTTAACTTTATTTACGAACAAATAACAACAAATGCTGAGTATCATGTACATGTAACATTTTAAGGCCATAAAAAAACGACTGATAATTGATAACTAAAACGCCTGATGATGATGATGGGTTAAAATAAAAAAACTAATTTTAATCTTAGCAAAAAACGAACCTTATGATGATGGCTAAAATCCAAACATGACATTATGCGATGGCAACACTTCCCTGTTAAGTTTATTTGCAACATCAGCAATAAAATCCCACCCATAGGTCAAACGCATTTGTATGTAAGGCACTTTGATGCACTTTTTTTCAGTTTTGGACTAACCTGTAACCTGTATAAAGGCTGTAAAAAATAGTTAACAGCTATTGAAAGTTGATTCATGTTGCTTTTTTCTTTTTTTTTTACAGTTAAAAAGGATATAGTTTTAGGTACACTTAAACAACTTTTACAGATAATAATCATATTTGGAGTCTGAGTGGCAAAAGTTTTCTCTTTTTTTTTTCATTTTAGACTAAACTGTAACCTGTATGAACGCTGTAAAAAGTGGTGAACAGTTGTTAAAAGTTGATTTATGTTGCTTTTTTTTCTTTTGATAGTATTAAAAAGAACACAATTGTAGGTATACTTTTATATACAATTTTTCGAGGTATTTATAGTCAGTGCGGAAAAGGGGGTGGGGCAGATTTTCGCTTTCCCGGGGGTGTCTTTGCAAAATATAACTGAGAAGCACTGAAATTAAGACGAAAAAATCCATCTGCTTTCTTCCATCTCGGGGCATTTTGCCACTTGCCGTCGACTGAAAATGACATCATGATCAAAATCAAAATGACATCACAATCGCTCAGGGCTCAGCAAATAACCAATCATGGCTTAGCATATGAATGTCACATAACCACACACGGAAAATAGATGAGCCGTGATTGGTCGCACCTCTGAGCAAAATGGCAAAATATTGGTTCATTTTGCCGACGATATTAATTAAAGAAAAAGTATTCATAGTAATGACAGTTTGCTACCTGGTGCTGGAATTTGTAACTTCATTGCCAACAAGCCACAGAACAAGTTGTCAACATTGGCAAAGTCTCGAGGGCCTCGGCTAATCGGTTGTGACAGCGCTGGTCGGGGGTAACTTGACTAATTGGCAGCAACAGGAAACTGAGTGACACCTCCTGCTGGCTAACAACAGTTAGCACATTAGCAATAGCCTGTTAGCGCACGGCCTCGTCGGAGGGGGCGTTTTGAACGTTGACGTTGTGCAGGCCCGTAGCGAGGGAGCAGGAGAGAGAGGGGTAGAAAAGTTCACGTGGAGGTCATTAGCTCATGAAAAAAAAATCACACGAGGCAGCCAGTGAAAACAATCATGGCTGCCGTGGGATACAAATACGTGGCAACGTAGGCTAAAAAAAAAAAAGCAAAAGCGAATTGTTTCAAAACCATTTGGATGCTACACTGCTATGTTTTGAGGGAGACTAGCCAAGTACACCTCAGTTAATCCGAGGGCCACAAGGAATTTTCAAATGCCGGATAACACTATTTGTGAAATTAATTTAAATTACATAAATTACATTTGGGATGGGCAGATGAGGCTGCAATAAAAAAAAATTGTGATGGGTAAAAAATGGCTTGAGGCACAACTTTGATATCATTTCAATGGAAAAAAATAAGACACTAATAGTCCCATTGCCTACAAAAGTATTAGCAGTTTGTTTTAAGTCTATAAAATTGTGCTAGCTGTCATTTTAAAGTTTGAAGTTTTCAATATTTTGCTAACATACAGTACGTAACATTATATTAACATTAGCATCGGAATGAATGTAACTATTTGTGCTATCGTTTTAAAGTGGTAGTATAATGATACAATTATTTTGCTGCCTAAATAAGAGTTTGAATATAATTTTAAGCATGGTGCGCAATTCTAGTTTTAGTAAATAAATAAATGTAGATTAAAAACATCTACAGCGTGTAAAATAACGTACTTTTATACTTAACTGTGAATGCTGTTTTACATATCTATGCGTTTCTACGCCAATCTGTTTCTGCAAGTGTATGAATGCGGTTGTACACATAGTCCCTGGAGGCGGTGCAGTCATGTGCCATTCATGAGATTAGCCTGACTTTTATTTCGAGTTTGTGTCTTGAGGACATTTGTAAATTTAGCACAATAGCTCGCTGTTTGTGTTTGCCACCATGATTTAGTCAACATCTGCTGTTTCAGTACAGCGCAACAAATCCCCATTCATTTTGGAAGATTTACAACAATCCAAGCATGTAAATTAGCGCATATTTTAAAAGCGTCTTTGTTTTTGTTGAATTGCTAAATTTGACACTTTTCAGCATACAGGTCATTTGGAAATAATCAAAAATGTCTGGCTCATCCTTATGCGTTTTTTTTTGTTTGTTTTTTTCCTGGGTGTAGCATCTTGTTTGCGGATATCGAAGGATTCACGATGCTGGCGTCCCAGTGTACGGCTCAGGAGCTTGTCATGACGCTTAACGAACTCTTTGCTCGCTTTGACAAGTTGGCGGCGGTAAGGACACACGCTTTGGCCAGCTGTGCAATTTTGTGATGGACTATCAAGGGGTGAAATGACAGAAAAAGGCAACGTTTTCCAAATATTGCCCTTGATATGGGACATCTTCTTTTCCCAAGCAGTGCAACAAATATAAATGTAGTGACAAAAAAATAACTTGTACGTCCTTAGGAGAATCACTGCCTCCGCATCAAGATCCTCGGCGACTGCTACTACTGTGTGTCGGGACTTCCCGAGGCCCGCGCTGACCACGCCCACTGCTGCGTGGAGATGGGCCTGGACATGATCGAAGCCATCTCGTAAGACCACCGCGTTCGCTCACAACGCTCAGTTAATGTCGTCATTTTTGTTCAATCGGAAAGCACCGATTTCAGCACGATGCTGTTTTCATCCACTAGGGGGTGCGCTCATGCGCTCCTGTGTATTTTTTTCAGGCTGGTCCGGGAGGTGACGGGAGTCAACGTGAATATGCGAGTGGGCATCCACAGCGGGCGTGTCCACTGTGGCGTTTTGGGACTGAGGAAATGGCAGTTTGACGTCTGGTCTAACGACGTCACGCTGGCCAATCAGATGGAGGCTGGCGGGAAAGCTGGGTAAGCAAAATAGCTTACAGGACTGATTGATGGGTTTATGCGACCTTAAAGGGACAATGTGTAGATTTTAATGCCACCTAGTGGTGAACTGAGAATGTAACGCCAAGTTTTTCTCCTTCGGGTGTCCGTAGCAGATTTTTTAGCACTTTTTGTTTGTCTACAAGGAACATTTGAATTGTCACCTCAGGCGTATCCACATCACCAAGGCCACGCTCAACTATTTGAACGGCGACTACGATGTGGAAGCGGGAGCAGGAGGTGAGAGGAACGCTTACCTGAAAAGGAACAGCATCGAGACCTTCCTCATTGTGGGATGTAGCCAGAAGAGGGTAAATAATCATATCTCATTCATGTATGTCCGCTGTTGTGTCCATTTTGTCCCAGCAAGACAGCAGTTAACACATTCACCTAAAGACATCAACAGAAAGACAAGAATGTCCTTTACTGAGCACACTAGGACTTGGTGGGGAGACGGTCTATCCATATCCAACCTAATATTTGTGTCCAATGTTGTGCTCATTTTGTCCCAGCAAAACGGCAAAATGAAATGCATCCCTCCCAAACACAAGACATCAATGGAAAGCCCAGGACGTCCTCTACTGAGGACACTAGGATTTAGAAGGGTACCCCACTCCAATATGTCAAAGCATATAGATATAGTCCAAAAACAGATGTCCACAACGGTGGACTAATTAATAGCATGCGTCTCAGGAGAACATTATTGTCTCTAACAATGTTCAATAAATCAAACAACTATGAAGCGGCTAAAGCAGTGGCCCGTAGCAGACACAAAAAAAAAAAAAAAACATGTTGACATGCTATTTAAAAAGTATTGAAAAGTTTTGACTGAATGCAGCATTACAAGTGTGTCGGGCAAAAAAAAATATATATATATATAATTTTTGCCTCATCACCTTTAACAGAAATGAACCATTTTAAAATGTATTTATTTTTTTAATGTATTTATTATTTTGTATTACTTTGTTTATTTCCTTTCATCGTATAGACAATGTGTAATTGCTTGGTTGATTTTGGGCATATTTAATAAGTTAGTTTAAAAAAAATTGCAGTGGATCTTTAGTTTCTCTATTTTTTAACCTAGCCCCCCTCCCCAATTTTTTTTTTTGCAAGGCTAAAAAAAAAAAAAGTTGTTTATCTTTTGCGGGGTGATAGAAAACAAAACAAAAACAATTCAATTCCAACAGTAAACACAAGAGCTAGCAAACACCCAAGAATGATTGCAGTTGTTATCATTTGATTATAAGCATTTTAGCCTGCGCAAATCATTTAATTTAGATGCCAAGATTGCTTTCCTTGTCAACACACCACATTTGCAATTGGATGCTGAGAACTTTCTCCAAAAGTTACAAGTGTGAAAGATCATCTGATAAGCATCCGTCATTGGCGTCATCGCTTGAATCGTGTGACTCCACTAAAGAGCGTAACCTTCGGCTACATCTTCTAATATTTAATACGGAGAACAAAGACGTTCTGTGATCCTCGTCCGTGTGTTTATCAACGCAGCCTCTGTTTTGAAATACGAGCAAATAATTATTAAAAGGCTGAAATCACAAGATTTGGACCATTTCCTGTAAAACGACGGCTCTAAACGATGACTCGATTCTTAAAATCGGTGTTGTTGGTGACGCCACTCCAATATACACATTGCGTTGTTCCTAAGTGTTTTTTTTTTCTTTCTGCGTGTGTCAGAAAGAGGAGAAGGCCGTGATCGCCAAGATGAATTGTCATAGGACGAATTCGGTGAGTCACAACAGCAGCCACTGGACGGACAGACCTTTCTACAACCACCTGGCCAACAACAACCAGATCTCCAAGGAGATGAAAAGGATGGTAAGGCACACGTGTATAATTCAAGCAAACGAAACAAATGGTCTTCCTCAAGCTTCTCTCCTGAACAAAAACAACATAATTGACCTCGTTAAATTGCCTAATTGATCAGCACCGCTACCATGACAACAGTCTACTTGAGGCAGGCTGTTTTTGCATGCGATTAGGCTTTCATCGATTGGACGCGGACAAAGTTCTCACACACGCGCGCTACTACGACTTTCATTGTCTTTTTCGTCTTTTCCCGTCTCATGTCCTTTCTATTGCCATTTTCACTGAATCGTCAAACTGATATTGACTCTTTCTTTTGTCTCACAGGGCTTTGAAGACCCCAAGGACAAGTGAGTTTTCAAAGTATTTCCACGTAAACGTTCGCAATAGTTGCGACACGTGTTCTTTGGAAGTGTTCTCTCCCCGCTGGCTGCTGGGGGAGTTCCCTCGAATTTTCACTTAGCTCGCCGTCGCTATTTCCAGTCGTCTTGTTGCCATGGAAACCCTCCACGTGCCCATGCGAGACGCCTACACCGGCTAGTAATAAAGCTCGCGGCTTCAAAGTGGCCGCCAGGGGGGCGGCAAGCACGTTTGCCTTAACTGTCATGCAAGTGTGAAGAAATAACAAAACAATTAAGCGTAGCTGTCATGTAGTTAGTATTAAAATAAAGAAGTGTTTTTAGCTCGTGATGCCTTCAAGTGCAGTCATTCAAAGAGATGTCTCGATCTCGATTGAATATGTTCAGGTGCAACGTGACGCATTCAAGTACAGTCATTAGAAGAGAAACTCTCCTAGTTGATACATTCATGTGAGATTGTGTAAAAAAACAAACAATGTTTCGTCGATGTGTTCAGGTGGCGTCGTGAAATACTGCGCAGTAATACCGGATAGGATGCGTTCAGGCGCAATCATAAAATAGACATTTTCTGGAGGTGATGCATTCGCATAGTCATAAAAGACTTTTTCTGAACGTGATGTGTTTAAGTTTCGTCACAAAAATGAACATTCTCTGGAAGAGATGCATTCAGGAGCACTTGTGAAAAAGATGTTCCGTGGATTAGATGTGTTCATGTGTGCTTGTAAAACAGAAGTTCTCTGGATGAAATTCAATGTGCAAAACAAAAAAAACATTATGTATGATGCATTCAGCAGCAGTTATTGTGAGTTTGTTCTCGAAGTGATATGTTCAGGTATAGTTGGAAAAAAAAAAGATTCATAGTATACCACACATTCTTCAATGGAGCATCTCCGTTGTTGTTTTTCTGCTTGGTTGTTCAGACACGCGCAGGAGCACATGAATCCCGAGGACGAGGTGGACGAGTTCCTGGGTCGGGCCATCGACGCCCGCAGCATCGACCGCCTCAGGTCGGAACACGTCAGGAAGTTCCTGCTCACGTTTCGGGAGGCCGACCTGGAGAACAAGGTCTTCGCGTCGGCTCTTCTTCATGACGCCGACGGTCAGAAGTTAATTATGAATATCGCTGTCTTCGATGCAGTACTCCAGACAGGTGGACTCCCGCTTCGGGGCCTACGTGGGGTGCGCCTCCCTGGTCTTCCTCTTCATCTGCTGCATACACTTCGTTATTGTGCCTCCGTGAGTCACTGGCAACATTTCTTCCGGATACATTTTTGATCATTTTATCAATGATGAGATTTTGGAATAATAAGCGTACGGATTGCAGTTCCGGCTTGATGCGAGGCTTCTTCACGTGCTGCCTGGTCCTTCTGTTGACGTTGATGTTTCTGTCAAGCGTGTACTGCTGCTATGGGGTGAGTTGATTATTTGATCCGAAAGCGTGAAAAAACAGGAATAACCCGGGCGGTGCCTTCAGGTCTTCCCGGCGGCCCTGCAGGCCTTTTCCAGGAGGATCGTCCAATCGCGGCTCAACAGCACCTTGGTGGGCGTGGCCAGCATCCTGGCGGTCTTCCTGTCGGCCTTCGTTAACATCGTGAGTGGCCCGAGCTTTTGGTTTGTTTGGGCCCCGGTCCATCTTTTGGATCCCGTTCCCTCAGTTTAGCTGCAGCGGGCGGGACATTCGCGGCTGCATAGGGGCGGAGCTTAATATCAGCCGGGACGAGGTGGACGCCTGCCATGCGCGTTTACTCAACTACAGCTTGGACTCTCTGACGGGACCCTGCGGGGACCAAGCGCCCTTCTGTGGATTCCCCGAGGTACGGCAGGAAGTACAACTAATTCATCGACACGTTATCAAATTAATCGGCAACTACTTTAGTAATCGAAAAACCATTGAAAGCTATTGTTTCACGTCGGACTTTCAGATTTCAGCCTATCGGCACTATTATTACGATTATGTTTTGGCTTGATCGCGGCTTTTACTTTGGAAAATGATGACTGCACCTCTGTAGCATCGCTAAAACTTTTGAAACAATACCAAATGATGCATTGTTGTTCTGAACTTTTCTTAGATATGCCTCCTACAGGTATGTGATCAAAATCCAGACGCGTTCACTGGAAGTGGTAAAATGGGTTCTCCAACTGTTTGTGTGTCTCAGTACTTTTCCTGGTGCGTGGTGCTGAGCCTGCTGGCGTGCTCGGTATTCCTGCAGGCTCACAGCCTGGGCAAGCTTGTGCTCATGCTAGCCATGGAGCTGCTCTACCTTCTGGTTGTGGAGCTGCCGCGGGCTGCGCTCCTTGACAACCGCGACCTCCTCGCCGTGGCCAACGCAGCGTGAGTTCTTTTCAAACTCCTTTTTACCAAGTATATATATAAGTATATATAAATATATAAATATTCCGAACAGCTTCTATGTATAACGTGTTTGTTTGAACCTTTCTTGTCTTTTAGCGAGCACGTGAATGGAACCAGGTAAGAGCAACATGTCAGCCATCTTTTACAGAGACAAACTCTAAAATTAGTTCCGTGTACCTATCGAATAGCTGTGTGGTGGAGTCCAAGGTGCCTCTAAAGATCATGACGCCGGTGGTCATCACAGTCTTCGTGCTGGCGCTCTACCTTCACGCCCAGCAAGTGGAGTCCACGGCCAGACTCGACTTCCTCTGGAAGCTGCAGGTCAGCTTGCCCGAAACCAAATGCGAAACCTTCAAAGGCAGTCGAACAAAAGTACCATAATTCCGTGTTTTTTGTTTCAGGCGACAGAGGAGAAAGAGGAGATGGAGGAGCTGCAGGCGTATAACCGCCGGCTGCTGCACAACATCCTGCCCAAGGACGTGGCGGCGCACTTTCTGCAACGCGAGCGGCGCAACGACGAGCTCTACTACCAGTCGTGCGAGTGCGTGGCCGTCATGTTCGCCTCCATCAGCAACTTCTCAGAGTTCTACGTGGAGCTGGAGGGCAACAACGAGGGCGTCGAGTGCCTCCGGCTCCTCAACGAGATCATCGCTGACTTTGACGAGGTGACCCTGACAAAGGCTAGCCCATGTGACAGATTTTTTGTTTTGTTACAACTGTACAAAACGCCACAGTACTTTGATATATTCAGCTACAGTTGTAAAAAAGAGAGAGAAAAAAAAAACTTAAGTCCGACGGTATTCTTCGTTGTCCTCTTATCTCAAGTATTTGTAGAATTATACTGCCCCCTAGTGGCTATGGCGTGCACACCAGAAGGCGGGCACACAGTAATGTTCATTTCAGTGCTACTCAAATATTTTTGTGCCAGAAAAGATTTTGTGCCGCCTCACTCACCTTGGGGACTATAAATTTTCGTTGAAATTACATCCTTTTTAAAGAAAATAAGAAATATAAATCAACTTTGAACATGTTAACATTACTTTTTACAGGTATTAACTCAAATCGTTTAAGTTTATAATTATAAATATTCTCAATAAATAATACATGTAAATAGACTTGGAATACAAGCACAAAAGCAGCAAAATCTAAACATTTTACACACAGATTTTTTTTCTGAATCAGATTGTGATTCAGCAAATAAAACGTTGACTGCAATTTAAAAAGTTACTAACGCTTTGACACTTTGACAATGAGCGCCACTGCACCACCTGGTGCTGTGGATGCGCAACTACACTTCACATGGCAACAGCAAAGCCTGTTCCCCCGTGTAATACATGTCCCCGCTGGCATGGCATGGCGCCACCCACACACTATTTGAGGAGAACTGATTTAACTGTTTTCTAATTTGAAATATCTAATCCTAACAATTTTAAGACAAGGTCAAGAAAAACATATTTGTCAACGTGCCGGCAGATTATCAGCGAGGAGAACTTCCGTCAGCTGGAAAAGATCAAGACCATCGGCTCGACGTACATGGCGGCGTCGGGCCTGAACGCCTGCACGTATGATAAGACGGGCCGCTCGCACATCCGCGCGCTGGCCGACTACGCCATGCGCCTGATGGAGCAGATGAAGCACATCAACGAGCACTCATTCAACAACTTCAAGATGAAGATCGGTGAGTATCGGCAGGCGTCGATGTTCTTTGGTGGAACGCAAAGGGTCATTTTTTTGTTTGTTTTTTTTGGGGGGGCGTGTCAGGTCTAAACATGGGCCCCGTGGTGGCCGGTGTGATCGGAGCCAGAAAGCCGCAGTACGACATTTGGGGCAACACCGTCAACGTGGCGAGCCGCATGGACAGCACCGGCGTGCCCGAGAAGATACAGGTGCAAAACGCCATTACCAGAGGAGATCAAAGTAGAATAGTAATAATTAATAAAGCTTGTGCAGATAAAATGACATTCATTGCCATTTTTAAAATATGTCAAATAAAATGATTCTCAAGGGCCAAGGTTAAATTAAAAAGTTTGAGTGCGTGCAAAATAGCCAATTTTAAGACAAACAAAAATATTAGTTTCAGAGAAAATGTTTTCCCTTGTTCTTAATAGCTCACAGTTCAGAACTCCAGTATTTATGTTTGCGCTTAAATACATGGCTTCTTTCAAACTTGTCTTCATACATTCTTGCGCAATCTGTCTTTTAAAACTGAACGCACCACTGAAATCTTCCAACATTTTTTTTTCTTCACTCGAATCATTTCATGTTCAAGGATGTTTAAGACTGCACGACGAACGTTTTATCTTTACTTTTCAAACCTTTGTTTATGAAATGATTTTTTGACTGCATAATGCCAATGTTTTTCAAGGGTTTCCGATTGGTCTGTTGTTCTCAGGTGACGGCCGACCTGTACCAGGTACTGAGCTCCTACAATTACTCGCTGGAGTACCGAGGTGTGGTGACGGTGAAGGGCAAAGGCGAAATGATGACCTACTTCCTCAACAGCGGGCCCTCCCACAACAGTTAATGCACTTTTTTTCCTCCCCCTGGACCTTGAAGGGGCCACACGGGAAGAGGTCCAGCTCGACTTATACAAAGTCTAAGGCCTGCCCACCCCCTGAAACGCAAGGACAGAGACAAGTTATTGAGACCAAAGATGCCAATCATAGCTTGTCGACATTTCGGACGAGCTAAAGTACGACGTCTTCTGTGCTCCTGAACGCATCGTGAGCAGCCACTTCCTGTTTCTGTTCCCGTTTATTATTTCCACTTGGGAGCAAAAAAAAAAAAAGATAAAGATGTCAGCAACAGAGGTTTTCTAACTTCGACATTTTCTATTTTGACTTTGAAATGCCAAATTCTATATTTTGTACAAAAATATAATACATATTTATCATGTATTTAGATGAACATAACACTAGCAATGTGACAGGTCAACAAACAGATGGCGCACGCCCGCATGATGGCACGACCCACTGAATGTCTAATTGAGGCCTTTTAACTTCATCAACTACATCAACTTACACTAAAAGTATTCATCAGTACAGCTGGTTCTGTTGCATTATGTTTTGAATACAACTTGGTGACCCAACGTTGATTTTTACATCATTTCAACTGGTTATTTTGGGAGTATTTTTCATACAGAGCAGAACTAGTAATAATCAGGGAAATTCACCAGTCCGGATGCTATTAATGTGACTTTGTATGACACAGATTATAAATGAGATGTTTTATTGTTCTTTTCCTGAATGGCTGACGAAAGTAATAAATGAGCATAGTCTCTTTAGGACTGTTCCCCCTTTCTCCACAAGGTGGCAAAAGATCCCTACTGTACAATTGCTTCCAAAGGCGTGATATGCATTTTTAACCTCCACAAACAAAACTTGTTAAACTAACTCACTTTTTTTCTGTCATCGAACACAAACCACTGAAACCAATTCTTCAACTACACTCCCCAGCCACAACATTAGGTACACCGGAATCTCAAAGTGCCCGTTATGTCTGATATTAAATGAACAATGTTGATAAAAGGCTTTTGTGAGCTTGTATTGGATGCTCGGCTTTAATTCCACCCCACAACGCTAACATTTGCAATTTATACGTATGTGCGCGTCCATAAATAAATAAAAATAAGCAATAAGTGTTAGACAGCATTGCATAGCTAGAAAAAAAATACTGCCATTTCAGATTCTCAAATCAAGTTCATATTTTAAGCCATTTTTGGTTAAGGAAAATCTCGCCAGAGTTCAATGTTGGTGCGTCACCTTCAGGGTCATCCTGTATTTTAGTCACCAGCATTGTGTTCACATCATAGTTGTGTTCAGGGTTGTGGGGATAGTCACTCTTGGGTTGTGTTCAGGTGTCATTAGTTGTCCTTGTAGTCACACGTGTCGCATTTAGGGCAGTCAGATTGGAGTCAAGTGGTCAGGGTTATTAGATGCTCTTGGCAGAGCTCTTGTGGTGCATCAGATGGCACTCCTGAGTTGTTCAAGGTGACACGTCATGCTCGAGTTGTGTTCAGTGTTGTCAGACATCATCGCTCTTGCATTGCGGTCAGATGCTGGCATTGCAGCGAGGTGAGTTCATGTTCATCAAAATGGGGTTGCATTCGTTTTTGGAGAAAAAAAAAAAAGTTTGCATTGGGTGTTCGTGTTCAAGATGTTCCCGTGTTGAAAAAAAAAGAAAAAATATTTACGTGGACAAAAAAAAAAAAGTTTCTATGTTGTGTTAATGTTCGACAAGATGTATGCAATCAAAGCAGTCGGATGCCGTCACCTGTTGCATTCAGGATCTGCTCAAACGTTGTAGTCGGGCGCCTTGCCCAGGGGCTTCCTGAGATGCGTGTGCAGTGTCATGCAGGCGGCGACGGCCACGTGGAACAGGATCTGCCACAAGTTCCTGAGCTGGAACAGGTACATGTTGCATACGCACACCAGACCAAAGGCCAGGAACGACTTCACGTTCCTCCACACAGAGAAGTAGGCAAACAGGAAGCACTGAGACACAAGGGAACCTTGACATTAGTGTGTTAGCACATTAGCAAGTTAGCATTTTAGCGTGCGAGCCAACCTGGTAGAGACAGGCGGCGGTGCCCAGAAAGAAGGCGATGACATAACTCAAGTCCTCGTCCTCGTTCTGCAGGGACAAGACGGGGCGCGATGCCGCAAGTTGCATAGCAAGACAGGAAGAGGAGTTTAATCTGACCTGAAGGACACTCTCAATGGCATGGACGCCTCGCAGCAGGTTGAGTCCGCTGCACAGCACGCTGAGGACGCAAGACACAGCGCCAGGTAGCGTCAAGGGCTCCAAAGTCTGCGTAGGAGCTGGAGGACAACAACAATAAAGACACTCAAAAGTACATCCATGCTAAATGGGTTTTCCTGACTGGTACGCATCGTACCAATGCCCTTGTATTTAGCGGAAGAGCGTGAGGAGAAGCAGTTGATGGCGTGAAGGTCGTCAAGGGTCAGCTGGTAGGGAGGACGTAGCTTGATCTCCGTCTGCATGTCGGCCATGTTGATCTTGGTGGAGAGCGAGCGGGGGCTGTTGTAGCGCTGCTTCGTCCTTTGGATCACCACGTCTGAATGCGGACGCACGAAGTGATAGACACACACCAATCCGAACGCGGTTATTAAACACACCGCAATAGTTACACAAGACAGTCACACTACGTAGACTCGGTTTTGTTTCCCCAAGTATCAGCAAATCCTAATTAAGTTTTCAATGGCACTTAAACCAAATTTAATGACCACGTCCTATTGCATGGACACACATTGGCACACAAGTGGACAGTACCGAGTACCGATACCTGGTCTTCATTCAAGGTATTGGTACACATGATGGCAGTCAGTTTTAGGATCATTAACTAGAAATTTATGGGGAAAATGAGTAGGTCTTTCTTTAAATGAATCCGTCATTGTGTATTGGGGGGAAATTTTGTATATCAAAAGTAGCAGTAGCATCGGTACTTGGTTTCAATAAGAATTCAAGGGTTTAGTACGCATATTGGTAATGGTCTGAAAAAAAGTGGTATCAAATATCACTTGTACATACATTCATACAAACACACACTAAGTCAAGATTTACATGACTTCTAGTTTGTCTATTTTAACCATTTGCAAATTAAGCATCCATTTTATATATTATCTAAATGTACAATGAATTTATAAACTTAAAAAAACTTGGACGAATATGTTTCTCTAATACAAATGTCGAGGCATATTTTTACAGTAATGCATGGCCATTTGAAGTAAAAAAGTTAACTCTACAGTTAAAAGGAAAAGGAAAACATTGTGTTGAGATATTCTGCTAAATTCTGACTGAACACAAAATATCTCCTTGCCCCTAGTGGCTCTAGAAGTAATTACGCGGACAGAAAAAAACGCACCTTGCCCATTCTCAACATAGACACATAAGAAAAAAGATTACTGACAAGTAGTCCATTACCAAATTCAATAAAGGAGTACGGCCTGATGGCGGCTCCGACGCGTTTGCTGTCATAGGTGACGATAAATTCCTTCTGGAGTTCATCCAAGAAGCAGAAGGCTAGCACACTTGGGTAACTCGACACACACACCATCATGTAACACACACCCAGAGCACTTGTGAAGCTGCAGACACATACATACACAAAATTAAAACACATCCAAAGTAGCACTTCAATAAAACAGGAACTAAATGTGTTCCTATTTTTTTTTTTAAATACACCTGACAAGCATAAAAAGCTTGCGCTTATTACACCAGCAAAAATACACTCCATTAGTGACAAACACTTAACAACACAATTTCGACCGTTCGTACATTCAAGTGGGCATTTCGGTGTAATCCTGTAAACCTCAAAAGTTAGGGGACGTACTTGACGTTGTAGGGTCCACTCTTGAAGGTGCATCTGTCGGGGAATTGAGAGAGCTTCTTTGAGAGGGCCTTCATGTGCTTCCTGGTCTCGTGCAGGTCTCGGTCCTGCTCGTAGTCAGTGGACGCTGACAACGGGAGGCCGTCAGCCACACGCACCACCGAGGCAAACAGTACGCTTGACATCTCAGCGGGATAATCCAGAAATGTGTGTCCTGTCCCCCCAAAAAAAACACAACAAAACAGTAAGGAATACTTTCAGAGAGAAGCAATATTGTCACAGTTTATAATTATTCGACAAAACGTTTTAATTTACAATAGGATCCAGCAAGTCCACAACCCCATTAGGATTACTCGATTTTTCACCCTCCATACTTAGTAGTAAATTTCTTTCTTTTCTGTCAGGTAAATTTGCCTGGTGAGAAAAACAAAGTCAAAAATGTTCCAGTGACGTCAAATCACAACCATGGACAGTTCCACTTACGAATGATACCACGCGCGTTTGAATATGAATAATTCAAACTTTTTCATGAGCATTTGAGAAAAGAAAAAAATATATTACTACAAATTTTGCAGCCATGTCAAGTCTCGAGATACGTACAAAATCACATAACATCGTAACATATGGTGTTGTTAGCATATTACGTTCCATTTTGCGGCGTTTAACAAAATAACGGAGACTCATGTAAAAAATTAGTCTTAAGTTACGACAGGTGAAACGTTAAAAAATATTTTTAATGAACTTAATAGACTCTGCTACCTTAGACACTTAAGGAATTACTCGGTGCAGCATCAACGCTTCCGTGTGGCTAACGTTAACATGCTAAGGAAATGCTAAGGAATTGGAAGTTTGCTACGTGGATAAACTATCTTAAATACGACTTTGTTTTGTTTTGTGTACCTGAATAGATGAAGTAGCATCGCGGGGATGCTTGAGGCGTCTGAAGTGTGTCAATGTACGGTAAAGTGACACATTATTGTTGATTAAAACAAGTGAAACCGTTGCTGACGAATCTGGTTTGACTGGCGCTACGATAACGTGGCTGATTCGCGAAGCATTGTGGGAAAAACGATATCCCGTCAACGTCATCACAAACCCATTGGCATTTTTTTTCTCCCCAAATTAAAGTTTAATATTGCAGTGTATGTATATTCTCGTACCTTTTGCCGCTAAGGCACTATTCACTTGAAAATATTATATTTTGCTATTAAAACGCGGAACCTGGGCGCAAAATAATTGACTTTTATTTAAATTTAATATTAACCGGGAAAATGATATCTAAAAATGTTTTACATTGCCATTGGGTTTCTATAACGGAATATTTTTTCCTTTAAAAAGTCTAGTTTTTCATCTAAATATCATAAATGGTCAGAAACAAATTTGCTTACATAAAATACGGATAATAATTATGGATATGAAAAGATTAAAAAAATACAGCACTATTTCATCATAAAAACATTACTTCGTAAAAGAAAATTAAAATAATGTAGGAAAAAGTATGATTTTATTTATTATTATTTGCACAGTAGGGGGTGATAGTGTACAGCTGATTGAACAAAGGCAACAAAGACTTCTTCTTGGCTTAAGTATAACACACACGCACACCCACATTTTGGGGTAAGACGGATGCTCTCATTCTTCCAATGAACTGTAACGATCTCAAGAGACGTTCTTGCTTGGAATGTACCAGTAATGACACCACACAGGACAAGGCGTGATTTTTTTCTTGTTATTGTTGTTATTTGGCAAACAAAAACACAGAAAAACGACAAAAGCGCTTCCTTTAATTGTGTCTCGCGATCCCTGAGAACCTTAAGATTTACCACGCCGGAACCCAAACGATTGATGATTCACATGAAAACATGTAACAGTACGGAACGTTTTGAAATTGCAAGAATATGGCGGATGACCCAATATCTCTAAAGTTCCAAGATTTTCTAGTTTGCCAAATTTGGAGCTGTTAATTGGCCAGTCTAGTTTCTATAGCGTAGTATTGCATTTCACATTCCCATTTATTGTACAGTGTTTCTGTTTGGATTCATAAAAAAAGTCAACAAAAGTTTTCAATTGAGATTCTTCTTTCGAAATGGCCAAGTAAAAAACATCGGCCATGGTTTTATTTTTCCGTCACACTTTTTAAAGTCAGAATCGACCATCTGTTTTGTTTATCTAGAAAAACAAAAGGATTCTCAATATAATGTGAAAAATTCGAAAATTTGTCGATAGGCATTTTTCATTGTCATATGTGAAAATGGAGACGCAAAATGTGAAAACATGGATGGCAACTTTTTTTTTGTCACATCTCACATTTGTATACATTTAATATGTTGTGGAGCGATTCAATTTTTAAAAATTGGGGCTAGTTTTTCATGTGCCATCTAGAAAAGGAAGGGTGAAATTGGATGCAGTCTCAATTCTGTCACAAAAGTTGGGACGGTGTACCAAAAATAAGTCAGGAATTTTCTAATACTGTACACTTTTCATTGACATATCTGAAAAAGGGTAGACAAAAAAAGTATGTAAAACATAAGGGATGACGTATTTGGCATTGTTATTTATACTCAACATGAAGGGTGGGAAAAAAAAAAAAAAGCAAAAGGCACCGGGCCTCTCCTTAAATTCTTGCTATTTTAAGGCCACCATTTGAAGACAAAAACGCACCCTTTGGCCTGCATTGATGTCACGCCACGTTGCTACGCTAACCACGGCGTTGCATGTTGGCGGAGCAGCCAGAAACAAGATGGTGGATGGTTGTGTCCAGGAGGTCTGCTGGGACCCCCTTGCCACCATTGTGGAGATTGCATAGATTATCATGTAGGTTGTCACACATCATCAGTCACAGTGTCCGGGCAAGTTTAGTGGACTACTATGTCCGCCCAAAAGAAAAAAAAAAAAAAGAGAGAGGAAAAAAAAAAAGTGATCAGCGTGGTATTCAAAATATTTGAGGTCATTTTTGTCTTCTGTGTCAGTGCTGATGGGGTCCTTGAAAGGGTTTGGGGTGGATCCAAGGGGCCTTCCATTGCCATCAGAGCTCCTCCTTCTTTTTGTGTACTTTTTCCTGATCGCGGCCTCGCAGGCTGCGCATGAAGCCGATGAAGCCTGCTTCCTGCAGGGATGAGATCACACTACTTGTAATCTTATTTCATCGGTAATTCTTTCTACACCAAAGCATTATAGCAAAAAATAAAAATAGAGAGAAAGAAATAAAGAAAGAAAGAGACAGGCATAGCCATGATTTTCCTAATAAATTGATTCAGACTAGTCTTGATGTATAACAGTGAAGCAAAAGTGCAAAAACTCACCCCGCGATCTCCGTGATACTTTTCCACAAACTTGGCGTAGTTGTAGTGGTTGAAGGTTGGGTAGCCCTCCACACCCTCCTGCTTGCACAGCTCATGGTTCTGTCCCTTGGTGCAGTCCACCGCTGCATACGCGATCTGACCGAAACGAGAACATGAAACCTTGGTCGGATGGAGCAAAGACTATAAGACAACAGAAACTGACTCTACGATCTTTAAATGTCCTCAGTGTATCTGTTCAGGCTGTACAGTATATTTATGAAAAGAGAGAAAAAAAAAGCTGTAGTTGAACTATATAAATGTAACACGTTTTAATACAAGAATTTGCAGTTCTCGGTGACTGAGTGGTTAGCCTGTCCCGCCTCACAGTCAAGAGACCTGAGAACTATTCCAGCTGGTTTCAGCTTTCCTGTAGGGAGTTTGCATGTTTTCCCCAAGCCCGTGTGGGTTCTTTCAGGCACTTCGGCTTCATCCCACATTCCAAAAACATGCATGGCATCTGAATTGTCCGTAGGTGTGACTGGGTGCGTGATTGGTTGTTTGTCACTGTGTGCCCTGCGATTGGCTGGCAACCAATCCAGGCCCCCCCGCCGCGAGCATCTAACTTTTCCTTATGTTGTAAGCCATTTTGTCCAGACTGTTTGACAGATGGCCACACGCAAGAAAAAGGACTGAAAAGGAAGCGAGGAGTACCAATAAGAATTTGGGGGTTACATTCCAATGTAAATGTAGGAAAAGTGAAACTGCTAAGTGTAATAACATTTTATGTTCAAGCTTTTTCTTCCACAGGCGACCTTTAACGCATAGATTCACACAAAAGCAGCCGTCATTTTGGCTCTTTTATGGCTTTTTTTACCGTTTGGGTACAGATGTTAGCACTCTGTGTGCTTTGTAGACATTTAGACAGTAGATCAACACCGTAAAAATGTACAGAAAGGATATATAATGACAATAAAAAGGCCTTTAAAAGGTCCAGCCTGCTAGTTTCTTCTCATGTGAATGAAGGTTGATTCCAGGGGGGCCGTAACGCCGATTAGAGACGGGCGGGGGCCGATGAGGCGTAAATGTCGAGCCGTGCCCGGCGTCATTTTCGGGACGGCTGAAATGTCATGGCGCTCTCTAAGAGTGCTGAGCGGCGCACATTGCGCGGTCACGCCGGCAACCGGGGGATGTGGAAGATGTGCTGAGGAGAGGAAAACCCGCTAAACGCTTTAGCTGGCGCGCCGTGTGCTGACGAGAGATCCTTATGCTTTGCCAAAAATGGCAGCATATATTGTTTATTTTAAACAGTTATGGGAAGTAATCATTTCTGGGTGAAACATCATACAGAGTATGAGGCAAGATTGTGGAAGCCATGATGAATCTCTTGAATGTCAAAAGTTCCCGCACTAAAGTACTTTTGTTCACTTTGTTCCTCTTTTTCAGGATTTCACAAAACATTGTAAAAACATAGATTGATCAATTTGAGATGGTGACAACACAAAATGAAGTCATATGACTTTGCTTCTTCACGAATGCGCTGCCATCGATCCACTCGTCATCGATCGTGAAAAAAAAAAGTAGCCACGCACTACTTCTCGTCGCGGTCAGAAATACACCAACCACAAAGTCACATCAAAATCAGCATGCTGCCTATCTGTCCTGGAGCTAAGCTCAGCGAGCGTCCAATGTAGTATAAGAATGGTGTAGCAGGGTGAGGTCATCATTGATTAATGGGAAGGAGGAGGAGGACGGGTAGTGTCCAGAAGAGGAGGATGAGCTCTTACAACAAGTCAATACGTTGGAGTCCAGTGCATTAAGTGTGACAAGAGGGAGGCAGCACTAGTGGAGACATATTGTCCTTCGAGGACATTGAATCCTAGGGCTGTCATGACAGCACAAGAAGCTATAAGTCCACTGTCTTAGAGAAGGGATTTCTTTTTTTTTTTTTTTGAGGGTACCGTACAAGAGGGTCTGTACAACTTGGGAGGTTGTTAAACCTTTATTTATTCATTATTTTGCTTTTATTTGTTAAAGTAAACTTAATTTACCTGGTGCAATTTTTGGGTGATTTAAGGTAGTTATAACCTGTGTGACTTTCTTCAAATTTAAACATTTAAAACATTTTTATGGCATTTATAGGAATAGTTCACTTACTCCGCCATTTTCAGCAGTAAAAATTGAATATTTTGTCCATAATTGCTGAATGTCAAAATGATTTTTAATGTACAATATCTGCTTTTAAAAACACATTTTTCACTTGCACATGCTCGAGTAATGACCAATAACCACCAATTCACAATTATTTGAAAGCGGCTCTAGAAAATGGATGGATGGATGGATTTTCAATTCAAAAGCATGTGAAAAATGTGTTTATAAAAGCATTAATTGTACATGAAAAATAATATATCACATTACTTAAAGACAAAATGTGAACTTTTCACTGCTGAAAATGACACAATAATTAGTTCCATTTTACTATCCAAGGTTTGAGGGGTTTATTTTAACATGGACTTTTCTGGAGGATTTAAGAGTGATATTTTAATTTTATCTTTAATTTTATTGCAACTCTGGGGATTTAATGTACAAAACGGGTAAGGTAGCACCATCACCTTTTTGGATTTATAACATGCATCTTTTGGAGGATGGATATGCTGTTTAAATATGCACGTTTTTCAGTTTTAGATTAGTCTTAGTTAAACTGGAAACTTTTAGAGGATTTGACGAAATGCTGTTAAGACATACGTTTTTTTTTCTGATTTCCTTAGAAATAAAGACCAGGATTTCTTATTCAGTTTTGTTTGTTAGTAGTTGTTTTTTGAGGTACAGGGCGTCTCCACTTGGCTGACGCGGTAGAGAAAAGTTTTTGCCAGGAGTGACATAAGAAGCTGCAACAGTGACAACAATGACATGAGCCTCAAAGCGTGTTGTGTTGCACATTTACCGAGGCGTGTTGCGGGAGGGTTGCCTCAGAAAAGAGCCTTGCTAAGACGCCATCTGACAACGATTTAAAAGTAATTGCGCGCCAAAGAAAAAGGAGCGGACTCAAAAAGGTCGCGCGCTACGACGAGTGCATCCTGATGCAAGCGGAATAAGACACGCCGGCAACGTGCGAGTCAGGCGCTATTATGCGATAATGGTGGATGAGGGTGTCCTCCCGCGACCGCCTGAAAGCGTGCCTCACCTCCCGTCATTTGATTGGCTTTGTCGCATTCCTTGCCGACACGCGCCCAGAAATATTAGCCGTGATGCAAGAGCGCGTGCTCAACTTTTGAACTTACCTCAGCATAAGGAGAAAAACAAAAAGCTGAGTGTGCGGTATTTCTCTGTCGATACATTATGAGATGCGGTGTCCAATCAGTATTTAAGGTACCGTAAATCCAATGGAAAGCAGTTTGCAACCTTTGTACACTCCCTTAAAAATAGTGTGCTTATAACCAACAAAAGCATCATTAATTAGTACCGTATTACAATTGTTTGACTGTTGTTTGTAAGGAAAACTTCTATAAGGATATATATATATATATATATATATATATATATATATATATATATATATATATATATATATATACACACACATATATATATATATATATATATATATATTAGGGACAGGAAGTATCAATATCAAGTATCTGCATCAGATTCATGGTACTAGTACTCCCCATGGCAGCCCATTGTCCCTTCTTTCATCTCTTTAGTCTAACACACACACAGAAAAAAATAAAAATAAAAAAATAGAGCCCCCCAGACCAAAAAAAGAAGGGAAAAAAAACATCTTTGGGATCTAATGCAATAATTTTGTGAAAATTTAAGGAAAAATGATATCCTGGAACATAAAGGTTTTTCATTACAATTGGCAGTCAAGATATTTTTGGGAGGTTGTTAATCATGAGCTTTTCATCATGAAACACCCACTCGTGTGGACAGACAAATGGTGTAAATTTTGGAAAAACTATGAACTTTATCAAAATGTGACTTAAAAGTTTTCAGCCTGACGCCAGCAAATTTTGAGCACTATATTCATTATTTGTAGTTTTGTACTTTTGAAGGTGAGGCATATCAGTGTGGACTCACCTTGCGGTCTTCTTTGAAGAGTTCCGCTGCAGTCGTGAAGTGTGGCACGGCGTTTTTACAGTGCGGACACCCTGCCAAGGAGGACGACAACAAAAGTGTCATGCTGGTCCACAACACACATTTGTCAACACGCGTGCTGCTACTGAGTGTGTGAGAGTGTGTGCGAGAGAGAGTGGCCTCGGAGCCAATTCACCACACAGTCAATCTTTTTACGGATGACATAAAGACTGTCACTTTGACTCCGTCCACAGACAACATCTTAATATAACATCAACAGAAAACATCAAGAGAATTTTAAGGGATTTAAAGTGGTCTTATATTACTTTTGTGAGATTTAATGTGGTTGTTTTTTCACCTCCAACTTTTGGGGGGAGGGGTTTGAGCCAGTTGTACTTTACTTATTACAAACTGGATTCAATCCAAATCCAAATCCGCTCTGTCATGTGCACACCCACACATACAGGATTCAATCCGGCAGTATGTTTTTGTTTTTTCTATAACCAACCAAGCCATTTGGTGGCTTTGCTTGTAGATTGTCTTTGTAGCATGAAGAAAATGCTCCATGCAAACTACTGAATTCCTGCTAAAGGGGTACGTTTTTGCTGAGTGTTCTAAACCCATGCCACAAAATAGTTCCTGTCTTTGTTTTTCTTTTTATTATTGGGGCACCCATACTCTGCATTGCCCCATTACAGCTTTTTCATAGGCTAGAATCCTGTGCATGCTAGTGCTGCCTGCGACAGCTAATAGCATCCAGACTGGCCTACCAACGACTCTGTCACGGCTCGGCTTCTTGACCTAAAAACAAGCAGATATGGATTCCGCCATGGCATCTCCAACAGAAAGTTTCATTCGGCTGTCATGCCGGTGTAACCAAAATACGATTGCATGCCATTTTTCCTGATCCGGAGGTACATTTTAAGGTTGTCTTATTTAAGATGCATATTTTAGTCAACTGTTAGTGTAAATAAACTCTTGCGCTCTGCAGTGTTCCCTAGTGGACATATTAAACGTGCAGTAATAAGATTTATTACGATAGGATACGTTTGGTTTTGTTATTTTTTAGTGACTTTGAAGCATGAAAATGAGGCAACACATTTGAAAAATGCTGCTTCTTTAGTTTCCAAGATTTTTTTTTATGTTCCATGAAGCCGACACACTCTGACAGAATGACTCATTCTCTTAAAATATTTTTATGGTTATAAAGCTATGGTGCACGTGTCTATGTTCATAGGGATGTGTTAAAACAGGTGGTATTGTGATGTTTTCTTTATTTCTCCTCTCTTGTTGAATGTTCTCTGTTTCCCTGGGGTATAGGTGGAGTTTTAATGCCGCGCGATGAGGAGATTTTGGCAACAAGCTCGGACTTACGTATGCGAGCTGGTTAAAACCCAGGAAATGATCATGGCCAATCCCAAAGGAGGAATGAGATCTCAGACTTCAACAAATGACAGCCTAAATAGCTGACTTCATCCAATGTGTATTTTTAAAGACTTGAAAATCTGAATGTAGACCCAAAGTCGGTCGGCATGCGAGTCTTACATGGAGCATAGAACATGACCAGACTGTGTTTCTTCTTCTTCAGGGCCTCTCGGAAGTCCTCTGAGCCAAGATGGAGGACACTTGAGGGCTTGTCTTCCCAGGACTGCTCCGGTGGTGGCGGAGCCTGTGGACTGGAGTGAGAAAAATCATCAAATACAGTATGTTCTCATTTTAAAAACTACCATAGACCCTCCACATATTGCACAGGTTTAAAGAAGACGATTGTAAATCCCCTATAAGTTTCACAGCCCAATATAAGAACACCGGTACCTGAAATCCCACAAACCTTAATCCTAAAAATGTCTACATTAAATCTCCCAAAAGTAGTACAGGTCAAGTAAAATAGGTTAAAACAAGACTTAAGATGTATTGAAATCCAAAAAGTTCCACAGGTGAAAACAAAACTAACAAAAATCCCACAAGCATCGTACAGTTTAAAATGAGAATACATCTATTCCGCTGTATATGGTTAAAGATTTCGAACAAAGATAGATTCTGATGTTCTAAAACAGAAGATTTTGATCAAAGAAAGATTCTCAGATGCGATAATAGGAGTGTGATCTTATGTCATGTTGTGTATTTTGCCATAGTGGAGCCTGTAATTAGGAATGATGTCAAACTTCCCGTACATTGCCCAGTTAAGGCACCTCCACCCTCGACTTTCCTTTGATTTACTACCAAAAATACACAACAATATGATGTCATACTGGCATTTGTTTTTTTTAAATAATAATGGTGCCTCTTACTTGTGCATGAATTCGATGATCTTGTCCTTGCTTCGTATGTGCGGTAGCGTGTACATCTCCTCTCCTTTTTCAAAGTACTTCAGGGTGGGAAAGCCGGAAATTTTAAAGCGATCCCCCACAGCTTTGTGGATGGTGGCGTCCACTGCCGCTAACACGCCTGGACTCTGCCAATGCACATTTCAAGGCAAATATTAGAGGCATGAGGACAGCAGGGAGGGGTAGAGCTAATCAGAATCACATTAAAAAAATAAATAAATCACCTTTGGATCATTATTTAGTAGTTGGGCAGCTTCTTCATAGTCTGGTTTAATCTTTTTGCAGTGGCCACACCCTGAACATACATGAAACATTTCAACGGAATGATTTGATTCAAAAACCAAAACTGAAAGATTTAACATCATTCATGTCATTACTGTACGTTTTTATACATACATGTATTATAGAGTGTTATTTATGCTAATTCACAATAAAAACATTTTGAATTCATGTTGGAGGTTGGAATGGATTAATGGCATTTCAAAAGTGAAAGATGATTTAAAAGCGTGGTCATGGAACAAACATAACGCTTATCTCAAGTCCCCACTGTACATTGTATTAGTGTGCACACAAGGGTACACTAAGGCCTACAGCTGCTCAAGGGCACCTAATGTAATGCAGTGGTAAATCTGCGTCAGATTGGAGATCGGGAGTTAAACTTTTCTTAATGAAGAAGACTGCCATAAGGCGAGAGTGCGCACATTTGTTCCTTTCAGTAAATCTCTGCAAAAACACCAGAGCAGCATCCCAGGCATTTAATAGAGCATGAGCCCAGCAAATGTGCACAATATTTGTCGCGCGCGGTCCCTACAAGATGTCGCTGGTGAAGATGTATGGCCGTTTGATGGCGACACCCTGAGCCGCCGCGTGGAAGTAAATTGGTACATTTCCAAAGGTGCTAAATTGCCCTTGTCAAAACAGTTGAGCGCCTCCTTTCTTCAGCGCTGGTGCAGGCTATAAATCAGCCTGCGTGCTGGAGGAGGGACGAGACGGCCTGCCGTGTGATCATGCAGATTGTGGCCAAAGAGCACTTCCTACTTGACTAGCGTGCTGCACACTGGATACCATACAAAAATCACACAGAGGCAGCACAGCACAGCACCTTGCTATATCCCTTAAATTATCAAATGTTAAAATATTTAAAAATCACTATGAGTTTCGAGATGGTGAACGTTTTAAAGTAATTAGTATGGCTGATTACAAAGAACATTTTATTTTTGATGTCACTCATCAGAGTTCGAACCTGAGTAACATGTAAAACACATTATGCATAAAAATAGCATAAAATCCTCACATTTTAGTCATTTCCTGTGTGCTCCCAGCAGTAAAGATCATTGCCAAGTGGCAAAAAAAAAAAAAAAAAAAAAAAAAAAGAATCACTGCTACAAAATCAGCGCTAATGGCTTCCTGATGCAAAAAAAGTGTGGCGGGATGGGCTTACATTGTCTAAGATGGAAAAAAAAAACAACTGGAAGAAGAAGTGACAAAAGAGTGTCAAACTTTGCTTTTTGGAGCCACAAGGCAGAAGACAAAGTTGTTTGCGGTAATGTGCAGAGTGATGACCTCGTTGGCCGAGCAAGATTGTTTGCGCTAAAAGGTGGACAGAGAATGTAAGATGATGGCGGGCAGGAGAACCATTAATCTACACCGATGACAGACACGCACACGCATTTGGCACAATGCAGCCAGAAGAGCTGTGTGTGAGCGTGCAATTGTGTGTGTGTGCAAGTTATAAAGAAAGGGGAGTGACACATGCAAGCTCAGCCATTTTAAGTAGATATTTGTGTTTTTTTAGAATTACAAAATAGTGCACATTAAGTACACATAACAAAAATCTGATCAAATGGTTCAAGATTATTTTAATAAACCATTAACTTGTTGATGATTTTGTTAATTAATCTATTAATCAGATTTTAATTTCCATTCTTTTATGTGAAGGACATGTTTTTTAATTTTGTATTAGAGAATTTTTTTGGTTTGGTGGATAATGTCAGAATATTGACACAAATGTTGTATAGTAAAAGCAGATGTTTGCAAATGCTTTATTTTGATTCAACACAATGTTAATCAGTCTGCTTCCATACAGGACTAAAGGAATCTGAGAGTTTTACCAGGCAAAATGCTGTCATTCTGAGCATTTGGACAATTTTAGGTCTCCAAACAATTAATCGAGTATCAAAAATAATGACTGAATAATATGGTGATCCATTAGTTGTCATTTAATTGTTGCTGCTCTAAAGTGAACAAAGGTTTGATTGCTGGATAGCTCTAAAATATTATTAAAGTGATTACCCTGTGTGAAACAGTCATGCTAACAATCGTGAAATATTAAACGTGTTCAAATAATTATGCTCACTAATTTTTATCGCCTGATATTAACATCTTTTTGGAAAAGTTCGGCATGATTATTTATCATTGATTTACTTTGGTGGTGAGCTTGTGATGTTGCGTGTCACCTACAGGGGGCGTAGAACATGACCATAACGGCAGGATGCTCCTCCATGAATAGGTCGAAGGATTCGTCTGTCAAATGGAAGACGGACGAATCTGTTTCAGACCAGGACACCTCAGGAGTCTTTGGCTGTGCTGGCTGAGGACTGGGGGGGGGGGGAATGTTCAAAATCAGATTGTGTGTTTGTCTGTGTAAATCAGACACAGATGTCCAGCCTGAACCAAATGTTGAACAGACAAGCATGATACACAATTGCATACACGCTACACACACCCTGTCTGAAACAAACCCGCCTGGATGACATCACATTTGTGCAGTGCCAGTAACACATGGACAAGAACATAAACATGTCACTCCATGCACTATGAAACAAACATGCATTTTCACGCTTAGTCCTTTCGTGCATTACGTGTCACTCTCTCTCACATATGCTTAGTCCTTCTCTTTATTCTTTTACACACCCACACATGCTCCAGACTGTCACACAATAATCTCTTACACAATGACCCACTGTACCCACACGTACGCACAAAATTCATCTCAAGGGTACACACAGTATGTCTTGCACACTTAGTTTTGTCATTCACACGTATTTACAATAAAACCGCATACACAATCAGGTTATGAAACACAAACAAATCTATCAAAACCATTCAACACAAACACACATTATTTTCTCAAATGCAACAATTTTGTACCATAATGGAAAGATGCACACACCTCCCTCTCTCGCTCTCTCTCACACACACACATACAGACAAAAACATCTTCTCTCCTCTAATCTTTTCTTTCTAGAGGCACACTATTTAAACACACACTTATTGTTATAAGCATAACCTGATGTGTTTAATAATAACAGCTTATAATGATACTGGAGCGTATGACCTTCACTGCTTAGTGGAAACAGCTTTGGGACCGCACATACCCACACACGTATAAATATTAGGCACGGGACACACACACACAAATAGCATTTCACATACAGTGACTATATCATCATGCAAACTAGAAGTTTCTTAAGGATATGGAAGTTCTAGTACTCACTTCTTCATCCATTCTGCAATGTCTTTGGCTGTAGCCCCGTAGTTCTCGTAATGGTAGAGGAACTTGCCCTTCCTAAGGACCACACAAATCCCAACAATTATTATTCCCAATGAGAGCTTCAATTTGTATATACCTTTAAAAAATAATTAACAAAATCTGTCAATCTGTCAAAACCCCCTAAAGACTTATTCTAGAACAGTGGTTCTTAAATGGGGGTACATGACGTCGATTCAGGGACTAAGTGGATTTGAACAGATATTATGTAAGAATCAGCAATTCGAACAGAATGCTTTTTAACGAACAGTAAAATGTCCTTTTCAAATTAAGAGCAAATTAATTGGGACATCAAGCAATTCATTTTTAAATTTTGACAATACCGTGTATGCCTTTATTGCATTAAATTGATAATGTTACACCCAGAAGATGAAGAGAAATCAAAAACCTTTACACCCAGTAGATGAAGAGAAATCAAAAATCAAAAATATTTCCGTATATAAACCATTGCAAAAATGTAACCACTGGTTAAGACAAAGTCTGAACCCCACAAAGTTCTCGTCTTGACTAGGTATTAATACATCAAACTGTTGTCTCATATTTGGCTGCAGGTCGCCTTTTCCATTCATGTCAAGTTCACTAAATGTCAGCCCAAATGAGTCAAGCAAAGAGCTCCAGTGTTCCTCATCATAAAAGGTGAGCAAATTGAACGTGTCCAGAACATGCATACTCGCAGGTGCAGCGCTGCGATGGCTCCACAGCTGATGAAAGTGTTGTAGCCCAAAAGTGATGAGTGAGGTGCTCTTTAAACTGCAGCCACTGGGCTGGCTTGATCATTAGCTGGCACGGCACTGGCGGTAATGTGGAACCCCCCTCTCACTATGATTGTGCGTCTACAAACACACAATGCACACAAACACACACACAAGCTGGCTAACCCCACAATCACTTAATCAGTCCTCATGTAATTAAAAGGCCAGGCTGGAATGAGGGTGTTTAATGTGGAAATAGCAGGATGCAGGAGCCTAATCGTCCCTAACAAACACAGTCAAAAATCTGAAACTGGCTCATGATGCTCCAAGTGGCGGTGGAGGGGAGAGCAAAAAGCATTACAGGGTAGGGTGGGGGATCCCAAAGCAACCATGAGGAGAATTAACTAGCAGACCAACAGATGCCTGCTTATGACCTTGGTCAGACAACAAACACTTTGCTATGGATGTTTTATAAGCCACTCTGGGGCAGCAGATGCTTTAGTAAAAGCCAAACCATTTTTGAGTGACACTGTCAATGAGGCATTTATTTAAACACACTTGCTTTTATGGGTTGCGGTGGTGTCAAAATGTAGTGTCATTTTTTTCCGTCAAGATATTTTGTAGCTATCGACAATAGTAAAAGTACATGTGTTAGCCTGCTCTTTGTTTGCGCTCAACCCCTCATAGTTTTGGTTTTGTCACCTTAACCTTGTCTTGGTTTTGCTCCTTAAAGAATAGGTCTAACTTTTGTTTCAAGTCTTGGTATTGGCGTCTAAATCAAATGGTCTTGGAAGCTTGTATCCTTAAAGGTCAGGGTCTTGACTTGCTTTTGGTATTAATTCCTTAAAGTCTGTCCTCAGCTCCACAAAAACCTTGTCTTGTCTCCCCAAACATCAGACCTAGACACTGTTTCAACATGACGAGAACTTGTCTTTGCTTGACTGAAACCTCTGAAGGTGTTAGCCGTAGCAAAATCCTTACTTCGCAGGGTTTTGGTCAGTTTAATTCATTTTAAAATTTTGACGCAGGCTCCAAAAGTTTTGTTTTTGATTCAACCTCAAATCTAAGTCTTGACTAAGTCTTAACTCCCAATGACAATGTGGTGACTCTAATCTCAAACTTTTGTCTTGCTCTTGACTGGGCCTCCACCTCTAGAGTATTAGGCTTGATTCACTCTCAACCCCTTCAAGTTGTAGTAGCAAAGATCATAGAGAGCACTTTACTCATAAAAAAGAAGTTTGTTTAAAGTTATATTGAATAGCCTCAAGTCATTTCAGCCAAGAACAACAGAAGCAAGGTCATGGTGGTGTTGAAATTTGGGAGAAGATAAACACTTTAGGAACAAGCAGCACCTGTCAGCCTCAATGAATCTACAACTCAGGTTCGCTTAAGATCCTTCAAGCTGCACCGAGACGACTTTGAACACAAGAGTAGATGCCAGACAAGAGGCCATTTTTTTTTTTAGAAGTAGTAACTGGATTCGACGTCTGCTGCCTCACAATCACTAACTGATGCAGGAAGCCATGGGAACTCACTCAAAGTAGCAGAAGGTCGGGTAGCCTTTGACGTTGTATTCCTGCTTGAGGCCGTCAAATTCAGACGGGTGTACGTTCATGCCAGCCAGAACCTTAAAAATATAAAACATGAAACTAGCTTTACCATCACATGTAGTGAACGGACAGGTCTGCCAAGCACTTCTCCGCTGGTATGAACACGATCATGATGACTTTCGGTAAACATTTTATGTTTATGTCATGTTATTTGAAGCGTGTTGATTCTAAACGCCTCCAAATGACATATGTGGCACGATGGTGTGCTGTTACGGTAAATTCCGTTTTTCTATATCGATTATTTTTATGACCAAAACACAAAACTGGTGATAAAAAGAGATGGAATAAGTCAAGTAAAGAAGGGACTGGCACTGATCACAGGAGATTGAAAGGATGACTGGTAAAATCACTCAATGTCCGCTTTTAATGAGAATCAATACGAGGAGCTTGTAATTCACATTGGCAAAGGCAATCATGTTCCTTTTATTGACATTCACTGAATGCTGAGACGCAGTAAAGCTTCTGCATGACTAAAAAATTTTTTTTCCATTATTTTTTGCTCATTTTCACCACAGGTAAAAGCATTGTTATCACTCAATGCACAGAAAACTCAAAGAACACAGTGTGCAGCTTGTTCGGAAAGATGCTGTGTTGTTTTCTTCACATCTTAAATGGCTTCTAAAAAAAAAAATCATTTTTCCCAAATCAAAGGACAAACATGGATTATGGATGGCAGTGTTAGGGCATCAAAGGGAAGATGGAAAATCTCGGATGTTATTGAATTTTTCAGATGAGCAAGCTCGACTATAGCAACACCAATTTGTGTGTGATGTTGCAGCCAGAGAGTGTACCTAACTTCTTAAAACACACAAAGGCGATGAAAATAGCATCAGATAAAATAATACAGCTACTGTAAGTCAATGTGAATAAACAAAAACGGATGCTCAAGAGCCTTACAATTAACGAAAGATAAACAGATTCAATACTATGAGGGCGCTGGAAAAAAAAACAAAAAACATACGTATCTGCCTTTTGTCTCCGTGGCAGCTTGTTGAAAGATGGGTTGCATCCTCTTACACACGCCACACCCTATTAAATGCCAAAAATAAGTTAGTGCGATAACACTTTGTCACTCATAAAATACATTTTGTATTTTTACTATATGCACTGACTGCAGAGGGGAAAAAAGTCTTTAAAAATTAAAGTTGGCAAGGTTGCTGCACACTCACAAGGCGCATAGAACATCATGAGGAGGGGCCTCTCCTCTTTCTTCAGCAGCTTCCTGAAGTCCTTCAAACAAGCACAGCAGACAAAAGAGTGTGAGGAGCACAATAAGACCATCTCAATGTCTCTGAAAGCTCTTTCATCACACAGCATGACAATTGTCAATTGGCAGTCAACAAAGCCTCCAGACACAAAAGTGCTGTGAGGGTCCTTAGGGTGGTTACAATTTCCTCCAACCTGTCTGGAAGTGTCCCTAAAATCATAAATGTTTCTTCAAAATGTACCGCATGCTCAAAACATACTTTTTCTGTTTCTACGTGGACGACGTCTTTGGCTTCAGGGTTTTCTTCCCACAGTGGAGGCCCTGAGGGGTCCTTTAGGAAGGCTACCATGGACTGAAAGATGGATGAGATTCATTTAGGACAAAGAAAAGTTCAATGTTGTGGTTTATACATCCCCAACATCATTTTGTATCTATACACCTGATGTACCACTATTTACATAAATGGATTACCTTGAAGGTGGCAGGTCTGTTGTACTCAGTGTGGAAGGTTCCGTCTCTGTTAAAATGCATCAGAGGAGTGAACAATCATTCTGGTGAAGTCACAGGAGGAGTAATTATGGAGTTTCAGATTAACTAACTTGTAATGCAGCAGCTCAGCAGCGCTGCTTTTGGAGCTGGGGTCAACTTTGACTTTCTTGCACAGCTTACGGCCCTCAGAGTCTCTGAGGAAGACCACATTATAAAACACTCACATATTTTGGCAATTAAAACGATAGTGAAAGTGAAAGCCCTAGTCATGAACCGGTACAAGACACACACACACACACACACAAAAAAAAATTACACTTCCAAGGGGATTTTTCTGTTACGTGGCAAATCATCATCTTTCATAACTGTGTATATTAGTCAAATGGGCAATAGTTGGTTAAAAATTTGATGCAATTAGGCAGATTCCCTGAGAGTTTTTAGGGGGATAGATACCTGTTCCCATTATTTGCTAATGGGGGAAATTTATTTAAAAAAAAATTGGAACAGATTGCGTTCAATCATAGAGTTTCCATTTGTATTTGAGACCACCATCGATGTTCATTAGTTGCGCTTTTGGAGTTCATTTCTACAAGGTAATTGTTTGGTCAATGCGCGGTAGGGAAAAAACAACAACATTGTGATATGCGGCACACACTTGTTTTCATCAGTTGGCATGGACAAAGGCGCCTGCTGAATTAGAGACGTGATTGTAATTTATGACGCCAAGATAATGGAAGCAGGCAAACTTCAGGCCAAAATACTTCACGATAAGTAAATAAAAAACGGTTCATGAGGACCACAGATGGGAAAATCAGGTGCAGAAAGTAAAAATCCAGCTACAGTTTGGCTTTAGCCACATGCGCTTTCTCTTAACAGGTACGTCAACAAGCTCAATTGACTGCATGCACATGGATTTCCCATCTCTGATGAGGATCAACCCCGGTCATTTGTTTGAGAACTAAACAGACAGTCACTGGCTTCAAAAACATAACCTCTCTCTTGTGGAGGACAACAAGCTGGACAAAAGACAGATGGACGATGGAGGTCATGCCAAGTATCGCAAGCAGACAATTAGTTTGTATTAAATGTTACAGACACAGCCAAAAGGGCGTTGATATATCTTGACGTTTTTAATTGAGTCTGTAAACTTCTGCTAGGGAAAGGAAACGAGAAATTTCTTCAAGGCGTGACAGTCATCTCAAAAACAGTGCCTGTATTAGTTTGAATTTTATGGAGGCATCCGACTTTGCCACATCGTTTCAACCATAGGCAATAACCGAAACTTAGATGATTCTCATTTCAGCAGCAATTATTTGTCTAGTATTCTTTACAATAAATCTAAGACAAGGTACTTTTTAAAGAACACCTGGAACAAATAACAAAATTAACTCGCAGGTTGATTTTCTGTGATTTTTTTTCAGACTTTCTTTAAGGTCTATTTATGAAATAAATGCCTACCAAATGTCATGTTGCCAAGTTAAGGCAATGTTGAAATTTCAGTGTTCATATCATTGAGCAATATGACTATCTTTCTAACTACAGAGGTGAAATCTGGTAGTAATCAGAAAAAAAACCTACAGCAACTCTGACATTGAAAGACTTAAGGAAATGGAAAAAAGACCTTGAAATGCTACTTCAAATCCAATCGTGTGGCTTAAACCAAAGGTACTTCAAATCAAAAAGCCCACCTTCCAGTGCCATTTTAAAACGTTTAAGGAAGGTCTGTTTATGACAGAAATACATATCAAACTCAGGGGCTGAATCTCCAAAACATTCATGAGCTGAGTTATTAGTTTTGTGTTTTGTGGCAGGTCATTAAAACTTGGGCTGCCACGCTACACTCACTAGAAATGAACAAAATGCTATTTGCAATTCAGAGTTGTCCATCTGTCTCATATAAATGTAAAATTTGGTTCAAATTTGATAGCAAGTGGACAAACGCTCTCGGTTTAGTTTGTGATTAACAGACCCCTGTAAATGGGCAAAAACAACTCTGGAATGTCTCTCCCAAACCAAAATGGTCTTGGGACTGAATTTCCTCAAAATTATACTGTAAAGGAACAATCATTTCACACAGCATAGCCAGCCCCTGCCCAACACACAAACACGCCACAAAATCATCCAAATTTATACCTCGCTGTCAAACAAGAGAGTATTATTATCTACATAAAGGCAGATATTTTAATGGGACATTTTAATGGGGTCTTTGCATTTGGATTACATTAGACAGGTACGCCTCATGAAATGGCTGGTGGGTTGCCCATATTTAATGCTGTGCACATCACGAGGCAATTAAGTGGTTTATTTTTGTCGTGACAATAAATATGCATCTAGCCACCTACACATGCTATTAACTGAGCGCACGGCTTCTTCAATAACACAACCGAACGTGCGGTGACAAACAACGGGGGGGGCTCATAACCGAGAACATATTAAGAAGATGGTACATTGACCCAGATACATGAGGTGCGGGTGTGCCCTTCACACTGATTAGGAGATTTCATTTTAATGTCCAACATACATACATGTCAATTGGGGATTTGAAAATGTTTGATTTACAGGTACAATGATCCAGTCTTCTCGGATTTCAGCCCCTGTGGTGGTTTAAACTTGATACACAGGTGACAACAGCACCAGTGACCCATGAGTCACATCTGCCATCTGCACCTTGTCAAACCAAAGATTGACTAAAGCTTAACAACAAAAATCATCCATCCATTTTTGTGCTCTGCTCATCTGCTGCCTCGGGCCATTTTTTTTTTTTTTAATCAGACATAAAGGCTTTTCTTGTGACTAAAAGGGCATACTTGTAATAGACAATTGTATGCAGATTACTTGAATATTTGTTGAATCTGCCCATTTTAATCATGACATCATACTTCATGGTTTACTTTCTATCCCTTCAAATACATGATGTAGAAAATATGCAAACATGAAATAATTATGATTCAGTAATAGGTTTGGTTCGTACCATCTCAGAAAAAAGGCAGAACATTAATCAGTGTTTCCTAAATTCAAAGAAAATCTTTTATTTTTGTTCAACACAAATATAATAAGTCCAATTTCATGAAGGACTACAGAAATATGAGAATATTTACTCCCGAGAAGGTGAAATTTCAAGCCTTAGACATAATTCTTTTCAGAATCTAGGCATTACTTATTGTAGAAGATGGTCTTAAATGGCTGGTATGTTAAAAGGGCGTCTCAACGATTAGATCGAAGATCGATAAGCAGAAATAATGATCAGTTTTTTAGTTTTCAAGTAGTTGACGATTAATTGATTAATCATTGTTCCAGCATGCTAGATTTAAATATATCGAGTATGCAGGCATCTGATACCAGCTAATACTCTCAGCAAAAAAAAAATAAAAAATCCTAAGTGGGTCCTCCTCGCCAACGGGTGGCATTATACAGTAGCAGTTTGAATCACTGGTGAATTAATATGCCAGAAAGAAAGGTCTTGACAATTTGTTTGACATTATGTTGAATGAAATTGAAATCAAAAGCAGGCATTGATGAAAAAGTCAAACTGGTAGTCTGAAAGAAAAAAAAAAAAATCCCCGATACAAAATGTTACATGTGAGCATGAATGAGCTTGTTTGGGGCCATCACTCAAAATGCTTTTCTTTTTATTATTTCTAGTGCAATTTTTCGTGGGCCAAGTGGCTTTTCTCAACATTTATAAAGAGTGCCTTTGTGCGATCAAATAGTGATTTTTTTTTTTTTAATTCTTGGATTATTTCTAGTCTTCAAGTGTGTGTTTCTATTGTGCAAGGTGGCAGTTATAATGACTAACTGTTCAGAAGAACCATCACTATTTATTAACATTGTGCGTAGCGGCTGTTATTATGAATAATCGCCTTTCAGCACACATGACTGTCCAGAATGAGATCATTCATTTCTCCATTGGATGCCACTTGGCCAGCAAGCAAGTTCCTGGTCATCTGCTCCCAGTATATCACTTTGGACTGGCGTTGCTGGCACGGCTAGTGTGTGTCTTGCCACCATTCGCCGTCGCCTCTTTGTCTCTTGCTCAGACCCAGAGCTATCATTTGGAGACTCTCCATTTGCGACAGAGGGCACATATGCCAGACGGCGCAGTGTTTGGCGATAGAACCGCGGGTGGCACTGCGATGGAGTTGGCTCATTTTAGTTTCCCCTAAGGGGAGAGGGTGATGTGAGCTGGGCTGGAATTGCTGGAGAGGGAAGAGAATAAATACCTCAACTTCCCACACAGAGTCAAACATGACTCACTTTAAGGGCAAAAGCTTAGAGCGTTTCACGGAGTCTCAAAGGGAAGTAAGTCGCTTCCTTCCCGACAGTTTCCCGCTTGATGATACACTCTTTGTTTTTTTGCTCAGACGGATGATGACTTGACAGGCAGGGAGAAAAACATAAAATAAAGCCAGGAAACCGCAAAAAGAACAACACATCAAAGTCGGCTCATGACGGGCGTATAGAAGACAATTTCTCGACGGCATCTCGGTAGCGTCTTACATGTGTAATGTAAACAAGCGTGGGCTGGAAAGACAGCTGACATCTACCTCAAAGGGGAAACAAAGAAGAAAAGAAGTAGGACTGCAACAACCAAGTGCTGGATTTTGCAAACAGAAGTAAGTGGATAAGTGGATGAAAGCACAATTACAGTGATACTGCTATAGTTTATTCCTTGCAAGGAGATTGTACAAGCTTGATTTGCGCTGCTTTTCCATAAAAATGACTTCAGTGATGCGGAGTAAATGCAGGTTTAAGCTTGCCAAATTCTGAAAGCCTCGTCCATCAAATTAAAGACCTTTCATTCGTTCAATGAGAGCATTATGAATGGATGATGGAACTCAGGAAAATACAGCAATTTATAGCAATTTTTTAAGACGTGGGGAATGGACTGAAGGATGAAGTTTAAAGACAATTACAGACTTTAGTAAAGACAAAAAAAAGGAATTAAAAAAACAAAGGTAGAGAGGAGGGTGGTTCAGTCACATGCAAAAGCGCCCCTGATCACCTTGGGCCCTCAACTGCAGTGTCAATGCCAAGTAGACATGGGAGAATATCAGATTATGACGGTATTAGGGATGGTATCCTAAATGGTGTCCGTTTTTCTCTCCATAACACCCCTGATTTGAATGATTAGCTTATTAGCAAGCTCTGCAGGAGCTTGAAAATGATCCTAATCATTTTAATCAGGTGTGCTTGAGAGAGGTTAGAAAATATACAGGATACCGGACCTCAAGGACTGGAGTTTGACACCTGTGCTTTAGATAGACTGCTTGCATCCTACCTCGTGAGATATCACATAAAACGCTCCGTGAAGTAGCATATGATAACATATTAGCCACTTTACCAGCGGTATATACCCGCAGTAACTTACAGTGGTACTGAAGCCGACAAACCAATAAAAGGACAATGTGATTGGCTTCAGCAGCAGAGGAGGACTCACACGTGATAGACCATGAGATCTACACTCTGCAGCTATCTTTTACGGCAGACGACGACGAACCAGACTTGCCGGTTAAAAAAAAAAAAAAAAGTGACCTCTAGAACCGTGGTCATTGCCAATCCGGTTATTACCCAATGCTTGTATCTTGTATACTTGTATCTGAAGGCCCCAATGGGCTGCTCTGTAAATCCAGCCAAAGAAAGTGTAGAAACCAGTTAAACTACATCCAAATACCCCATCATTCACTGTCTCACCTCACAAAAACTCACCAAACAAGACCTTCATCTTCAAAGCCAAGAGTTCTGAACGGATGCCACTTTAATGCTCGACAAAACTGCCCCAGTAGAGGCGTCCGCTGAGGTTTTTCCTGGCTGACAGCAAAGAGACAAACTCTGGCAGGAAGCTGCAGATGTTCTCGCTAACTTGTCAGGTGCAACTTGCAAGGCAATCAAGTCATTTATAAACCGCCTGTCAATGTGTGCTTATATCAACGGTGGGAAAAAAATGGTAAATTGTCCAAATGGATGGCGGTTGAGGAGACATGCTCAGAGACCAAAAAGCCCCACCCTTCAACAGGCTGTCAATGAGAGCTTGCTGGTAATGTCGAACCCGTCAAGGGCTCATTTGGTATTTTCTTCAGGTTTTTCTAGAATATGAAAATTAGAGGTGCCCATCTTCATTTGATTCTGGGCCGCCTCCAGCTCTAAAACCTTTGACATCGTGAACACTGTTATTTGAAGATGGCTGACATTTTTAACTGCAATTTCTCCATTACCTGTGCAAAAGAATCACTTCTTAAACAGTCAAAGAAATACAGCAGAGTTGGATTTTCTTTCCTTCTGTAAATGTCGGATAATTTGGTGGTATAGGTATAGTCATTAACTATTACATTTATGAAAAAATAGATCTTCTCTCAGAAAAATATCAAGCCAATGTTAGTAAAGGGATAATAAAATCATAGTAAATTATGGTGATTTTTAAATTAAAACAGATGGATTGTTCCCTTGTTAGACAGCTGTCCACAAAACTACTGGCTGGAAACTTTCAGGCAGTGGTTTTAAATGGAGGCACATAAAGATATTTCAAGGAGTGTGTGAGATTTTTAACAGTGATTCTACAAATATCTGAAAAAGTAATTTAATGCTTTTTAATGATATCCTGTCATATTAAAAAGCATTAAATTACTTTTTCAGAAGTACACTTTCTTTTCATATAGGAAATTAGCTTGGACATGAAGTAACATTGCTAAATTCTTATATATATATATATATATATATATATATATATATACATATACACACACACACACACACACACACACACATACACACACACACACACTCATGTAAATACATGAATTGATTTGAGAATGGGACCATATAGGGGACCTGGTAATATTTATACATACCCACAGTTGACCCAGGCAATGGTGCCTTGGCCCTTGACCGTTTGGGCCACCTCAGACAGCAGCTTCAGGTAGCCATCACTGGATGTAGCTGTGGGCCAGAAAAGGAGACTAAGAAGAAGAAGAAGCCTCTGAGGACATGCTCCCATTCCAAAAGCAAGCATTGGGTTACCGAGGGACCTCCGATGTGAAGAATAAAGGAAGCAGCGAGTTTGGGTTGAGGGGTTTAGGATCGCCGGTCTTTCACTAGCTGGAGTCATGTTACATCAGCTTTCAACAATTATACAATGGTGAGGAGCAGACCGATGATGGGAACGATTGAACGCTGACTCAGAGAACACTTGAGTAGAGGAATATGCAATTTTCACAACGCAAAGGCTCTCCTATTGAGAAGGACGACAATATCTGCTTCATTTCGGTTGGTAGGATTTATTGTACTGTTTACTTATATTTTCCATTCAATACCAACCGTATCATAATTCAGCACTATATTGAAGGTAACCAAAGCTGAATTAGCTTTAGACCATAGGTGTCAAACTCCATTTCTCGAGGGCCGGTGTCCTGCATGTTTTCTAACCCTCTATCTTAACACACCTGATTGAAAAGATTCCGATACTTTTCAAGCTCCTGCAGAACTTGTTGATTAACTCATCTTTTGAATCAGGTGCTTTGGGGAGAAAAAGATGGAAAAAAATGCAGGACGCCGGACCTTGAGGACCGGAGTTTGACACATGTGCATTAGACCAACTTGAGCTTTAACGCTATGGGTATCAATACAATAGTGTAAGAGACGGCGACACGCTACATCGCGGAATTGATGTTTTCTCTGACGCCTTCAGTCTACCATGTCCACAGTATTGATATTAGCCACCATCTTGGGACAGCTCACCTTTCCAATCAATTCTGTGCTGTGATTCAGGAAGGAGAAATGGTATTGATTTTTGCTGAGAAGTGTGGAAAAGAAGTTTTTTAAATTTAATTCCTGCACAATCTTGGACAAGAATTAGATTCTGTACCTGTCTTGGTGTAGAGCACCAAAACGTTGGTCCTAGTCCTGAGCAGTTTCTTCAAGTCTTTGTGGTCGCTGACCTTTTCTATGAGAGGAGACACCTTGACTGCATCCAGCACCAATGTGAGCAACACCTGGTGATGTGAAAAAAAGACAAACGAGTCAAAACTCTGTATCATACCCAGGAAAAATGGCGGCAATGGATGATGATCCAGCCGCTTTTCTAAAATCAATACGGATCCCGTTAGCGGCCTCCGTGATAAATAAGGATATTAGCGTGCTCATGATTGGTAGTGTGCGTGGAGAGCGACGTCAGCGGGGAGAAAGCTGCTGACTCGGCAACATCAAGCCCAAAGCTATTGAGGGGATTTTATTTTTCCTTATCCGCATAGCTTTGGCCTGGTAAACACACAGAGATTTTTTTTTCAAATCTAAAAGTGATAGTTCACTGATGTAACCACTTTCAGACTTAACAGTATACTTTTTTTTCTATAATTACAAATTTGTTTCAACTTAATACATTTAGTGTGCCGTTATTACATTTAAAAACACATTTTTTCGCTTGCGGTTGAATAAAAATGAACTGTGCTCGAGTCTTGGATAACAACCAATCACGGCTCACCGGTTGGTCATGTGACATTCAGAGCTGTGATTGGTCATTACATGAGTCTTCAGCACATGTAATGTCATTTTCAATCAACAGCAGGTATCTAAATGTGTTTTAAATTATTAATTGTTCATGAAAATAATTGAGCCATCAAACCAACAACAGACAATATGTTTTCACAGCATAAAATGGCAAGATAAATGCACTATGCCTTTAAAATATTTTTAATCATTATACTACATATAGTATTAAAGGTATAGGTAATGTATAGTTGGGGAAACCACTTGGGTAAGAATCTGAATTCCATTGAGGTTACACAAAAAATGGGGGGGGGGGGGGGGGGGGGACGACACACACACTCATATTTTGGCACGAGTATTATTTCATGACACCCCTGTCCTCCTGACAGGCTTTCACTTTTTGTTCTTAATGTGCGTTGTAATCCGCTGTCATACAAAAAAACACGATTACAAGTCTTTTAGCTTCCTCGGACATCACACAAGTTGCTCAAGCAAATGGCGTAAAATGCCTAGATTAGACAGCCGCACCACGCAGAGAAAATTCAATCCGAGGTGAGAAGCAGAGGCGTGCACTTTAATTGGCTCGTCGCTATTTATGCATGCTGCGAAGCGCTTAGACGGCAAATGGCAACCGAGAGTCGGACTTGATGAGAGTTTTCACCTGCAGCTGTCGCGCTCATCTTTCCTTTTTAATGACCAACTGGGCTGCTTGCTGATTTACGGCATATTCAGAGGAGCTTATTGACAAGATCAACAGGAAGCAGGGCTGTTTACTTGTCGAGCCGAGTTGTTCGCTTGAGAAATAAGGCACAAAAGATGTTGTTATTGCGACTGTCGTTTGTTATTGGTTTGTTGTTGTCTTTTCGGGCTCAACCCCTTTTAAATTACATACTGGCAGGTGTTATTGCTTTTTGTCGTGCCTCGTTTCTCTGTCTGCCCACTTTTAAACTCAATATTAAAAGATGCTCTCTGTATGTCCACTCTCAAATGGCATACTAATGTGTTCTTTAATTGTGCTCGTCCTTTGTTATTGGTTTTGTCTTCCCTTTTCTTTTACTAGCAGGGATTGGCTATGTCATTGCTTATTGTTGTCTCTTTCCTCTCATCCGTCTGCTCTATAACGACATCCGAGCATGCATTTTTTTTTTACTTTCAACTATTTATTTATAGATGCAAATATTGAAAGTCAAACTACTTCATAATGTCGAGTGTCAAGCCCGCCCATAGTGCAGCGAGTGAGAGAAACATTGGTGAAAAAAAGCAACGAAAAGGCAAATTCAATGGACAGTACATGATACAGTGGAACTTTTTTTTTTGAGAAAGAAAGTTATGCCCACATGCTTTTACTTCTATGGTCGGCAGGAAAGGTAAACTTAAAACACGCCACTAATGATTAGTGAAATTAATATTTAAAAAAAGTTGTTGATGAATCAGATACAATAGTTTTCATTTCCATCCCAGTTAATAAACAACAAAAAATGATTATATAAAATACTGGTTTGGTCTGTAAGGGGTCAGGAAATAGGAAAAAATGTTGACTGGAGCATTACATATAGCAAATATTTTATCTTGATTATATGCTTAAGCGAATCAGTCTGCTTTCATGGAGAGCTACTAAAATTCCGCGACTTTGGCCGATTTTATATTTGTTTAAAAATCTGATTAGTTAATCAATGATCAAAAAATAATCACTTAATTTAAGAACCAATTAGTAGATTAATCGTTGTACCAATTAGTAGATTAATCGTTGGTGAATATTTGCAACCTTGAACGAACCCTAACAAAAACCTAAACACAAAAATATTTCAGAGAACACGCCACCAAACATCCAGAGGCAGTATCAGCATGTTCCATTTATTCCCGTAAGACGTGAAATTGAGTGCTGCTAGGGCTTAGGCTTCCTTTTGAATTTCCGTTGAAAGAAACATCAAGCTTGAGTGGCATCCACTGGATCATGAACTTGATAGCTGCTTTTGATGTTTGCATTAACAACGAGTTGAAAGTGTACAAGCAAACACTCGTAAAACCCTTGACTGCGCGTAACCGCCGTGTCGCACCATACGAGACATCAGTGGAACGGTCTTGTGTAGAGTGTCGGTCTTACGTCGTCTACACACTGGCGCGCGGTGCTATCAAAGCATCAGGCATACGTGCGGCGCACTCAATACAGTACGTGTAAAGACAAACATTTGCGTGATGATGGAGTGAGGCGTGCGCTGTACGGACTGCGGCAGCATGACAAACAGAACTGCACTCTGGAGCGAAAAAGTAGATTATCAATCATCAGAACAACACAAACATTGAAGAGCAAAGCGTCTACTTGGTTTTTCAAATGCTTCATGTAGGGCTGGGAGATAAATCAATATCAATACGTATAGCTATATGATCAACTTTAAAAGAAACACACTCAATGGTGTAGGGCTTTCAGTATACAATAATTTAGAATTTAGAATATATTAGTCCTTAAATAAATTGAATAAACTATTATTTGGCATTGAAAAAACATTTATCCTAAACTATTACTTATTAAACCCTCGTTATTAAGACTACTCCAACAACATGAAAAAACGGGACCAAAAACAGGCGTTTTACTGACATTAAAATGCAAACTATCATATGGAACATTGCTGTTTACTTGGCCGACTTGGTGCATAATCTCTCCTCCTCAGTTTCGGAACCAAAACAAAACTCAAAGACTTAAGTAAGTTTGGTGTATATTTTCTCTTGCTCCTGTCATCAAGCTGTTTTCATATGCATGAGTGGGGCTGTGTAAGAGCGCAGAATTAGCAAGTAATGCTTAGAAATGCATCACTGAAAGAAAATAATACTTTGGGAGTGTTTAGGGTGAGAAATCAACATTGGAACACGGTTAAATGCACCAAAAAAAAAAAGGACTTTTCATGTTATGGCCCCTTTAATATAAACTTATTCAGAGCTTGCGCAATAAAATAGCTGTTGATTTGCATAACGTGCCACAATTATGTAGTTAGTAACTATAGTATTTTGAACTTGTCTTGTAAACCACTATGCAGTCTGCCACTTTTACAAAACTTCAATTTCACGATTCAGCAAATGTCCTCATTTTAAATTTTTAAAACGGCAATTAACCAAATTAATTCCATAAACGTTGCCAGGCCCTTGTACTCCCTCATCCATTATCCGATACAAGAGCAAATACTTTCAAACGTCTAATTTTGATTAATGTAAAAAAATAAAGAAATAACCCCTGAAGGACAACAGAAATCAGGGAATGATTATTTTTGAGAAGCTGGAATCAAACGTTGTGAGACGTTATTAGTCGGTCTACTCATGCCTACCAAAATTCATGTTACTAACTGAAACCGGAACTATGAGCTGAATGTTCAAAACGATGGCAAAATCTCGAGCATCACTATGATGATGCATGGGCCTTGCAGGTAGGCTACGGCCGTGGCGTGGGACGATAGAGTGAGCAGGCGGCAGGTGTTGCGCCTCTGCCCCGCAGCATCATCTCGCCCTCCATCTGTTGTGACAAATGTGCTTAATCAAAAGCAGACGCTCCATAGAGGAAACAGTACATCAGAATAAATCACGAAAGATTTTGATAAAAGCCTTCTGCCTTGTCTGAAAAATGAGTCTTGCCTTGCTTGAATTTCGTAAGCAAAAAGTTCCAGAACTCTACTACCGTACTGGACTTACCTACAAAATAAATTAAAAACACTAATTAAAAAAAAAAAAACTCTGAAAAATTGAATGTACAATAAAAAGGAAAAAGAAAATATAATGAAAATAATTTGAAGTATTGCTCTCTTTTAATAAAGTTACGACTAATCTCTCAAAATGCTTAAAATACAAAAAATACAACTTTTATGTTAGGTTACAATAAAAAAAAGATGGTTCTCACATTATAACTTTAGAAATCATTTTTAAGATATTTGAACTTTTTTTTTAATTAGTAAGTAATTAAACTCACAAATAAAATACAACTTTTAAGACTTAAACCATAATTTCTCCTTATAAAATAAAGCGTCAATGTATTATTGTAAATCATTATATTTTGTCAAAAAGTACATCAATCTCAATATTTTTATTTCTTTTTCATTTCTACTTCATTAACTGAAATTCCGCTTTATTGTTTTTAAAAAAATAGCTTCTTGTCTTTAATCTCTTCTTAAAAAAAATAATTTTTCGTCTCTCAATTTTTTTCTCTGAAAACAAAAGCAAAATCCAGTCTAACCTCTTAAGGTTATGTTCTTTCTCCTTTTAAAAAATATGACCTTAATCTCATAATTTTACATCTTTTCTTCACTAAAAAATACGACTTTAATATCGTAATATTACGACGCCTCCGACTCTAAATGACTTTTCCCCCCATGATAAGTACACATCTTCGTCCCTATAGTACAATCTGTTTTTCTTTTTAACATGGCCTTAAAACTCCTTCTGCACCGTAACACGTGATGTATGTGCAAGTCTAAGTACAAAGTCAGTAATTACGTCACAGGTGTGAACATAAAAACGAAACTACTCTTGCACCACCCATGTTTGCAGAAGGTGACACAAAAAGCGGAAAAGCAGGACTAAGATTATGTCCGAGTCTAAGTCTAAGACCTTGCGAGTCATATTCATTTACATATAGCAATTAATATCAGTAAATCAATTTATTTTATGCCATCTTGTTTTAGTCTATTTTTCTTCCAGGAAAGCTAAAATGGCGGCTACACAGTTCAGTACTACGTAGCTGATATTGAACATCTTCATTTATGTATTTTTAAAGCAATTCTCTAAAAAAAAAAGCTTAGTCAAACATTTTCTTCCTACGATCCATTGCCCTATCCGGTCCATCGTTAATTCCTTTAGTCTACCACCCTTTCAAACCATCCCTGGTAAAGCTCCTATCCCGCTGAGGATGAACGCAGTCGGCAAAGGTAGTGGTTCTTTCGATCTCAGGGTTCATTCAAGGTTGCCAGAGGTCACTAAAATGGTGCCACAAGTTGCTATTGTTGCAAGGAAGTTTTGAAAAATGTTAAAAATTCCCAACACATCTTGTGATTTATTTTTAGTGACCCTGAGATCAAAAGAACAGCTACCTTTGCGGACACTTGCCAGTGGGTAAGGGCTTTAGTTTCTTTCCTGCCTGCTTACATTCATCCTTCCTTCATTCATTTCCCACCAACCTTGTTAACTGATAACTCCATTCCTCATTAACCTCCCTTCCGGATATTCTTTGTATATTTCTTTGACTTTCTTTTCATTATTTCACTCATTAACACATTTCCTAGGATCCTTCCTACCTACCTGTAGTTGTCATCTTTTCTTCCACCGTCATCTTTTGCATCTTTCTTTGCATCCTTCTTTTCACGTCATCCATGTCACACTTCAAATGATATCCTTCATTCCTTTTGTTCTTTCCAACTCTGTCAGGCCACTCCTGTTAACTTTTTTCCTCCATTCTTCCTTTTGTTTTTCCTCCTTTGCGGTTTCCTTCCTTCTTTTCTCACATCATTGATAATTTTCATCCTTGTGGTCTTGCTTTCTCCCTGCGTTTCTTTCACAACCTCGTTAGCTTCCTCCCTATAACTCCTGACTCCTCCAACAAATTAATCTAAAAAAAAAAGGAAAAACAAGTAAAAGAATAAAAGTAAGCACATTAGCCTGCGATGTAAATAAATTTAAAGCGAAGAACTCCCGCCTAAAAAAGTAGGAATGCACAATTAACACAAGCGTGTTTCAATGACTAGCTGGTCGAAAGGTGAGCGACCGCCAAGCACACGTCAACCCGAGGCGTGTGTACCACACAAACGGCCGCTTCTTCTCGCGATTTTCCCCGCACCACACACCCGTCAACAAGCGTGTCAAACGCGGTCACCAAGTTGGGTCCAGCTTGTCAACTTCAACTAGCCTCCGCTTCACTGACAGCCTAGCTAAAGAAGGGTTCCTCAAGACGAAAAACACCCTAAAAATCACGCGAAGTACACCGGGGGAACAACCCAATAAAGGCGGTCGTCATTTATGAAGTAGAACCTTTGAAGGCTCCCCGGGACTCACCAGTAGCAGCAAGCCGAGTATTTTCCCCGGTCGTAATTGAATCCCGTAGCGGTTCCGAGAGGCCATGATGCCACTGCGTTGCCACGTCTGACAGCGCATGCGCAGCCGCTTTTCGGCGGGTTCTTCCGCAATTGGCGTACACGGCCTGCTGGGAAATGAAGTCCAGACAAATACTCGCTCCACCTGCCATCCACTCGTCGTTACTAGGAGATGGAAGAGACGCGTTTGTTTTTCAAACACATTCAAAGGCAATTATACACACAGTGGGTCTCGCAGAAAGTAATAGGCAAATTAACGAGACAGTGAATCACTTTTAATTATGTCTCTGTCAGCTCATCTTCCTCCTGTTTGGTCTGATTAGAATCAGGCGGAGGAAATAAATGATTTCTATTTGACGGCAAGTACTTACCTAATAGCAAGCTTTAATTTACAGGGATATTATTGTGTTGATTAATAGACTATTAAGCTTCTTGGCTGTGGAAACCTATAAAATGAAGAACACAAAAGCTTATACTTAGATTGTGTTTTTAAAAGAACTATTCATATATTTAAAACAAGATTCTTTCTGTATTTTTTTAATTAAACCAAATTTACTCTTAAAAACTGGCCATAGATGTTTCTTGCCAAGCACTACTAAATTTATAAAAGTTTATAAAAGTTGTTTAGTCATCATTTATAATATGTTCCCTTTGAACGACTTAGAGAAATGTCTTTCAGAACTTTGTTCGAATTTTAAAAGTAATATAACAAGTTTTTCTACGTTTAAAGGGAAACTAGCCCACATCAAAGCTGTACACTGTGATTAACAAGTCAAATATCGTTATGAAGTCATTTTATAATGTATGTGTTGCTGTATGTTTAGAACTGTAGCTTTAAAACTAGCCACTACAGGGGTTACCTCAGGTTTTAACAGGGTTCCTGCAATCATCTAATTCAGTTGATTTTTATGTATTGTTTAATGCAACTTAAAAATAATTCAATGGCCACAGTATGTTTGTTTCCAAATTAGGAATAAAATAATTGGAACATAAATTAACTGCTGTACTCCAACCAGCTTTGTTTATTTTTGATTGCACGGGACTATTTATTAATGTATTTTCTTTATCTGTTTGTTTATTGACGTTCAAAAATCCTTTCTGCTGTTTAGGGTGGCTGAAAACAATATTTGGATAGAGTAATTAATTGAAAAAAGGTTTAGAACCACTGGTTTGGATGAATATACTATATGGGGTATAATATTTGTACAATCAGTGAAAAAAAGAGAAGTACCGTACTGTTAATATATTACCAATGATTGACAACGAGATATAGACTTACAGTGTCCATAATTTTATTTAGTTGAAATTTATCAGCAACAATACACTTTTTATTGTCTCCAATCTTGTTTTTCCTCCAAATTCAGTAGAGACTTGCTTCAAGTGCATAACAAGATGACGTTTAAATTCCCACGAGGTCAAGTTGCCCCCTCCTCCTTTCAGGTGTGCGCGTGCACGCGGCGCGTCTTTCAAATGGTGGTCTGTGCACGCGCAATCCTTCCCCACACGCGCGCGCCTTGCAAATTGGCCCCCACCGTCCTCTCGGAGGTGGTTTGGTCCGGAGCTCGAGGAGGATCTCGGCGCAGTCTTCCGCTGCAGGTCGCCAAGAGAGGGACGCTCGAGGCGGACACGGAATCTGGAAGGCACCGCTCTTCTGGACCCAGCGCCATCATCAAAATTATTAACCTCATTATTCTCGTTTTTGGGGGGGGGACGTGAGGACCATCTGAGAAGGTAAGCAGCGGATCTTTGTCGTTACTTGAGTGTACTTTTGGGGCGGCACTTTTGTTGTGGGTGAAGCTGGGTTCTGCTCATTTGTTGAACTTGCAACACTTTTTTTTTTTTTCCCCCAAAATCAATTGTGCGTCTTGCACGTGAGACCTGTTCGCAGCTCCACTTTTGACTTTCCGCTCACGTTGCATCCCGCCATCAGAGGGGTGTTTGTGGGTGGCAGCTGCCCTCACTCGAGTGGACACCCCCAAAACTTAGCAAAGAGAAGCTTTTTCAACGGCTGTTGATTAACACTTGAAAAGCGTTGCGAAATTGCCTGCTCGAGGCTGTTAACTGCATTTATTGTATGCCAGAAATTGCATTTTGTAGTCACACATTTCCGCTGGGACTGCTCGTGCTTTGAAAGACGACTTGATATGATTTCACAGGGGATTCTCCCTTTAATATTTCATTCTTGAGCATTATTATTCTTTTTAAAAAACCTGGCAGAAATGCATCTTTTTTTTTTCCTACTAAATCTATGTTATGACTGCATGTGCATTGAAATCAGCCTTGTTTTTGCCCTCATACATGATTCTCACTTAAAAAGCTTATTAGGATTCATTTCATGTGTCAATGTATTTTCCTTCCTCTTGACCTGTCAAACAAAGGAAAATAGTTGTTGAAGTGTTGAAGTGGCAGGTGCGGATAGTGGTCGACAGGGGGCAGTATTGAGCGGCCAGGTGAGCTGTGCTGCTGCAGAGCAGGTTGACAAACACAAAAAAGGTCATTGCTACTGTTGATTGCTGTCTTTTGTAGACTCTTTAAATATCGAGAAGATGATAAAAGATGTGAAATATGTTTTTTTTTGCACTGAGCAGGCTTGAGGGCCAAAGCTTTTTTTTTAAATAAGCACTTTCATTTGCTGTTTAATTGAGACTCTGTTGCCTGAGCGCGTTTAATGAAGAGGCCTTTATTATTCATTAACGCTGAAATGGCTCTCGAGTGCAGCCTAGTAGATATCCGTCTTATTATTTTTTATTCATATTGCTTTGTTTGATGGGGAGAACCTGTTTGATGATCCGAAATGATTGTTTCGGGATGAGCAAAGGCATGTTGAAATATGGATATCATTATGTGTCATATTGATTTGATGGCTTCAAAATCTTCTCCTTTTTATATACAGTAGTTCACAGTTGTTCATATTTAGTCAACATTTCTTTTTGATTTTGGAGTTGGCAGGTCAGTTGAGAACCACCTCATTTGCAGAAACAACCTAGACGACCTCTTTCATCTGACTATTTTCGCGATAAAACGGTCAATGCAGTCTATAGTCTTTATTCAGGCATACAATCATTTTCACCCCAAAACGGAAATTCAAGTCATGCTCTTTCATCAAAATTAGGGACGTTCGATACCAGTATGCATCAATACCAAGTAACCGATACCTTTAATAGATACATTTCTATTCAACCTATGAAAGACTGCATAATACTGCAAACTGTACAAGATCAAATGAATAGTGTATACACAGAAATGAATGTGGACTGCAGCAAGAATTGTTATCGTTAAAAATCTCTTAGCAGTGCATTGACAATTCATGGATAATGACGTATATTTGTTTGGGCTGCAGCAATCTAATACTTTGGTATCAGATAATCTATTGGATTTTTTTTGGTTAAAGAACAAATATTACTACCGAAGACAATAAAAAAATTCCACTTCACACCATTTAAACTGCCTAACAGCATACCTTTGCTCTTTAGAAACATTAGTGTTATCGCATTAGTGTATATCTCCCCATTTGTTCTGTGAAACAAAGTCACATCAAAAGCGCAAAAGCCATTTTTTCCTAGCTAAAACAAGACATTTGATTATGCCTGCTTTGTTAAAAAGTCATCAGTAGGAACGGCAACTGTGTCATGTGAGTCATTCTCATTTATTAAGCTGCCTTCGAAAAGTCATTTGATGACTTTCGCCACCCTATGTGCAGCTAGCTGTTTAACACTGCTAGCTGCTAACAGTGCTAGCATATAATGCTGCTTGCCGCTGCTAGCCTCTTACATTGGAGCTCCTGCTAATTGCTGGAAATTGCTGGAAGTATTTCCTTAAACATTAGCTTGGTGAGCAACTGAACTTGATTTCAGAACACCAAAGTGTCATCGACATCTGTGGTTAGTAGTAAACCATCACGCTGCAACGCATTTCCAGGAAGTCCTTCAGAATAAAAGTGTACCAATGAGTTGATGTCCATAACTAATTTGTAAAGCAAAGGTTTATTTTGAAGTCGTCCTTCTCGTAAATAGAATATTGTGACGTATTATGCAGATGTGCATGCAAACAAAAGCAGCAGTGTATGTAGCACAGAACCACCAGAAATGCTAACTTATCAGCAATGCAGTGACAGACACCTAAACCTGAATGATAACAATTGGAATAATCAATAAATGTCAATGATAATTCATCAAAAATTCATCTTTGTTTAGAGCCACCTCTATATAAGCAGTAGTGCTAACCATTCCTGTCCCCATTATCCACACGTGTGAAGTCTCACACAGTTGTTTTTGTTAGAGCGCTAACCCGCTTGTCTTACGGCGGATTAGCCTTGTTTTTGTCGCCGGTCGGAGTATCCCGGGTCGTTCTTTTTAGATGGAAAGCAGCTTTTCATGCCTGATGAATTTATGAGGGCTCTTGACAGCTCCTCGTGGTGTTTTTGGGGGAGTCAGCTCGTGGTGTTTGGAAGGAAAGGAGGTGTCAACCGGGCCAAGTCCACTTTCTCCACACCGCCTTTGTTCTGACTCCTTTTGTTGCCGCCGCTCCGGAGGGTCCGTACCACCGCGGCGTCTGATGTCAGCATTCATTATTGATTTTTTTTTTTTTTTTTTTTAACTAACACGGTCGCTGTTCATCAAATTTGCAATGAGGCATATTTAAACAGGTGCACCTCGTCTGGGCCGCAGGGTCGCCGGGTTGTCGACGTCTGGGCGGATATGAAAGTTTGATGCGGGGAGAACCGGATCGCACTTCTTAAATGCTCTTTCCGTCCTTGCTGGTTTTAATGAATACTTCACAGAGGCAATGATGGCTTTGCATTTTCCAGTTTCAATCGCACTTACTCGCTGTGACGTCTAGAAGTAGACTGATATCGATTATTAGTGGCCCAGGAGGCCAATATTTGGAGACGAAATTCATTTTCATTAAACTGGAAATTATGGATATCAAAATAAATCTCAAAACAAAAATCAATTAATTTTTTTGATGTCTTTCACTCTCTCACCGACAATTATAGTCGTCAAAAATCTATTTTTATTGGGCTGGCAGAAAATGTTTACTCATTCACTGCCATTGACTGCTATATAAGTGAAAAATCCATTTTAACTGGCCTGGTAGTGAATGAGTCAAGCATATGTAATTGATCATTTAGATTTTTCAGTTAGATTTTTTTTTTTCTAAGTACGCCTTGGGAGCTCCCAGTGTCATCCGCACGTCTTAAAAAGTTGAATGAAAAGGTCCCTTTACTTTACTGTAAATAAAGTTCTCCAAAATGTCAAAATGCCAGAAATGATAAAAAATCACTTAAAACAAAAAGATGCAGTGTTCATGACAATATAAATGCTGAGTTAATAGAGTTTCAAATTGATCTGTTATCAGCCATCAGACATTTTTAAAAAATGCAGATTACAATATTTGTCAGGAATACCGAATATGGCCACCATTCTTAACGTCACTCAAACAATTCACATAATTGTTGATAAAATGCGCAGTTTGCCGCTTTGATCACCTGCGGGCAGTAAAAGACAGACATACTAATGTTATGCAGGGAGATGGTTTCAGCTCCTCTCACATCCTCAGTATGGCACTAATATTAGTCTTTCTCTGCAGAGGATAAAGAATATGTCTGTTAGAATTGTTATTATTTTCTATCTATTTGTTTTCCTAAAACATAGACGGTAATGATGTGGTGGTGTCATCTGTGTGACCTTTGCTCCTGGTATTGTATAACTACCAAAAGATGAAAGATCTTTCAGCTGTGTTCATGGTAGAAGTAAAATTACCGGAGTTCTTGGCACAATTATCTAACGACAGCTTTAAACATTTGGGTAACGAAATATAAAGTCAATACAGTTCTTCTTACTCCCAGATAAATACATCAATCTGAAGTTTAAATAAATGGTGGGTGTTGATGTGGAAAATGTAAAAATCAATTGGGTCCTTGCTCCTAGCGTCAGAAAATCACCTGACCTTCACCCTGAGCACCGTCCAGAATCCTGGCTCGGTTCTCTTTCCAAATCAATAGTGTTCTTGCTGTTTAATACCCATTGATAAACCTGAAAGCTCACTGAAATGGGGGTCGTTTTTATGAGTGTATATTTTACTGAGTGTCATTGAAAGCCACGTCGGGAATAAATGATACACACTGCGCTAACAGCCGGAGGTGCGCTGCGCTCCTAACGAGACGCATCAGCCGGACATAGTCTGATCCACTATGTTGGAAATGAATAATTGCGATGTGACTGTCTGAGTTGAGACCCCCCCCCCCCACTCCCCCCTCTTTTTTTACATTCTCGCACTGTTGTCCTCCAGGGCCTTGGCACTCTCTTTTACCCTCTGTGACCACCATGACACTCAACCTCAGTGTGGTGTGAAACCAGACACAGCCGAGGCAACCTAATCTCTGCTAACAATGCTAATCATGCTAATTAGCTCTCCATTAGTCTCCACTGTTTGCATATAAAGAGCCGATCCGGTTTCACTGGTGGAAGGATAACATTGTGGTCAAGTGGGGGAAAAATAAATGCCTGACTTTGAGAAGTGGGTCTTTTTACAACTTCTGTGTGTGTGTGTGTGTGTGTGTGTGTGTGTGTGTGTAGGGGGGGGGGGTGATTGGAGTGGATTTCTGTGTGTGCATGCATCATCTGTCTATGTATGTTGTGCACGTGTACATGTTTTTTGTATATGTTGTATATACAGTATATCTATTGTGTGTTCATGATTGCATAGGTTTGTGTACTCAATGTGTTTAGTGTGTTTGTGTGTTTCCTTGTGAGTGAATGTATCTTTGTATTTGTTCTGTAAATGCACATGTGTGCTTGTGTGCATGTTTGTGTGTGTCTCCATGTGTAGTGCGAGTGAGTGTATGATTGTAATGTGTGCGTCTATTTGTGTGCATATGTTTCGGTGTTTTCTGTGTGAGTGTCTTTGTGTGAGTGTGTGTGTTTGTGCGTGTAATGTATGTATTTGTGTCATTGTCCGTACATTTTGGAGTGTGTCTGTGTAAAGATTGTATTTCGTAGTGTGCTTATGTGTTTGTGTATTTTTTTATGTGCATATACCAGTATGTGTCTTTATGCATGTTTGTGTGTGTGAGACTGTAATTTATTTGTCTAGCATGTTTATGTGCATATTTTTCGGCGTGTGTGTGTGTAGATGTACTGGATGTTTATATGTGTGTCTTTTTTATGTGTGTGTCTGTGTGCATGTTTGTGTGTGACTGTGTAATGAATGTCCCATGACAAAGACAAGGTGTGTGTGTGTCTGTAATTTGTTTTTGTGCATGTGTTTTGGTATTCTTTTTTTGAGTGTGTCTGTCTTTTTGTTTCTATGTACATATGCATGTTTTTGAGTGTTTTTGTGTGTGTGCATGAATGTGCATGTGTTTATAGGTGTGTGTGTGTGTGTCTGTGAATGTGTGTGAGTCTGTACGTGTCCATTTTTGTGTGCGTGTACATGTGTGTGTGTGTGTGTGCTGAGTGTCTATGTGAACGTGAAGGCATGTGCCTTTTCTCTGGCGTCCCTGGTGCGAAGAAAGGAGGCGGAGGAGAAGTGCCCGACGGAGGCGGCCATTGTGGAGGCAGGGAACACTGTTCCCATTGAAGGATGTGTGTGTTTGCTTGTGTGTGTGTGTGTGTGTGTGTCTGTGTGTGTGTGTGTGTGTGTGTGTGAGGATGCATGGCAGCAGCTTCCAGAAGCTTTAGGAAGAAAAGCATCTCGTTCAACATGCTATTGCAAACGTATTGAGAGAATGCTGCGGGGAACGTGGGTTTGTTGGGTTCATGGGGGACTTGAAATTGTCTTTGATGTGGTCTTTGATCACCTAAAGAGTCAACCCAAATTGATGCTTTAAAATGTATGTAAAAACAAAAAAAATTGTAAAGAATAGTCAAATTAAAAGTCAGTCATCTGGACAATGAACCTAAAACTTAATAACAACTTGGTTTTTAATGAGTATCAAAGACAGCAAACCTACAGTTTGAGTCCTCAGATTTAAACAAGCACTCACTCCCTGGCAGAGGTAAGACATGGCAACGTGGCGCTGTTGTTTATGTTAATGTGCTGTGGATTGTGTGGCGTCTCTGAAATGAAAGGCGGCAAAGTGCTGACAGGCGCTGCACTTTTTAATAAGGTAAAAGCTTCAAGTGAAATGTCCCGCTAATGAAGCGGCCCGTCCCGGAGGGATGCCAACACATCCTCAATCATTTTGACTACAAATTGCAGAGCCATGCTTCGGCTGTCTTCACTCATCGCAAACCCTAACCCTGCCCTCAAACCCCAATTTCAAACCATAATCCTGCCCTGAACTGATCTGTTCCCCTCTGAGCCCCTTCTTGTTTGCTATTGTGATGGACAGACGAGGTTAGACAGGAATCTCCATGGACTATGAGGTTTATATTGTGATCTGAGAACTTATGGAGGAGCTAGAGTGGTGGAGGTAGGCTCTGGAAAAGAGCCTTAACCCTGAACCCTAACTTGAAGACGTAACTGGCTTCAAATTTGAAACCATTTTTGTTCCCAACTTTAATTTGAACTCACTTGTACTTTCAACCCCTAATGCAGATTTGAAACGCTAATTTGAAACCCCAATCCTGTTTTAAAACCCTTCTACAAACTCTAACTTGAAATCTTAACCTTATGGCAAAACCCTAATTTGAAACCCCGAAGCACCAATTTCAAACCCCAATTTCAAGACCCAACACTGGCTTCAAACCCTAATCTGAACCACCAACTTGAATGCCTAATCCTTTCTTGAAACACTTTTAAAAACTTTTACAAACTACATTTCAAAACCTTGTTTTGTTCCAAACCCTGTTTTGAAACCCCAAAATTATGCACAACCCCCTTTGTGATTTCATTGTTGAACTCTGATTCGAAACACTAATTTCAAACCCCAACCCATTTTTCAAAACCCTTTTCTTAAGATCATAACTTGAGCCCTTGTCTTAAAACCCTAATCAATTCCAAACCCTAACAAAGACCTAACATTGTCTTCAAACGCTAACCTGAAACCTAAACTTGAATGCCTAAACCTTGTTTGAAACACTAAACCCCGATCCCCAATTTAAAACCAAAGTTTGCGATGCGAAACCAGGCTTGAAACATTAAAACAAAAGCCTAACCTTCAGTTTAAATCCCTGAAATATTTCAAACCACAATTTCAAACCCTGACTTGCCTGGAAGCCCAAGAAACCCAAACCCTATACTTGAACCCATACTGGCAGGGCCTAATTGAAATACTTTACCCTGTCTCGAAACCTGACCTTGAAACCCCAACCTTTGCTTGTCTTTTTATATTCTATCTTGTATTTGAGATAATAATGTAAAAGAATGCTGATAATTGTAATCATGACTAATAAGTGTGATATAATGTCCCCTTGAGGCTCACTCGACTCTACTCCACGGCCGCGTTTGTTTTGTTTTAGTCTCCACGGCAACGCCATCGTCTTTGTGGCGAACAGGAGGCGCATGACAGTGATGAATGTGCCGGCCGTAGAAGCGGAGCCTCTCGGCCTCGACCGCTTCAATCGCAATCGATGATTTATTACGCGTGAGAGAAAAAAAAAAAAAATCACCTATCACTACTCAAGGTGGACGACAGAAATTAAGAAAGCAGATTCGCCCGCGTTTCAATTTAGCATCAATCCATGCCGCCGCGACCGGCGTCTTGTTTGGAGACGGACTTGTAGCGCGCGTGCCCAAACAAGAGATAGAGGACGCGGGTACCACGTCTGCGTGATGGAGATAACGAAGCCGCTACTTTCTTCTTTTGGACAGCCGCCAGCCTATCACGGAGACGCTTATTAGCTTCACAGACGCACGCACATACACACACCTTGTCTTTGGTTTTCCCTGCAAGGTCAATCAAGATTGTCCGCCATCCATTTGAACCCAATGCGCTATTGGCTGCGCTAATGCTGGATGTCTTTGAGAAACAAAAACACATTATATTTGATGAGCAAGGAAAGTTTTCATATCTTTTTGTTGAGCAACAAAGACAGACAAATTGTCTTTGATGACTGGCAAGTTTACTGATCTTTGATGAATGGTTTTCTGATGAAAGTTGCAGATTTAGTTTTTGGTTGCGAGCTAGCACATTCGAACGGCATTTCAAACATGTATTTTGTCTGATAATTCATGTTAAGTTTGACAGACGTTTGATCTTTTGTCAAGTTTGTTTGTCTAGCCCTGAATCACTGCAATCTAAAAGGGTTTCACAGGTAAAAAAAAAATCATAAATCATAAATACACAACAGCATCCCCTGAACAAAACTCACACAAGGGGAAAGAAAAACTCAAACTGAGAAAAATAAGAAACCTTCAGAAGGGATCGCAGGTGGGAGGAGACCCCTTCCAGGCTCAACGGGTTGTACTGGATGCTGAGTGCTAAAAATAACTGCCATATTAGGCAGGATGTATCCTATACAAAGATACCTTGACAGCAGGCAAGGCTAACAAGTATCTTCTTTGATAATTTTCTAAAATTTTGCTTCAAGATTTCAAACCGTCTGAGCCGCAAAATTTACATGCCATTGAGTAACAAATGTTCATGTCTTTGAGCAATGTTTTGTACAATCTTTGAGGAACAACAGTTGCACATCTTGTGATAAATGAACAAAAGGTTTTACATCTTGTTGTTTAGCAACAAAGACACAACAAAGATGTATTTGTTGAGTGACCAAGCCACTGGTCTAAGATGACAAACATTTCACAGTCGAACATGTATATCTTGGTAAATTCATGTTATACTTGATGAGTGAAATTTTATGCATTTTTCTTTGACTGACTGGTGTCTTTGAGCCACAAAATGTCTTTGATTGTGGAATGTATGTGTCTTTGACGAACACATACATTACATACATTTGTCTGAAGAAAACACATCTTGTCTTTGATGATCCTTCCATCAGAGGGCATCACAATTCCCATAGTGCATTGCTAATGTAGTCTCATGCTAATCATATTAGCAGCTTGACCCGATTCCTATAGATTTTTTCATCATGTTTAAACATCAATAGGGGGTCCAAGGAGGGTCTTCTTCCAGGAGCTGAAAGCTCCTTCTGTTTTTCCAGCGCACATGATGACATGTGAACACACACACACATTCCGCAATGGGTCAGATAACATAAGCTCGCTATTTCCCCTGCACCTGTTACCTGACCTGCAAATAACTCATCCACCACCGCCGGTTTGAAAATACTGAGCGTAGTTGGAGATGCTCATTCTAACATGCTGAATCAAAGACACATCCACATCTCCTCTTTGTCTTGGATCAGCAACAAAATCACTAATCGTATAATTTTAACAGTCAAGACGTCTCAAGAAGTTGAATAACTGCTCGTTGGTTTTAACAGAAGAGTTACAGAACACATTGTGTCTTTGATGAGCATTACGACACTCTCCGGATGTTGAATTCCACCAAGAAAAGCAAAACGAGATGAGGGCAGACCTCCGTGCAGTGCACTGACCTGGCCCTCATCCAACATGGCGGCCTGCCTCGCCTCCACTTGACCACACGGTCGGGGGTGTTTGTGTGTGTGTCTGTGTGTAAAACACAGATGGAGGATTTGAGCTGTGATGTGCAGAAAAAAGGCAAGCCATTAAAAGCTTCCACTCAGCGCGAGGCGTTCAATGTCCTGCCAAGTGCATGCGATAATACAGTGCTCACTTAGCTTCTTTTTTAATGCGGCTTGGATGACTTTTTTATGCTTGTCTCAAGAAGATTTCATCAATTTGCTTTAATGCGCCGTCTTTGCTGACAGGGTCAAATCGGCAACAGAGAGTTTTCAAGTTGCTAGCGACTCAACAAGTGAAACCAAGTCTTGCTTTCTTTGAGAAAATTACTGTATATGGAGGTTTTGAAACTTGTGCTGTCTTCACTGAGTGACCAAGTTTCGCACAATGGTGTCTTTGATCAATTATAAATGACTGACGAGCAAACGCTTAAAGTGCAGGGGTGCATAGAATTTTTACTGCAGGATACTCACATGAATTTTAGGAAAAGAGAAAACTATTATACAGAGATTGCGTTTTTCTTACAGTTTGTCTCTCGACCTAGCAAGGGGGCGATTAGCTACTGCGTCTCAATTAGCTTGTTTGTAAGTTTTGCCTGCTAGCTGAGGACATGAGCAGTAAATCTTGCACCACATTTAAGTGTGCTTCAGGCCACTTTATAGGGAAAAAAAATTGTGCAGCTCACGCTCGGTTGTTGTCATGGGTGAAAGTCAGTTAGGGTACGCAAATGCGCAAAGAGAAGGACGTGACGTTACGCATCAGTGATTCGTGTGGACATCTTTGATAACGTTACACATTGTCTTTAAGTGACAAAATTTGGGGTGACATTTCTTACAAAATGGTGCTGCTTTTGGTGTTCTTGTCTTAGTGCTGTTGCGGGGCTGTACGAAGTCAAATGTCCATGCTAGACGGTGGACTGACGCAGCTCATCAATAATCATCAGCCTCAAACCCTCCTCTCATCAAAGACCCCATCGATCCTTTTAGCTGATGAGCGCGAGAACGTGAGCCAAATTCTGAGATGCTACTCGTGTGCACACGTTGCACACTAAATACAACGTAGCTTCCTTCACATATAGTGCTTGTATTTATTTTTCTGCACATGGCAAATGTGAAAAGTTTCACACATCGTCTTGGATTTTAGCATGAAAGTCATACTTGATGCTTCATACGAATGTCGTCACTGTGAGGTTGGACGTCCTCCTGGTGGAGGCGATAATGCCAGCCTTACGGACGGGACGGACGCCGGATGTTCACGCAGAGGTTCCAGGATTACAAGACTGGAGTTCCGCTGCGGGAGCTTATTGTTTCCTTTGCCTTTGGATTTAGTCTCAGTCGAGCGCCTTTGATGTTGTGGCTGTTTGTACTGCAGCATCGCTGTTAATTTGATGGCCCCACTAAATGCAAGAAAAAGATGCGAAAAGGGCACAAGAGACTTTTACACTACCCCAATTGGACAAATTCTATTAAGTTAAGTAAAAAGAAAGACTGATCATTTCCTATTATTAACTCATTCAATCCCCAAGAAAGGTTTTTATGTTTGTTTTTTTTAAGTCCAGACATTCAATTCCAGGGATTTTTTTTTTATGTATTTCTATTCATATTTTTTGCCCTTTTCAAGTGTTTGCTCTGAAAATGGCTGGTACGAATGAATTAAACCCGAAAATAAATGATTATTTCAGTACTTTAGTATCTAAAGTAATTAATTAAAGTAATCAATTACTCAGCCTAAACTAATTGATATGTTAAGTACTTTAGCAAATAATATAATCACTCTAACAACTATTTGCATAATGTATTTAATAACTTTGGTACTTAATTAGCTAATGTCAATTATTTTAATCAGTTCAGTACTTAATTGCCTAAAGTAATTGATTACTAGATTACTTAAATCATTAATTACTACAGCCATTTTTAGACCTTCATCCAGCCAAACGATTGGAAAGATGAGATAATTTTTTTTTTTTTTTTTGCGTTTTAGGACCTAAAGCAATCAATTAATAACCCTAAAGTAATTGATTACTTAAGTACTGTAGTACCTAACATAATCACTTGAGCTCCTAATTATAATTATTTCATTACTTCAGTACCTGATTGCCTAAAGTAATCAATTACTTTAGCACTTGATTACCCCTAATCACTTATTTTTCAACTTATTCCCTAAAAAGTCATTTGTTTTTTTTTGGACATCATTCATATAGTACCATACATTTTTAGGCTCTATATTACACTATGACTATGGAATAAAAAAAAAAATAAATAAATAAATAAATAAATAAAAAAAAAAAAATATATATATATATATATATATATATATATATATATATATATATATATATATATATATATATATATATATATAAACCTTAATGTCTTTGGGATTTAACAAGTTTAAAGCAAAGCTGAGTCTGTTTGTTTTTTAAACCATGACGCTGCTTTTTTATGTTGCGCGTCACTTTTTGTGGCAGCGCCATCAGATAAGAGCGGTTTTGTGTGAGCGAAGTCATTTTGCGGGAAATCCTACCTTCCCAAAAATAAAACCTGGTGACGCGTGTTTCTTTCATACGGTCTTTCATTTGTCGCTGATGCTGCCATAACACTTTGAGGAGATAAGGCCGCATGGGAGACGGGGTTCAAAGTTGAGGCGGCGTATAAACAGACGTCAAATATCGTGATGGAGGGTGTAGAAGGAGGAGGAGGAGGTGCAAAGGTGTCAGGCGAAGCAAAGCAGCAAAGAGAAATCCCTCTGAATGATGCAGGAATGTGCCAAATGGCTTGTTGCGTTTATACTGTGCACAGGTGCGATTTGAATTCAATTCGGTTTGATTTTACAGCGTCATACAATGAATAACCATGAGAGATTCCTTTTGTTGTTTGTTTCTTTTTTGACCATGATGGGATTATAGGATTTTATTAAGTTGTATAAACGAGAGTACGCAGTTACAGCTTTCCCTAAATCGCAATACACAACTCAAAAGTCCAATTTTTGACATTATGCTCAGAATCATCACTTCAAAGTTGAAATTCTGACTTCTCAGAATTCTGTCTTTCAAGTCATAATTCTTTACTTACTGACATTAAAGTCCAGATTCTCACCCAAAGTCAGAACTCGATTTCCAGAATCTTCACTTCAAAGCCAAAATTTCCACTTGTTATAATTCTAACTTAATACTCAATGTCACACACGTCTCAAAAGTGTGACATCTGAGAATAAAAGTCTGAGTTCTTACTTTAAAGTCAGAATTCTGAGATAAAAGTAAGAATCCTGGCAACAGTTAAAGAAAAAATAGCTTAAATAGGCAGCTACACCTAAAACTAGCTTCAAGCATTTCAAGATTCAAAAGTTTTATCGTCATACTACACAATGAAATTCTTATTCTGAATTTTTACATTTTACTCAATAGAGAAAATAACAAAGTGGACAAAGCATTTGAACAAATAAACTTGGGACAATTACCAATCCATTCATTTCAATTTTTTTTGGTCTGATATTTGTTCTTTTATTTATTTTTTTCCAATCAGGTGTCGCCTGCCGGAGATTTTAACCCCTTAATACCCCTGACAAAAAAACCAACTCCTTTTGAATGCACCAAGCAGTATTGTGCGTGTATAAGGGGTGTCACACTAAGGGCTTTATGGGAATTCTTCCTCCTGACTTGGTGCAGTGAATAAATGTGATAATGAAGATAATGGTGACGGGAGGGAGGGGCCACATAGCGTTTGGGGGTTAAAGTGGGGGGTGCCGGAACTTTTCCCACTGCTCCGACTGCATTGCCAATTCACTTCCACGCTGTTTGTCACTAAGTAATTTGAGCAAAATACTAATATCCCCATGAAATGTTAAAGGGATTATTTATATCATTTTCAGTTGTACATTTCATGTACACTCAATGCCTTTAAAAACATTTTGAGAAGAAGTGCAAAAAAAAAAAAGAAGTAAATTGCACTCTTCTGATTGAAACTGCGAATTATATTAGCGTAGCTTTTGATCTTTTGAAAATTTAAGGAATGACACATCTCCGTTTTACCTTCTCGGTGTCAAAGATTTCCAACCTACAAGATGCAGTATATAAATGTATTGTTTTATTTATAAATCGGGTGTGTTTTACGTAAAGCAGCCATCTCCTCATTCTTGTCTATTTTTACTCTCTCACCGCGAGACTGAACCGCTTGTCCTGGTTGCCGTGGTAACGGGCCTCCACTATTTGTTCCAATTAGTCGGATCACTTTCAATGAAGCGCTAAGCTAAGCTAACTGTCGAGCACGCGTCACTCGACTGTAATTTCTCTACTGTTGCCTAGCTTTAGGGCCTACAACGTGCTTGAACTCTCATGAACTTTTCTGCGCACACACACACACACACACACACGCACACACACATTCCAGCCCCGCCCCCTGAGCTCCATTGAAAAGTTGCGGGTTTGTTTACGAGTACGCCAGTGTGGGTCTTTGCTACGTTCATGAGCGGATGGTGAATGAAAGATTCAGCCCTCCTCCTTTCTCGCTATCGCCTCTCCCAGGATCGCTGTGAAAAGGAAGTCCCGCCCACTCCGCCCCCACCCCCTCGCCTGCCCTCTCCCGTACCCCCACCCGCGCCCTAGTGATGCTAAATCGGTAAGTAGGCGCTTTCATTTCCTCACTTTCCGCCTCCTTTTTTGTGCCTTCTTTACGCGGGCAAATTCCAACAATTTCGTGTTTTTCCTCGCTTTGGCCTGGAATTTCTCACCGAAGTCTGAAAGAAGACTTCTCACAAGTTTCTGGTGTGCAAGGTGGCACTTTCTGAATGATAAAGTGAAACCATTTTTTTCCAATTTTTTCCTCAGTTTTGTATTGTGACCCGAAAAACATTAGTTGTTATAAAGCAGTGGTTCTCAAAGTAGGGGCCGCGGACCGCTGGGGGTCCGTGGTCTGAATGTAGGGGTCACAGAATTATTATATTATCTGAATAACTTTTCAAATATTTTTTGTAGTTTTTAATGCTTGTAATATTAGCGTTTAAAAATGCTTTACAAAACAAAAGCATGTATTTTTCTTGTAATTTTAGGCATTTTTAAACGTCCCGCATTTTCCTGGAAAAGATGACAGGATTTCTGAGTCTACAATGGTTGAGTCTACAACTATTTTGAAGTTTCCTAAAAAAAACAACAAATGGTAATATTACTTAAAAAAAAAATACAAATTTAAAGACAAGGTGATATTTCTTGTACCGTTATGAATATTTGAATGACAAATTTTCTTGGAAAAAAAAATCTTCACACACAAAATCTCATAATGTATTCCCTCCCTGTAATGTATTCCCTCAAAAATATTATATCTCTTGTAATATTGAAACGATATTTTTTTTTATTTTTACGGGATAAAATATCATTTATCAATCAACTTTTTTTCCTCAAGAAAATATGCCTTTCTCCATATTATTACTTACTGCTCTAAAAAAAAAAATATATATATATATATATATATATATATATATATATATATATATAATATATATATATATATATATATATATATATATATATGCAAGTTTTAAATGACAAATTTTCCTAAAAAAAATATTTTGTCTTCTACTTTTTTTCTTAAAAGAAAATGCGCCTTTCTCCCCAATTATTAAAAAGAAAATTACGTATAATAAATAAATTCTGAAAATAAGCATCTACCAAATGTTCCACATAGCCATTTTTTCTTCATATGGATATATTTTATTTCCTTCTATCGTTCCAATTTTTTCTTTTAAATTTTCTCAAAATTTTCCTGGATGTGGGGTGGCATCCTGGAATAGCACGGGAGACCCCTGGAGGCTGTCCAGCGGCCATGTTGTTGTTGTTTTTACTTCCGCCAAGGCCCCCCAAGCCTTGTTTGCTGATATTTACTTGAGGATGCTAAGAATGCGCCGGAAGAAAACAAGTTCTTTTCACAGGCAAACTGGGGTACAGGGAGGCGGGTGTGTGTGCGTGGGGGGTGGGGGAGTCTAGAACGATGCTAAGTGGAGGCGGGGGTCGCTCTTCATTCTCCCTGGCAAACGAGCACGTCGCCATTGTGGCACGGCCACGGCACATTAGCGCGCCTTTACAAGGTGGGCGCATTCAGCGCACAAAGACGGGCACATCCTTGGACAGCCTCTCACACATGGGGCCTTCACTTCTCTGCGGGGGGAGGGGGCGCTCGTCGTTAGGGCCCCCCGGAGTGAGAAACCCATGCGGAATGATGATGATGATGTCATCGCTTGGCCCTGGTCTTCCCGGAGACTTGTTCAAACTTCGTCATGCGCGCGAGATTTGAGCTTGACTTCAACGTTGAACTTCAAAACAGCTTCTTTCATACTTAGGTTTCATTTCGTTAAGATGCGGACTTCATTTACGTGTCACACCGATTTTGATTTAGACTTCAGATGGGCTACGGACTTCATGACAACTTTATCGTGATTGAGACTTCAAGTGGACTCCACAGACTAGTCTTTATTTAGGTTTGGTGGAATTCTTAGTCACTGCATTTTATGTTCACATGTTGACTTCCTCTTGACTTCATTTTGACTTCAAGAGGACTTCATTTAAAATCTGTGTAGATTTCATTTTTAAACTGCATGTGGACTTGTAGACCTCAGAAACTTCTTTTCGGCTTCATCTAGACTTCATAAAATGTCGATCAAGACTTCATTTAGGCTTCACTCAGACTTCCGTTATACTTACACTTTATTCAGACTGTGTAGACTTAATCATTGGGACTTCATTTAAACTTTGGTAGGATTCATGAGTTCACAAACATTATTTATTATTATTATGAGATCACAGACTTCATTTAGGCTTCATGTCGATTTTATTCTGACTTCATAGTTTTCATACAGGCACTGCTTAGACTTTTTGTGGACTTCTTTTAAACTTTGTTAGGATTTCATGACTAAAGACTTCATTTAGTCTTCACGTAGACTCCACTTAGACTTCCCCTAATGAGGACTTTGATTAGAATTCATTTGGGCTTCATGTGAATGAACTTCATTTACATTAAAACGACGCGTCTCAAAAAGTGTTTTTGTATAGTTTCAGGCACGTTGATAAACTTTTTTTTCAGTTTTAGACTAAGCTGTAACACATATAAAGGTTGTAAAAATAATTAACAGTTGATGAAATTATATATTACTTTTTTCTTTTGTTAAACTAAAAAAGGATTCAGGTTCAGGCATATTTTACACTTTTTTTTTTTAGATAATAATTATATTTATAGTCAGCGCGTTGAGTGGGAGTGTGTGAAAAGTTTTTTCTCAAGGGGGCTTGGCAAAATATAATTGAGAAGCACTGCACTAAAGTAAGCCTTTATGTAATCTTTAATGACTTTTTTTGGCTTCCATGTTGATGTGAAAGACTTTATGAAGTCTTTATACATACTGCATTTTATTGAGACTTCTTATGGACTTCATATGCAGTACTTCATTTGAGCTTCAGTTTGTATAGTTTGTATAGAGTTTAACCATCGAATAAAGTTCTTGGAGTTGATACACGCTTTTGCATTTCTCCTCTTTTATTTTCTCATCCCTCATTTTGTGTGTGCTCAGTGTCTTCTTTTTTTTCGTCTCATCAAGTTTAACTTCTTATACGTTTTGTGATTGATGTCCTGTTAATTTGTTTTCCCCATGAGATTTTTTTTAATGACTTTTTTTTCCTTCTTTATGAACTCCATCGCTCAGCTCAAGTGGAGCCGGCGGCCTTTGTGTGAGAGGGGACGTAAGGGGGGTGCCGTTGGCTATAAATCGCTGGCTGATCTTTGGAAACTGTGCCCAAACTGTCTGGATTCCCGGAGGCTAACTGGCTAATGATTAGCCGCCTCCTCCGATGCTTCTCGGAATCCCGTCGCCATCCTTTCTTTATATACCGGCATGGATGACATTTCAGTCAGGTGTAGCAAAGCTAGCGTTTTAGCGTTAGTGCCACCTGTTAGCGCCGCAGAAGAGAAAAGACTCGAACCCGAGGAGCAATTTGCTGCTGCTGGTGAGTGGCCGCATAATTATTATTCAGTGCGGATTAGCGGTTAGCATCTAAGATTCAATTATAGAGCTGGACCGAGGGGTCACATGGAGACCAGCAGGTTAAGTTGAGATTATCTTGAGTTTGAAGGACTTTTCAACCAAGTTTTAACTGGGCTTGTTTTAAATGGCGCCGACTAGCTCGAAAATAACTTATGTTGAATTGCTTTGAGTCGCTGAACTGACGTCATGTGACCTATGTCGGCTTCTGATAGGCTGTGATCGTTTTCACTTAGCACTTATATTTAATACAGAGGTACTGAAGATTAAAATATGATTTTTGGTTGAAAAAAAAATCACAAAATAAGAGGGGAAAAAGTTAACAAAAATGGCCACGTGTGCGATTTTTTTTTTTAAAAAACTACAACAACATAAAAACTATAAAACTGATTAAAGAGAAATTAAATTAAATTAAAGGAAATTAAAGGAAAACGGATTAAACACAGTTTTTGTCCATTAGTTATTTTTATTTCTTTGTTTAGTTATTTGCAAATTACACATACAACTTAGTACTGTAAGCGAGTACCGAAACCGAAGTATCTGGATAACACCTCTCCTTATTTCAATGTACCGGTACTTGTTACTTTTGGACCAGTTTTACAATTACCAGAAACTACAAATCAAAAGCCAATAATGCCATGAAACTATTCATAAAAGTGTACAAAAATGCCTAATTATTTTAAATGTACTATTTGTGTATTTTATTTTTAAATTTACAGTTTTTGTATTAACATGTATTTATTTTTAACTGATTATTAAATAATATAAAATACTTTATAAAACAAATTCTTGAATTATTAAAAAAAGTAATAAATGATATTGAAATAGATCTTTCTTTAAAATCATGTTTTGTGAGGGAGAATTTTTTTAAATATTAAATGTATTAGTGGTTTCGGGACTAGATATCGGTCAATACTCAAGACTTAAATACTCATACTCAATACTCACTGTGACAATAGGAGTTATACTATAGATTTTTTTTTTTTTTAATTGTCAATGAGACGGTCACATGTCGACTGTTTTAATTGTCCTTTTTTTCGTTTTTTGATTTCCCCCTGGGCATCGTCAGAGGCGTTCCTACGCAGGAAGTCAATGAGGCGTCTGTCAAAATAAATCAACAGTCGCATCAAAAGACGAAACAAGGACTCGCGTGAAAGAAAAGGACATCGTTGCTTTTTCCCCCCTGTGTGTTTTTGTTCTTCTCCTTTGCACATAATCAATCAGTTCCCTTTCATGCCTCTTCCCCATTTTTCTTTTTTTTTTTTTTCCTTTTTCATTCCGGGGGAACAAAAGGTTTGATTTGGACCTCCTCCTCCGCGGATCTGCTGCAATATCCATTTTCATTACAAAGATGTTTGCCAGACCAAAAAAAAAAAAAAAAGAGAAAGAAAATCAAAGGCGATTCAATGACTGAAGGACAATCACGTAGAGGCCGTCTCGATGGGCTGCAAATGCATCGTGACACCTTTTAGGGAATTTAATGGCTATCATTTTTTTCTTAATTGCTGAAAATGACATCATCTTCCTTTAAAATAGTGCAGCAAGTAAATCAGACAACGGTGCTAACGTTAGCTTTAGCGGTAGCACTGAATAAGTTAAAGAGGAAGTCAACACTAATATATATATATATATATATATATATATATATATATATATATATATATATATATATATATATATATATATATATATATATATATATATATATATATATATATATATATATATATAAATTAAAAAATAATATTTAAAAATATTATATAAAAATATTATATAAAAAAACAAGTATTGAAAAATATTTTAAAAATGTCTCCTTTTTATGTAGATGACGGTGAAATATATGAACCATTAAGAAAAAATTGGATTCTCAGCAAAACGCACTTTTATTATCTTGACCACATTACAACCTAGGCGGCTTGGTGGCGCAGTGGTTAGCACTTCCGTCTTACAGCTACCCGAGTTCAATTCCTGTGTGGAGTTTGCATGTTCTCCCCGAGCCCGTGTGGGTTCTCTCCGGGCACTTCCTCGCACACTCCAAAAACATGCATGGCAGGTGTATTGGACACACTAAATTGTCCTTAGTTGTGATTGGGTGTGTGAATGCTTGTTCATCTCGATATCCCATAGAAAGCTGGGATAGGCACCAGCAAGCCTGCAACTATTGTGAAGATAAGCGGCTATAGAAAACGTGCTAAAGCAAATGTGCTTCACCTCAGCAAAGGTTCCCGCACAAGATGACACAGAAAGTGAAATCCATCTCCTGATGTGATCAAAGTGTTTTGTAAATAAAGTTGAGCTTAGTTTAGGTGCCTAGTTCATGTCCTCTTTGCTTTAATCCCAAAAAAAAAAAAGATGACTTAACTCAAAGGAGGCTGTTAAAATTCTCCGATTGATGCCTCATGTCGGCATTAGCATTCAGTGGCCAACCGGATTACTGTCCCGCTCTGGAATGACCTCCTTTATTTCATCCAATGGCATTTCGATGCAGTATTAATCAGAGAGAGCTTTTCGGACGGACTTTTTTTTTTCTTTTCTCCCAACTTTCGATCTTTTTTTTTTTTTCTCCCCGCATTGTGTGACTGCTAATGAGATCTTGGGAGGAATCTTCCATTTCCTGCCGGGTTTGATGCCATTTACCACGAAGAACTGATTGTAATGACACTTGTCATTTCTTCTTGTTTCTGTTGTTGTTTTCAAGCTGGTAAAGTCGTCGGCGTGACGGGTAACCGGCGATTGTGGCGCGAGACCACAAAGCAATTAAACGCGGCTGCAAGCTGTTTGGCTTTTCATTGTGACATCATACTGGATCTCATTATATATGAATCATAATCATCGTGATAGCAGATTAGCGGCGTCAAGCTTCACGGCCTTACTTTTGTTTGGGACGCCGTGTTTTCCTCATTAGGAGTTTATGAAATGGAATAAATGTTTCATGGCGTTGACGACATTTTCTCATTTAATGTTTGGTTGGTCCAATCGATTCTGTAAATACAGTTGATAGACCTAATTTGGCTTGCATCTTTCTTATCAATATGTGTTTGAAAGACAATTATTTATAATTGGCCACCTAGCAGAATTGCCTAAATCGTATGATATTGCGATGTTTTGTTTTGTATAGACCTATGCCAGGGATTTATAATTCACAAATGTGCGGGATAGAATAACTTTGGCAAAGTTGTTGCATAGTCAAGGAGAAAGGATAGATGTGGCTTTCGTTGCTGTATATTTTGTCATCGTTTTCATATTTTGCCCATGAGGGGGCACATATTACATCCTTTTACTTTGCCTGTGAAGTGTAATTGGCCATCCAGGGCACCAGGTGGTGCTGTGGCGCCTTCATGATCAAAGACTGTGCAGGAGTTCTAAACTTTAAATTGTATACAACATTTTTTTTTCTAAATCACATTCCTGATTAATGTGATTTGGGAAACAATAACCACAATTTTTCCTCATGTTAAAATGTAAGATTTAATGTAATATTTTGATGCTTCTTTGTCACTCTGCCAGTTCAATTTATTTATTTATATGAAATATATATATATATATATATATATATATTTATATATATATATATATATATATATATATATATATATATATATATTATCATCAAATGGTTCAGCAGGTCAAAATGATTCTCATTGGATTAAAATTGACTAAACATAATTTTTTTATATCAAGCATTTTGATGCACTTGTAGTTGTTTTTTTCAATTTCAGACTAACCTGTAACATGTACAAACCTTGTAAAAAGTAAACATTTGGTGAAAGTTGATATTAGTTTTTATTTGTTCATGTAATTAAAACTTATAAAATATTTTTTATAGATGATGATCTTATATTTATTGCGGCGTATGGGGCCACGCAAAACGTTTTCTCTTTCTTGCAAAAACGAATGGAGAAGCATTGGTCTTCTCTAAGGTGTTGTCATCTCAACTTCAGCTATTTTGTTAAACAGTTAAGAAACCAGTAGTGGTCCTGGTCCGGCTGCTGGTTTATGGGGTGAGGAGCGACAGTTGTCTGTGTGAAAGTCCGAACCTTTTGGCCCACTTTTACTTCACGGCACCACAACAAAATGAATGCGTCTGACTCACCGGTGTTAACACAAAGGCTAACGCTAGCGCGTCCTAGAGGAGTGTGTGAACGTGTGTGTGTCCTCATGTACGTCTGTTTATGTTAGTGTGTTTGAATGCGTGTGGGCGTAGTTGTCCAACAAGCTTTTATTAAAGTTGCGCCGCCAATCTTGTGGCAGCAGTCGAGTGATGAATGCCTGCCGCTAAAACCCAATAAGATGGATTTGTGGCTCCCTTTCCTGATCCTGTTAGTCCACCCCTCCCGTTTTCCGATCAGCTGTTTGTGTGCAAGGGAGATCGATGGCGTGTCGCCGTCCCAAGCGGTCACCGGCGACACGTAGCTCGCAATACTTATCGCTGGCGGCGATGAAATGCTGGCAATCTTGATTGCATCGGTCGCCTTTTCTTATCCTTTTTGCATTGCGTAACAGGAGGTTTAATGTTTAGATTTCTTTTTTTTGTGTGTGTGTGCATGAATGATGCATGTTTGTGTGCGGTTTTAGTGACACCACATGGAAATTTTGGGGCAAATTTTTTGCGCTCGAACATTTAATTGTCAGGTATTACATATTTGTGGACAAACAGGAATTTACAGATAAAATAAAAACTTTTTCGTGCAAATAACGTATTTGTGGGACATTTTTACACTATATTATAATTCAACAGTTTGTGATAAATGTATTTTTGTATGCTTACACCATCAAAAACATTGTGGTCAACTTGAGCAGTAGATCAAATGAATTTCTTCCAAATTAATTTTATCATTTAATTAAATATTAGATTTGGCCTTTAAGACTGAAATTTTTCGGCCTTTGTTGGCGGGGGTCATATCGCCCGAGACTAATGAATACATAAACAATATTGTGACAAAAAAACAACAACATTGTTGTTGTGCTCAAATACTTTTTTGTAATATTTTAGCGTGAACGTTAAAAACGTTTGTGAGCGATTTGTTGCATTTCGTCGATTGAATATTGATCCCTGGTGGTCAAATATAGAATTTTGTGCGGAATTTTTTTTTCACAAATATTGTGATAAAATACTGCTTGTTGATCCAAACTATGAACCTTTGTTATCAATTTTTGCACTGTCTTGAATAAATAGTGACGTCTTGTGATCAAATATGAAATTTTGTGCAGAAAAACTTCACAAATATTGTGATGAAATAATGCATGATCAAACTGCTAACTTTGGTTACCAATTTTCGCACTATTTGTATAAGTATTGCACTTTTGTAGCAAAAGTAAGTAATGATTTCCTTTCCCGGAAGAGTATTGTAGTTTTATCGACAAATAGACAATTTTTTGCCTAAATATAACTTTTTGTGATCAACATTTGTATTTCCATGCACAAATATTGCTTTTTGTTATTCAAATAAATCTTTTTTGGAGCAATTTTAAAAAGTTCCCTTGTATTAGTTTTTTTTCAAGATCCTCTTTCCACGTAGTTTTAACAAATAGGACTTTAACCTGTAACTCATTCAATCCCAAAGGTGTATTTATACGTCTTTACCATGTTCAGACATTTGATCAGTGAATAAGTGAACATGTTAAATCGTATCTGGCTTGTAGCTTGGTATTTTTATTAGAATCTGTAATTTATTACTTCCACAAGGCAATAAAAGTTAAAAAAAAAAAAATCACTTAATTGTGTTAGCAGTTAATGAGTTAAATACAAATCAACAAATCACAAGATTAGTACAATAACGCAAACCAGTCTGTAGCTCTCATGAAACAATTATATGTAAATAAAACAATGTAGCTTTGTTTACATAGCAATGTAGCCTCTACTGTGCACAATTATGCACTTTAGTAGCTAAACTTAGCATTTCTATACCAAAATAAAGCTTATTGGGGCTAATCAATAAACGCTCGGCTCAAAGGTAGACTTGCCTTGCGGAGCGTTCTTAATCTACTCCCTCTGTGTTGTTTTTGGAGGTTATTTTTTTTATTTTTTTTTAGCCCGGGTAAGCTTCTTCGTGGTCGTGTTTTATCTGAGTCAAGTCAATT